>NW_027287205.1:72218589-73418589 GCF_022747635.1 Hetaerina americana | reverse complement strand
CAGGTTTGCCCATTATCACCGGTGCTGTTCCACGTGTATGTGGAGGAAATAATTTAAGAGGCATTGAAAGAACTGGATGTAGGAATGAAAGTCAGGCGGGGAATTCGTAAAATCGGTTACGTTTGGTGATGACCAAGCTCTAGTTTGTCAGCAAGCCAAGGAGTTGCAGACAAGGCTGATTGAAATGTATATAGCGATGGATACGGGATTAAAATTAATATAAATATAACAAAGGTTATGTGATTTTCCAGAATGAGAAATGCTTAGCTTAACATTAAAATTGGGGGAAGAAAAATAGAGGTTGTAGAACAATGTACTTGCCTCGGAAGTGTTTTGGACCAAAATTGTTGGAGTTTTAGAGGGCATAAGGAGAAAAATTGCATCGGGCAAAGAATATTTCACAAAGAGGAGGGAATTGGTGCCAAGGACATTAAGTAAGGATATTAAGACAAGGCTCGTCAAAATTTTGATACAGAGCGTAGTTTTGCATAACAAGGAAATATGGTTACTGAGTAAGGATGATAGGTTATTAAAATGAAATTAAATAATATACTTTGTAATTGCACGCGAAAGGATGATAGGCATAGATTTATAGGCTTTTGAAATATGATTGTGGAGAAGGATAGAGAAGGTTAAGTGCACAGAAAGGGAAACTAATGAGGAAGTGCTACGTTTTGTGGGAAAGGAGAGAGGACTTTTGAGAGAAATCATAAGGATATAGGATAAATGGACGATCAGCTTGTTCGGCAGTGGGATTTTGAAGAATGTTATAGAAGGGAGAATGTTAGTCAAATGAGGAAAGGGCAGGAACAGGATAGAGATATTGGACGGTATGAAGGTAGGAAAGAAGTACACAAAGGTGAAGAGGGACGATGTAGAGTAGGTTGCTGGATTGCGTTATGATAGGAGGCAATATATTTGTCATGAAATATTTCTTTGGTAGCTATGTCCATCCAAAACCTACCTTAACCGATAGATTACTTAATAATAATAATTACCAAAAGAGAATCAATTTATAAATGAAGATATAATTTCTTTTGATTAGAAATTGAATAATTTAGCAATAAATCATTCACTTATATAGGCAAGCAAAAGTATATTATGTCCCCCAGATCAAATAATTGAATGAGTAACATATTTTATGGTGCTATCAATTTATTATTAATACAATGGATATTTCATTCAATTGACTTGCAAAATATTCACCTTGAACACACCAAGTAACACTTGAATACTTAGAGTCAATTAACTAAAACATTTGAAGCCTTGACTTAAACATTTATGCTTTCTCTTCAGTAAATTTTTCCCATGCGATAAGCAAGTATCGAATATATTTTCACCCATTGATATAATTGTAATATAAAGAGAAGAGTGCCAAATGAAACTTTTAGCGGGAACGGTTTAGGGAACGTGAAAGTTGCGAGGAGGCTTTTACCATACATGCTGTACCAACTTCCTATTTACATACGGGGAATTACGAGAGCGTTGATGAGGCAATGGATGGAACTGCGAGACGCGGAAGGATTTGGAGGCCTGATGAGACGAGGGATGGGGGATGAGGTTTCCCGCTCGGGTGCCGCGAGTTATAAGGGACCCGGGGCGGTTTCACCCAAGCGCATGAGAAGAGGGCGATTGAGTTTTGGGGCGAAATAGGGTTGACTAAGGAGTAGTGGTGGGGACGACACCAGAGGATGAAGCTCGAGTGACGAAGGACGTTCGTCATCACGTCTGCATACTCCCGAGTGCTTGGATTCCCAGGACTCTTCGGGGTTCTTCATATTCACGGAATCCGCCAACGGATTAACCAAGCAAGTAGAGTCAACATACCTATTGCTATTTCCTATCAGAGAACACACTCGTAAAATAAAATACATTGGTGATGAATTTATTTTGCCGTGCCGTCGAAACGTCAGAACTACATACGTGTCCTTTATTTCTGTTTCCATGTTTCAAAAATTTATATTAGTGTTTTTATATTTTTGTGCGTCGCCGGAGAGCGTTCTATTTCCAAGAAATATATTTATATATGTACGTATAAATATACATATGTATACATACATATATAAATATACACATAAATGCATATATATATATATATATATATATATATATATATATATATATATATATATATATTGATGATTTCGTCGGAGTAACACGGAAGTGTTGAATAATAAACTGGGACAGCAACAAACATATTAAGAACACCTAAAAAGATCATTCACACGTTTTAAAGGTAATCTACCGGTTAAGGTAGGTTTTTGGATGGAAACAACTACCAAACAAATATTTTATTACTCCTAACAAAACACAAAATCCATCATCCTACTCTATATCAGGTCCCTCTTCATCTCTGAGTACCTCCTTCCTTTCTTCATCCCGTCCAACATCCCTATCCTGTTCCTTCCCTTTCCTCTTTTGCCAACATTCTACCCTCTATCACAGTCTTCAACATCCCACTGCCGGTCAACACCCCCCTCATCCACTTTTCCTGCCTACATAGGATTGCTCCCAATAAACCCCTCTCTTCGCCCACCATACCAAGTACTTCCTCGTTTGTTTTCTTCTCTGTCCATTTCACCTTCTCCATTCTTCTCCACACCCACATTTCAAAAGCCTCCAATCTACGTCTATCCTCCTGCTTCAATGACCACGTTTCCGCACCGTACATAGCTACGCTCCATATCAAAGTTTTTACGAGTCTTTTCTTAACATCCTTACTCAAAGTCCCTGTCAGCAACTCCCTCCTCCTTGTGAAAGCCTCTTTGCCTAGCGCAAGTCTTCTCCTTACGTCCCTACTACTTTGACCGTGTTGGTCCAAAACACTACCGAGATACGTAAACTGTTCTACCTGCTCTAGTTTTTGCCCTCCTATTTTAATGTTAAGCTTGGCCTTTTTCTTTCTAGAAAATCGCAAAACCTATGTTTTATTAATATTGATTCTCATCCCATACCTGTCGCACTGAATTTCCAATTCACTCAGCAATGCTTGCAGACCCTTGGCTGACTGACAAACTAAAGCTTGGTCAGCAGCAAAGCTAACTGATTTTACGAATTCCCCGCCCACTTTCATTCCTACCTCGAGTTCTTCCCATGCCTCTTTGATCATTTCCTCTGCATACAGGTTGAACAGCAACGGTGATAATGGGCAACCCTGCCTTACACCCCTTCGTAAAACTGCCCATCCTGACTCCCCGTTTCCCACCCGCACCCGAGCAGTCTGAGACATGTACAGGTTGCGGATTAGCCTCCTTTCCCTCCAATCTATTCCTATCTTCTGCAATATACTCATTAGTTTTTCCCAATTCACTCTATCAAACGCTTTTTCGAAATCTACGAAACAGGCAAATACCTCCTGGTTGTGTTCTATATTCCTCTCGATTAATAATCTCATTACTGCAATGGCATCACGCGTACCTCTCCCCTTCCTAAACCCAAACTGATCATCCCCTAAGTAATCATTTGCCCTACTCACTATCCTTTTGTTTATGATCCTGAAAACAACTTTAGCTGCGTGGGATATCAAACTCGGAATATCGATCGGAATAGGAACTAAAACTGATCTCACAAAGTCTTCCGACCAGATTCCCTCCTCATAAATACTACGGTTCAGCCCATATAGCCTCTTCCTCCCACATTTTCCTTAGCATTTTAAAAGTTCCACGGGAATGTTATCTACCCCCACGGCCTTATTTAGTTTCATCTCCCTTAATGCCCTTTCTATCTCATTGTCTAGTATGCCTGGACCTAAGCTGTCCTCCTCTACGTCATTTTCTTTTTCAATGTCTAACTTTGTTGGTCTGAGTTCTTCACTATACCGTTCTTCTATATACTCCTTCCATCTCTCTTGGATCTTTCCTGCGTCAACTATTACCTTACCCGCCTTATCTCTAACTGTTAGCATAGCTCTTCCTTTCTTACTTCCCGATAACGATTTAACTTTGCAGTACAGCGCACCGATTTCACCCTTCATCTGCAGACTTTCCATATCTTCGCACTGCGTCTTCCACCATGCTTCTTTTGCTTTATTTGTTGCCCGCCTCAATTTATTGTTCAATTCTTTGTACTTCATTTTGCCTAATTCTGTATTCATATTCTTCCATTTTCTCCGCTCATCCATCTTTGTAATCATCTCATCCGTGATCCATGGTTTCCTAGTCCTTTTAGCGTTAACGGTTCCAATAGTGTCTTTTGCGGCTTTAGACAACCCCTTCTTGATCATTTCCCATTTTTCTTCGATAGTACTAAGCCCTTTACCATCCTCCATGATTTTCTCTACCGCCTGTTTGTATTCCTTCCTTTTCAACCCATTTAACGCTTCTATATTCCATTTTCTAACTCGCCGCCCCTGCCTTATCTTTTTGAAACGTACGCTACATTTCATAACAACCAAATTGTGGTCTGAGTCCGCATCCGCTCCCGGGAAGCTGTGGGAATTTATCACTTTATTCCTAAACCTGTGTCTAACCAGGATATAATCTAGCTGATATCTTCCTGAGTCACCTGGCATTTTCCATGTATACCTGCGTCTTTTGTGGTGTCTAAACCAAGTGTTGGTGATGACTAACCCCTGTCTTCTGCAGAACTCAACTGCTTTCTCCCCGCGGTCATTCTTCGTGCCTAAACCGTAGTCCCCCACCTCATCACCATCTCTTCCTTCGCCTACCGTCGCATTCCAATCCCCCATCACTATAAAATGTTTCCCTACAGGAACACACGCGATCATGTCCTCTAACTGATCGTATATCCTATCGACCTCTTCTTCCTTATGGTTGCTCGGTGGCATGTATACCTGAATAATAACTAAGTTCGTCGGTTCTGCTTTTATCTCCACTAGTAGTATTCTATCCGTTACCTGCTCTATGTTGACTACACTTCTTCCTAACTCTTCATTTAATACTATGGCAACCCCTCGTTGACTCTCGTCCCCACCGCTGTATATTATTCTATACTTATCATTCCAGTAACGTCCACAACCTTGACGTGGTGGAAGGGCTTGTGCGTTCCGATGACCCCTAGAGCTGTGCTGGCGGGAGTAATAAAAATTGCTCCTGGTAGTGTCACCCATGCCAGATAGGTCGAAGGTTAGGAGCCAGACGAAAGGTAGTCCACGCAGCGTCTGTTCCTCAGTGAGGCGGCTGCAATTGCGTCTGACCCCAGTGGGGCGGCCAGTAAGTGATGGTGTCACGTTAAAAACACTATTGAGGAAGGCAACGGGAAACCACAATATACAAAGTGTTAGAAGGCGATAATGGACGAATAAATCTCTCCAATGCATCTCCACTAATAGTACCGAAGTAGATGATTTTATTCACATTGATTTATCTTAAAACCTGATGGAAAGTTAACGAAAATGGTGCTATTTCATCCTAGTGGTGCGTAAGTCATCAGTATTGAGGTATTGTCATCATTCCTGCCAAACAACGTTTTGTTTACGAAAGAAGGAAACAAGTTACATAATTAAATGGATAGATCTAGTCAATTGATTGCTTGCGAAGCCTACACTTTTGGAAACTTCTGGAACTGTGTCAGATTCAATTGGTTCATTTAAAAAGATGGAAGAGTTATAATTATGTCCTCTAATAATTTATAACTTTAGTTCTATTGTTTCAGGCTTCACTTCGTGGAAGTAATTGATATCCATTATTGAAATAGAAAGAAAGACTCGTACTTTTCCACAGATTTTATTATACGGCACGACGCGTTTCACCGACTTGCGGCATCATCAGGTACCCTTGGTACCTGATGATGACATCAGGTACCTGGTACCCAGGTACCTGATGATGCCGCAAGTCGGTGAAACGCGTCGTGCCGTATAATAAAATCTGTGGAAAAGTACGAGTCTTTCTTTCTATTTCAATAATGGATATAACTTTAGTATTTTCTAGAATAACTTTTAATTAATGCAATATAGACCGAGCCGGAAGAAAAATTCATGTCCTATCCGCGAGGTCGTAGTTTTCTAATCACTTTGCGGAGTGTGAACTTGCTGTGAGAATCAAAATAATTAGCTCTCAGCGACTTTTTTTACTGTAATTAACAATGCCCTTTAAAGATCTCAAGCGTCAGAAAATGTAACACTAGTACTAATGATGTAGAAAAGGGCCTGAGAACTCGTAAGAAAAACATAGGACCAATTAAATGACTCTATATATAAGAATGTTGTTACACAATTGACACTTTGTGCCCAATAATAATCGGAATAAATAATAAAATAATTTTTCAAAATTTCAAATTATCTGCTACATTTACGCATATTGAAATGAGTCTAAAGAACGTTATTTATTTTATGTTATTTATTATATGAAACAAAATTCGGACATTGTTTGTTTTACTTTCCAGTATTAAGAGATGAAATTTTTGTATGATAATAACATTGATATATTTTTAAAATGTTGTATTGAATTTCGTTGGTATTTTCTAGCCAGCTACTAAACACTCTTTAGCTTTACATTTCACATACTAGTCGTACTTTTAGTCATAATGAGGCAAAATTGACCTGTATTGCAAAGTATTATATGTATTTCCACGTTAAAAATGTATGTAGAACAAGGATATGAGCAATTAAAGTGATGGATATTACTTTTAGTTAAAGCGGAAGCAAAAGAGTTTAATATGAGGAATATCTGCCAATTTCTATGAACTTATTACGCATATAGTACGTGAATAAAACACAAATTATTTTTCATTGAAAAAATTAAAATATTTTTAGTGAAATTTTCATTAATTCAGGGCGAGTGCAAAAACGTAATGCTATTAAAATTGTTATTCATTTGAAAAAAGTAATCGTAACAATAAATATATATGACGACATAAAAATAGTTTTAAATCTACTTTTTTTGATTAAATTCACTAATCGGAGCGTAAATGTAAATGAGGCAGCTTAAAAAAATTTTTCATTAATGTTTCGTCATAAAGCCAATGCAGAGAAGCCATTGCACCAAAATTGTGTAAAAAATGCAACTTGTATTGATAATTGTGCATTTAAACATGTAAACTTTTTCATGTGTGCACCGTTAAGCACATACAAAGTAATGAATTAGGTCAATGTAATAAGGCGAAGCTTGGTCAATACGATGGATCGAACAAAATCGGTAAATAATTTAAATGGCCGCGGAGTCTTCCAAACCGAGAGATGGAAAAGAGCATAGAAACGAGAAGGGGTTTAGAGGGACCTTGGATGATTACCCATGAAAGCTTATGTGGAGAAAGGGAAATAGAAAGAGAATAAAAGGAGACGTAGTATAAAGATGGTAAAGGCAGACGTGGGGAATGGAGGAGGTGGAGGAAGGCAAGGAGAAGGAAGCAGTTAGCAAGCAACCGAATGGATGGAGATCATGTAGAGGGGTCGGTAGTATCTATGAGGCAACCCATGTAACAAATAAAGTAGATATAGATTTGAATGCGGGATATGTAATGAGTTTTTTTTTCAAAGTCACTGTTAAGAAATTGTACCGATCAATTGGAATTAATAACCAGTTGTTAAGGAAACCCTGGTTTTGATTTTATGGAAAATAGCAATTTTATGTGGTGCGCTCTTTTGCAACAGCACGCTAATGATATAAAATTTGAGTTAAGCATTCATTGGTATCTTAAATGAGCAATATTATAATGTTTTTGACGCCACTAAGCTGAAAATTCCTTTTGGAAACCGCATATAAAAGTATCTTCTCAATATTAATTACAAGGGTATATAAAAAGATATTTTTAATCGTTTACAAAAGACTTTTTTGAAAACAAACATTTTTTCGCTGACTATATTATTTTTTAATGATCAGGCAAAAACAAAAAGTGTTTTACCCAAATTAAATTCTTTTAACCTCGACTAAAATCACACTAACACATTTCTTTAAAATAGTTTGTAACAATGAAAATAACCGAAATGATGTATAAATTTATTAGAAAGACTTCATTATAATCCCTATATTATGTCTAATTTATGCATAGAAGATCCTCAGCATATAGGTATTAAATGAAATGACTATATTCTTTATCATGTAAACAGTTACTTTTAGCTGTTTATTATGTATTAGAATTATATCAACGTAATGATATAGCATTGCGAAATACATTGTATAACAAATTTTTAAACAATAATCTGGTGTTTCTAAGCGAATCTAATATTGGAAATTCATTATTCATTACGATTCAATACTGGATTCCCATCTAAAATAATTTTATGATATTTACAAGGCAATCTAAAGCTATGCCATGTTCTGTTAAACTAATAGTAAAATGATTAAATTATTATGAGAATCAAGAGGTAATTTTAACGTGATGAATTATTTACCTTGTAAAATTGCGAGCCAAAAATGTGAATAAGATTACATGTACCTGCATTAATTCCCTATTCACATTCCCCTGGCTGAAAAAGGGAGCGCTTCTCGATATATATAAAACTTTACAAAGCATTTCAAACGTACTTGTATGTACATCAAGGTTTTGTAGTTCAAAGAACGTGCAGGAGATGCTAATATAGATATAATTATCTAATATAGATAATTGAATGCATGATACATTATTAAAACATAAGGATCATGCCTCAAAGCAAAAGTTAAATTTTCAAAAAAATAAGCTAAAAAATTTGACATATTTGATGGCAGATCAAAGGCTATTGAAATGCGCATAAATATGAAATAAATATGTTAAACATGAGGAAAGATAAAAAACTGAGCAATTTTTTTAGTAGGAAAACAGATTCCAGCGCCGAAAACAAAAATAACACAAAATATGGTTGATAGTGACATGAAAATTGGACGCAGATATTGAAGAGAGTTGTGGAAGTTAAGTATATGTTGAAGAATAAGAATTAAAGAAGGAAACGTGGAAATGTGCGTGGCTCCGAAAATGAAGTAGAAAACTGATTTTGGCTATGCACATTTCAACAAATGGTATTTTACGTGTTTTTTAATATTGTGCTACCTTTCAAGTGCTTCTGAATCGTTAAAAAAAAGTCATATATTTTAGCGATCTTCCAATGACTCATCGGCCACGACGCATAATTGTGAAAGGTAATAATTGGTATTCGCATTTTTTTAATTACGTCTTAAACGGTGAAATCTATCTGAATACAATGTCATAAAAATGACTAGTCATGGCACTGTCTGGGTCACGTACAAACCGATGAAAGGCGAATATGAGCTAGCCTTCGGCGTTTCCGCGCGTGTGATCGTGCTATTTTGCCTCGGTTTTCATCGCTGAAAGGGAATGCGCATGCTGTTAGTGGCTGTGGAGGGTGCTTACGCTTTGGGAGCATATAAAGGGCGAAAGGGGTTGCGTCTGAGATGAAGTGAGGTTTGAGATTTTTCCCTTCTCCTTGCTGCAGGGCACGAATCTCAAGTGCGCCCTCTCCGAGCTCCTCGTCCCCTTGCCCCGCCCCGTGCACTTTTGAGAAGTTCGTGACTCCAGGGCGCGTTCCTTCGACGCAAGTGACAACCCCACAGATCTCTAAAGCGCGGAAGTAAATAAGGAAATGGCTTTGAAATATCCTAGTTTTTTTTCATTTTGTAATTACGCTATAAGGGTCAATCGGTGGGTTCTAAGCTGAGAATAATTTTTCAGCCGGGATGACAAGTGAACATTTTAATTTAACCTACTGCTAAACACCAAGAAATTCTTCATTCCTTTGTTATTAATAACAGGTTTGCTATTAGTATAAAAAACTAAAATGATTCGATTATTGCAAAAACTGATATAATTATAGCAAATACAAGCCCAATGCAATGAGTAAATCACTAGTCTATGAAACAAGAATGGCGATGGCGAATGGCGAATGAAACTGGATGAACGATTTGAGTTACCTTTTTAAGGCAGCGCCGTGGCGGACAGAGAGATTTAAGTCAATTACCTCTATTTGCTCGTGTTTTGAAGCTATTGTGTTACAATGCCATTATAATCAATAAATATTGGCTTTCAATTCCTTTCTGTAAAATTCTGTGCAATGCTTGCGCAAAAGTGTCTTATTTCTACAAGATATTCATAGTCACGCATAACATCAAGACCTTGACTCAACAAGGAATTCTCGAGATCCCTTAAAATCACATAGCCGACAACCCAAACTCAAAGCAAATATTTATCAAAATAGTGTTATAATGCGTCTTCTTGCTTCCAAGCGTAAAATACATTGGGATAATTTTTCTTTACTTAATTCGAGAATTAATCAATCAATTTGACTGTGGCTTATCTACATCTACATAATACCCCGCAAGCCGCCGCAAGGGCGTGTGGCGGGGGGTGTTCGGTCACCAACCGTAAAAAGGAACAGGCTTATTTGATCATCCCTTTAATAGCTGCGTTCAAGTACAGCAAATGTAATTGTGAACCTTAACGCACTATGTTTAAGTTAACTGCTCTTACGTAAAACATACTATAGAAAGATTTTGTCTCCGGTTGCATATCGTTAAGTGCAAAATCGTCATCCGGTGAAAAATCGATTAGAAGATAATTTAAGGAACTACGAAGGCAAAGTCTGTGTATCCCTTTTTGCTCCTTTTCCAGGAAGTAGAGTTTTTTATGCACCCTTAATGATTGAAATCGTTTATCATTCCCATTTCCTAAAAAAATTATTCACCAAAACTATAACCTCGTCATCAGGCTTAATTTTTAAATAATAAAATTGGATCAGAATGTATAATGTGGATCTTTTTGGGAATTTTATCGTACGTACGGAAAAAAGGAAATTTATTTTGCTCTACAAATTCAACGTATGCCTAGAAAAATTAGTAGAGTTTATCCGAAGAAAAGAAAAAACGCCCTAAAATTTGATAATAAATTTGACCTAACTAAAATTGGTAACGAAGCTAGAGAAATGGAAGGGCTAAATTAAGAAAACTTAAGATGGATGCAGACTAAGAATTCGCATCTTTCGTCTTTTCCAGTACAAGTAATTCTAGGCCAACTGTATCCGTCATTTCGTCTTTCCTCGTATTATATAACGGCTGGCGTTTATTCTGTTTCTTGGGCTCATTCGCACAAAAATCTCATTAATATTAATAGTAATAAGGCTAGAAGCATACAAATGACCGTTTTTGTTAGTTTATAATCGAATAAAACATTGGCTTATATTTTTTTAAAGATAATCCTGATAATTTTTTCTATGCCCGAAATCATTACGATCAGTTGCTAATTACTAGAAAATATCCACATTGATGTCTTAATATTTTCCCGATTTCATCCGTCTTTGAAGAGAGAAATTTTAAGAAATTTACAAGAGCAGTCGGTATTAAGATAAAGAAAAAATACACAGTAAATGTTCCATGTTTTCTCTGCAGGGTTTCGTCCGTAATAAACGTATGTAAGTGCGTAGTAATTTTGAGGATGTCGTATAAAAGTGGTGAGAGCTTTGGACTGCTGAGAGGGGGCCACGGTTCGACTACCGCAGACGTCTTTGGTCACCCACGCTGTGTGAATTTGTCTGTACCAGATCTTCCCGGGAAAACAGGTGAGGTGAGTGGTACAGACCCCCCTATTCTGATGTGTTAATTTCACACGGCATTGGACTAATTACTAGGTGACTTCTATGCTCACCAATTTAATCGACCTTAAGTATGGTAACAGTCTTATTGGTATTTTCATTAATTTGGTGAAGTTCAATGAAACCTGTTCCATGTTATTCACATATTTATTATTTCAAGTTTGTTTTCTCTAACTTTCAACAAAATGATTAATATTGATACGAGGGTCATCCGGAAAGTAGTATCCGTTCGTGAAATACAGACACAAAAGTAAATATTAACAAACATAAAAAAATTTTATTTGAAAGAGGATACTTTAAACTACTTCTCAACATAATCTCCAAGCAAATTAAGGCATTTGTCATAACGTGTGACAAGTTTCTGTATTCCTGCTGCATAGTCCTTCGCCGCCAGCTCATTGAGATACAGGGTCACTCCTTCTTTAAGTTCTTCATCGCTGTCAAATCTTTTTCCTGCCAAAAAGTGTTTAAGCTTTGTAAAGAGATGAAAATCTGAAGGGGCCAAGTCCGGGCTATACGGTGGATGGCCGATCGTTCCTCACGAATTTGTCAACTGAGCTCACCAGTTGGTCTGTAATGACAGACGGTCTCCCCGAACGCTCATCGTCGTGTGTGTTCCCCCTCCCCATGTTGAAGTTGCGACACCACCGCCGAACAGACGACTCGTCCATTACATTGTCTCCATACACCTCCTTTAATTGGCGATGAATATCACATGGGCGAACGTTTCTTGCATTGAGGAATTTAATCACTGCCCTCACTTCACAACTGGCGGCGTTCTCAATTTTTTTAAACATTGTAAACAATCACAGAAACAACACAGGCAATGCTAGCGTCACGCAACTTGGCTCAGAGAAGGCAGACAAGCCACTGAAGCTATCTGACCTCGTCCAGCGGCTACTCGCGTCGTCAGCACTTCATGCGGCACGAACGGGTACTACTTTCCGGATGACCCTCGTATATCACGCCACTCAAGTCTATAATTGTATTAAAACCCGAACTATAAGTTATTAAAAATGCGCTAAATACGGAAAAAGTAATTATAGTTAAGTAAACATGCAAGAATGGGTATTATGACTCAATTTTTGGCGCTTCTTTTCGACGGTCAACATATAACGCTATAACTTTAAAATATTTGGAAACCGTATTTTATTTGATAACTTTTAAATACAAGGCTATGGGATATGACATTTTTAGCTAAGGGTAGTTAACACTGTACAGTACGATTTTCTTTTGCTTTCAACTCACTCACCGAATTCCATGCTTAGTGGTGGTTATTGTATAAATATTTGAAGGGAATAAAAAATAAGAAATGGTAAAGATACCAAGAGCACTAACCTATGTTTAATACAACTCCATAACCATCTTTTAAGTGGCAATACAGGGTTCGTCCGGAAAATAAGTGTACTGAGCTCAGGAAAAAAAATGTATTACCCTTTTACATATCTTAAGCTAATATTCCTCAAAATAGGACCCTTGTGAGTCGATACACTTGTTCCAGCGGCGTTCCCATTCCTGGAGCGCTCCCGCGAAGGCATCATCGGGAACCTCTCGAAGACTCGTCGTCGACCTCTTCTCTGACCTCCACGAACATCTTGTGCCACGGAAAGATCATGTTTCTGGACATGGCTGACTCCCCGTAAGCCTGGTTAATCATACCGACAGTTTCGGCAGACGATTTCCCAAGCTTTACCGCAAATTTGATGGAATAACGCTGCTCTAAAAACTTCGGCATCGCGTTCCGTGACGTGGGTCGAGCGTGGAGGTTCGCGTTAACAGAGCTCCTCACTACACCACAGCTCAGAGCCGACTGCCTTTTTCAGCGTCGCTTGCCAACATACCCTCCTCCAATCGCAGCCCGTCAGAGCGGTGCTGGGCGCGCCTGGAGCGGCGGGAAAAAATCAGTACACTTATTTTCCGGACGAACCCTGTACGATAAATCACGGTGTGATATCAAAACTAGATCGATAATAAATCTCTTTTTCTTGAAAAAATTGGTGTCGAAAATATCGCTGACGTATTTAAAAGTAAATTTTAGGTATAAAATCCATTATTTTGAATAAATCAAAACTCTTTCGCCTAATATAGTGTTCAGTCACTAATAACTCTTCCCTAAGCAACCTAGGTGCTTCGTGTTGCCTACTTCGGCAATGCAATCAATGTTGTGGCTGAAAACCTACCAATATAATTTGATTTATAACCAATAATTAAATTCTCATTTTGAAATGGTTATTGAATCAAATCTGATAAATTTAGCCAAATATGATATTTATGAAATGCACTATCATTAAATGCCCACTTTATTTCACAAAAACTGAACTTAAATATTCATTGTAATCCGTGTGTTAATGCTTAAAAAAAGAAGATTAAGTTCAAAAGCGATTGGAAATAATATAAAGATTTTATAGCAACTTTGCAGAAAAACAGACCATTGTTCAACCTAGACATTATTATTTATCAGAAATGCTGTAACCAAATACTAAAGGTACTTACTGCATCAGCATATCGTGTTAAAAACATAAATAAGATCCTATCACAGCAATACTATTCGTTTAAATAAATGACAATTGTGATGTCGTGGAATCGAGACATTATAAAATCTTTGTTGAAATTTTCCACAATTTAATTTGTAATTGTGGAAAATTGCAACAAAAACAATTGTCCCAAGTACTTCTCAACAACGTTTCCGAGTGTCCATCAGTTTCAGTCCTAACTATTTCATTTGCAAAAACATCATAGTCTTATGTGATATCAATGTATGTGACATTAAATATTTTTATTCTGCTTGGACAGGGTCATCAATTTTTCTTATCACTCATTATGAATCGCTTATATCAATATCTTACAACTGGTATACTTTTCTTTGACTATTGAAACTTCATTTCGATTAATATTAAATTTAAAAAGTAATTAACAATTTAAATTTATTATAATATACAATTCAGAATTACTGTAGAAATTATACCGGACTTGTATGAGAATGCGCGATCATTTTAAATCAATCCATTACATTGAATTGGATCTCCCCCAAATCATTATCAATTGAACGTAACACACACTCACGTATCTGTTTCTACAGATATCGGATGTTATTTGGAAACGCTTCAACACTCAACGAATCTATAGCCATAATAGAGTATACAAATACGTGAGGCGGAAATATCCATTTGGTTAATTGCATGAATATATTACGCCATTGCATTATGTATGCATTTGTCAAGCAAAACCGGCTCAAGTACCTATTGAATTAAGTAAATTAACTATATCATTTTTATTTTATGTTATATGTACAGGTTCGGCAGATAAAAATCATGCATAACTCACTGTAATTATACTAATTCCTTTCCTTTTAAATTAAGTTTCACTAAAATATCATATTATTATAGTGACTTCGGTAAACTTCCTGAGCACAGAACTGTACACCAACAATGTTCTCCCGTAGGCATGCTTAGGAATTCTTAAAAATTATTATTACAGGTACATATTCTTAATGAGGCTAATTAACATAAAATAACCGGAATAACTTTCTAAGCGTAAAAAATGGAGAATTATTTGTAACCTGTTTGTTTTTTAACAAACTCAGTAATAAATACTACATTTTAATGGTGAAAATCGTGAAAGGAAGGTGGCGAGTTTATATAAAAATATTATCACAGAAAAAATATTTGTACAAAGAGAAATTACCCTGCATTGGTAAAATAAACTAAATTTCCTCTTATATTTGAACAGCAACGTATACCGATTATTTCAACTCTGGATAGTATATAATTATCATGATATTTACTCAATTAAGAAAATAATGAACACAATTATTTCAAAAAGAGATGTTGTTTTGTTATTCGAGAAACCATAATATTGCTGTGCGATCGATTCTCAGTGTTACGCTTGCTGATGATAAAATTGTCTGCATGTCACAAGCAACATGTGACAAGCAACAAGGTAACTAAAAAGAGATTCGTATCGTATCTACTTATCTTCCAAATGTGCCAATCAATGTAGCATGACGACAGTGGAGAGAAATAATAGCTTACGTGAATGGGAAAAGATCGGAAGTCGTTTGATTCGTTAATTCATTGATCTAATTGATGAGTATTATCATTAATAACGTAAACTCCTTGTTTTTTTAAGTTGCAATCCTGATGGTGAAAATGAAATATTGCAATCATTAATTGGAATTTCGTCAAGGACGTCGATTGGCTGAATTATATTACATCAAAAACGTCCTAAAGCGGACACAGCCATAGTATGGATCAGCTAACTTTCTCTTTAGTTCTCATTATACACTTCACTAGAAAAGAACTGGATGTTAAACGGATCATTTATTGTACTCTACTCCGTATTGTTCCTCTACTTATATATTTTTGTCATTTGGGCTTTTAATAAAAAGGTTTTAATATGCATATCCAAGGATTAGGAAAGGGACTAAGCCAGGTTCCCAGGTTGTAAAATTTAATTTTTGGGGATAAATACCAGAGTTTACTAAAGGTAATTTTAATTTTAGCTATTGTTTGTAACAGAATAGAAAAAATGATAGATTAGTTACTGATTGACGATAGGCATATCTAATATTTTTGGAAAAGAATAAAAACGCCACAAAGATTTTACTCCAGTTCAAACATAACAAACCTGACCTTTCAAATTTGTTTGGATTTTGTGAATTTTTACCGTGTTTGTTTTACTCTGTCATCCTGGATGACTCTGGCTAATTTTGTATCAATTTGAATTATAACAACGAAAAAATGACATTGAAACTACATTTGCGACGCACGTTTTCTGACATTGAACGGTTATTCTGTTATCCACGTATACATTGAAGACTATACCAGTAATCGATGGAAATTACGCTCGTTTAGACAGTCCAATGCTAGATTTTAGAAGTATTAGCAAAATAAAGTTTCTCATGCAGGTAGTTGTACGAAAAGATGACAGGACAATGATGAAATACAGCGACAGGCCAGATCAAACTGATCCTCAAGAATACCCAGACACTTCACGCCAAGGAGCCTTTGATGGGGGGTCTCTATCCGGACCACTTCCAAGGGAATGTATCTCTCAATGGTAGGACCAAGGCATTCTACGGATGTTCGAGCGACCATAAACTTAGTGGGGCCTTGGGTTCAAAAACGGCAACGCTCGTTTTATGTCCTCCTCACTCATTCTTTCTAAAAGAAGTTGCCTACTTACGAGAGGGTGTTTGCTCTCTCCAAGGGCCCTTGGTCCCTTTAGGCTCTTTCTTAGATGTACTTCAAAAATAACTTAAACATGAGAGGTGAATAATGGCCAACGGTAGACTGAAGCCACCTCAGCAAATTTAAATGAGGTACGAAAAAAAATAATTTCCACTGACATTTGGCGGTTCACGCTGATAAATTGCGAAATTTAATTCTGAAGGGAAATATAATCGATCCAATCCGACCACAGAAGAAAAACACACCTATATTGTGCCATCCACCGTTAATCGACACATTAGTGGGAAAATCGTGTCGTGGTCAGGATATTTAATGGTTAGATTGGTCATGGAGGCCTTTGCTATTTGAAAATAATTTCGATGGGGTTTAATCTTGCAATGCGCAGTAACATAATATAAAAAATTTTAGCGCTTGAATAACAATTCAAAATCAACGAAAAATGTTTTCGTCATACAATTACAAAAAAATGAAAAAATAAATTAATTTATCATTTCCAATAATATATAAATAAATTTCATTGTTATATTCACACATTATTTATGAAATACTACTTATCATTTGTAGATAAATAACTCCTACAAAACATAAAACATGATTAGGTGCTATAAATTAAGTTCTATTAGTTAGTAATTATTATTACAAGGCCGTACGGCGTTAAAACATCAATTGGAAGAAATAATTTTCTAAAAAATTATATAAAACATCAATCTCTACTATTTTGCTATGATAACTACAAGTAAGGGTCCCAGTTCCAGCTTTGGTGTATTTTTATGAGTAGGACAGTGTTGTATTTGTTACTTTATAAATGAGTAATTTAAGGATGGAAAGAAGCATTCGAATTTTAAAGGTGACTTACCGTAGTGCCCGCGGCCAGGTTATGTTTTTTAGGGAATCAGGTACATGTATGGTTATATATTATGTATGTTGTTTCAATCCAATACCAACCTTAACTGGTATAATACCGACAATAATTATTATACATAAAATAATTAATAACATAAAATCAAAAAGCTGAAAAAGATATGCGTTTGTCACTACAGGAGAATTGATTCCGATTTGGCGAGGAGGAAAAGATTGTCCAGTGATACTAGGAACAATGAACTACAATCGTAGTCATTTGGGAGGTCTTCCGCAGTCCAACATCTAACAGAACAGATCATAAAGATTTGGGTCGCAAATTAGAAATGGATTAGTTTAAAGCCCATGAGTTTCGATCCTTGGAAAAATTGATGTAAAGGTTTTTCAAGACCACAAGGACAAAAGTGTCGAAAGATGACACCAAATAACGAGGCAGTATAATCTCATCACTCTTAAAACCATCAGATAAAATGCAAACTGTGCACAAATGACTGAATCCATTCCAAAACGTCCGTCAATTAACTCTTTTTATCAATGAAGTAGCAGATTAATCACGTATTTTAACCAAAATTAACCCTGGAAAATATTCGCGCAGAGTGAATTGATATTTATAATTGATAATTATCGGCCCTGACCACCAGTTGAAAAGTCGGTTATTAACTCAATCCAAAATCGCCTAGACTGTGAGAATTACGCAGAGGCATAGAATTAATTTATTAATTGATCCAGGTCCAACGGATGAACCATGAAATTATTTTACAGGTTTGTGTTTTTTTGTTTTATTCGGTTTCCTCGCTGAAACGCGTAATGCGAGCTGGCATATTTCACAATGGACACAATTTAATTTCGCCCGATGTATTAATATAATATATTGATACATCGATAATTATCTTTAACGACGAAAAAACAAAAAATATGATGCTTTTACTCGACACCAAAAGATTGCATGAAAACCTTACCCATAAGTTGAACCTGTTTAGTTTTTAGACTAAAGTAATAGACTTATCACAAATTACAGTTCCCCATGAGAATTTCATGAAAAGTCAACAAAAGGTAATATGCAGAGAATATTTTCCCAGTAAATTTCGCAATTTAAATGATAGGAATTACTATGCACATAACCAAATCAACAAAAATAAAAGTCGAACAAAATCCTAATTTCCTTTTTAATTTCTCGCCGACTCCTCTCTCTTGCGCGTATGTGGTATTGAGTGGAAAAATTGCCTTTAACGGGAGAAAAGAATTAAATGCTAGGTTATCAACTTCTTACCCATGACTAGAGCTCACAAAACCTCTCCACGTATCCCAACTGCATCTTCTTCTCTCCTGCGTACCTCGGCGCCTTCCCTCGACACCCTCCACCTCGCTCTCACTCGCCCGCCTCCTTCAGACACTCGAGGAATGAAAAAAAGGGTGGCCTTTCCAGAGAAAGCTATTGCGGCTTGACGATTCCGACGTGCGGCACCGAGGGGAAGAGGGAAGAAGGTGGATCGGGAGGTGAGGAGTGAGGCAAGGAGAGGGGGGGAAATGGGAAAAGCCCCGGAGGGCCGCCTAGTTTGGTGCGGCTGAGCTCTAGCAATGACGCGGTCGCTTCGCCTTCAGCCCCATCATCCTCTGCTTCCTCCCCCTTCACCCGCGGGGGGTCTCGCCACCCCCCTGCACTGCAAGGACAAGTTCCCTGCACACAAGGCTCCTCTTCCTTTGGGCTCCTGAGCAGTTTGTTAGAAACTCTAACCTTAAAAACTTGAGCCATCGGATAAGCCGTGTGAGTTCACGTTCCCATTTTTATTACCTGAGAACTTTTTTCTCCTGCTCTCATATTTTTTATTTCTTGTCGCATGTTTTCGCGCAGAATTTCGTTCCATTTCCGCTCTCTCATCTCCCAAGTTGTCCACTCCCCAGCACCCACTCGTCTTGCAGCGTTTGATACGACTGCAGTGTGATTTAATTTTGTCACCTTTTTGCTTGCAAGAGGCGGATCGGTTCGTGATGTTTTGCAGTAGGAATGATGACGCGGGCTCTTCACTTAGCTGTACTGCGGAGGGGAATCAGTGATTTAAGAAAACAGGTCTGCGGGAGAAACCGTGCATGGAGAGTCAGGCGAACATGGCGTGGAATGTAGCGCAGTAGGCCATTGAGGCGCCAACGATTTAAAAATATGTGCACTTATAGGCCGTGAAAGGTTTTCATGGCTGTCACACGGACACTGATGCAACATGATTTGTAAGAATTTCATAACGGAAAAATTAAAAAAATTGTCTAGACCAGGATCTATTTTTAGGGTTTTTTTTATTTTATACCAGGATCTATGATTTTTGAACTGTGAAATTCTTACTATTTTTGTGCACATACACGGAAGACTCTGCCGAGGTTACTTTCGCGGCCTTTTCCACAGCTTTATTTAAATATTAACCGTCAATTATACTGCATACTTCAATACCATTATTAACCAAAGAGAACTCATGGAATATATAACGCTCTTCTTTCAATGTGAAACGTTTAACCTTGTTATTTTAAAGCCGGAGTTTCTGCCTTCATCATTAAGACAAAGTGAGCAGTCGCTCAGGGTGCTAGATAACGTGTTGCGGGTAAATGATGTGAAGTACCATTCAGGGAAGATAGAGATGCTGTCTAGAGCACAGAAATGCGAAGGGTTGAAGTGAAGCGCCAATATTTGCGAAGTCTGAGGCCAAGGAGGTGAGTGGGAAGATTCCTTAGGATACGAAAACATCTATCTCCTCCCTTGATGAGGGTCGAGTGAAACAAAGGTTCGCTCTCTAGTCAAAAGCAACCTGATCGGGTGGACATCTAAGAACAATTTGTGAACGACAATCTCCGCGTTTCAGTGGTCGGATTGTATGTCATGTCGGGTCCCGGGTTGTAACTGTTGGAACTATAGAAACGGAGAACACGTGAATTCAGTGGCGCTTAACCACCCGGGGAAAATATTTATGCCATAAATAGCATACTAGAGCTATTTTGAAGAGTAAAGGCAAAAACAGGTCGAAAATATTGGTATAATGACTATTTTAAAGTTATTCATTCATTCGCTAAGGTTTTGAAAACTTAAGGCAGCAAAATCTTTTACGGAAACGACACCTACTTTCTTCCTTCTTGAAATATTTTAGCTGTGATCTTCATTCGCGGGACTCGCTGAACTATTAGTCTATAAATATGTCTCATCCTCTCATGAGCTACTTCAATTACTCATCCTTCATTGCAACTATTCTACGGCTATTTTCCTCTTTAAGCAGAAAGTTTAAAAAATTATTTTCTCTACCCTCATTTCAATAGGCTACAATTTATTTGTCTTTTTCCTCAATATGACAAGCTCAAGTACCTTACAGCTACGCTTCTGGTTAAAGTCTAAAGCAAAATTCTCTTTTTGTTTATACTCAAATATTCTGTGTCACCAGTATCCCCTTTTCGCATTCACGTCAGTATTATTCTGAACAAAATTACGGTAGAAGCGAAATTTGGATGAGGAAAGTGCGAGAAAATTGTATACCAGCTGTTAAAATACACAAAGCAATCTGCACAGGGAAAGAATAAATCTCGAAGAGTTTTCCATGGCCAGAGAAAATCTTTATAGCGCTGTGATCCAATTCAGATGTTTGCAGAGGGAGTACGGGGGGATGGGTAGGAAGCCAATCTTTTGAAGAGTCCCATCGAAAACCAATATTGCTGAGAAGAAATTGCTACTCCAACATACTGAGATGCAGTGATGTATTTGTAAGGAGTCTCTTTTTTCAAAATTTTCCCAAGAAACCCGAATATATAAAGGAATCAGTACACTAACGTTGAAATTAAAGAACTTGAAAATATTATTAAAGTATCGAAAATATAAAATCTTTTGTATTTATTGAAGAACAAAAATAATAATAAAACATCAAATTGTAATGAGAATTTGGAAAATAAAAGACTAATCCAGTTAAGTCTAATTAGTCTGAATAAATTTTAATGAAAAAATAATCAGTGGGAAAGTTTTAATAGAGGGTGGAACGTTTGAAAGAGTATTTATATTAATACAAGGAGGACGCGGTCTATATTAAAACTCTGCACTTAGAGTTAAAATCTTTTATTATATAAATGATTTCAAATGAACCCTTAATATTCGAGAAAAATGTGGATATATCATTTAGAATAATGCAGGAAAGAGGTTTATGATAAGATCAACACATTCCTTACAACCTTCTGTGAACTGTTTCCATGAAATATTCGTCACTAGATCCAACCTGCAGTCACTATGACCACAAATAAAGTGATAGGATGAAATATTTACAAATGGAAATACGAGCATTCTCAGCAAAACAAATCGTGCCACCAAATTCGTGTAGAGAAACAATTAATCGTAACTTACCTGTAGTTAGAGTACCTTCCCATTCGCTTAATGGAAATAAATATATCACACTGAAAGCAGTAATTGATGTTGGAAATGTGCTCGTCTTGCGAATCAATCTTCCCAGCCGGATTCCAAGATGCTAGAGATGCTCAAATTACCCACCTGAGATCGCATTAGCCGATCTTCCCTAAATACGCGGGGGCTCGGCCGAATCCTTTTCGCAGCTTCTTCCCCTCCCCCATCCACCGCGGTTCCCTCGCATCGAATTCCGGCTTTTAACGCTGAAGGAGGCCGGCCTCCCTCTCTTAGCCCCGGTGGCGGACGGTTAGCGTCCGCCACCGGGGCGAAGGGATCGCCAAGAGAAGGGGAGAAGGAGAAGCGCGAAGGATGCCGAGAAGAGTGAGTAGTATGCCCGGGAGGAAGGAGGACTCTAATAAAAAAATCATTAAGACCTGCTTTCAAGGTTGATAGAAAGGTTCTCCCATTCCCACTCGCCCCCCTTTCCGTGTCCCCTCCCACTTTGTACCAACCCATGCGACGGCCCCGCCCTCCCGCCCCACGCTACGGCGTCAAAATCCATCCCTCATCCCCCTCCGCCGCGTGGGAACTGGCGTGCGTCACTGCGTAAGCCTCCCACGCCCACGTCCCGACCTTCCCACTCCCACTTTCGACAGATGGCACAGGAGAAAGGAGCCGATGGGGTGACGCTGTGAAGGGGAGGAAGAGGGCCGTGTGGGTGGTTTGGAGGAAGGAGGTGGTGGAGGGCTCTAAAGGCCAAGCAAATAAGGGTGAGGAGGGGTTGTAATTGCAATTTTAAGGAACGCCAGGAGAGAAAGTGGGTGTAAAGTGGGCGAGAGGAAAGAAAGTGACGAAGAGGAGTATGAACTTATATATGCATAAATGTTTAAAGAAATAAGTATATACGAGTATACAAATATATATATATATATATATATATATATATATATATAGAGAGAGAGAGAGAGAGACCAGAGAGTTACAAGGAGAAGAAGAGAGAAATTAAGAAGACTCTTGGGGGGACGAGGTGAGAGGGTGGGCAGGTTGAAGAATGTGCACGAGAGGCGATAAACCTATTTAGGTGGCCCTCCTCGTTTCTCTCCAGGGCGAGGGGGCCGAGAGCGAAACAAGCTCCGCGCCCAGGGGTTGGCAAGTTGGCCAGGACAAAACAGCTCCGCCGGAGCATAGTTCCAGTGATGTGCGCATTATTTGTGAAAATATAAGGGAAAAAGGAGGCCCAACGGTTTACCTTTCTCAAGGTAATTAATCTGACACTATGTTTCCAAGTTATTCCTTATTCATTTCTTTCCCTCAAATACTTCTTTTCCTCATTTGATAATGCCCTAATATTCCTTTTAATAGCTGTTTGAAATCTATAAAGCCTGAATTGATTGTCTTAATTCCATTAAATGATCATGTTACTTAAAAGGTTGAGGTATTACTTATACTTTATTCGTAAAAATAAAAGATTTCATTGTTTAATGGGCGTTAATTGTTGATCTGAAAGGTGTAAAAAAAATTGAAATCACGTAGCAGGCTGTGTCTTTAACTCCAAAATTTAAATTATATGTCCTAAGATACAATTGGTCCTACATACAATTGGTATAATTTTACTTTTTAAATTCACAACTAATCAACTAAATACAGGTATTTATGAAAAAGAGGCGTATATGCGTAATCAAGCAGAGAAAATTTGCTTTTCCTACAAATGATTAGTTGGAGAATATTAAATCTTGTACTGAACGATTGATCATAGGTGGGAAAATATATATTTAAATCATAAATTCCAAAAATTCTGATTAATCGTGCTTTCTTTAAATAGCCGTGCTCCTCCTATCTCCGTCCTTTTGCTGCTCCGTGAGGATGATTTCAAGTAGCATACATACTTTTCGAGGTAAGGTTTTACCTTTGAGACCCGGGTGGGGCAGTTAGCTAAGTGTAGATGGAGACCTCACAGCCGGGACTCTCTCCATTTAATTTTACCCGGGTTGATCTTTCCTGCATGGCTTGAACACTCCAGCGTGTTGGTACAAAAGAACTCCCGAGGGCTTACCAACAACAACAAGCAGCTTAGAGACAGGCGCTCTCATCCCCAACGATGAAGTTGTTAAAACGAGGGCTATGTGATGAGTCAACATTTTACGTAACCACTCTACCAAAATCCAATCCATATACACTAGCTAATTAAAATGAAATATGATAATAATATACGGGGATGTACAATATAAAGTAGAGCTACCATGACAAACGAATACATGTAGCTAATATACGTGTTCCAAAGTGAAAAATCATAAACATTTAATTTATTACATATGCAACTACATTTCAATCTGTATTTGAACATTACGATACAACATTTCACAAAAATTCCTTCCATTTTAAGAAAAGTTATACCTTCTTTTGGTAAATATATATTCATTGAGACCTTAATGATCTCTTCACGGGATTTACTATTCCTGTAAGGGAGAGGTTTGGGAGAACTTGGAGAGGTTTGGGAGATGATGGAAACGAAATGCAGCAGGAGGAAACGAGGATGAGGTAAAAAGAATAGGCCATGATAAAGAATAGTTTTGGATGGTTTGGACGGTTTTTTCCAGGATTCACGGTACGAGATCAAGGAAAATCTTAATATTTTAGATGCTCTAAGACAGATGGTGTGCTATGATGTGAAATACATACGCTCCATGGAATAACAATCAATATGAACAAAACGAAAACAATTTTTTAGGCTGAATTAATTAATTCACCCACCTGGGGGTTGGGTGTTGGTAATTGTGTCTATTTTTATTATAGTTAATTTTCCGATTTAAAGGCCAAAATGTGCTGTTTCCGGATTAATGCAAAATGAAGACATAAAGCAAGACTGTAAAGGTAGTTATGATCGGATGGACCTTAACGACTGTCATTTTTATCTTTTCCGGAGAATTTCCTTTTTTATCATACAATTCTCATATCCATTTCGTCCTACACTTTACCTGCCTTCTTACTGCACAAGGGAAGAGAAAGAACCGCAGGATACATGTTCGGAGGAGAGATAAAACTGCAAGGCAATGGAGGAGAGGAAATATACCTACAATTTGCGGCAGTAAAGGCCGAATTATAATAGTGCACGAGAGGAACTAGTGGAGGCAAAAGAAAGTAAGGATCACCCAACATCGTAGTCTATAACGTGTGTAGCTGACTAGTACTCATTAAAAACTCATGGAGCATAATTCCACTTAAAATCGCATTGACTTAGAGGCCGCAGTTATAAAATAATCAAAATTTACCTCCGACACACAGTTTGAATACGCTATTTCTGAAAAAAAAATCTGTACCTCTCGCAGCTATTTTATATTTTATTAGGTGCATTACAACGGCTCTCGTACACGTGGTCCGACATGCTATCGGAAATATGGATACCAATTAGGTTTTTTAGCGAGAGGACGATGAAAGCAACGAAATGGGTTGGTTAAAAATCCCGCGATAAACTGAAGAAATTAAAGGCGTAGGCGGAGAAGGATATGCACGGAAGGGTCCGCATTCAGGGATGACTAGTGGGGCGGAGCGGGAGGGGAGGAGCAGGTTGTCGACCGAGAACTGGAGCTACGGTGGTGGGAAGTGGAAAGAGGATTTGAGGGGGCAAGCGAGAGGGGGGAGGAGCGGGGATTGTGAGCGCTGGAAAAATCGTCGACTAGAGTGAGGCGTGCTGAGGAATATTTTACACCGGCTGTGCGAAAAATGTCCACACTTTTTTTACAACCACGAGAGTAGAGAACGCCCGCTCGCTCGCCCCAGCATGCCTTCGTCCGCCGTTTCCATCGAGGCAATTTCCATGCATGTGTGCGTAAGCCGTGGAGAGAGACGCTTCAATCCTGTGCATCATCATCAACCGGAGATGTTTCCCCTCCCATCTAGCTTTCCTCCAGCCCCTAGTGTCCCCCCCCCCACCATCACGTTTTCCCTCCGTTCTAAACCCCCCTTCCCTCCCCCTGCTTCATTGTTCTTCTTCTGAATATTCTTAGCGAACACGGCGAAGTAAACTAGTTTTCTGGATACACGTGTATCGGGATGAGAGATACAAGGAAACGCAATGCCCTCAATAAATGTCGAGTTCCATAATGAAGAGCTTTATGGTGCCATTCGGTTAGGAGTGTAGATTTGAAGTTATGATATTTTGCTAAGTTCTGAGAAAAGATCAAGAAAATGAAACGGAAATAATTCATTTTCATACTATTATTTTGATATAGAAAAAAGTACTATTTGAACAAATATAGAACTTTTTAGCATTCCATCATGTTTTACTGTAGTACCTTCAGCCTTTCTACATTCAAGCTCTTTATGAATTCATAAATGATGGTATGAGAGAATGGCAGAAGAAATGGACATATGAATAGAATAATCTTGTGCTTTAGTTTCATGTAGACGCCTCGATTTAGCGAAATAGGTTGTAATTTTATATATTTTTAAATCCCGCAGAATGCCAATATCACCCATTCCATGTTTTTCCATTCAATCACACAAATCATCACAAAACCTTAAATATTAACCATAAAACATTTACAGAATAAATTGCCTTATTGATGAAAAAGGTAAACCCTGTGACTCTTTAAAATGGTTTAATCCCACAGAGGGCACTCAGAATTTTAGCAAAGTATGCACCGCAAGCTCTCTGTCATTAAAATTCAAATTTGGGGTGAATGATACGACTATTAAGAAGGTACTCAATGAGTAGAAAGAAATATATGAGATATATTTAGGTTTGGTGGCCATTAATTCTAGAAGGGAATTCACTTTTCGAGTTGAATTCCACCAATTACATACGCTGGGATCCATAAATTACGCAAACCTAGTTCTCCAGAGTCTGTTTATTACCGGATATCCATTAGCGATGCAGTTCTCTGTTTTCTTCCTGTGACCCCTTGTATTTCCCTCTCTTCTGCTCACTACGCTACTCTCATATGAATACCAAAAACGCTAATGACCTCAATCGATAATGGTATCTCCATTTATAACGAAGGCTGCCGCATACAGCCATCAGATGAACTCTTTCATTACTTCTTAAATGTTCCTCTGCAAGTACACAGCAGTACCTTTATCCTCCGTACACATCATTTGCCCCTTACATTTCCCCCTCCTCACCTGATCCAACTACAATTGGAGAGAAAATAATAAAAATGTCAACTTTGAGGAACATATAATGATGCATTTTCGTGAATTCGAGCATTACCAAAAGAGTGGTGGAGTTGTAGGAGTAGTGTCCTCCTCGTAATGCAGGGCAGAATCAGAGATTCTTCCCAAGAATGGTGAACAGGGCCGTTGAGAGCGGTAATACTACTGCCTCCCATTTCAATTTTAATGACTATGAGATTGATCTCCCTGAGATGGCTGCAATTGGGTGAGAGGGATAAGTAAGACAGTTACGGGTGCCGTTAACGCAAACTCCTAAACGTATGCAAAGTCTTAGAGGGCTTTCACGACGATTAAAACCCTTCGATGCTTCTCAGAGAAAAAATCAAATTTACTCTTCACGACGGGTGAGATTTCAGTGAGAAAAGGAAAAATTAGGACGTTGATTGAAAGAAGATTATGTATGCCTGCATTGAATTACCGATTATTTCAACTTTATTTATCTTCAATGCAACAATTTCAGAGCGTAAAAATCATTCTCCTTGACTGGGACTCGAACCCAGATCCCTCAATATCCGGTCGAGTGCTTTAGCCACTTAAGCTACTCGGTAGCTTAAGTGGCTAAAGCACTGGACCGGATATTGAGGGATCTGGGTTCGAGTCCCAGTCAAGGCGAATGATTTTTACGCTCTGAAATTGTTGCATTGAAATGCACATTAGCGGATGACTCCGTTAAAAGTTACTGTTGCGGCATCTCCCGCAGTTTCTTTGGAATTTATTTATCTTACTAAAGAGTACAACTTCTATTGATTACGACACAATCGACATTGTGCCAAAATCGGTAACTAATTACGGATGAATAGAAAGAGATTAGACGTTAATGATCAGAACAATTAGCCATGGTTAAAATGGAAAAAATACTTGAAATATTGTATCGAGTATTCATGTGGTTATTCCACTTATCTATGTTGAAAGATCCTTAGAAATCGTAAGGATATATTGTTTTTGAAATATAATTCGACGAAGAGGATATAAGAAATTCCCTGGTTCGGCTAATCACAAAACTGTCCGGAAACCTATTAAAATATTAACAAGAATTATGTTTAACAACATTATAAATAAAAGCAATAAAATTGCAACTGAAAAATAAACCTTACCAAAACTGTACGCATAGTAATTTGGATCAGCTATGAAATTAAAATGTAACTTTATATCGCAGACTGTCAGAGTGAAAGCTCACTTATTAAGAAATGGGAAAATACTATCAATATTTTTTTAACTTGTTTCAATATTTATCATTCTCAAACATTATTTCAACGTTTTGCATTGATTTTTATGATACCTGCAATTTTTACTCTAGTTCTGCATTTCTATCCACCAGGTTTCCGACTTAAGACTTGCTGGATACAAAATATTTATATAATACCGATTCAAACTTTTAACTAGCAACAGAATAAGAACCTTTGACCGGTTTTCGGCGAATTTTTTACATTTTATTACGAAGAAAGGCGAGATTGAGAGGCGGAAAATGATTTAAGCACCAGGTTAGCGTTGAAATCACGAAAATACATTAAAGCTCGTTATAAGATTATCAGTCGTGCGGGCATGAAAACATCAAAGAGCCTCACAGAAAAGGGTTTCATAGAAAATCTTGGCACACAGCTGCTTACCCTATATGATTAATATCCTAGAATTTACCACCTAATTCAATAGCCAATAGCTTTCCTAAACATGAGTTTATACACTATGAAGTGGGGAATATTTGACAGTTACTTCTATAATACCATTGTAACACTTACGTTTCGTCATTCTTATATGAAACTTAGGGTTCACAACAGGAATAACTATGGATCAATTTTGGCACAGAGGAGATAGCCTGTAACTTAACCACAATTGTCTTCAATAATTAATAATATTAATGAAGGTAATGAAATAACAACTGAAAACTGAAGCCAACAATAGCTTACAATATAGTGAGCTACCTATGGATTTAATAATTTATCTATTACTTAGGCAAAGTAAATCATGCGTCATTCGTGCACGATTATTTCATAAAATAAAAAATCTATCAATTAAGAAATGTTAGCAAGTTTTCTAAAATTTCAAAAGTTATATTCTTACGTCCGCGGGCTAACAGAGAAAATATCATGGCCTACTAATGATATTTACTCAATTCCGTTGCAGAGATAATAGTAGTATTGAATGCGGATATTTGATTTCCATATCCCCATCGGCTTTAACTAGGTTGAGGGGAAGTGTTGAGCTAGAGAACAACACAAATTATAGAAAAAGTACAAAATTTATTAAAATTGGTATAATGAGGTAGGCGCAATATGAATGAATACCGATTTGCAGTGAAACTGCGTATATGGGAGCTAAAATGCAAATTAATTCTATTTTACTGCTAATTTTATCATTATCCGACAAAAACTAGTTCATGCATGAAAAATTTCTTTATCATTTTTCCATATGAACCTGGTTAGATGCACTAGATTGGTGCCATAACAAAATAAGTAAAACTCATCGTAGGAAATGAAATGGACATATAAATAAAGACGGAATATTTTGAATTTAAACTTATATTCAAGCAAATATATTACAGCAATGACCTAGTAGGACCGTTCATTTGACTAAAACAAAGAGTATAAAACCAACAATATGAAAACCGGAAAATATTGTTCGAAGTTAGAAAAACCACCAAAATATTTGGGTTATCTGGCCTGAAGCAATTAAGAACTACCATTATAACAGCTACGCATTTTTTGTCACCCGGCGAGTTCTCGTACAAAAAGTGATTGCTTAAACAAATATTATTGAGCATATATTAACTCATAATATAGATATAAATAATCTTTGAAATGACAGTTAAAAGTTTAACCGATTCACAAATTCTTTATCATAACTCTTAATTACCTCTGTTTGCTTCAAATTTCTTCAGATGGACTAATCCAATGAGGAATCAATAAGAAATAAACATTTCGTGAGGAGTAAAATCAATTCATAAAATACTTTAGATACTTTACTTTGGTGTAAATCATGTTACTATCCGCACCGCATGAATTGTGATTAATTATTAGATGAAATTGTTTTGAGGAAGCAACTTAATTTAAACCAGTGGCGTCTACTCTTTATCACTCTCACCCCAATCATAAATTATGAAAACTGCTCGTGAATTTTCGTTTCAAAAATGAAGAATTTCAAATTAAAATACCAACTCCTCTTTCCTCCAAAGGCAAAGCTATGAAAGCAGCAGACTGAGAAGAATAGTTTTGAATTTTCAAAAAATCTACTATTTCAATAAAAATACGGGTATTATTACACGAGACGAAATTATTATCCATGGGAGAACGGTGAGAAGATTTATATTTTTAGTGTAATTTGACCTCTTCTTAATTTTTTAAAAGTACATCATTCATGCATATTTTATGTTGAAAGTTGCTTTTGATAACTGATTATTTAGAAGTTAGGAACATACAACTAACTCTTTCGGCGAAACTTGACACAAGAGCAGTTTTTACCTTACTCCTCCTCTTTCAAATACAGTGCCAGTTCATCAAAGTATAATTACTTATAAAGGCTTGATTAAACTAGAGAAGTGAAAGATTTTCCATAGCTTAGGTTGCATCATGTTTATCTTCTTAATACATTCTCATTACCAAATGAAAATATTAGAAAAAAATAAATGCATATAATAATAGATAAAAGCTGAATAAGTATTTTAATAGCAAATACTGCACTCGCTTCATAATATTTATGATACCATAAACATCTCACAAATATAACCCTCCCCGAATCTCAGACAATTCAGATGACTTCCAGGCATGTAAAAATATACGCCTTTATCATCCAGCTACTGTTTATAAAAAGAAACTGGAAAACAAACGGAAAACGACTATATTCTAATTTTTGTAATGACACTGCCTTCCAAGAAGCTCCGCGGGAACAAAAGCAGGTTGAATGGGACGAAGGGGCCTTTTGCATGGATTCACTTCGGAAGCGAAATAAAAGAAATTATATTAAAAAAATAAAAGGAAGGAAAGAACTAAGTTATTGCAAGCACTCGAGCTCACCTAAAATTGCTTTGCTCTCTTTTATTTTGTCTTTGTTGAACATTTTCAACAGGTACCCGTGGCGTTTCTTGTGTGATAAATAAAACAGGAATGGAAGAAAAGTCGGGGGCGCTAGAGGGAATCGAAATGGTGATGTGGGTGGGAGTTTCAATGCAGAACGGGATCAAGAGAATACTTAAGGGGTGGGCTGGGTGGGATGGAGAGTGGGAAATGGGGAAAAAGAGTTCAGGGAGGAAAAGGAAGCATCGGTCGGTACGGGAGAGCTTTAGGGTTTAGTTTGACCGATTATGTGTTTCTCTTCATTTGTGAGAGTGGACGTTGCGGGCAACAGCCGTCGTCGGCGAGCTTGCCAGATTTCCTCTTCACGGACTTCATCCCGCTAGCAAAATAGGTCCAAGTGTTTCGTTGGTCTTACCCTCTGCTTTGGTAAAACGGCGAAGGATTGTTTCTCGCAAATCCTCTGGTCAGTAAGTAGAAAAGTTTTTATTTGGATTTGAGGGTTGCTGATGCGGAGGATAAGAAAGAGAAATATTTTTTTGTCCTGACTTCAGATGGACCAGCCACGAAAACCTGGGAATTCATTAAAAGTATAATTTTCTCATCATATTCATAAGCGCTCAGATATGAGTACTTGACAATTTCAAATAATCCAAACTATTAAGCAATGTGGAGCGAAATTTTTGCCCATAAAATTTTATTCTGTATTTTCATGCTTGAGTTAAATGGCCGAGTATTACTAAATTTTCGGGATTGGCTTCCTTTTCCAAAGAAATAACATTATTCTTTGAATTCAAATATTGGAAGAATGTATTTCATTCAAGCCTATATTGGTATCGCGTATAACATGAAAGGAAATTTAACTCCTAATGAATTTGGCCACTCTGTAGTATCCCCCTCTTTTGGCCGGTCAAATAATGGATGGCAGGTTTTGTAAGCGACAAATATTCTTACAAAATTGTAACTTATGAGTTACCCAAAGAGGTTCTTTAGGAAAATGAAATATATAGAGCAGGTTTTATGCTAAGAATTTTCTTTTGGCAACAATCTATTTTTATCACTACAAGAATACGATTTTCTGAATTCATTTTCAACTAAGTTGATAACTTTTTTACTAAAAATTCTAAGGTTGTCCATCCATACAATGGAGATAATCAAGAGAACAGAAAAAATACTCTACCCTTAAAAAAATCGCGTGATCAGATTATTTCTGCTTTTACTATGGCTTGAAACTCACGTTCAGAAGAGGGATAAAAGTTAATTTAATCGTATTGACATGAAATAAAGTCTGTAGAAATAGAAGTCGATAACAATAAAATTCCCTAATTTTTATCGGGACCTAAGAAACCACATTTTTCCAAACCATGACATGTTGTGTGCATCAATAAGGCATATTATGTCTTTTAAATATATTTTAAAACACTGAAGGCTACTTTCTGTTTTTCAAATAATAAAATGGCCGGTAAAAATGAAGAGTACGTTCATTCCTTATTTTGTTAAGAGTACATGCTCCTTATTTCCCAAGGAATTTCGAAAAAAATGAAGAATTTCAGCAATACGTTCATAATAAAATTGTATAGAACGTATGTAAATGCAAAAGAAAGGAAGCAACAACAGGCTTATAGTTCTTGTCATATCTAGACCCTTCATTGGCACGCATTGACCTTCGCGGTTTGATTTACATAATTGACAGATGAGTTCACGCTTTAGCATGTTCCATTAGTTTTCTCTTTCTCCTGGCCTTTTTTCAGCCGTCTGGGAGCATCATATTATATTTCCCGGTATATTATTAGCCTCTTTTTTCCGGAATACCCCATTATATATTCTCAAAAGTTATATGGTTCCAAATGGAGTGACGTGTGTAACATCTTTTAGGCGGAGATGTGTCCATAACACCGGACTGAATTACTGATTTAATGTTCTGTGCTTGGATTATCCCGTCTATGTCAGAAGTGAACTCACACGATTGTTTTGTCAGCGAGAAACTCCATAAATTCTTGTGTCAGGGTCCCGGTTATTCCATTTTATTTGCTCAAGCTACAGCCATTACTACCTTTTACCTACACGTACCCATTCAACCTACCTCTATTCCATCTCCTCTCCCTCTCCACCGGCGGAATTCCATGACCGCCATCTCCCCTACCGCCTCCGTGCCAACCCCCATTTAAGCACTCCAGTTGCGCGCCTTGACTTAAGGCTCGCCTTCCAACCCCGGCTCAAACCCCTCCGCTCCTCCCTCCCCCTTCAATTCCCCTCTTTCACTACCCCGTCCGTCGTTTTTACGACCACTCGTCAGGGAATTATGGGGCGGAAAGCGTGTGAAAAAGACAGGTCCAGAGAGAAAGGGAGAATGAAAGAGAGAAAAAAATGGAGTGGGAGCCCATGGTTTTTTTCTTTTGGGGCGACAGTCAGGTGAGGTCGAAAGGGGGTAGGTTTGGGGAAAGGACGTGCGTTGGAAAGGGATACTTAAGGATGCGGGGGATGTCCTTGGTGGCAGAGGGTGGTGGTTAAACCGGAGCTGTTGCTTCCTTGAATTTGTTCCCCTTCCCCGACCTCCAACTCTACCAAATCTCGCAGCTTTAATTCCCTCTCCAAACTCCGAATCTTGCGGAAGGAAAAAGGAGTGCATTCTGCCACGGTGGAAATTTGGGGTTACCCCTTCAGTGTAGTATTTAGCAGTGGCAGAATTTATGCTAGCTAAATTGGATTCGAGAGGATTACAAGACCATGCACGTAAATACCTCGTCGATGATTGCAATCGAATCACACAAAAATTTACCAACTTATGCGACTAAAATCAATGATGAAAGATTTATTATTTTAAACGTCAGTGTAAATCGATATTTTTGCCTCAAATTTGCGATTTAATTTAAAGATTCAAAATGAATCATCAACATACTTATGAAAATATTAATTATTCCTGCGGAAAAATGCGCAATGAGCTGTTACTAAATAAAAAATGACAATCGAATCTAGGAGAGTAATTTACACTTGAACTACATTTAAAGCATGACGATCACAGGGATACTTTGTCTCTCTAAAACACATCAATATTATATAGGCATATGAAATAGCAAAATCTCATGAAACAAATGCATAACTATATTATTTCGCTTGAATGATGATTAAATCATTACAGATTGACTTGATTAAATAGACAGTTTAATGTGAAGGAGGCATTATGGTGACATATATTAAGAATATTTCAGTCATTTTAAAATAAAAAAGGCATGGTTTTTAAGTTAATTTAAAGAATTTAGTAAAAGTAAAGTAACAAAAAAGATAAACTAATTTAATATAATAATAAAACTAATAAAATAATAATGAAAAGAAATACAAAAACTATTGTGTAAAAGAACTGTTTGCCTTTCATTTATATCAATTGATGTTCTATATGCAAATATGCCAGCAATAGTACTGTAAAATCACGGATAAAAAATAAAGAATAAATGACTTTGCTTTAGTAGACAGTGGAGACTTGCATGAAGCATTCAATTGACTATAAATTAGATAATAATTATTGATTAGACGTGCTCTGTTAAGACCATACGACGCCTTTGCTCAGAGTGAAGCTAGTCTCACGGAGAATAAAACCTCTGTAAGACCTACATAGAGACAGGATCATAAGAACTGATTCGGGGACTTTTTCTCTGCAACTCTATTAGGGATAACATCTTAGAATTGGGATATAAGCAAACTATATTGCATTTTCTTATGCGAAGTACAGCAGAAAGTGGACCCTTAGTTGGTGGGAAGGCGTCCCGATAGGACTCCCAGGAGGGCTGATAAAAGGCGGGTAAAGTGGATGTGGGAAAAGAGGAAATAGAATAGAAAGATCGGTTTACGGCCGTAGAGGGGTAAATGATTCTCCAAATCGGCCGTTACCTTCATTTTTCATTTGATTTTGAATTCACCCTATAGTCTTCCCATTTCTTTATTCGCTCGGGTATTTTGTTCCTTTCCGCGGAGGGTAGAAACAAAGGCGCTCGATTCCCTTGGAAATAGCTTTCTGCGTTTTGTATTATCTGCGTCTTCCATCTTCCTGTTGCTTAAGACGAGACGTCTGTTTTATTAGCCATAAAATTTGACCTTTCCCGTCTTTTTTCAAGCAGACGTGAGCTAAGTCACCAGTATTTCCCTTTTGGTACGATACAGGAAAGATTGACATGTCATGACTGTTGGATAACGACACCGCAAGCTACAGCCACAATTTTTGCAATTGCGAATCTCGAAATGGGTATGAAGGCTATTTCCCTTATTTTGATGCAGCATTTCAATGAACATTTGTTGTTGAAAATATTTTTTTTGACCACAGCCGTCAAAATCCTTTAAACCAAGCTAAATTCCCTGAAGAAATCCATCTTTAATGCCTACCTTTAATGTCCTGACAATCTCTTCGTCCTCAGAAAGTTCCTCGAACAGAAATTTTCCATTATATACTTCTCATAGTCGATCCTTAGACCTCCATTAAGTTCTTTCCCTTATATGCGTCCTTCAGTTATGAATCCTGATAAGCTATTGTGCTACATGGTATGTACAAGTATTTTTCCTCTTTTTCTTGGTAGTGTCTTTCATAAGCTTTGCCTGCCGATTGGAATACCTCCTCATTTGTTTTAAAATCAATTCCTTTTCCCCAATTTTTCAATAGCACATTGAATCTAACCCGGTTTTCCTTTCCGTCTCAATCGTCTAACTCTGGCATTAATAGAAAAAGGGGGCTTAATGAATTATTTTTTGTGAACTCCTTCCTTGTGGCCATTCTGATATACTACGCCATTAGTAGTTGATTATGATAGAACGCCTTCATCGCCGTTCCTATTCAGCTTACTACGCCTCTTTTGCTTACTCCATTGCCTCAAAAGAGCAAAACGTTTCCACTTGCTCCAAAGTTTCTTCTCGTAGGCTTACTTTAATATTTTATTCCTACCTTAATTGAAAACCAGTATCTTATTTTAATACTTTTTATTCGCATTTGTATTCCTGTTTTCATATTGAATAGTATTCGTTTAAAGTCTATATTCTTCCCTGTAATTATATATTTTTCTTTTCTGTCGCCCGCAAATCGCAGTCTTCTTTCTTGAATCCATTTTCCACCATTTACCTTGAATTCCATTATCTCATTAACTGCGCTCTCAATATACCAACGTTGAAAATGAACAACCCTGTCAACTTCTTTATTTTAATTCCAACTCTCCTGCTCTCACAACACCTTATCGCTTCTTCCGGGCCTCTATATAGAATGTGCATCAATCATCGTCCATCTGGTTCATTCCAATAACTTTTAGGGTGAATATTTCATTCCATGTTGTTAAAGAGATTTATTCTGAATAATAAATGCAATTTAAGTCCGTTTTATCATTTACTGTCTTACTACAATGAGTTTGACGTTTAGAATAGCTTCCATTTGTTTTCTACATCTTTTAAGTCCAAATTGATCCTGACATAAATGTTCTATCTCTTTATTCTCCGTTCTTGGGTATATTATTCTTACCAGAATGTTCAATCAAAGGGTATTAAAACTGTTTAGTCCAAAATTTTCGTATTTTGCTTATCTTTTCTCAATCGTATCGAATCGATTATATTCTTCTTGAAGTTCATCTGTAATTTTATTCCTAATATTTATGTCACATGTAAGTTTCTGTGGCTGTATTCCGGGTTCTTAATCCTAGATTTTTTTTAGTTCTTAGGGTATATTGTCGACCCCTTGTGCCTTGTTTGCCCACAAGTGATTTACTACAGCATAAAATTCAGAACTAATGAAATATTCCTATATTCGTCATTGTCCATGGTATCTTATTCTTTCGGGATTTTCCTTTCTATTTTTTTCCTTTTGAAAGATTCCCGAACGCTCTTTTCATGCCTTTGATTTGTCATTATCTTTAGCAAGACTCTCAAAAATTATATCACTAAATAAAGAGGTATTTTCTCTGTGTCTATGTAAATAGAGTGTTACAGTCTTTTAGGCTGCTTCAAACTTTTTGTGAACCAGTTCATGCTACCTTTTTTTAGAAACGCTACCTTTTTTTTTCTTCATCCAAACTTCTTTGGTTAGCCCCACGTTCCAGTCGACCTCAATTCTCCTTTTATTTTTGCCAACCATTTCTCATCTTTATTTACATATCTATCGTTCCTCATTCTTTAAATGTGTGCTCTTTTTTCAGTACTTTTATAAGTCTAGTACTTATTTTATGATCCATGATGACCTTTTCTCAAGCTTCCATCGGCAGAGAGGTTTCTTTGCGGTTTCTATAAATCTATTCCTCCTTGATTGTCATTTTTTTCATTCGACTTTACTTTGAAATATTTTTTTCTTTTTCCTTTTTTCAACTTCCATTAGAAGTATAATATTGACTCAGTTTCCTTCAACCTGACGGACCCTTATCGAGCCATCATTGGCTTCATTAGTTGCTTTAATTTTAGAAGGCATCTCATTATCCCCGGAGAGCAGTAGTAGTTTTGGTTCATATTTAGTGTTATATGATCTACGATGAGTTGTTCTGTTTGGTCTAATTCTACTCGGGTTTGTATTTTAAGTGCAGTTCCAACTATCCCTGCTTATGTTCCAAATGTCAAGTTCAGTGTTCCGATGCTCTGGTGGTAAGCATATAATAGTAATCTCATTCTTCCTCATATTTCAAATTATTAATGAACCTTAAATTTTTCATTGTTAAATCGTACAGATTTAGTCTCTAGAGGAATATGAACCAATATTCATAGGCTTTATGGTCAAACTTTTTATTCAAGACTGCAATTCAAGAACTGTTTCATTACTAAAGCTGAAAAAGTTATACTTTCATATACACTTTAGCCTCGAAGGATATTTGGACCATGCTACTGACGGCTTCTGCAATCATTCACTTTATTCATAAATCTTTATTTTTTTAGAATTACGTAGTCGATTCGGTATCATCTTGCATCTCTTGGCATCTTCACGAGTATTGCCTTCGTGAAATTCTCTTGAAGTTTATTGCTGCCAATAATGTGGACGGTTATCATAAATCTAGAATTCTCTCTGCTCTTCCATTTCGTTTCCCCGGACCATATTTTCCCTCTTGGCCCTCTCCCACGATTAAATTTCTGTATTCCAGAATAATTGGGTTTTCTACTCCCTATACATGTTTGCTACCTCCGCGATATCGTCATAAACCTCTGATGACACCTTATTGGCCCTAAATTGCGGCTGCACTCGATATCTGCTCCCAAGTAGTTTTCACAGTCCTTTATTTGTTTCATAAATCTCCGGTTTTTATGTAAGGATTGAATTTGGTATAACCTTACATATTCTGGAATCTTTCAATCATATCATCTTTTGTGTGGATTTGAAAGAGTATACTTGCCTTGACTAATTTGTAATCTTCGTATCCACCACACTGTCCTCACTTCATCCATTTTGGACTTCATGTCAGCAGTTATAATTATAATTTCTCTTCTCTTATGCATGTTTTAATGTTTCGGTGGTATTATCTTACACACTAATCCACTTGTGGCTACAAAATATATCCGGGATTTGTGAAATATAGTGATTATTCATTCATTTTATTATAGAATGATCTTAACTTTCTCTCGTGAACTCTGCCACAGTGATATGCCTAATACCGCACTTCCATTCATGGGGTCCTAGTGAATGATCCAAGGGCTGCCGCTACAAAAGTCACACTCTTTGGACTATTAGATTTCACTTACAGCAAAATGGTCCAACCTCATTCTGCGCATATCTACCTTTACGTTTTTTATCTTCCAAAACGCACTGAGTGAACGAATATACCAAGATTCAGCCCTAAAGTGATTTCCACATTTGAAGGGTATACACTATTGACTGTTCTTCTTGGGGAGGTTTGAAAACGGGGATTAGTTTATGTTCAAAATATTTTACTTGAGAAGGTTTCATCCCATCTCTCATTTTAATCCTTTCAATCAAAAGAATAATTGGTGTTCTGCGGCTAGTCTATGAAAATTGAGTGTTTTCTATTGCCTTCCACGTTGCAATCTTCTTAAGTACCACCGCTGGTGTCAGCAATAATTGAGGATTCAACGACTGCTTATTCGCCAAATACCCTCGCTTGTTTCACATGTAACCACAAAATCTACACATTCGATGGTTACCAGCTCAGGCACGGGAATCGTAAATTATCAGTTTATAAATTATGATGCGTTTTGGGCACATGTTACAAGCATGTGCCGTGGCAAATATTATTTAGTCATAGAGAAATAGGGTTTAGAAAAATTTCCTAAATTACAGAAGGAAATTAACTTATATGCATTATCAAATAATTCTCTATTGCATATTTCTTAAAAGTTACTCCAGGTCTATCCATTAACTATCCGGAAAACTACTGAAGTCGGTCGGCGGAGTCAGTAGCTACAAAAAACAAGACTTTAACGATAGAATTGAAATAAAGAAACTTAATCTTGCTGATATTTTTTTTCACAGGAAAAATAACGATTAGTGAAATAAATATTATTTCCGACAGTAATTCGTCTGGTTTGTGTTCCTGGTCAGATTGTATATACATTATGACCACCAAGATGTGGTATGGGGTATCAACTGAGGCGTTACTGAGGAAATATTACATTTGGAGGTTTCGTAAACAGGCATTGGACCCTTTTCTATAATTTTAAAAATCACTTACTATTATATGTTTAAACTAGATGGAGCAATATTATCTTTCTATATAATTATAAATTTTACCTCATCATTTACAATATACTGGGTTTAAAGAAGTTGATTACATATCATTTCAAATCGACTCACTAAGACTTTGTCTTGTCGTGGAATGGTTATGGTGTACAGTTGAATCCTCAAAATATTCGTTTAGCGGAAGGGAAAATATTTATTTTATAATTTTTCTAAGAGCATATGTTTAGTAATATAAAACTGTCTAGCTAAAATATTATCACTCGATGAAGTTTTCTCGGGTCTTCCACCGGGTGAGGGGTTCCATATTGGCCGACGTTTCGATGCCCGACTCGTGCATCGTCCTCAGGGTAGATGATTGCTTAAATTGGTTGATTAAACTTCATGAAGCCTATACGCCGGGAAAGCACCATATCTTACATTATCATTCGAATTTAAAATAACTTAACGCGACTTAGCATTATAACTTGAAACTGAATAACTGTCTTGCCATGGAAAGTGTCCCTAATAAACTCTTAAAGTCATTAATTTCAGAAATACTGATACCAACGTACAAAGATAATGGCCCCTGGACTTTCGTATGAAACAATTTGCTGTGTATTTTATAGTTACAATATTTACGTATTTGAAGTCTTTTCGAAAAGAAAGTCATACTATCCACATCTACCGTATTTGAAGTCATTATATGCAAATCCTTTAGGATAAATAACCATAATTCGCCAGTTTAGGTTCTTTTCAACTTCTACCATTCTCAGATAGGCGTTAACCAAGAGTTTAAGAACTTCAGTATTTTATATATGAAATTGAAAAAATCCGATTAGAAAATTAATGTTCTATCTACAAACCTAAGCAGAAAAATGTTCCAATCTGCATTTTTGTAAATGAGAAGTTTCGATGGTCTTGAATGAGTTCTCCCCTTAATGGCAGCTTTGCTACCTTCCCTTATCTCAACACAAGTTAATTCTCTAGCATCACAACTGCGAGAACAATAATGTGTCTATAATGGTAATTTGAAGAAAATTGAAGCTGGATATTTGTTTTATCACTCAACAAAACGAGGGAAATGACATTGGCTAAGTTACTAAGATTTATTTTTCACTTTCAAGAAAAATTCACCCTCGGAAAGAAAAAGAAAGAATTTTTTCCGGGCTGCAAAAAAAATAACTGAAAATGAGAAAAGGAGTAAGGGACAAAGAGGGAGAGGTAATGAAGGATTGACAGAGGGAATCAAGAAATCAAATTAAAGAGCGCTCGATGGAGAAGAAGATGAGCAGAATTAATTAAGAAGATTAGAAGGAGAAAGAGAGATGACAAAGATCATAATAGATGAAAGTGTGGATTACCCTTTTCATCTTCCATGCGTAAATCCCGTCATATAATTAAGTAAGGAACTGTATTAAAATGTTATAAATCACAATTATCCTGAGTAGGATTATAGGGAAATTTAAATGATTGAACGAATCGAACAAATATCAATGATAATATTTTTTAGATAAATTTGATATTTACCATTGCATAATAAAAGTTTTAGTTGATATTTTAGTTGAGCACTGTGAAAAATTTAAATGTTGTCAATCTATCTTAGCGTTTCATATGCGTAAAAGTCATAATAAAAACTTCCGTGACCCAGCATACGAATGAATTTTAATGGTGCGCATATAATGGACATCCAGAAACACGAGTAATCAGTGAAATATACTTGAAAATATTTTTGCCAGGATTAGTGATAAATGGGATAATTTCGAGATAATATCGACTGATGTATTTATACTGGAAAAGTATTTACAGACGGTAGTAGCACTAATTCCACGTTGGCGTAATAACTACATGTTATACATTTGAATGTTACTCTGAATCTCTACAATTCTTACATGTTTATTTATTTACTGATATCATTTTTTTACTCAAACTCTTGTTAACATTATTCACTTTATCTTATACTTGGTTTTCCTATTGATTAATCATTGAATTGAGCAGTATTCCTGTTAAAAATATCACTGAGTACTATTAAAAATAGCAAAGTAATATACAATTATCACGTAGATCTCCTAGCTTAATAAACCCAATCAATGTTACGGACCAAAAATGATTGGTTTGAAGAATGTACGTAAACTTATAAATACTATGATACATTCTTAATTGGCAATTGTTGTGAGCTTTAGTCAACGAATGTAGTATTATTCCCAGATATATTATCTACACTCGAAGCTGCATTTTCTTCATCTTTTTACAATACCCTTATATATCCGATGTGACATCAACATGGAAAGTTAAAAAACAAAATAGGTTGCACATTTTTTCTGGATTGTTAATCTTATTTAGCGTAATTTTTTCCGATTCAAAACCAGCAAATAACATTAAAAATATGCATAGACATCCACCCTTTTTCATTATACATAAACTATTACGTGAGAGAAATTTTCATATTTTGAATGATTTCGTGGACAACGTCTAAGCAAAGTGCCCCATCGTGTAAAACGTAAAAATGTGAAATGACAAATAATATTAAGTTCATAAGTTTGTTCAAGAGGCAATGCTATGATTATATTAAAAAATTTGCGATAATATGTTGAAAAAGTACAAATAAATTTAGGCTAAAAACTAAATTCGTAGAAAATTGAAATCTTGAATAAACTTTACGGCTGCAGTTTTGAAATGTTATGCTATTTTAAATATATAGGCATTTCTGAGAGAACCAATGCAAAGCAAAGGTTAACCTCGATAAAGAGTGGCATTATATCTGAACTTCCAATATAAAACATTTTTTTTCAAAATCTAAAAACTTAAAATTGCTACAAAATAAAAATCACATGCATGCAACCGATATTTAGTAAAAGGAAATGGTTAGACAATGAAGTAATGGTATGGTTCAAGTCATTCCGAAAAATAGATATTCTCTTATTCTATGCTAACTTGTATCCCAAATAGTAACGCACAAATAAGTTTAAAATGAGGTGATGTGCCAGTTTCAAGTATCATTTTTGATTTTTGATTACGGCATAAATCCATTAAAACCTCCTCATTTGACTAACAATGATTGACTTCATCGGATCCATCCGGCAGATTAAATGAAAGTCACTCAATGGTTTTGAAGAGGAATGCGTTATTCCGAATTATTCTGGCTTGTCCCCCAACTTCTGGGTCAGATTTGATTGTATCCAGAATTTCACGTATGAAACAATATTAATTCAATAATAGTATATTATTATAGCCATGTAATAAGTTCAGCGGATATTGAAGCGTGGAATATCAGAGTTTCTGTGCGTTCTGGATTTAAATTAGAAGTTCAATGCCATAAGGAAATAATGGCGCGTCTGAAAATCTTACCCAATTATTCAATTTTCACACTTCACGACAGGTAAATTATATAACCGATAAATATATCAATCTAATTAAAAATATATAAGGGTGATTGATTAATACATCTGTGACGCGGCATTTAATTCATAGATAAATTTTCCCCGATACCGCGAGACAAGGGAGGCCGCGACTCTACTTGTTTTGAGGGCGCCAGGCTAGCCGCATGGCTAGCCGCAGAGTCACGCCGCTGGCTGACACCTGGCCCATCACACTCCTCGTCCCAGGGGAGGGCTCGCTCACCTTTTATGTGCCCCGGGGTGGGCAGCGGCTCTTCAGCTGAAATCACGAGGGACGCTAGGAGGCGCATAAAAATGGACTACGACGAGTAAACTTCACAAGAACTATTTATTATCACAAGAAAAGGTGTGGGCGCTCCCAAGCAAACATGACGCGCGGTGCCGACGCCTGCTGGGCCACGATGTTGGGTGGCCGCTCGGCTGTAGCCGAAGATGGCCGCCTCGCTGTCGACTGCTGGCTCCCGATGTTCCGGTCGGGGCCTGCGGGGGGCCCACACGGCGAGGTCGGTTGCTGGCACGCGCACCCCCGGTGTTCGCAGGCTGTCGGTGACTCGACGATGATAGCACACGACCTTCTCTCTCGGGCATCCCACAACGAACTCTCCTTACCACGTGTTGGCCGACACTCTCCGCGCGCGGCGCGCTCCGCTCTTCTCTTTTTTCTTCCATACATTGTCGGCGCCCACAGATAGCGCCCCGCCGTTCTACGGCTCGCGAGAGGGGCGCGCGTATTCGAACTGGGCAAGTGACGCTGCGCCAAGCACAACGTCACATACCCCCTCCCTAAGCCGGACACTCGTCCGAGTGGACCGCTTACAAACGAGCCTGCAACTGAAACCTATGAACACAATATAATAACAACAATTTCACAGATTTCTACCAGTATTTCACTCAGTTTTGAGATTCTGTCTTCAGCTATTGGATAGAAAATGGATAGCACAACTTTTTCTAATTTTAACCACATTCTCTATGAACATCAAGTAATACATTTGGTATGAACAAACTTTTGGCATGAATCTTTCATACATTCCAAGGGAATTTCTCACAAAATTTCAACAAAAGCATCACTCGCTCAGATAATTCACTCTATAAAAGGCAGTACGTCCTCAGCTCAAACACATCACACCTCGTTTGCAAACTTTCATTCACCACAATTCAAGGGCTATGTGCCATAACAACAATAATGTCCGACAGAGATTTTCACATCATTGAAAAATAAATCGCTCACTTTGACACACAGACAAGATAACATGAGGCAAACACACAATGCTGACCTATTACATAATACCAAAATTCATAAGGAATTTTTTTGAGAGTGTGCTCCGTGGGCTTGGCGCTCGGAGAACTCACCACTTTTACGAGTGGATCTTGGTGCTATATATCGTTTCAAGTCACCAATATCTACTTTCGCGTTTTGCTTAATGGAACGCGTTTCTACGATATAAACTGTTGGAGACAGTTTTTTTAGTATCTCGATCGGTCCTTCAAATTTAGGGGCTAGCTTGGCTGAAAACCTATCAATCCCACTGGACAGATGGTGGGTCCTACGCATTACTAGGTCTCCTACATTAAATTCGATGTTTCTTCTACCCTTATTATACGCTTGCGCCTGTTTTTTATGAGCTTTCTCTATATTCTCGGCTACTAAATCTCGTAATAAGCCTAACCTATCGGCCCTCTTTTTCCACGCTTGTGGATCCAATCTGCTCTCTATGCCTTCCCCCTTCTCAAGCTCGCGCCGCAAACTCTTCACTGGCAGTGGATGCCTTCGGAAGTTCGAGTAGGCTGGCGAGATCTTAGTCGAGGCCTGCTTCGCGGTGTTGACTGCATGCCTTAGTTCGTGTAAATGCTGATCCCAGTCTCTATGGTCTATTTCTACAAACATCGCGATGGCCGTCTTCAGCGTTCGATTGGATCTTTCCACTGGGTTTGCCTGAGCATGGTATGGAAGCGTTGTTGTATGCGTTATTCCATACTCTGCCAATGCTTCTCTTAGGCATTTGTTATCAAACTCTTTTCCATTATCTGTCACGAGATACTCCGGCGTTCCCCAGCGAAATAGGACAAGCTCCTCAAGTGCTTTTAACCACGTTGGCCCCCGTAGCAGCTCTGACCGCCTTTAGCTCCACCCATCTTGAAAATAAGTCCTGAAAGATTATTAAGTACTTGTTCTTGGCTTTGCTAAGCGGAAACTCCATGAGATCTGCTGCTACGACGCTCCATGGTCTCTCTACCGTTCTTTTACCCAATAGTCCCTGAGGCGCTTGCTGCGACGTTTTGAACTGTTGACAGTCCTGACATTGCCTCACAAAGTTGTGAATGTCGTGATAGGCCCCTCTCCAATAGTAATCTCGTACGACTCGATCGAAGGTCTTTTCCACTCCGAGGTGGCCCGATGAAGGTTCACAATGGGCATCCCTTATGACCCGCTCTCGACATTCTTTTGGAAGCACGAGTTTCCAGCCCTCTTCACAATCAGCGATTGGATCGAGCAGCTCATCGTACTTGTAACGATACAAGTGGCCCGCTTCGACCTTCCAATTTTTATACCTCTCCGGATATTTGGTGACTTCCTCGACTCTGCGTTGGTAGTCCTCATCCTTTACTTCCGTAATTTCAGCGATCTTCTCTTCGCCAGAAAGTTGCTCGTACATACGAGATAGTGCATCAGGCAAATCATGGATTTTACCTCGACGATGCACCACCTCGAAGTCCCACTGCTGCAACTCCAGCGCCCATCTCGCGAGCCTACCCGTAGGTTCCTTGAGATTTCGCAGGTATTGAAGTGCGGAGTGGTCTGTGATCACGAGGAACTTGTAGCCCTCTAAATAAGGCCTTAGTTTTTTTATGGCCCATAGAATAGCTAATAACTCTCTCTCTGTCGTCGTATAGTTTTTCTCAGCTGATGTGAGAACTCGGCTGACATAAACGATTGGATGTTCTCCGTCCTCATTCACTTGAGAAAGAACACCTCCAATTGCTTCACTACTCGCATCAGTTTGTACGATGAAGGGTTTAGAGAAGTCCGGCCTTGCCAAGACCGGGGCTTCTGTAATGGCCCTTTTGTATGTCTCAAACGCTTTTTGCTGTTCCTCTGTCCATTCCCACTCTTGACCTTTGTGCAATAACTTGACCAATGGAAGCTTGATTTCCGAATCGTCCTTTATGAACCGAGCGTACCATCCAATCATACCAAGAAATCGTCTTAGTTGTTTGAGGTTAGATGGTGCTGGATAATTCACGACTGGAGCTATCTTTTCCGGATCTGGTCTAAGTCCCTCTGCGTCTAACAGATATCCAAGATATGCAGCCCTGTTACAACAAAACTCGCTCTTCTCCTTATTGATTACTAGCCCTGCCGTCACACTCGCTAAACTCACTCTAGGCGTGGACTCCACGCCGACTCCCCCTCCCTGAACCGGACACAGCCTATCAGGTTTGTCCTCAATGGTTACAGGGTATGTCACACTCTCACTCGACTCATTCCTGCCCGTCCCTTTGTTGGAACACAACCGATCCAGAGTGAACAGTACTTGAGGCAATTTCTCATAATCGCTCTCCTGTTCTGATTTCCGGCCCGCGTGAAGCGACTGGGCAGAATCTACATTCCACGCATGTCTCGGCGGGCTTTGTGGCACCGACGAGATGCTCTGAGACCTCTCACTCATTCTCTCACTCTCTGCTTGCTTTGGCGGCTGGAGACAGGCTGGCCTGTTCGATCCTACCAAAGACTTGACCCTTTCGCTTTCTCCCGACCTAACGGATTGACAGAGCGGAGCTGACTCCGTCGACCAATGCGCCTTCTGCCCCATATGCGGTTGATTTGGTGGGCGGAGACGGGCTGACCCGCTCGGCTCGGCGAAATCAACGGCTGGACAGCAAATATCAGCTTTGCAGTGGAGGTCGGCCGTCCGTCTCGACTGCTCAGCTGGAGAGCTTTTCCTGATAGCTCCATTGCATTGGCCAGATCGATAGAGGTTGGCTGTCCACCTCGATCTGTAGATTTCTTCATCCTTGATCTTTGCCAACGCCTCAGATGGGTGGTGGATGTTGGCTGTCCAACTCGACCTAGGAGCAGATGTTTCATCTGGCCCATCTGAGTTTATCTCCCTTCCTTTCCCTATACAATCCTTTATTCCACTATTTACATCTCCCTTGATCGAATTTGGTTCGCAGAATTTGGCTGTCCAACTCGGCTTTTCCAAAATCGAATCACCATTTCCTAACCTAATCGACTTATTCCTATGATTATCTAAATCTAATTCAGCCGGTTTGTGTTCGACGGATTGGTTTGCGGGGAAGCCGCTTGGGCTAGGCGACTCCCCGCTTGTCCGTTTTCCTGCCGAGTAAACAGGTGTTTGCAATTAGGGCAATTAATTGCCAATAAGCCGACCTTGCCGCAAAGTTGGCACTTTTCTTGTGTCCTTCCAGGTCGACTGGGACAATTGACACTGATATGCCCTCTTGCGCCACAGCTGAAACACTGGACTCTCGGGCACGCATTTGCCCTATGTCCCGACTCTCCGCAGGAATAACAAGCTCCGTCAAAGTCCGGTCCCTGGTTTCTCGCCTGTGAAGGCCTAGACCACGTAGGTCTCGTCATGGCCCGGTTGTCCCATCGGCCATTGTAACCTGCCCCAGAGGAGCTGGGCGTGACCTCTCTCGGAGAGGACGGCTCGCCATTTTTCCCCATAGTGGGCGGTATTCTCCCTCCTCCATCCGCGATGGACTTTTTCTTGACCTCATTGGGTTGAAGTTCATTAACAATGCTGGTCTTCTTATTCATTTCCTCCACATTACTCCCCAGGGCCCCTACTTTCGCTAGTTTTCTCGATCCTTGCTCTTCTCCTTTCCTCACATAAGCGCCAGTCGTGATTAGCGACTCGCTAGCTGGCATAGGATCATGATAACGAGCATTGATTGCCATTCTTCTTTCATACTTATGACCACAATCCATCAGCTCATCCAACGTCTTAAGTCGTCGATCCTTTATCTCATTTCGATATTCTGGAAGTAGATTGCTCAATGCGACCTTGAGCAGTTTCCTCTCTGACAACGGTTTCTTCAAATATTTAGAAAGATGTTGTAAATTTCCTATAAATTCTGCTATCTTCTCCTTCCTCCCTTGGGTTCTATTGGTAATTTCCCTCATCACTTGCTCTTCGTCCCACTCTTCGACGAATCTCTGTTTAAATCGCCGTTGAAAGTCATTCCAGTCTTTGATGTACTCCTCCGTGGCCGCATACCAGTTGTAAGCGGTATCTCGAAGAGTAAACGGCAAAACCTTCAAGATATCGCTATCCGAGGCATTAGTGCTGGCTCTGATGTTTCCCAACTTCTGGAGGTACTCTCTTGCCTTTGAATTGCCGTCTCCTCGAAATTCAAGCTTCCAACTCTGGAACGCCTTTATGCATCTTTGCGAGATTTCAGCTGAGCGTGACGAGCTCGTACGATGTCTCTTGGATTTAGATGCCAATGTTCTCGGAGCACTGGCCCTTCCTAACTCATAGCTGATGCTCTGTCTATGTCCATCGTCCCCTGATGCATCGTCCGAGTCATCACTGCTGTCAGTAGATAACGACCCGCTCGTTACCTCCGACTCTGAAGAAGATGACGAAGTGGATGTTATTTCCCTCCGATACTTTTTCCTGGAACCCTTTCTCAAGTTCCCTTCCTTATCGTTCTTCTCACTGCCCAATTTTTGTAAAATTCGGCTAATTCCATCCGTTAGGTTGTTGATCATCTCGTTCTGCTGTTGCAATTGACTCCGCAACTCCTTTATTTCCTCAGAGTTGCGGTCGCTCTGTACTGGTATCTCTTTCTGATTTGATTTCGCTTCCGAAGGCAGAATGCGCAGTTTTTCCTTTTCTCTGGTCAAATCTGACGCTTCTTTCCTTTCCCCCAGCGGCGGAAAATCATATGAGTCCATCAGCGGCAGTTTGGGCTGAGGGCCTCCCGCTGCGTTTGCTGTAATGGTCCGAATGGGGTTCAGTTCCTCATTAATTTCTCCGTCGCTTGCGGCAACTTTCTCCGTCTCGATGTGCTTCTTTTTATGCCCCTTACTGCATGCTCGTTTCATTTTCCGCCCTGCATCTAGGTCTTCGTCCCAGTTTAAGGCGTATAAAGCTCCTGAGAGGGTTACATCGTCAGGCTGCACATCCTCGTCCAATTCTTTGACCATGGTGTCCCTAACCGTGGTTGTGCCAAAAGAAGCTTAGCCCGCAATAATCGCTCTTTGCGCACTAAGAGTGGCCCTACCAAGGAGTGTCCTTTACTTGACAACTCATTTTCCACCTCTTCTTCACTCATTTGCTTAATTATTTCAAATTCTGCCTTTACCGCTGAATGCCGTAGCAGTGCCCTCATATCTCTCTGATATCTCGCCAAAAATCCAGTGTCACCCTCCATTGTAAATTAGGAAGAAGAAAATTCTTAACCTATTGAATAATTAAAGGATTTGCCCCACCTAACCTAAAATACGCTTACTGCAAAAATTTAATCCTAATCTAAAGATATTTCCCTGTTCTACAGTTCTTATAACAAATAGGGTAGAATAAATCAGAATTCTATATTAAAAGCATAACCTAACCTCAAAATTCAAAAATTACAAACTCCACTTCCTCTTTTCAAAGGATCCTCTGCCACTCTGGGGATACGTGGCCACGCACGGAGCTTCCCTCACGCCAATAATAGTAGTTAATCTTAGAAACCGATCGTCCCTCCGCAACTTAACTGGAAACAAGTCGCCTCGGGAATGTTCACAGCTTTCATCCCACCCTCAACGCCAAGCAACCACTCAAAGCAACCGCACAAACCACATTCAAGTACAAAAGATTGAGTAGAAATTATAATCTCTTATTTACTGCTTCCCTCACAAAGAATTTTAAATTTTTTTTATTTCATGAAAATGTATAGCGAAAAAAAAAGGACTAATTTATAAATCAAATAGAAAAATTGTATACCGCTCGCGAAAGAGCTGTATGTAATAACTGGCGCTCGCGCGATGTTACTCACGCATCGTTCCCGCTCACACACACGCTATGCACACCATGCCGGTATCACTCCGCTCGCTCTCCTTCACACCATTGTTGCCTCGTCAAGGCCGACGCGACGCCATTTTACACTCGCGCCTCATGCGCACTCTCGAAATATAATTGTCACTTTTCTCGCACAACAATAGAAAGGCTGCCCCACGTTGGGCGCCATTTGTGACGCGGTATTTAATTTATAGATAAATTTTCCCCGATACCGCGAGACAAGGGAGGCCGCGACTCTACTTGTTTTGAGGGCGCCAGGCTAGCCGCATGGCTAGCCGCAGAGTCACGCCGCTGGCTGTCACCTGGCCCATCACACTCCTCGTCCCAGGGGAGGGCTCGCTCACCTTTTATGTGCCCCGGGGTGGGCAGCGGCTCTTCAGCTGAAATCACGAGGGGCGCAAGGAGGCGCATAAAAATGGACTCTGACGAGTAAACTTCATAAGAACTATTTATTATCACAAGAAAAGGTGTGGGCGCTCCCAAGCAAACATGACGCGCGGTGCCGACGCCTGCTGGGCCACGATGTTGGGTGGCCGCTCGGCTGCAGCCGAAGATGGCCGCCTCGCTGTCGACTGCTGGCTCCCGATGTTCCGGTCGGGGCCTGCGGTGGGCCCACACGGCGAGGTCGGTTGCTGGCACGCGCACCCCCGGTGTTCGCAGGCTGTCGGTGACTCGACGATGATAGCACACGACCTTCTCTCTCGGGCATCTCACAACGAACTCTCCTTACCACGTGTTGGCCGACACTCTCCGCGCGCGGCGCGCTCCGCTCTTCTCTTTTTTCTTCCATACATTGTCGGCGCCCACAGATAGCGCCCCGCCGTTCTACGGCTCGCGAGAGGGGCGCGCGTATTCGAACTGGGCAAGTGACGCTGCGCCAAGCACAACGTCACACATCATATATTAAGACTGCCGCAAGTATTAAAAAATATAATTCAATTTTAATTTTTGCCCTCTGTCTCAGGTTTAAATTGACGCATGTTTTAAGGCAAAAGTGGAGGCCAAAACATATGGATTATTTGTATACATATTTAGAAACGAATTAAAATGTATGCAGTACTATGCAAAAATAGTAAACATCATAGGCAAAAACAGAATCGATTTCCGAAGTCAGGGAAAATTTGTAATTTCCGTCACAATAGGGTCAATGATACTGTAATCCTAAGATATTTTATTATTCGATGCTGGACTGTGAATTCAATGAAGGGACTGAAATATATACTGATATAAGATGCAAGAAATGAAACATGATACAAGAATCGTACAAACAGTCAAAATATTGTCAATCCCCAAACCGACTTTGAAGTTGATTCACAATTCTGCCAAAATGTTTCAATTATGTATTGGGTTTTTTAGAGCAATGAATTATGTCTAGCTTTCGCGGAAGCTGAGAGCAAATACTACTCTAAATGGCAAAACGACTGAAATGTGAAGGCAATGGACAACTGAAAAGCGGACAAGCGACGCACTGTTGACGCGATCACGGAATCCCTCCAAGCTCCAAGTGATTTTAAATATTCTTCTTCACCCCCACAATGGACTTTGTGCCACCCACTCCTGCCTCCCCCCCACCAACTGATTCAACGGTCAGGCCTAACCCATTTATTTTTAATTTTCTTCCGCGGGAAAGACGGAAAACCGTCTTGCCTTTATCCTTCCGTTCCCTTACTGGCTGCTACGCCCAATTCTTCCTTTCATTTCTGATCCAGTAAATGTCCCATTGCCTCCCCTTTCCATGCCCCTCCTTTCGCCCATCTGCGTCCTCTTCTTCCTGCCTTCTCGGAGGAATCTCGTGAATTTGAATTAAAGTAGTGATGGTGGAGGAAGCGTGGGGAGAGGGGGAGCGAGAGGCGGTGCGGGAGGAGGCCGATCATTGCTCAAGAGGCAGGCGAGAGGGAAGGAAGAAGGGAGGGAGGGAAAGACGGGAGAATGAGTTTTAAGAGAGGGTGCCATCGCTGGAGCCGATTCAGGGATCTGCAGTGCAGTCGAGTCGGCCGGCGGCAGCGGCGGTGGGCGAAGGGGTGGATGAGCGTAGGGGACCGGGGGGGGGGGGAGAGGGAGGATGTTGGCTTGGTAGAGCGGTGGAGTGGCAAAGGGGAAGAGAGGAAGAAGGAGAGTTTAGGAGTTGGGGGATGAGAGAGGGATAGAGGACGAGATCGGGATGGATGAAAAGACGCTGGGGGAAAATGGGGGGGGAAGGACGCGGGGGATGGAGAGAATGAGGAGAATAACGGGGGGCGGGGGGAAATATAAATACATAAAGTGTGAATGTCGGGGAGGAGAGTTGAGACGTAAATTTGCCATTTTCACCCTCCGGCGCTCCAAGAAACACGATACTGCACTTTTTTCTCCCGCCGATCCTTTTTATTTATACTTCACTTGCGGTTTTTGTCGCGACATGAGGAAATATATTGATGATTTAGGGTGCTATGGAGTGAATTACTTCCTAGCTAATGCTTTCAAAAACATTCCTTTGAATCATGACTTACCTAATCTGGAAAAATGTAGGGGATATTAGGCTTTGTATACAGCTTTAGTTTCCTAGTTTATTTCCTAGAATGCATTCTCAGTGGAAATATAATCAACTAGGGTACAATTAAATTTTTGTTTCAATCATTTCACTTCTTAAAAGTCTGCGCCGAACAAAATTAATAATATTATACATGACATGCACAATTTTATGTTGAATGTAAATTAGTTAACAAACTCCTGATTGAAGTTCCAGATTTGTTTTTAAAAGAATGGTATTAATATATTATTATTTATCACAATGATATAACCGGTGCATTCAACCAGTCATCAGTGTAATCCTACCGAATGTGTAGATGAGCTTAGGTCGTTTCGGTCCCTACGACATATTAAATTCTAAATTTCATAGTGTGTAACGCGGTGGATTCTTCATCAGTACCACTTCCCGTTATCTGTACAGTATATTTTCCAACCTAGGAATACGATATCTATTCTCTCTACACCTACAATTCGATATCTCTCTCACCACTTGTATACGTTCATGAGTGGTCATCTGTTATCATGGCTGATAGTAAAGTTTTTATTGGCCTACAAAATTAATTTAAATATTTTTGATTGCAGAAATAGTATCATCAAACACTTAACGGAATTCTTAGCAAAAAAGTCTTATTTAAGCAAATCGTACATGATCCTAGGCATCCTTTCTATATCATTCAAAAAATAATTATAGAATGATAAATGTGAAAGATATTTAAAAGATAAATTTTCATGCATTAGCAGTAATACTTATAATAAAATACCTACAATATCATTTGCATATAATACTGAGATGCACAAAAGTTTTCCGTGTGGGTATATTTACGGAAACTCATGAGCGGAACGCTACGATAAATATAATATCATTATGGACAGCATTAATAAGTGTAATTATAGGAAAAAAATATTTTACAGACATGAGAATAATATTGGACCGAGCACCAATTAATGGCAACAGAAAATGAGGCTACTTTACATTGTAAAGTTTGGCATAAACATGAAGGATATGGGCGTTTTAGACATAAAATTTCCATGTGATACATTTCCTTTTTCATTTTTTCGATTTAAGCACTGTATTACTGGAAAATTTTAGTTTAAGGTGAGAATCATCTGGATGTAGAGTCTTTACTGTATTGATTAGTGCATCCACTATTTTTATCTCGGAGCATAGCGCGCGATGAATTATAAAATTATTTTAGTATAACCTGATATGTATGCAATACGCAATAGATATAAATTTAATGTGTTGCATACACTACAGGCTCTTATAAACTCAATTTTGAGAGTTTGGATAGCAGGAAAAATAGCATCTAACATTGAATGGAATTTTTAGAGTGAAAGCCTTATTGAAAAAAATTAAATGATCCTTGGCAATATTTCTTAATCATCAACCATAAAATACTAACTGAAAAAAATTAAATGATCCTTGGCATTATTTCTTAATCATCAGCCATAAAATACTAACAGATAAATACCAGTACTAATGTATAGACTGGTTTAGTCGAAGGAGGAAGGTGATTGAAGAAACGTTGGTAAGTGTATACACATTACAAATATTTTCCTTGCAAAAAGTATTTTTAAAAACGTTCTCAAACAAAAATATTTGGGACTGAGCTCCATTCTTACAGAAATAAAAGAAAGACCTTAGATATATGGAATTCAGGGCATTGATGCTCAAGTTTCGAGCTATTTTTCTGTTGGTCATGTTGTTAGATAGAAATTTTTTCACAGAGCTTAATTAACTTTCAAGTTTATGAAGAAGAAGGAATTGAAATATGCTGGAATAAAAAACGGCTTTAACTCTGGCGACTCGCAACAGCTGCAAAAATGTATTTCTTACCCAGACAGCAGTTTAATAAAGAAAAAACTTAAGTCGCCAATGGTATCTGCCAACGGCTCTGCAGATACACGCTCTCCATACTATTCTATATTTCGTTGAGATCTGTCATGCAATATTTTGCCATGATGTTTACGGGTGGAGCTGCAGCAAGTCATCACCCATTCCCTTCTAAGACAGATAACTCTCAAAATTAGCATTTAAATAAGGATACACTCCTCGGAGATTGCACATTCGCATTGGAGTAGCTTGGCGATTCATTTTACTACAGAAATCCACATCTCTCACGAGTGTAAATTTGCTAAAGTCAGTGGTTTGGAAAATGAAATATTAAGTCAATGGGCACTGACCCAATTTTGGAGAGATTCCATAGACGCATGTTTAAGTTATTCGGTATTTTAAAGAATGCTATTTTGATAGGATAAAATCTTAAAATCATATCGCAATTCAAACATCCTTTAAGACATGAAGACTGTTATAGGAGCGTATTTAAAAAAGGCAAACTAAACGTATTGTATGTCTTTTCACGCCGTTAATTTCATGCGGCCCGCCCAAGAAGATAATGGATAACCTAAGTGTTGCTATAAAACTTTACATAGTTTCCTAAGAGTTAATTGGGTTTAAGTGAACGTAAAACACGTTCAATTAAACCCAATACTCCTCAAAATTTATACAGAATTTTAATTTGAGCAATAGCTACAGCTTGAGCAATATTTTTTATCACATAATAACTGGACTACTCAATTTTTCCTCTTACAGCAGCCTTCAAAATTTCACTGTCACTCAACACGTCCTGCATTCACTTTTCGTATATTCTTCAAATTTCTATTTTCCCCGGTCAATTCTAAGCTTGTTTTACTCTCGGCCCTTTTTTTATTTGTAAAACCAAGCATATCTGAAATGCCTCTCACGTACTACATTCTATTTCCTAAATGAATAAATTTTAGAGTTATAAAAACACTAGTCTACGTGTCCAAGATATCACTAATCCTTCCTTTAAACGTTTGCTACGATCCTTGTCATCTAATCCAACCTCTTCCGCTTACCATCGCAATAGTATTCCACAAAAAGAACTTACATGGTTAAATGTTCAAGTTCCCCTAATTTATCACCTCCATGTTCATTTTAACCTTTTCATTTTTTGAGAACCTCATTATTCTCATTTTTATAACATTAATTCTTATTGCATATTTAAAATCCGGATTCTCTAACGCGTTATATTGGAGTACTCGGTATTATATTAGAGGTAAATATTTCCTACAAAAAGAAATGTCATCAATATTAAATTTTGAATTTTACATGAATTTAATTCAAAAACACATTAAAATAATGTCTAAAATAATGCAGAGAGAATACTATAGGAGATACCTCTAAATATTCTACTCGTTTAGCAAATATTTTAGACCAAAGGACTGAAGTAAATTCATTTAAATTGAATACGATTTGGTATCTTTAAAAACTTCGCAACTTAAAGTAAAAAACAAGAATACATAATAATTAGTTAAGTCAGAGAAAAATTGCAATTCAAATAATTGCAATAACAAAACAAAGGCTGATTGTTCAACAGAACTATAAATGCGCGGAACAAAAAAAATGACTTGAAATTGAATGAAATATGAAATAAAATAAACCTAATTGATAAAAGAAATAATATCGGTTTTTGGTATCAGAAATAGAAGAGGTGACAAAAGGGTGGGAGAAGATTGAGGAAATATGATAAAATGCAAAAGTAATAAAGACTACTGGTCGTGTCATCTGCTAACATTTCTATTTCCCTTCCGGTGTACCAAGAGGATACATACTTCGGAAGATTCGGAGAGGGGAAGCGAGGGCGGAAATCTCCGGAGGTAGCTCTGGGGATGAGTCTGCTATAAAACGACGGTTTGGCAGGAAACTAAAGGAGGGGTTATCGCAAGGCGGGAGAGAGATTGCAGGAAGTGGGATGAGCTGAGAGGTTTTGACTGAGAGGATCTCATCCCCTTTGTGTGGAGAAGCGCGGCGGTGAATTTAACCTTTCCTCGACTACTTCTCCGCAAGCCCATTCGTCCGCCCCTACACCACACCCCCTCAATCTTCTCAGTGAAGACGACGTAATTAAAGTTTGCGTGATTCCATCCCCCAAGCCTTTTCATACTACGATTACCTCGGAACCCAACTCCTGCCTCACCCCGTCACCTCTCCAAGGTCCACACTCCTGTCTTCCCCTTTGAATTAAATATCCAAGGTGTACTCCCTCATCGAAGAATTTTCCTCCGCGCTAACTCCCAACCCTCCTGCTCTGTCTTAAGGTGCTCCCTGTTGAATATGCATCCACCTCGAACATTTGGCTGAGAGACGTCAAAGGAAATGGTGAAATCCATTAAAGTCATTTAATTTCCTCAATATATTTCTCGTATATCCTTATAAATGGTCTGCTTTACTTCACATTGACGCTCTTCTGTTCGACACATGCGTTCATTTTACTCATACACGCATAGAACAAGGTGTAAGTCCGTTTTATGGTTAATAGAAAATAACGGTTAAGATGAATCGAAGACGGTCTTAAAATCAAAGAAATAAAAGGTTTCAAAGTTCATATAGCCAATGCTAACACGCGTTTACATTTAAAATATTGTCTCCAATGAAGTAAACAAGTCATTCTTATAGTTTCATTGTCAAAACTTTTGTGAATGCTAAACCCCAAATTTAAATAATGAATTTGAAATGTAAATTGGCAATTTCATTTTTCAAGATGATTCTTCGTTACCATTAATTAATTTCCAAGGTATACTTGTTTAAGTTTCCAAATTAGTATACAAGAGCACATCACAAATTGCTCGTGGTTTAATTTTACTGTTTTCGATTTTCATCTAAATTTACATGCCGATTCTTGGAAAACGAAACAAATGAACTTCACCTGCCCCAGGCAAATCACCCAACAACAGAGTTGAAACATGAACTATAGAATTTTCCTGATAAGGGATAATCTCGTTAGCCAATGGCAAACCCATTGTAAAAAGTCTTGCGTGAAGATAAATAAATAAACTACATTCATAATGCAGAACTTTTTCTTTTTGTATCTAGAGCCTAAAAAGATTGACTATCCTAATTAAATTTTGATGGAAAAATTATTATGTTAGCTTAGCTCGACTTCGGACTTTGAGATCTATTTTAAAGTATTTAGAGCTAATGCAACATTAAGGTGCTTAAAAGCAACGTCATATTTTATAACCCTTAGTCATATATAACATTGACGGCTAGGATCCAATAGTTGTGATATACATATACACACACATACCTATATTTAACATTTACACCAATATAGCACTATCAAACAAAAACACAGAGAAACACGCACAAATAAAACTCTTGTATTCCGAACTTTCGGTGACGAGACCACCTTTTTCAAGGGAGAGAAGAAACTGAAGAGAAGCTTTCAATAAGAGAGGAAGAGAAAGCTGGATGGAAGGGGAAGGCGGGGAGAAGTTTGGGAGGGGAAGAGTTGGGAGGTTTGATATGGAAGGTTTAGACGCGGAGAGGGGATGAAAATATCTGTAGATTGGGGTTATTAGTGACTGACATATACTGAAACTGACATATACCTCATTCAAGGTATCAAGAAGCAAAATATAGGTCTGTTTAATTGTTTTTATTTTGAGTGGATGGTCCATTAGATGCTATAATTAATTTAATACAGCATTTATCAAAGGGAGTGATCTATTCGGGATTGATTGATATATTTTGGGATTGAAATTAGAAGCATCTTAATGGGTGAAAAATTCTTACATGAGCCACGGTGGTTATTGATTCCAATATTTAGTGGTGTGATCCACTGTCCAAAAAACATTTCTTTTCTAAATAAAACAATTGTTAATTTGAACACCTGACCTGCAAAAAATTCTAGCCCTTTCCTAACAGAGTGTATACTTTTAAGAAAAGATATAAGGAATATATGTAATAATTTGATTGATGTGTGGTTTAAAATTATATGAAACAGCTTAATTGTTTTTTAATTTACCTTTTTTTCTTTGTGATTGATTGATGTTAATGAGATGGGGATTTCTTGCTTTGTGAAAGAAATTTGTGTTTTGAAGTTCCCTTTAGGTGCACTATTGTTTAATGACTGATTTTACCTTTGTAATTTGAGACTTCTGTGCCACCTGATACTGTCTATCAGCGCATGTGAATTTTTAATAATAATAATAAAAGGCAGGGCATAGTTGCCACCTCAGAAGATAAACCACATTGATTGAGGTGCACGAGGAGTAGGGAATTGGTGGGAGAGGGATGGGGTTCGGGATTTAAAAATAGGACATGTTTTGCATATAGGTTTATTACAGGGCATAGGAGTGGCTTTAGGAAGGGCTGGGGATTTAAGGAGTGGATTAGTTGACTTGAGGAGATCTAATAAGGTGGCGGGGCGTGCGTATTAAAGTAATGGAGGGCACTTAGAAAAAAGGTTGATGGTGGAGTTCCGGTTATTGAGGATAGGGTAGAGGGTTTTTAGGATTAATCTCAGAGACTCTTGGCTGGGTAGGTACGTATTATAGATTGAAATAGGGCGAGTTTCTGCAGAAAGGAAGGTTTGGGAGTGTAAGCATGTCTTCGGAGTCCTTCGTTTATGATGGAGTCAGGATAACCTCGTTAGATGAGAAAATGGTGTAAGTTTTACAGGAATATTTGAAGAGTAGGGATGATTGCAGATTTTGCGCCCTTTCAAGGAAAAGGAATAGAGAATGAAACATTGGGTGTGATATGCGTGGCAACTGTTATAGTGCAAGTATTGTTCTTGGTTGTTTGATTTTACAAGTGCAGAAGTGTGTAACGTTTTGCCTATTAATGATACGTTTACATGTAGGAAGGTAATTTGGGAGGAGGAGGAGGTTTGCATGTGTTTTTCTGTTTTTTTTTTCGCTGGTGCTATCTTGGTGTACATTATGTACATTATTATTCATATTCGTGAGACTATCATTCAAGTTTTATATATATATATATATATATATATATATATATATATATATATATATATATATATGTATATATATATATATGTATATATATTTATATGTTTAATCTTTCAGATATATTGGCCTGTTGTAATTTCGGAAGTCTTTCATAAACCACAAAATCGCTGCCAAATACCTGCTATATAATGAACTGATAAAGTTATACATGCACTAAGATAATCTGGTGTTTAGATTAGCGGAAAATCCCAACAATTTCACTCACTTATTTACGAAAATGCGCAAAACAACCCGAAGGCTGGGTTTTGATTGAAGGTAGAGCCCTTCTAATGCCAAGCCTTACGGTATGTGAAATTCATACGTCGGGTTAGGGGTGAGCGTAGCTCTCTTACCCCGGGGTCAGCTGTAGTTTTCCAACTTTTAGTAACCGAACGTTAACACAGCTTTTGTGAAGCTGAGTGTGCCCAGAGGCTTAACTCTGAATTTAAGTCGAGTCCTATTCACAGTACAGTATGGACTGCACTAAAATACCCCATGCATTAAAACTAAAAAAAATTTAAAATATCAAGAGGGTACAATGGTAAGTGGAGGGCTGCAGCTTGGAGATGAGGGGCCCAGAGCATAGATTACGACCGTTCATTTTCCTCGATGGCGAGTGGACTCATTTAAATCCAACAAATATTTAACAGCAGCTTCTAAATCCGAATTCTAGGACAATACTTCATCTCACGGGGGCACCCTATATATGCCTGCTCCCGCCCTACCCTTGTAACTCGAAGATTTTATTTTTCATTTCACTTGTTCAACGCTGGATGTTTATCTAATCCATCGCCTCCTCATGCGATCTCCCGCCTCCTGCATCTTCCATCACCCCATATTCCTCTGTCCTTGACCCCTCACACCTACGATCCGCTACGTCCCGCTTCCCTCTCCCATCTCCTTTATGTACATCACTTATTTACCCTCTCTGAACCACCGCCCGCTTTTTCCGTACACACATACACACACACCCCCAAACACGGCTCTGCCCCAGTTTCTTCGTTCCCTCCCCATCGCCTTTTCCACCTCCCACTCGGATGGCCCAAGCTCTCGCTCTTAAGGCTGAAACCTCAACCTCGCCCTGCCCCTCCCCATCCGGCCTCCTTAATACTGCTCTCCCCGCCGTATTCGACCCGGGGACTCTGTGAAGGGCTTCGGCGTATGACAACAGTACTGCCGGCATACTTGACTTGGGCAAATTTGCTGCCGCTTTTCCCTCCCTCCTCTCCCTGCCCAGGTCTTCGGCGGCGAGCGAGACAGCATTTGCGCCTCTGGGCCACTCTAACCATGAAAGAGAGAGTGCCAATCGAGTTTTCGTGACGTCAAAAAAACTCGTTCCCGTCCCCTCAAAAACCAGCTATACCATTTTAGATCTCAATACCATTATTATTTGTCCTTTTTTTGAGTTTTTGTGTCGCCGTTTCAATTTGGGACGTCGTTTCCTTCGACGACGCAAACTTGGGAGGATGTGGACGAACATCAAAAGTTACATTTCCAGACTAGTAATTTGCGCGGAGAGTGGTTTCTGATCCCAGAGGGAAGGTTGCGCATCGGAAGTCTTAACATTACATTTTCCCCCAAAAGGAACCAATCATGATTTCTTTTGGTTTGGAAACGTAGTTTTCTTCTTCTGTTTTTTGAGTTTTTACTCTTTCAACTTTGTCTGCCGATTCGGTTTTATTTTTAGTTTTATTGGAAATCTTCCAAGTCCCAGGAAAATACGTTGCCGATATAGTTAGGAGACCTCAAATCACAACAGCAGTATCCCCTTAACGGAAATGCAAGGCACATTTTCAATACATGAAGTAAAATGGTTAAGAGACAGCGGAAACCACTACCGCAAGGATCTCAAAGGGAAAATACATTCTTGCATGCATACGGCTGTCATGCGTCAGACGAAAACTGCGCTCGCACAATAACATTCAAACGTTGTGCTTGGATATGTTTTAAAGTTGACAATACTTGATATTCACAAAACATTTAGTTGAGACTATGATAGATTTCACCAATAACACTAAGCACGGCTCTGCTTTTCACCTATGAATTTTATATTTAGGACATTACGCGGCTACTTTTATGTAACAGAATTCTTTCCGCGCTTCATATTTCCGATATTAAATTGGAACATAGTTTTACCCTTGGTTAAATAAATGCTTATTCATTAATTACTAGACAAATTATTGTTTTCGTCACAGAGAAAATTTGGTATTTCTAGAACTGGACATTTTGCCTGAACTGGTTTGTAAGTTAATAAATTTTAGAGTGATAATATCATTAAATGAAATATTAATATGAAACAAATTAATATTTTAACCCTTATTTGCTCTTAAAATTTTGAAATACTAGCGTCATAGTTTCATTTTAAAAATAAAAATAATAATTAATTAGCTTCTATTTAAAGGAAATACATCAATTTAGTTGTATTTTATGGATTCTCATAAACTATGTTTCCCTAATAAATGGGAAAACTACATTTTAAGTTAGTAGACAATATATTTGCCTTAAATTTACGCACAGATGAAAAATGAGAAGAGAATTCAGTGTACCTACGTCATTAACCGAAAACTTGTTTTTAGGAATGCTATAAGGTATAAATGCAGCGGGAATAAAACATGATGAGGCATCGAGTGGGTTGTGAAGGAGTAATGAGGCTAATTTCAGTGTTTTTAAATTTTATGGCTACTGATTGATTAAAACTCAAAAAGTATCAATATTCTGGTATTGCCAAAATGAATCCAAACATCATATTTTTCTCATTCATAGAAATCATTCATGGGAAACTTTTAAGTTCATGCCCTAAATTCCTCATTCCTTGAAATAAATTTTTTTTTTATTCTTTGCCTCAATTTTAACAAGTTTTTTTACATATAAAGCGAAAAAGTTAGAAAACTAAGGTATGTGTGACTAAGTGAAAACTAAAGTATAACGTATTCCCAAGCATGTACTTACCATATTCCTGCAAATTAATTTGGGCTCTTTGGTCGTTGATTGAAATAATTTTCTTTGATCCTACCTATTCTTTGCAGTCTTTTAAGATGGCCAAAAATAGAATAGTTAAACTCAAATAATAAAGCCATATTAACGCAAAATATTGAAAAAACATTCATTGTTTTAACGAGGGAATTACCCTCAAGGGCCTTGCAATTAAAGAGCGTAAACCTCAATGCTATTGACATTAAGAACCTAAGTTATTATAATTGGTATGATCACAGCACAGTTATTCACGAATGTTCTTTAATCACCGTATTTGATAATGAGAATCGTTCTCTCAAATTATCTGTCGTGATAGAGATGCACTTAGCTACTAGGTTAAAGGGCAACGTACACCACTCTCATTGGGAGAGAGTAAGAACTGTCTTGGATCTTTTCCAGCTTGAAGGTTTTCAGGTATGTTCGAGAGGTAACCTCCCTAGAGAGACCCCGGATAAGGAGGGGTGATTGGAAATTGAACTCGTACTCACCACATCAATCAGCTGCGAGAGTCTTAGCCCCATTTTCACCGTCAGCCTATCCGAGTTGTTGCCGACCGGCCTGATGAGCCGGTTGTAGTTGGACAGGAGGTCATCGTAGAGGCGCCTTGCATCCGGGTTCCCCCTCGCGCCCCCCGCCAGAACAGCCAGGAGGAGGGCCAGGAGTATTCCACCCCCGCCGCCACCCACTCCCACTCCCACCCATCCGCCCCCCCCACCGCCTCCGCCGACCCCCTCTCGCCCCCCGCCCATTCCACACCCACGCTCGCTAATCCAAGCGACGGGCTGCCCGGTCTAAACGATCACTCAGAAACCTGTGGGGAAGAGAGAGAGAACGTCACGGGTCAATACCACGCCTCGCAAACACACACGCGCGTCATGCATACGCACACACACACACACATAGAACCACCAGGTCAGAATGCAATGCGATGGATGCATATTCATCTCGCCGCTACTAGCTGCAGGGAAACCACTCCCCACTTCCTGCCACCTCCCTCAGGGGTCCGCCTCTGTGAACGTGGGCGGATTGTGGCCGACCGCCTCGGCGGGAAGGGCGGCTACCCGCTCCCGTGAAAGGGCTGGGAAGAGTGCCGTCATACGAAAAAACTCCCTCCGCAAATGTTTGATGTGCACGGTTTTTTGCCTCCTTTTTCAATATTTTTGTGAACATATGGAGATTGAGGTGGAAATTTGGCCACAACAACAGAATTCAGCAGAACAGCAGAAAAACAACATCCGAATTGAAATCATCTTTGTCAAATTTCCATTGGCTTTTAATTAAAAAGTGTGTATAGGCATAATTTACATGTCTATTACGCAACCACTTCTGGCGAATAAAGTTCAACCGTCACCTATCTTCATGTTTTTAGGCCGCTGTTTGGATCACTTTTACTAATTCTCTTCGGAATTCCTTCGAAGAGCGAGCCCTTAAGGGTGGAATTTCAATTAGAGCAGTAGTATATGTGGTTATTGGGTTCCGCTTATAGATTTGATGCTTCAGGGCTATTCTGCGTTCTGTAGACTCTTTTAAACTTGTGATGTGTTGGTTTATGTTTTAGGATGCTTTTCCTACCGATGCTGGTGTTTCGAAGGTGGCACTGAACTGGAATAGGATTTATCGGCTCTGGTGTAATATTAAGTATCCATAGAAAATTAAATAGCAAAGTATTCATAGATGGATAACACTTATGGATATTCATATAAAGAGTATGGGTCAAGTCTTGCGTAAAAAGAACTAATTTTTAAATTAAAACTTCACAAATCTCTCTCTGTCTACGTGCCCCGTTGTTCTTTGGAGTCAGACATTACGACTGTTATTATTAACCTCTGTTAGATAGTCATCTATACTCTAACTTGTACATTCCATTATCCAAGGTCAAACTTAAAACCGAAATCGCATGCAAAAGTTTCGTGAGAAAACTAAGGGTAGCAACAGTTTGAATATGTTTCAAAATAATGTTTGATAAAAATAAACACAATCCATAAACCCTAATTAGAATTAGTAATTTGCAAGTTAAATGTTTATCTTCCTTATCAAACAAATCAATTAGCATATTTTACTGCCTTTACTAAAATTGAAAAATAACTGAACTAGTAGCTCAGAAAAGCAACAGCCAAATAAAAAGTAGAATCCATTGTTTTATTTAATTAAAACACTCATTGATTTCTTGATTGACGCGCATTAATTTGTAATGCAGGCGGAGTAAATAAATACTGCTAAGCATTGGATTTCATGATGTAACATGTTCCTACATTCCCCATCAAGATTTTACATGATTTTTTCAAATATTTGTAAAGGCCTAATCCTAATTAAGCATAAACCAATAGAATTTCGCGAGTAAAAATCATTAATCACTGTCTTTCCAATTTCTGCCAGAAGAACTACCGTTTCAAAATAAAACCGTTGGCAAGTTCAATGGGTTATGGTAAAAAAAATCAAGGAGGTTTTCATTTATTTCTTACTTTGAGGAACCTTAGCATTGTATTATAAATATGATTGTGTATGTATTATGAGTATGTATAAGTATATGAGTATTTATTATAAATATGATTGAAAATATTTCAAAACCACTTACTCGTAAAAGAAATCTACGCCAGCTCAACGATGCATTATGTCATTTTCTATACTGCCAATATGTTTGCTTGTTTTTGGGCAAAGCTTTGGGATAACTTGAAAACTTATTCAAAGATTTTGAAATACGTTTATGAGCTTGGAAGTGGAGCGTAAATGAATTTCAGTGACGCTATTACATGCGCGAGCAAGTAAAAACTACTACTAGGTCGAACCAAAGAGCCTAAGCTATCGAAACTTGATGGTGATAGGAGAACAGTATAAATACGTCCTAATAAATACATACTCATGGGAGGAGAAAAACCAGTTTGACCGCATTGAGCTTGAGGAAAAATTCATTGACGTATATCAAATTATAAGGAAATCGTACGGGTAAGTACTCTATTGCAGTCCGATTCAGAAAGGAAAATGATATAATAATGTTAGAGGTATTGCATTGAACAATAAAAACTTGTAAACTCAATGATATTAACATTTAGAGTCCAATATATAATAGACTCCATATATATGCAAGTTTACATTAACAATATGAGCCCTCTGAAAGAAGAAATTACCAGAGGTCCACGCAATTTTCCTATTTTCATTTTAAAACTTATTAAAGCGCGAAGATAACAAAATTGAAGGAATCAGAGGATAAAGTATTAATAAGATAGAATTCTAGAATGGTGGCCTATGGTTGATCCTATTGTTTTTAAAAGAAAACTGATATACTTTCATAAGAAAACGAAACGCACATAAATGACGATACACTCTCATTTATCAGACAATCTCTTCATGTATAGTGTTTTTACATGATAAACTTACATAAGCATTTATTGATGCTAAAATTGAATGCATGATTTCCCGATTCTTATTGTAAATACTAAATTTAATTATTTGAATGTCTTCTTAAAGATATTAATATGACTGGCGAATAAATTATGTCACAGAGAGGAGTAAGATAAAACCAACCTAGTGCACACCAAAGATTTTGCTACGTTAATACCCGGATTTATTCTGAAAACCATAGCTTTTGAGTAGAAAATCATAGTTACTTTACATTTCATTGTAGTATATCGCACGTTATTTCAGTTACTCTATCATAGGGACTTATAATACGGTGAAGTATTAAAAATAATTGTTGAATACCATCCAGAGATTGTCATTCAATTATTATATTTTGCTGAATTTTGTTTAATTATGTGCATACACGTATATTCAAAACCATGTAGCTATTGATATAACTCCTTTTCAATACATCAAGATGCTCCTATATTTATTTACTAGTAAGTATTAATTTATAGTAAAAAATTATTGACAGATATCTTATGCATCAAAACACCTATTAAAGCCGATATCGATTATCGTAAATGTGAAATATTTGCCAATACTATATTTCCTCCATAATTTTTTGCCTATTCTACCTGAATGCCGAAAGATTATTTTATAAAATATTTGACGAAGGAAAGTATCATCGTAATAAACATATTTTTAGATAGCAATTTGTATTTCACTCGTATTTTTTGTTTTATAAATATTGTTCGTAAAATTCCTGAATGCCTTTTCGCCGGATGACTGACAGAAGAATATCATTATTACCTTATATATTTTAATTAATATATGTATGGGAAACTTGGGGTTTCATCTGATTACGGAGTGGACCATTAATACCCCAATATAATTAAAAATCATACATTATTAAACAAAAAGAGTACCCCAAGAAATGCAGTAAAATTCACATTAAGAATAAAAAAACAAAGATAAATTACGCGATAATTTACGGGAAACTGAATTTATTAGAAGATATCAACTAACGCATCAATATATTCTTTCATATAAGTAGCTAAAAGAAACCACGCCCAATCATTTTTTTCCTACATTTTACTTCCTCGCACGTGAATACCAAAAATAACATGCAACTCAATCACCAATGGTACGTTACTATAGCTGCACTGGACTCCTTAAAGAAACAAAGAGCTCGGTAGCTCACTTCGCTGCAAGAAATGCATTTACATTCACACAACAGGCCACGAAGTGCAACTTATGGTAGAAGTCAAAACCGCCGGCACCAGGAGTGTCAGGAATATCTCAGAGATGGGTAAACAAAATGAAAAAAGCCATTACGCAGGAGGAACACGAATAGCAATAGGGAAAACACAAATGTAGATATTCGAGCACAAATTGAAAAATGTATGATGGGATTTATTTGTAATGTAGTATGTAGCTAAGCTGGGCCAATCAGTATAACGCATCATATTCGCGGCTTAAAGTCAATTCAATAGCTCCGATTAATGTGTTTGCGTGTTATATATATAATGGGAAGAGTTCACCCCAGCCGTACTCTTATGGTGTTATATATAAATATATATTATATATAAATATATATATAAAAATATAAATATAAATATATATATAAATATATATATATATATACATGCATATATATAAACATCATCAGATTCTGATGACGATGGTCGTTCCGTCAAAACGTTAAAACTACATGTGTGAGTGTCCTTTCTCTGTGTTTCTATGTTTCAAATATCTATATCTCTGTTTTTGCATTTTGTGCGTCGCCGAAGAGCGTTCCATTTCGAATAAATATATATATATATATATATATATATATATATATATATATATATATATATAGCCATGATATAGAAACACTCACACGAGCAGTATAATATTTGGACGACACATAGAACACAACTAAATTGGATAACACTTAAAAGGACACTGTTTGAGCTTTCGGCCTTGTCTGAGGCCTTCTTCAAGTCAGACATGTGTACATATGTGTATATATATAAACACACACACACACACAGATATATATATTTTTTAAGGTAATCTACCGGTTAAGGTAGGTTTTTGGATGGACACAACTACCAAACAAATATTTTATTACTCCTAACAAAGCACAAAATCCATCATCCTACTCTATATCAGGTCCCTCTTCATCTCTGAGTACTTTCTTCCTCCCTTCATCCCGTCCAACATCCCTCTATATATATATATATATATATATATATATATATATATATATATATATATATAAACACTTATATACATATATACATGTGTATAAATATAAAATCTATATCGCAAGAGAGTTGAATTTGACACTCGCTCGGATATATTCCAAAGAAGGGGAACCCAGTTTTCCTCTCCCTGGAGCATTTGGGTGAGCGAATGGGTCAGGGCAAGGAAGGAGAAAGAGAGAGATAGCAGAACTGGAGAATAGCATTTTGAAAACATCGCATATGCAGAAGTATCATTTGATTATTCTTCAAAGTGGTAAGCCCCAGGGGATAGGGGTAGTTCCCGAGGTGCATGGAAAAGGTGTCCAGAACGCAGATTCTCGAGGGAAGAAGGGGTCAGAGGGGACAGGAGGTGACGGTAAAAACAAGGACGCAAGATGGTAAGGGTAAACAGTTCTCAGATGCGAAAATGCGAATTCTTATTTTTTGAAACAAGAATAAGTGCCTGATGCTGTCCTTTTTACCCAGCTTCTCGAAGAAACATTGTTTCTCATCTCTTTATCCACTTGTTGCCAAGCAAGATGAGGCAATCCCACGGGGATTTCACAAATATTTCTTCAAGAAAGGATAACGGATAACTCGACGGTGAATCACTATTTATTTGGCATCCTACATACAAACAAAAACACAATATATAGGCTGACATTAACGTAAAAAGGCACTTTGTACATTGGAGGTATGTAATTGCAAAAGGATTCATTTACATTCGTGAATTGTTTGGAGGCCAAACTCTACTAATGTGGCCACTATTTTGACTTCTTATTATAATATTTATAATATACCATCTTCATTCAATATAGTTTTTAATATCGAACATACAAGGAAATTATTTGACTAGTGAGAAATTTGGCTAGTGATTGCATTAAGAAATGATAAAAAAAACCATTATTATTAGCAGTGATTTTTTAGCTTTGTTTTTTATTGTAAGTAAATTAAAACAACACTTTACAATGAAATAAATACTAAAATGATATTCCAATTAATAAATGATAGAGAATTTTTTTACTAGTGTAATTTTCCTAGCCTGTTGCAAATGTTAATCTTCTTGTATTGATCTACTGGTTTTTCCTATGAATGAACTTGGAAATATATGCAAATTTCGATCTTATTAAATATTGTTTTAACCCAATGATTACTGTCATGGAGTTTTCCTTCGTGTAATTTTAACACAATAACGCCCATCGCCTAAGGTGGCATTTGGTCTCGTCAACTGTGTGCCTCTATTTTCTCAAGTGTCTTTGTGTGAGACCTTAACCTAGCACACACTCAACTTCACTCGGACTTTCCAATGTTCTCTAGGTCTTCGCTGTGGTTTTCTTTTCGTGGTGTTCTTTGCACATCTACATTATTCTGCCGCAATCCTTCCTTCTTAATGATTGGATAGTATATTTTAACCTTCTATTTTTTACGTCTTAAGCAGTCTTGGTGCTCTAAATAAATCCTTATCTCTCTGCTGTACTTTATCCTCTAAGTGCTGTCTTTCTTTTTTAGTATTGATATCTTTCTAAGTTTATTTTCCCAAGGTATTAATTTTTTCACTTCGCCATTTATGTTTATTCATGACTGAACTCCATGGAAAAGGAAAATCTAGTGATGATTCATTAGAGCTTGAGTTTTGAATGGTATGTTAAAAAATTTGATGCTACATTTTTCATCATAAAATTTAAAGAACAAATTTAAATATTATAGAATGAGCATACACGGAAATTGTCCACCAATTACTTGGTCCAATTACAGGAATAATGAATTCATTTTTCATCATTTATCAGTGAGGGTTAACATTTGATTTGTAAATAATACATTTTCACAAAATGAAACTACTTAATATCCTACGTGGGCCTACTTTTATTGGTTAGATAATATACTTTTTTAAGAATTTATCTATTTGGAGCACCGTGAAAACAGTTTTCTCTAAAATTATCCCCTCTTGAAAACAGTCGTGTAGGCTACTGAAGCAGGAGATACAGTTTTATTCTATTCATTCACCTTCATATTAGTGACCCTTGGACTTTATCATTAAGTAATGACGTCCCTGAGTATGATTCAATGTAGTGAACATAGGAATGCTCCAAAACGTCTGTAGAAAACGGTAATGGCCGACAAAATAAGTGGAAAATGTTGCACATATAAAAAATATCATGATTAGCTAAATATACTTGTGCAAATGTGCTATGTACAACTCTACTCGTTACTATGAAGTTAAAAAAATGTGTACTTAAAAGCATATTTCAATTGTTAGTTAGTGTTTAAAGGCCAGTAGCATACTTTTAGGGTACAATATTAAATTGTAACCATTGAAGTATGTATGAATTTATATATTTATCGTATTTGAATACTTTCTATCAATTATTTTATTGATAGATATTTGAAAATATTATTAATTAAGCACTGCCGATTTCTAAGTTTTCATATTATTTCGGATAAAATAATAATGTGCAGAAATACTTAGATTATCCAGTGCATCGGACAAATTTCTTAGTCTGGAACTTATTCTTGTAAATATAGATAGTGCTAATATATTTATTTGGATTTAAATTCGCACATAGCTTGGCCAAATAAAAATTTAACGCCCATAGAAATATCCCCTCTAGAAAACAGATTCTGCGAAGTCCGGAAGGGTTTCGAAAAAGCACCTTCGCCGACTTCAACGCTCGCGGCCGCGGTTAACAAAATCGAGCCAACGCATACGGCGTACTTTTTCAGCTTGGGAAGAGTGCCCAACGGAGGAACCGAAGAGTGTAAGGTGAAGATGGAAAACGGGGAGATTTGCAGGATACGGAGAGTGGGTGGAATGGTATAAGGCCCCCCTGAAAGAAGGCGAAGGAAAGAGAGAGAGAGAGACGGGGTTTACTAAGTGTGAAGAGCAAAGGGAGGAGGATAGGCGTATGGGGGCGGAGGTTTTCAAGGGCCTTGAGTGGAAGGTCTGCGTTTGGCCAGATAAGGAAAGGCTTGGGGTGAGAGAGGATATGTGCGAAAGGTGGACCCGGACAGATTCCACCCCTTACTCTCGGTGGCTGCCTCTGCATCTATTTTCCCTTTATCCCTTTACCTTCCTCTTTCTTCCTTCTTTTACGCTGCAATGCATATCATTTGCTTCAGGATTTTACCACCATTCCACTGATCCTCTATTAGCGGTGCTCAGCCACCACAAGAAATTCTCCATGGGGGCTATAAAAATTCTAAGGGCTTGAGTCAATTCTCATTGTAATTTAGAGCAAATCTTGTTCAATATAACGTAAGTCTGATTATCCATGTCACTTACTTCATAGAATGAGTGGTTTGCAAATACTATAAATGGATTGTCAAAATATTCAAGAAAACTAAAATGTATTATCCCGTGTTCCACTCTAGTTTCAATGTCTATTAAAGCTATTGAGTTACAACAATTTGAATGTTTTAAAACACCTTCTGTCTCACTTGGTTGACAAATAATAGGTTTCAATTATGTCAAATATGTTTCATGATTTGGGATTATAACTATTTTTCACGGCATTTAAATTGAGATTATCTTTACAGACCTGTCTCAAAGTTGTATATGCAGAAATCAATTTAAAAATTAGGTGTAGGGGAAAGCCAAAGTCATGATGGCTTTCTATTTAAACATGCTTTCCTAAATGGTCAGTTGTAAAATTTCCCGGGGCACAAGAACTAAGAAATTATTATACACACACATTTGTGGTAAGTTTTATAAAATACGTCTGTTCACTTTATTGAAATACTTTTTATCTCCAAAGTTTCTTTATGTCAACGAAATAGAAATTTAGGATTGTCATACTGGTTTGTGCATAGCAGGATTCCTAGATTACAGCATCTAAACTATAATGTAGAAAAAAATATCGCAAGGTCTGCATGTTTCCAGGTTTCACCGCCTGTGTTGACTTCAGCTGACCACTATTTTACCAAAGTTGCAGCTAGCGCCCTGAGAACGAAGACAAATTTGACCTGAGCACACCGAATGTTAAGATGACAAAGCTGTAATCAGTATTAAGTAGCACACGCGGTAAAACCTAGAAGAATGCCGTTTTCGCTGCGAGAGCCTTCATAACGGAAAATAATATTATCCAAAAATATATTTGATATCACTCGTTTTTGTAATTTTTTTCAATATCGAAATTTTTGAAAACCTTAAGAAGTTGGCATTGAAATAATATTTATTTCAATCTAGTGCGATTTTTCCAATGACCACCTCCACTCTCGAGCATTAATCCCAGGGAGGAAATTCATTTATGGTTTCAACTAGGCTATTTTTAGGCCAAATTCAATAATCAAGAGTATCGGTAAGTTAAAACTATATTAAGGGAAAATTTATAAATTTCAAGTTATTAAAGTTCAAGGTAATCACAGTTATAACATACCTTATTAACGTTTTAACTGCTTTTGTTTCGCTCCGATGGTTGTAACACAGCTACCACTATGACTGTTAATGTTTAAACTATTTAGACGAACACAGTTTAAAAGACATACCTGCCACTATTCTTTCCAAATAGTATATTCTTATTTATCAAATTTCATCATCAAATACCTACTTTTCTGAACCATATTAACAAAGGAAACATATTTTGATAATTTGAGTTAGTCGGGATCGTAAAAAAATCTTTGAAGGCAACATATGTTTCATTGGAAAGTCGTGACCATTTTTAAAAACTATGTAGGGCATAGTTTTTACGTAGATATTCCCTTGAATGCGAAGAGTAATGATTTGAATATATGGCAGTATGGGCTAAGAGGATAAAAGCAGATGCTGAAGGTACAATCAACATGATAAGAAAAGGAATCCTGAGAAAACGTTTTGTAACTTCAAAAACTAAAAAAATAGAGAATGACGTGCAATAAATAAGTTTAAAAAAATTAGAGACAACAAATTTTGAAGACCGAAGCAAAACAGTATTGGTGATTTTAAAACTTGTATTTATATAAATATAAATGTATGCTTACACACAGCAAATTTTTGACTAAATGGGAATAGTAAAATAATCGTCTTGACGCAACCACGTGATCCGTGTTCGCAAATTTCAATGGAGCTAACTCATCTGAGCATATGTTCACGTATTGAGGCAATCGTTCACTTTATGAATCGTATTTGCGCAGCTGATGTGTTAGTAGGACGTATTTTGTTGATTAGGGTATTAATAATGATATTAAATCATTTGATCCTTGCCTGAAACCTTTTAATGCACACTAGAAACTGCGTCTCATTCAATTATTTATGGCAATTATTACTGCTGTCGTGCCTCCTTTTCCCCTTCATTCATTAAAATTACGCATGTGCAAAGCTGAAACAACATTCAGATTGATTAAAATATAATTGAATAAAATAATAAAAATACAATTAGTTCGTTGCACTTCTTTTGTTTTCTAGGACGATATTATGCACATGTAAAAGTCATTTTTCAATTCAACTCATCCGTTTTAGCTAACACCCCACGGCGTACATATTCAGCTGAGCAACTACTCATCTTCGGTAAAAAATATGCCAAATTCGAAGATGCAATAAACCAAAAAATCTTGATTTTCCACTTCACGTTCTGGTTCATGGCTGGAATTCTGAGGATTGGATTCCATTGGCGATGCTGTGACCATCGAATATTCCCTCCCTCACCTCCTTCCAAGGGCGACGGGTTCCCCCTTAGTCTCAATTTCGCCACCTGTAAAGTCATCCTTTCTGGGTTCCCACTAATTTCCTTCTTTTCGAACGCGCTCGTTCCCGCTCCATTTTACATCCGCCACCAGGACCACTTCCAGCCTCAGAAGATTTGGGGGAGGAGGGGTTTGGGAAGTTCGGAGTGGGGGGAGTGTCGGAGGCAGGAAGGCTTTTGCAGAGGGAGGGAGAGCGAAGGAGCCGGGCTCGAGAAAGGGACTAGTGCGTGCCCAGAATCCAATTCGACGATCAGGGGAAATCCCATCTGACACCGGAGCCATACACATGCGTAATTCATGAGCCGAGAGAAAAGAACCTTCATGCCTGCTCTCCCGCCCCTCCTCACTCCTGCCTTCCTCCTTTCGACTCTTCCCGGAATTCCTACTCCGGCCCCTCTCTCCCAGCAACACGAGTTCACGGATAAAGCCGAGAAGTGGTGGAGGTAAAATGAGAGAATCTTTTCGGGAGTAGGGTAGGAGGGCGTTGGGGGCAGTCTCGTGGGTGGAGGTGGGGAGGTTTGGGGGATTCTGCACGGGGGAGAGCACGAGACGTGCCAGGGGAGGAAAGGGGCGACGGGAGCCGAGGAGAGGAGGAGAAAAGAAATCTTCCATTTACCAATTTACAGAGGCTCCGGTTTCGGGGCCGGCGTTAGACGCGGGCTTTCGGACCCGCGCGAGTGAGAGCAAATTTATGTGCAATGCTCGGGCCACCGAGGGCGTGTATGTTTAAAAAATGCTCGGGCTTCCTTTAAATGGATTCAACCCCGCATCCACGACACGCGGAAGGGCCTAATCTACCGCAAGATATATTTCTTGACCAAACAATTCTTTCAAACAACCTTGGAATGGGGGAGATTTAACAAGTGATAAAAAACAACAAAAATTTCATTCATTCACAATACACTTGGCGCTTAAGTTTGCTTTAATTTCAGATTCAGGGGTGAAACCGGTTATTTTAATAAAATTTATATATAAATATGAGTGAAAACTTTTTTGTTGATCGGTGATATTCAAGCTCTATCTTAATTTATCTATCTTTTACCATTGCAATTAGATCAGTTAAATAATAATATGTTATTAATTGTCATCTAAAATGGTATGCTGATGACATTTTTAAATGAATATACTCAAAGGAACAGAAATATAAAACTTAACTAATAAATTTTGTAAGAAGAAATGTTTTATGATAATTAAAAGCAATTTACTTCAAGATTAGAGTTCAATTTAGCCTTACTTCGAGTTTTGGCATGTTTTCACTCCACTTCTCCATTCTAAGTCTTTCCTACTAAGGGTTCTGTTTAGATAAAAATGCACTCGTGTAATAATTGTCAGAAAAGAGTAGTGAATATAGGACCATTGGAGTGTGCAGACTGCTGCAACAAATGCAATAGATATTGCTTTCAACATCCTATTAAGGAACCAGAAAATTGAAGGCATTAAAGGTATTAAGCAAGTTTGGCGTGGAAATTAGTGCAAAGTAGCTCGTATGTCTAACATGAGCAGTGACTCACTGCCAAACAGCATAATGCTCCAGTGGTTTTCATTTGAGTCAGCGTGAGATTTATTTAAAGAAAGTAAAGCTGGTCTCAAAGCAAAAGAAGTGAATCTAAGTGACTCGTTCAATAAAAAATATGATTGATTTGACGATGTCTTTGGTTCTTGAGGCTCATGGAAAGCGATTTGATAAAAGCTTTGCCAAAATAGAGTCATTAGAAAGTGAAAATCTTTCCATGAAATATCAAGTTGCATTCTAATGTAACTGTATAATGACAGCAAAGAGAGTACTCTTAACAATCCTATAAAGGTTCATAGGCATCTCTCCAATGAATTCTTATCCAACGGTTATACTCAGTAAAATCTAAGTTGGGAGATAAAAAGAAAGTGGACAATGAAAAGAGATGTTACCTCTTCAAATTCAAGCAGGGAAATAGGTGAAATTTGCTAAAAGCAACTTTGCCAGAGTGTAAAGTACAAACTTTGCCCAAATAAAAACATGAACTTGCTTACACCATAGCTGATCTTAGCTTCTACATCCACCACAATCATTATCAACTAAGTTCTCTTTTTCGAGTCCGAATTCCTGCAAAAGCTGCAAAGAAGACTAAATCCACAAATAAAATGAGATACATGAGGGTAAATCTTAATACCGAATGCTGAGAAAGAACGAGTCTTAGTTTGTACTGATATCAATTGATTGCAAAATTAAAACTGCCAGATTCCTTTACGAATCGAATAATTCATAAGAAGTCACATTTATTTTGCAGAAAAATATCTGTATCATCAAATGCAGTTTTGATTTATTTTTGGTGTACCTACCTATTTTTCCTCCAATGATACTCGCATGATACTTACTGAATTTTTTAGTTCATAAGAAAAGTGAGATATAACCCGTTTAAATCGCCCGCTAAAGAATTTTGGAGATAGGTCGAGCTAGAAGCAAAAATTATTCAGTGAAACATATGATTGACAGTTATGCCCAAATACTTCAAGGTCTCACCTCCCGTTTTGTATATGAAGAATTGAACTTTGAAAATATTTTCTGGGTTTTGTTTTGTCACATTAAGAACTCGTTGATTAAAGAAACATTCATGGAATAATTGTTTACCCTTTGGGTGTCTAGCTTTAAATATTCACAACCGATACAAGGCGAATCTTTGAAGTAACCATTTCTATTTAATTATAAATAAATGTCCTCTGCAGTTTCCGAGGTCAATATATCATGCCTAAAAATTTCATATGAAAATGATAGATATTCTGCGGAGGTGGAGCGCACCTTAACTGATAAAAGCCTGCCGTTTTGCCATAAAAAATAATATTTATACCAACTTAAACAATAATTTTGATAAATTTAATGTTATTTTCTTTAACTACGTTCCCTTACCGCCATAGGGATATTTTTAATTCATAAAAGTCCACGACGTTTCTCATAGAAAAGATGGTAATGCGGAGTTCTTGCTGTACTGACCTTCCTAACACAGTATAGAAAAAACGTATAAGGTCTGTCCCAAAAGTAGTTGGACTGAGTTGATTAAAAAACACTAATTGCCAGGATTGATACATTTACTCAAAAGTCTTATGCGACCAAGCGCCACTTCCAGCGGGCTTTTCACGCCTCGTCACTTTTTAAGGCCATAGGGCGTTCTGAATGTCGTCGGCGTTGGGGTCTTCAACGTCTTCCCTACTCTACAGAATACATAATGTCACTCTGGAACACCCGATCTACCCATAGAGTTATCCCCATAAGCTGCCTTGAGCATGTCATGAGTCTCTTTCCCGGTTTTGCCCAGTTTCATACCAATTTTATGGCGTAGCGCTGTTCACCAGTACCAATAACCGCATCATAACAGAGCGTGACGAGGTCACGTTATAGAGGTTTTGCAAACTGTGCAAAGGTTGCCAGTCAGAGAAATTACCGCCTGTCCGATCGTCTACCTGGGAAAAAATAATTTAAACTGCTTTTGGAACAGACCTTATACGTATATCCTTACCCCAGCAAAACCGGTCATTATTTAAAATAAGTATTTAAAAGATGTTTGTAGATGACCTAATTTACACTGAGGATACTTTATTATATTATATTTATTTAGCACATAGCCCTTGCATATCAAGTCCAGAGATTAACTACTTTGACTCAGTTAAAGGAGTACTGCGGCAATTTGTGGTAATCAAGGCAAAAATATTTAAGACTTCCGGACGGGGAATTTGAAACAATATACATTAAAGTACATGCCCGAGTTGAGTTTTAATGATGCTTTTAATGGCTATAGGCATCTTTTTACACAAGTTATATTCCAAACATTTTCATGCATAAATTTTAAAATGCGTTATGTTAAATACTTCGCAACTAACCCCTCGATATCATTTATTTCAAAATTGTGTAAACCTCGTTACAAATAAACGTAAACACAACTTGACGTTTAAAATATTACAAATTAAAAAAACACCGATAAAAAAATGATAAACCCACTAATATGACGACATATAATTAGTTTTTAAGAGCGGTTCTTATTTACCAACGGAAGCTTGTTCCTTATCAAATCTTCCCCCATTCCTGTGTATCTCCTCTTTTTATTGTCTCACCCTCTACTCATTTATACCTCCCCTCCATCATCCGGCATCTCGTTCATTTTTCTCAGCACTTAAATGGCCCCTGGGCGATTCCTGTCTTCTCTTCCTCCACTATTCCCTCCCCCCCACGAAAATCGTTTTACAGGGGGCATCCGTGAAATCCAATGAGGGATTATTACGATCAAATTGTGCATAGATCATAAGTACGGTTTAATAAGAAGCTTCTCCCTGATTAGGACTGAGTTAAATTATTTGTAAAGGTTTCCCGTAGAATTCATCGTCAAAAAAAGAATTTTCGAATCTAAACAGCTCCAGAAAAGAGATTTTTGGCAAAATTTCCCATTTCTGATAGAAACTCCTGCCACAAAAATAATTGGGAAAGTATTGAATTTTAATACGTGAAGAATTAAATGAAGAATACAATGTATCTTTCCACTCTCCTTAGTAATTAAATGAAGAATACAGTGTATCTTTCCACTGATACATTGTATTCTTCATTTAATTAACATAAATTTTCACAAAGTTGAACCGGGAATAATTGAATACGTGAAAAATGATTGATCTATCAAAGATTAGTAATTTCATTGTGATGAGAAAGGTAACTTTTTCCCTACTCCCTGAAATACACCCGAGCCCTATGAACACTGCAGAATAGCCTCTTTCCCTAATCCCTCACAGATTAGAAGATATTTTCAAAACTGAAATGATTTCATAAGATACATTTACCATCAAAAAGGCGGTTATTACGGAAACAATTGGTGATGGATTAAAGGATAATTATATCTGCATTAAAAAAGAGCCGGACAATTATGATTGTTAAAAAGTTCATGCCGCATTTACAACTTGGAAATTATTGCATAATTCATAACGTTGTTAGCTTCGGATTTCTATGCCTAAACGTACTTATGTAATCCCCCTAAGAAATGTATTTGTTCAATTTGTTCTTTACATCTCCACGTTCATGTTAAAAATATAGTTAAGTTAAGAAAATTATTAAATCTACTCTTACAGATATCACATATGTATTTTCCATTTCCACCCTAGGCCACTTCCAAAAATGCGTTCCAAAACAATGGCCCGTCGGATTGAGATGTCTTCAGGCCTGGCAAGAATTCCCGCTTTGGCCGAAGTCTTCGTGGGCGCGGTAGGCAGAACAAAGCAGGGCGAAGGGGCGTGGAAGGGATAGAGGAGTTTTGCACGGGGAAAACTCCCGCGCATGCACCCTGGAACTCAACCCTTCCCAGGCTCCCTCACGACGGCACTCTCGTACAACGTTCGCGCCTTCTCGTTTTATTTTCTCCCCTAAGCCCATTTGGTTCGGGAGGGACGTGCGCGTCAGATCCTTTCCGCTTTTCATTCCTCCCGCCACAGGTCACCCATAGAGTTGAGAACCACCCCTTCCCTCTTGCTCTATTTTATCCACGGAAACTACTGCCTCGCTTCCCTCTCTCTCTCTCTCTCCCCCACACACATACACTTCCACTGCCCACGCCAGGGGAAGAAAGAGGAAGCCAAACATCTCCTCCAATGGGGATTTGCATATGCAACCTCAATTTATGAGTTTATCTCTTTAGCTTCGTAGTCTCTGACCTCTTGGACAGAGAAGAACTGCTTTCGACCCCTTGTCTCTCATGCACTACTTCATTTATATCCCTTATCCCTTCCAACTAGGTATCTGAGAAATTTAGCGTACGCATTTTGCAAATCCAGGATCAATGACAGGAGATCTCTTCATATGACGATCTAGATAATCCCAAACACCCTAGTAGAATATTGATCATTTTTTATCCTATGTAAATTAAAAAACCTTAATTTATTCAATCAATCCCGCAAAATAAAATGTATTCGGTTCAATAGAGAAATGCCCAATACTTATGTGAAACTCCTTTGGCCTTTTCGACTAACCCGTTCAACCATTGGAAATATTGGCAAACAATGCATGCAGAGACGGAATCTAGGGGGAATTTATGTAAGGCATCATCCATGCTGATATGTTTTCCTCACATTATATACTTTTTTGAAGTCATTGGAATTATATGCCATTCATTAAAAAAATAAATATTGTTATCATATGACAGCACACGGTGAACAATATTGCCTGCATTAGAGAAGAATTCTTCACCGTGGGATGATATTCATAGTACATTGTCACCAATGTTTTTTGATTAAAATCATTTTCCTATAATGATGCGTCGGTGCGTTTTTATCTGTGACACGCTCCATGGAACACCTATCGTTAAGTGACGGAAAACAAGGTTGACACTCGATTTATCCATTCGGTCAAGAATTCATAAAAACATATAATTTTATAACAATAAGATGATTCCCGAAACCCATTGATTCATTTGCATTAAAGTTATATGTCTGAAGGAACTATGGGAAACAAAAACATATCTTAAAATTATCCACCATCCATTTTTTATAACAGTATTTACGTATTCCATAAATAATCCAATAATCTCTATCGCCATTTTGTATTATACTATTAAGATGGAAGTCTAAAGACTGATATCATGGTAGACTAACAATAAGTAATGCCTTTCTAATGCAGAAATAAAGGATCACTTTTCCTCATGTGTAGTATAGCTATCTTGTGTTTTCTGCTTTTATGTAGCATTTAATTTTTATTGATTAGTGATAATTCGTCGGCAATGCTTTAATGTAAGGGATATGACAGTGCTTTCACTAACTAGTTAGTCTAAAGAATTGATCGTTTCGCAGCCAAGGGTGTACGTTCATAAAATGATGGCATTTTATGATAATTATTTTCTTAATAGAACCAGATAATTCTTCTTTACTGCTAATGTGTTGCACGGCACACCTATAAAATCGAGGAAAATATGTTAAAGAGATAAACATAATTTGCCCTATCTGGAGGTGAGACATCTCCATTGATTCAAAAGAAGACTTGTGGTTTACTAGATGTTTATTCAGGATAATCCTAAAATCCAGAAATAAATATGTTTCATAAAGGTAAGTTAAATAAAGAATTATAAGAGACAGAGTATCCAAAGGGGTTCCCTATGAAGACTGTTGGAGTGGCAAAGTACCTTTTTGCGTACATTTTATTTTCTCTTCCCAAAAAACGTCCTGTACCTAATTGCCCCACATCCTTTTTTCGAAAGTTTCTTGTGGGAACGTATTTTTCCTTCCCTCGTCTAAAAATAAAAAAGCTCAAACCACTCTCGCCCGGAATTACATCGCTAATCTCAAAATTCGACAATCTTCCCCTTCCCGCCATTTTTTCTCAGTCTCCCCCATCGCTCTCACCAGGACGTTCACAATGCGCTTAGACACACCGCATTCTTCATCGACCCAGTCGGTCACTCCCACAAAGGTGGCTTCCCTCTTACTTCCCATATCCAAGGGCACCGTCCAGAAGGTCGGGCGTACATAAACCTCCATAAATACCCTCCCTCCGTTTCTCCAGCATCCAACAGATCGTTTGACGTTGGACCTCATCATATGAAAGAGTTTCTACCTCAAGGCCCCTCCCACAGACCACCTTATCAACACATTCCGTAATTTCTTTTCGCCTTGTTAGAGAACGCACTCACAACGTCTCCAGCATTATTCTTAGGATACCTTTCAGATTCTTTGCATGGTTTCTTGAGAGGATTCAGTCAGGCGTTTATCACTTTTGTTTTCAATGGAAGCCGTGCCGAGAACCGCTAAAAATAATGATTCCCTTAAAGTAACTTTGAAAGACTCAAAAAGGCACTAAAATCTTTTTTATCCGTCATGCCGTCTCTACTAGTTATTATCCTCTCGTTATTTTTGGAATCGTCTTCTCTGATGTGATATTCAAGGATTATTTGATGCGAAATGTCACCTTTTAGGCTCTTTAAATTGCGAGTTTTCTTATCTTATAAAAAACACATTAAAATTAGAATCATTATCGCTTCAAAGACACGTCTAAAATTAAGTAAATGCCAGCAGAAGAAAATATTTGTCAATAGACTAAGATGTAGGAATATGTGGCAAGTCAGTCTTAAATCCTTGGAACAATATTTCAGCTTTTTAAATAAATCTCTATATACTTTAATATTTAATAAAAAGTTATTAAAAACCTAGTATTGTCATGGAGAGATTTATTTAGTGAAAACAAGTTTTTTTACCTCCTGTGAATAAACTGAATGGATAAACTCAGACAGAGAAAACTTTATTATTTTTTAATTATTGAACATTTATTTTGACAAGATTATTGAGCAAATGTATACGCATAATAGTTTTATGTGTGCAATTGCGTCTACTAGCTATACAAGGTATTGTATTAGGTTCCACCTTCAGTTTGCATTATCCTCTTTCTCCTGCCAATATAAATCAGAAAGGGTGATTAATAAAAAAAGACGTCGACGTAAAAGTATAAAATATGGACAGTTCCCATTCTTTTCAGAGCACGTAAAAGGAAATCAACTGAGAAGGATATTAGTCACAAACGTACGAGTTAACAAGGTAAGGTTTTCAGGCCGGAAGCGTGCTACCAAAATGACGATTTTGAGGCATTGATTATAAGAGGAAGAGAGTCAGAATATATATATATATATATATATATATATATATATATATATATGTAGGGAGAAAAGCGGGTGTTCGAAGGAAAGGATCCTTTCCTGGTGGCCAAGTCCTCTGGCCTTCCATACGGAAGTCCTTCATCATTGTAGAAGGATGGCTGAATCAGTCCCACATTTCCCCCCGCAGCGAAACTCTGAGGGCAGACGAGCCGCCGCCCCAATACGTCAGGCTGTTGACGGAACGCGATTGATGGGGATTGCCACGGAAAATTGATTCTGTGACCGTTCCTTCTGAACACGTTCAATGCTACTCTTTACCCTCGATTTTACCTAAATTTCATCATGTCATATGTGTTGTATTTTCTGAATGTACTTTCATTGGAACTTAAAAATCTCCAAGATTAGTACTTTGTACATTTGAACATTTTGCACATTTGAGATACCTTGATCGTTGCATACAAACCCAGCACCAGTTTGCAAATTTTTCTCTCACAAATATATTATTCACTGATTTTACAGATATATCTTTTCAAAATAATGAACAGATTGCATTGCTGACCTTTAAACTTACTTAATGTAAGAACTAAGGCATATACGATAACATTGACTAAATGATATCACATTTCTTCTTTTCCTTATGTACACATATGTGTACAGCAGTTATTTATGTATCAGATATAGTATGTAACATTTAAATTATTTACATCAAGATCAAATATTTGCATTGGACGTATGTCATTTTCTAAAGGTCAAACGTGACTGCGGAAAGGTATGTCAAGTGAAATTATTTATAAAAAATGAAAATATTTATATGACGTAGTGAATTGAAAAAATGTTATTTCTAAATCTTAAAGGTTTCATAGAAAAATTTTATGAATGTCCCAAGTATATATTAATGATGTCCATCACCTAATTAATACTTCCAACACTTTTAGTCCAGCAACAATAATCATAATTCCTACACAACTATGGAAAAACGTATTAGCTAATCTATGTCTCGTAATATAGCTAGCTATGCCTACATAGTTTCGTTAATATTAATTGCATCACGCGGGCAGACGAAAATTCAGAGACCGGTCGAATTTGGTGAATTTTCTTCTCAAGGAAATCATCATGTAAATGATTATATTCATGTTAAAAATGCCCAGAATATAAACACAATAAATGCATAATAAGATATTTAACAAATTATTTAATCCCAGAACGTCTGACCAAATTCTGATCAGTAAATTTAAGGCATTAAATTTCAAAATGTTTACACATTTTGAAAATAAAATATGTATGAAATTTACATCATATGAGCAAACCATGACTTCATATCCAGGTATGGAGGCTATTTTAAAAATATAATTAGCTTTCAATACTAACTTTTTTTTCTGCCAAAATTTGGGATTCAGATTTCTTTGGCTATTTTTTTTTTGAGGTCCTAAATACAGACTTTTTCGAAAATTACGACCGGCGGTGATCTCGTTTTGGTGCACCGATTGTTTTCAAGCATCCATCAGACCATGCGTTTTATATCCCGTCATAAAGGATAATGTCAGAAGTCTTTGAAATAACATGCCTCTATTGATGTTCAACCCTCACAAAATGCACTTGTAAAAATTCCATTGTAAATTAAATAAAATTCCATTCCATCCAAATGTTGTAAACATTCCATTTCTCCCAGTATAAACTATAAAACTCTTTCTTAACTTTTCCCTCTATCATATGAATCATCCGTTTCCGTTTTATTCGCTGTTAATTATCTGTTTATTTGGTGTTAATAATTTCTCACTTCCTTTTAAAATATTCGATATTTATTAATTGGAGATTTTATTCCAATAAAAAGTTCCAAGAACCTAGAGTGATTATAATTTTTTTCTTAAAAAATAGCCAAATATTAGTTTTTTCATATCCAGGGCTTTGCATAAAAGTTTAACCATGTCATTACATGAGGTAAATTATACTTACGATTTTTAGGTTGAATCAAAAATTTTCCGAACTTAGAACCATATGTTAAGGGTGAACTTTTGCGTTCCGTTACCTTCTTGTTAAATACTATATGTATATACTTTAATAGTTTCACTACGAGTAATATTGATGAGGTGAGTAGGAAAAACTATGTCATTTATCATTTCGTTTTTCAAAACAAATTAACCACAGGAATTTTCGTTTTATATTAAAATGAAATGTCTAAAATTGTATTACAAACGTTCCAACTACAGTTTTGACATGAAAATGTCACGCCAAACAAACCACCAGAATCCAAAAATCGGTCTTAATTCTATCATTCAACGTCCACATTAAAAAACATAGCATGAATAAGTACAATATGCAGCTTTGTGAAACACACCTGTATAGAGCTTTCCCCCTATGTTTTTCCGCACGTGCGATTTTGATCCGATATGTTTATGCAATGGGCTTCAATTGATCGTAAAGATGTCAAATAATTGATTCTTTTCTTTTTGTTGATTATGAAATATCAAATATTTGATATAAAATACAAATACAGTGCATATTAAATCTTGTTAAACTAAACCTAGTCAACTATAATTTTCTGATTAAGTGTTTTTAATGACGGAACGCACATCCTCTTATGTCATTTTAACTCAAGAAGTCAATTAACTTAATTTGACAAATTATACATTTAAGACCAAAAATCAGCACCTGCTGAAGAAATTCATGACAGGCGGGTAACTGGATTGAATGCTTATATAGCCTCAATTTTTTCAAATTCAAAAGATTTCCAGGCACAGCATGATATCTTGCAATAGGGTGAGAATGATGAAGAGATAAATTTGTATTAATAAACATATGATCAAATAGTATCTTTAATATTCTATCGCCAGGAATAAAAAGTCATTGGCTATAGATTTTAGAAAACTAAGACATTAAAATTAAATTAAGAAGTACCCGAAATTCTGCGGGTGGCGGGGAAAAATATTTTAATTTGAGGTTTGGTAAACAGATGATTCTCTTCTGCAAAATGTTCCTCATTTACGGTTATAAATGTCGGAGTAAAATAAATTGACTACATTAATCCTTAGATAAGAAATAAAATTGGCTTTATTGTCGTCACTAAAATATGATTCCGCCACTATTTTTAGCAATCCATAACAACGTTGGGCTCCGTCCTATGACGGGCTCATAGAGCGATTTCAGGAAAAAAGAAGGAAAATCCCTTCCATTACATTCTTAGTTCATATCAATAATTTTCAGTGAAATTTTATGCTCGAGAGCCATTTAAACGATGCGGACAAGGAGAATTCTTCAAAGTCAATAAACAACAATAAAAAACTTCTCATCCTCTTGATGATAAAAACCATTATTTTTTTACTCGCTTTTGCCTTTGATGGCTCTCCTATTATTGCTTTTCAACACAGCCCTTAACCCTTTCCCCATTTTCGCTATGCCGTCGCGGCCGGCAGCCGTACTCACACCGCCACCCGCACCCCCCGCCGTCCACACTGGACGCCCCCCCCTTCTCACCGTCCCCTCCTCGCCAAGGCCCTTTCATCCTTTCCGCCGTGTCGCTATCTTCATCTTCTTCCCCCCCTCGCCCATATCGGGTTTCCTCCCTTTCCGCCAGCTTTATCCTTTTTGTCGCCCCGTGCAGCAGCCTGCCTGCCTCCCCCTGAACCCCCTCCCCCGCGCGCAATCCTGGATGCCGCGAACCTCCCCCTTTCCAGCCCGCACAGCCTCCGACACGCCGTCCCCTCCTCTTTCACCCCCTCTCCAGCCGAGAAAAACCCACCCGCTCCCACACCCTTGCCTCCTCTCTGCCTTATCATCGATTTAGCATTCTTACCGCGCCCCCCGACGAAGCAAGAGGGAGAGGAAGGGAAATGAAAAAGTGGTTGGTGTGTTTGGAGGTGGGGAGTGCTGGAGAAGGGATTACTGAGTCTACGTGGTGGAGTGGGAGGGTTTGATGGAGCCGAGAGTGAGTTGAGGATCCTGAATACCGTCTTGGAAGATCGAAAGGGAGGCTCTTCCGTTCGATCTCCCTTCTCCTCCTCCGGCGGATGGGAAGGGAAAGAATGAGCGGATAAATAAAGTGCACAAAGCGATATTTCGGCCCGTCCGAAGAGTGAAGTGGTGTAAATTTGGGGTGGGCGAGTGGTAAGGCGTAGGAGGAAAACTATGACTGATTGTATGGTCGAATTAAGGACCTCTTCCATACTGAGGAGCGGGTCAAGGCCTTGAAACTCCAATTTGAAAGTGAGTGGGTGTGAAATTATTTCGAGACTCCGGAGCTTTCACGGCTCATTCTTGTCACCTCTGTAATACGCTGGTTTGTAATATTGGTGTCATTTATCAATTAGCTCATTAAAATGTATTTGACTGTCATATAATGTTACCCATTAATGAAAAATGTTGTTCCCATATAGTTCTTGAATCATGTGCCAGTAGTGTCTACCTTTCTGTATGTTTAATTGTTTGCTAACAAGACTTTTCTCTCTAAAATGTTACAGACTTTATTTTTAAATGTGCTTTAGCAAAATTTTTGGAAAGGTTATTTCTTTTTCCCTCTGGTTTTATCTGTTTTTTTCTTCACTATTCATCATATTAAACGCAATTGGATATCATATCATAGGGTTAATTTTTTAATTGGCGGCACATGCTAAACAGAGAATATTTATTCTAGCTGTCTAAAGAAAATACACACCAGTATTTTATTCTTTCAAGAGGCGAGATACAATTAATTTACTGTTAGGAAGAAATTAATTAGCCTAATTAAGACTGGTTATTATATTAATTTCATTTAATCAATCATGAAGAACAAGTTTTATTTCATCGCCATACGAAATATTACCAACCATTACAAATGGAATTTAACCAATAATTTCATATGATGAAGGGATCGTGAGTTCACTGACGAAGCGTAATTGACCTTTAGGAAAAACACGCGATAGTGTACAATAACCTATCCAAATTTTGCATAGACTGCAACAACAATTACATTGAAAGATCCCTAGATTGTACCCTAGATTAAACCGGCAAATACCTACGTATATTTCCGATAAATTAGCGTTATCAGTCGCTAAAAATATATAACATATGATATGAATAATATTTCAAAGAACTCGTAGGGGAAATTGAAATTCTCTTTATAAGAAGAATGTGTAGAACTAATTCTTTTCCTATTTTGGTTGAAATTATGCCTTGTTCTTTTGAAAAATTTGACATTTAATTTTAATGACAATGCGTCATAAGCACTGGAGTAGGACCAAAGTTACAATCTACATAAGCATCTATTGTCAAATATATTATTAATTTTTGTTTTTTATAATAATCATCATCTACATGCTAATGGTAAGTTGTAAGTGATTCCTTATTTTTTTATACTACATAATTCATTGAGCATTCGGCATTTTTACCTTTTTCAGCTCTTGCTACCATTTCCATAGATTCGACGTTTCGATATTGCATCGAAAAAGTCTAATATTTACACATCTCTTCCCCGCTAGCACCATATTGTATTTTCCATCACGAATTCTGAAAATCCCACAGCCTCACTCTCCTACTTTTTTAGACTTCTTCAAACCCCCTCACTTCTGTTCCCACTTTTAACAATTGCCTTTTTCTAATATAAAATTACCATATTGTCTCACAGACCACATATCAATTAAAATGCCCGTTCAAGTTTCACTTGCTCACACAAAATTTGAAAGAGATATGTTCAATTTGGTAAAAATATTTATAAACGAATGCAAGTATTTATAGCTTTTTATAAAAACTGATATGGAACACGTAAGAATCATGAAGGATACAAAGACTCAAAACAACTTCACCTGATGGATATATTCAACACTCATGGGAACATTCAAGAAAATTATACCCCGCCTCAGGGTACAAAAAAATTGGTGGCGAAGACAAGTTATACGTGAATCCAAATTACTGTCCTATATATAGTACATGTATATATATATATATATATATATATATATATATATATATATATATATATATATATATATATATACACTAAGCGAAGGGCCCGGGTTTGATTCTCGGGCAAGTCTCTCTGGGAACCTGCAGCTCCTCAGGGTACAAGATCTTCCTGAGAATCCATAACCGGTACAGGGATAGGAACTGGCTCCCCTACCCTGATGTGTGAATTTCTGACACTGTCGGGCTTAGTACTGGATAAACTCTACCATCACCAAACAACCCGACCTTCAGCTTGATTACTGTGTCTATGGTATATATATAATATATTTTGTATATATACATATATATATATATATATATATATATATATATATATACATATACATATTATATATATATATATATATACATATGTTATATATATACACACACACATAAGATTAAATCAACTCCATACTCCAAAATCCCTTTGCATACAATATAGGAAAAACCAATGAAACTGTTTAAAAATAAATTAAAATATGAGTTATTTTATCCTGCAATCCACGTTCAACACCCTGTTTGCCATATATGGTGCATGTCACTATTATCAGTACACTATAGCACAACTTGCTAAACAGAATATGCGTCGAAATCAGTCTCAAAAGACCCCTTATGCACAATTGTGGAGATGAAGTAGCAATGCGAATAAGTACTTGAGGATCTCTTATAACTTGGGCGTCTGGGGATTTACTCAAGAGAAGGAGGACGACGACCTGAGATGCTTTAAGTGGACATACACCTTTAAAAATATGGTCCGAGCTAAGAGAAAGAAGGGGGTTATGATAAAAGTAGGGCTTTTGAATGAGAGGGGAGATTAGCGAGGGAATGAAGGACGGAAAGGGTTGTTCAGAAGGGATAAGGCCGGCAGAGCTCAAGTACTAGTGGTCTGGAGGGGAGTGGAGGAACGTACAAGAGGATGTGGTTGCGGTTGCGTGGGAATGGTGGATAGGAGCAGGTGGGTTCGCGGATGACGTTCATACCCAATGAGTGGAATGGCTGAAGATTTGGGCCTTTTTTGGGGAAGAACCTTGCAGTACAAGAAGTATGAAGACAAAACCATTTGGAAGATAATTAAAGGAAGATACACGGATTCTTGCATTCCATATATTAAGAAAATTGGGATCAATGGCATATCCTTTGGTTTATTTTCTTCCAAAAGACCACAATGGGTCATTCTTAAACTGTTCTTAGACGAAAATATAATAATGGAAGCACTTGGAATGTCCGTCATCTATCCAAAAATTGAAATTCAAGGTAATTTAATTATGTTTATATGTTGGAAATCATATGGTCTTCCCAATAAGTTTTAGAGTGCTTGGCGATTTTGATTTAAAGTAAGAATTAAGTTTGTCCTTCTTAGTCCAATTGAGTTCAACTAGTTCTGGCTTGAAAAATTCCCATCAAAAATTATAATTTGTCAAAATGGACTCCGGAACAACTCAATTCAAAGTTGCACTGAAATTAGTTTTAGTTGTGCCAAGGGGACATCGCTTGTTTAAAATAAAAAAAACCAAACTCGATTTCGATACTTAAAATTGCTGAATGACTTTCACACAAATGATTGTATTACCAAAAACATTGGCAGCAACGATTCTATCGGAAGTTGAAAGGAGATTAAAGAGTATTCGATTGCCTGAGTAACCAAGTAAAATGAATTAAATTCATGGCAAGAAATGAATTCTGGCTGCGGTGAATAATGACACTGTTTCCTATTCTCCCAACCTTAATGGCTCAATGCTCCACGTTGATCAGCATATCATATCGTAATGAAAGTGAAGGAAAAAATTACGGCAGTTTTTGGATACCTTATATGAACATGTAATCTGCTGCAAAGTGGAGGGGGTGTAATAAAGTTTAAAGCGATTGTAAGACGACAGAAGAGATAAAATTGTCGAGGATTAAAAGGTCGAAAGGGGTCTGAGAAAGGACCGAAGGGTGAAAGGAGGAGATTAAATGATGGGAATAGGCATAAGCCCTTCATTTGAATAAGGGGTGGGCAGTGGTTGGCTGTTTTTTTTGGAAAACGGCCGATCTTTTGTTCCCCACCTGAGCGTCCCTTTCACCAGCCATTCCCGCATCACACTTTACCCCCTCTCTTAATAATAAATATTGCTGTCTTTTGCAGGAAATAACTTTCCTATCCCTACTTTTTTGATAATTCCTTAATCATTAAAAAATATATGAATTTTGCAAATAGAAAGCATGGCCGCTATATTTTTGTGCACACTAAGCTTCCAAAGTGATAACTGTTTCTTTTCTCCATTAACCTTATTTCCTCTGCGAAAAAATGATTTGATTCCACGTTCCTTGGTTGCAATCACGTTAACATCTTTAGCAAAGAATACTAATCCATCGAACGACATATTTCCAGCTTTATGACTTGGTGACTGTTGTTAAGAGAACCAGTGGAGTACGCCTTTCCCTATCGCTTAAATGGAATTCCGTTAGATGTACGGTCGTAGAATATGCTCCACACAAGCAGTAAAACTCCAAAGGCTCAAGAAAATCGAGGCAAGGCACAAATTTTTATCACGAATCGAGAACCATCTGAAATATACTACCCCTCTTAAAACAAAGGAAGCATAATTAATTATATATACCTAGTCACATCTGAATCATCCCATAAAATGAATGCAATGCTTTTCGAAAAGCGGGAATTCTTACCACAAAGCATGTAATAAGTTATTCAGAATGTTAATTTAGGTTTGCACCTGTTCCTAATGTGCCTCAAGAAGTTAATTATGGAAAGTACGCAAACAATGCCGAGGCATTTGTCACGATAATTTAAGCTATAGTTTGAATACACATCGTTTAAGTCATAAAATATTTCCTATCTCATGTATCAAGGTCCGTCTCACTATTAATGCCGTGAAATTTTGAATTTCTCTCCGAGGTTCTGAATACCACGATATTCGAGCTGTCGGCATAGAGAGGCCCTGGTATTAGCCACCATCAGCCAGCACGATCCCTTGACAGCATTTGAAGAGAGCGTCCGAAAGTGGGAAAGAAAAAGTAAGGGCTCGGTATAGCCGGAAAGTGGAACAGTCTGGGGTTTCCTGAGCGGTTCAAACTTCGAGACAAGGGTGGTGTTTGAGGTTCTGCGCAGTTTACGCCGTCGCGTAGGCTTGGTAACCAAAGCAAATTGTTTCCTTTGAAAAAATACGAAATTTGATTTGCTAACTACATGACAGTTGAAAATGCGTGGAATCGGAAGCCAGTTACATGCCATTCTACATTTTATTGATTAATTATTTTACAAAGAGTCGAGAATTGTTCTCAAAATAGCAATTTTAATAATAATTAATAACCAATCTCAAATGTTGCCGAACCATGAAAACAAATCACAATTACAATATTTTAGGTTAACTAAACGATGGTTTTACACAACGGAATATATTTTTTGAATTAAATGATAGCCGTATGTCATTAATTTGGAGATGTTTCAATTATTATCCCCACAAAAATGTTTGAAAATATATAAATAATGAAATAAATATCAGTTTTATGAATTAATAGCCTTTTTTTAATTATTTAAAAAATAATTTAATAGATTTTTTAACAATATTCGTTCGTTTCTATACATCAAATCTAGGTTTACCTAGTGAGTGTTGAAGTAGGTACCATTAAGTGTAGAGTATAGGAAAGGCGGAGTTCTTCGGAAGAAACGTTTCATAGGAATTTGGTATCATACAGAAATTTAAGTGAAATGTTTCAAGTATGTAACATCCCTCCTGCAAGTTATTATCGCAGTTGTAATAATGTACAAATCAGTGTCGATATATCTTAATGATATATTTTTCGGAAAAACCACAATTAATGAGATGCATCAGATAATATAATCACCAGTTGTTGTTATTTTTGATTTTAATATTTGTTGAGTTTGTATTTTTGCCTCCTTACTGATATATTGTTAGATAATTTTGGCTCTTACTTCTTAGATGCTTCTGCTCTTGGCTTCACTAAAATTGGAAAGTTGCTGCTTTGTGCGTTTCTACCGACAAATACATAAAAGATCTAATAGAATTTTACAAATTTTAACCCCCCACCATAAAACGAGAAATCTAGATGCGTATCTTCCCCCGTATATGAAGAGAAAAGTCTTTTGACTATATAGAAATTAAGTTAAAAACTAGTGAAGTAAAATTGGCGATAACCTATGGTACAAATACAAACACCCACATGCTAATATCAGGTAGAAAACATCTGACTAAAGCATTTCCGAAAAAATCCCAAAAACTATTTATTATTGACAGATTAATACAAAATGCCGTATTTAAGGTTGATACAGAGCAAATAAATAGGCGATAAGTTTATCAATATACAAATTTAAAGTATTTTAAGTGCACCTGCAATCCAAGTGTTTTAGGACTCACCAATAAATATACCCTTTCGTGAAATGATGCGGAGCTTACCTTTACAGATTTTTAGAAAAATAATCATTAATTTCTAATAATTCCTTGGTAACTATTAAAACCATTTTAACTTCGCTTGGAATAAATAGTATGCCATAAGAGAATAAGTGGCGTAGCGAAATAAGAGCATGCTTTTCAAACTTTGGGGAGAATATTTTTATTATTTGTCAATATATACTTTTGTTACAAAGCTAGGAAATGGTAATATTAACGCACGGTAACGACGGTAAAATGCACTCTAGAAACAATGCATTCCAATTGAAAAAAAGTACTCATCTATCTCGAGACATTCGAATGCATAGACATATATAAATGTATATGAACATTCACAATTTGATATCTGCTACTTATGAAGTAGGCACATAAAAATAATAATAATAAATTCATTTTTCACAAACATTTAAATTTCATTTAGGTGCTTTTCATACCATATAATTTATAAATACCATGTTTAATAATTAACCAAGCTTTAGTTTCTCAGTCAGCTTAGGGGTTGCAAGCATTGCTGAGTGAATTAGAAATTCAGTGGTATACATATGGGATGGGGCGAACAATTTAGTTGTTATAAAGTGTAGCGGTCGTTTCAAAAAGATAAGACAGGGGCGACGGGTTAGTGAATGGCATGTAAAGCATGAAATGGATAGACAAGGAAGGAGTATTAGCAGACTATAGAGAAAATTACGGATGACGGTAAAAAGCCGGGTACTATTGAAGAAAAATGGGAATGTAACACGAAAGGGATTACCGCAAAGGAAACTATAAGAACCGCTAATGGAAAAAGGACAAGGAAACCATGGATCACAGAAGAGATTATTAGAAACATAGATGTGAGAAGAAAGTGAAGGAATATTAACACAGAGTTAGGCAAAATGAAGTATAAAGAGTTAAAAAATTAATTGAAACGGGCAAAAATTAACGCAAAAGATACATGGCGGAAGACTTAGTGCTAAGATATGTAAACTTTGCAGAAGAAGGGTAAAATTGTTGCGCAAATTAAGAAGATTAAAAAAGGAAATTAAAGGAAAAGGTCTGTGCTAACAGTCAGAAATAATTCGGGTAAGATAATAGTTGACACAGAGGAGATCCAAAAGAAAAGGAAGGAATATATAAAAGAACTGCATAATAAAGAACAAAGTCGCTCAAGGTTATGCATAGGAAACGAAATTGACAGAGAGGAAGATAGCTTAGGTCCAGGCATACTCGACAATGGGATGGGTTTCAAGCATTCAGAATTCAGTGCGATAGATATGGGATGAGACACAATATAAATTTAACAAAGCTTAACATTAAAATAGCAAGGCAAAACTAGAGCAGGTGGAAGAGTTTGGGTATATTGGATGTATTTTGGCCCAAAAGGTCAAAGTAGTAGGGACGTATGAAGAAAAATTGCAGTAAGAAAAGATGCTTTCACTAAGGAGGAGGGAGGTGATGGCAGGAACGTTCGGTAAGGATGTTGAGAAAATACTTTGAGTAAAAATTTTGACATGGAGCGTGGTAATGTGTGGCCCGGAAACGTGGTCACTGAAGCAGGAGGTTAGACATAGATTGAAGGCTTTTGAAATGTAGCTGTGGAGAAGAATGGAGAAGGTAAAATGGACCGAAAGGAAAACAAATGAGGTGGGCGAGGAAAGAGGATTATTGGGAGATATCCTAAGGAGGAAGGAAAAGCGGATGAGGGGTATTGACCGGCAGTGGAATGTTGAAAACTGTAATAGTGGAGGGAATATTAGGCAAACGAGGAAAGAGCAGAAACGATAGGGGGATGTTGGACGGGATGAAGAGAGAAAAGATGTACACAGAGATGAAGAGAGACCTGATGCAGAATAGCTTGCTGGATTTTGTTTTGTTAGTAGATATTTATATACTGGCGACTAAATAATTATATATGTATATATGTTTGTGTGTGTGCGTACAAACATACATACACACACATATAAATATATTTCTATATATATATATATATATATATACTCATATATACAGAAACAGATATAAGGAAAAGGGATAGGAACACATATAAAGGACGAACACAATAGAGGTGGGGAAGGCGGAATCGAACGGATCACAAGAGTAAAAATATTTCCTCAACCGGGACTCGAACACCGGATCTTTCCACTTGCCGGGCGGATGCTATATATATATATATATACACGAATGCATATTTATGTATATAAAATATATGTATATATATGTATATATATGTATATATATATATATATAAAATATATGTATATATATGTATATATATATATATATACATATATATATATACATATGTATATATATATATACATAATGCATATATATATACAATTATGCTTCTATAGTATGAATCCGTGAATGTGTATAGGCAAAAGTTGTGTGATATAACTTCAAAAATTTAGAATTATAGAACGATTTTTGAAGAATGGTGGATAGTCATAGCATCCTCAAATGTCATTCATGTCTGTTGTGTGATGTGAATTTTCAGCGGAGGGAGTTTTGCGTTATTATCCCGAACAGCGGATGGCAAATTTTTCATCTCCACGCGCTGACACTCCAGATTGAGATTTCACGCACACCAATCCGATATTCAAAGGAGAAGTGTCTATCAAAATAACAAGGTTATGCTCAGGGATGGATTCACCGAAATTGGATTTAAACGCTGCCCAAGTGTGAGAGTAGTTTTTCATTTCCAACAATTTTGACAATCCACGCACAATATGATCATCCGCCGTGATATACATTAATGGTTTACACAAAAAATTTATTTTTCTAAGAGGATATTTACAGGCTATTCTTCTTCAACGTGCGAGAAAAAAAAGATACTAAGGCAAGAACATGGCAGGCTCTCGAAATTACTTTTATAATTAAAGCATAACACTATTGAAGGCTACTGAACTAAATCCTCTTTTTGGTGCTACTTTCTTTGAGGCAAGTTGCTTTACGTTTGCATCCTAGATCCAGGTCACAGATTTAACTTATTTCAAATAAAATTATTCTACAACAGCTTTTCAGAATGTAACTTAGGTTTGCGTTTAGCGAGCGAAGTTGAAGGGGTAAGGCGAATGTTTGCTGCATCGACACTCACACTTGGGCCATACGCCTCAAGCTTCAGCTTTAGGAAGACCGTACCGCTTGTTATTCGCTTACAATAACGATTCTAAATGAATAATATTATTGTAAATCCCCCAAACGTAAAATTCCGTTTAATGTAAAGGTTTTTACTCGCAATAAATTTCAAGGTTGCTGACATTCATCGCAAAGTTTTTGATACACGCTGATTAAGTGGTGAGTAGCAGTGTTTTGGATCAGTAGTGTTGATATTCTAGGAGTGAGTGGACAAATGTCCATGATTTCCAAGGACTGGCCATCCAAGAGGTGCGGGATATGCCGCAGCAGTAACTTTTAACAGAGTCATCTGCTAAGTGTGCATTGCAATGCAACAATTTCAGACAGTAGAAATCACGAGGAACCCGGTAAAAGCGAATGATTTTTACGCTCTGACATTGTTTTAAGATAACTGGCCATCCATCATTTCATCTATCACAAGGCTGGGCCGACCACTGCGGTCTTCATCGTGTACGTTGGTGTGGCTATTTTTAAACTGAATGCACCTCTACCTCACTCCTTATTCTCTCATGATTTCGTCTCCGGATACTTCACAAAGTTGCCAATAAATTTCAATTTGCTTGTGCTTTTTTGCACTTTTTGTGCTTTGTGCCTTTTTGCCAAGATAGTGGCCCTAGCTCTAACCACCATCACGCTGGGCCGAAAGGTAAGTCACTATCTTGACAGAACTCGTAATTCAACTAAAAGGTTACGAAATCACACCAATGTAATAAACCACCATTTATAATGAATAATAATGTGTAATACGGGAGAATATCTAGCAACATAGGTAGAGGGAGGGCAAAATACACATACGGGACAGAATGAAGGTAGTCGACCATATTCTAAATTGGAGGGTTTTATTATTTTCGGCATTCTCTTCTTTAGCGATTACACTCAGCGGTAGGAAGTCTGTGTCCACTAAAAACTATTTTAAACAGAATACTACCTAGCGTAAATAATAGGATGGGGCTTTTATACTTCAAGTCAGCCCTACAAACAGGATAAGTTTAAATTGTAGCCATTTATAAGAGAGTATCTCAAAATCGCTCTTCTGCCAGTAATACTGATTCTGATAAAAATTCACGGAATAGAAACGTTCAGAGTGAGGCTGGCACTTAAGAAAGATGATTCTTTTTCATATGACCGACGAGGCCGATAAGTTATAGTCGACGGACTATTCGACCATTACTTATAATTTAGCAGGAGATAAATCTATTGCTTACGTTTTATTAATTGTTAGCCTACGGGTTTATGTATGTATATAATTTCCATCCCTGCTAATAATCTGATTTTGAATTTATATCTATTGACAGAGATGAGAAACAAAACGGGGGCACACATGATAGATTTCATTTCTGGCTGATTACATTTCTTCTCCTCCCTCGAGAGGCAGCATCGCCATTGAATTTTGAGCAACCACACAACTGTCGCATTCACCTCTGCCGACGATCTCCCCAACGAGGAATTTTCCCAAGCCACCCCAACTAATTTCGTGATCCCTTTATGTGAGAGAATTAGAAAATACCGGGAATTTCTGCTGCCAGCACACAACCTCCCCCCCCCCCTCCGTCTCTCTGCTTCAAATACGAAGTTGGAGCCTCGCAGACGAAGGATTTGGCGATGAAAGGAGTATACGTGGCGGTGTGCGTGCGTGTGTGTTTCCGCATGTATTTATATGTGTTTATATACATGCACGTGTGTGGTGGCAATGTCTGGGTTTTTGAAGGGAAGGGGGGGCGTGTGGGAACTCGAGACGATTGTACTGTTTCGGCGAGGCGAGGAGGGGGGAGATGAGGCCTCGGGTCGCTCCGGGTAAGCAGAATGTTTCATGCATGGCAGGTAGGCAACTTCGAAAGCGTTCAGCGCCGCGATGGTCCGATGGAAGATGAGAGAACCAGGCTGATGGGATTTGGAGGGGTGCGGAGGGTGCAAGAGGGGGTTGGAAAAGGACCGTGGAGTAGGATGGGATGGGCGAAGCGTCGAAGGGAGGAGGGTGCGGAGATAGAGGCGAGGGTTTGGGGGAATGGTGGTTTGGGAGCGGAATAGAACACCACAACCCATTCACATCTCCACTTCGTTCCGCTTCCCCTCGCGAAGCAGCCAGACTGCATAATTTATGCGCGAACGACTGTTATGGGGTGGTGTGAACGAGGAGTTGGGATATGGAAGGAGAAGGAGAGAGGAAGAGAGACCTGTTGGGAAGATTACGATACGGATGCGAGGCATGATTCGTAATTCGTGGACTGGAGAAAAGGCTCCCGAATTATCCACGCTCGAGAGAATAGCATTGATTGCACTGTCTGCTGTACAAATATAGTTTTCGAGGGTGAATTCTTACAATTAAACACGTAAATAACGCCATCTATATTAGGCATGACATGCTCTCATTTAGATGAAATATTACTAAAATTATGTAACTCTTTGTTAAAGAATATCAAAGTAGGACTTTTGGATCGATCACAATTGAATACGCATGTAGTTCTAAGCAAAGAAAGGTTTACTTATCAGAACCATTCTAAAAACACACACACACTCATATATATATATATGTAATTTTTTCAAAGATTTGCGGTAATTATGACTAATATTTTTCCTCCTTTCATTCTGTATTTTATTCCTAATGCTTTATGGGATACTAATAATATTGATAACACTGTCTATCACGTATGATGTGTATGAACACAGTCTATTGAAAAAAGATAAGGGAAATTATCCATTAAGAGGTTAATTCAAAGGTTACTCGATTATTTTTCGGGGCTAAAATATGTTTATTAGCTTAGAATACGCAAGCAACCATAATAAATTTAAAAATCATCCTTGATTCAGAGTTTTTTTGGCTGCGAAAAGAAAGAAAATTTTTTTCAATCTTACAACGGAATCGTTCAAAAAACAAGGAGTCATCCCTTTTATGCCCATGCGTGATTTACCAAACTTGGTCAATTGAGGGAGACACTCGGTAATGGTGTCATGGATGTGCAATATATGTCCGTTGGTGCAACGATTCAAAAAAGACCAAACACAATGTTAGGACGAACCCATGGAGAGTGGGCTACGACTAGCCGGTTTTTCCAAAATCAACACCTTCAGAAGAGTATTGGGCTATCATAAAATTTTGGCGTCCAAATCACAATGAGAATTCATGCAATATTCAACTTTCCCCCCTAAGTAGGTTTACCAAAAGAGAAATTAGATCCATGTTAAAAAAAACTGTATAGCAACCTATTAATTTTGTAAAACGAACATTACAGCACCCATCTCAAAAATAAATCATGAGATATTTTCTTGACGTTTCTCAAGGCTAATCAATTTTTCTCCTTGAAACATTTATAGTAACATCGGTTCCCGTCTTTACTGAGAAGTTTTCCCAGCTTGAGAAATATACAATATTTCCAAGTAAAAATCAAAGAAAAATAGAGCTTTTTGGTATTTATTTAAACATTCCCTCCGAGAAAGATAAATTTATCGGTTATATTTTTAATCTAAATGCCTTCTCTTAATGAAAATTACAGATTATATGTTTTTAAATATTAAATAAATCAGAATTATCCAAGAAGTAATGTCCCTAAAACTAAGCTATATAAGTTTTAGTTATAATGATTAATTAAACTATAAACTTCGAAGTTCAAAATTAATTCAAATAAATTTATAAAGAGTATTTGAGTTCAACGGTATAACTTGAATAAATCCTACAAACTATGTATTTAAACTGTAATTTTCTGGAAATTGGACATATTAGATCACATATCAGGAAAAAAATTGGGTTCATTGAAGAGAAACTGCTTAGAAGAAGGCAATGATGACTGATTATCTCACTGGAGATAAAATTAGTAAGGGATTTTATATGGGGCATAACGCTCTATGGTTTTGAAACTTGTTTTATTGGAAAAAGTATGCACGTAAAAGTCAGGATGGAGAATAATCCAGAGGACAAAATACGGAGAGAAGAAGGCGAACGACGTAGATTAAGACGTGATAGAGGAGAGAAAATTAAGAGGTGAAATTAAAAATAAAATTATCATGGAATAGCGAGATATGCAAAGATAAAAAAGAGGGTGAAAGAATAGTACAGTGGAAAAAGAAGCAGGAAAACGCCCTAAATAAAGTAACGAAGACAGTTGAAAAGAATGTCGATAAGAGAAAAATAGAAGTTCTCTCATACCAGAAAACATAAAACATGTTTATGTGATGGATCGTTACAACTCTGATTTTAAAAAAGTTAGTATTATTGCGGCTGAATTCAAAGTTATTTTTGAAAATATAATGTTACACCCGTTAAAAGGGATTTAACATACGATTCCACTAGTAGAAAAGATTAGATAAAAATCACAGCTGTCGTGTCCAATAGCAATCAGAGGAAATCTTAAATATATATGTTTGGTTTAAAAAAAGCTTTTAGAATAAAATTAATTCAAATCAGGCCAAGCAACTTTATATTATAAGTAAAACCTGAATGAAAATTACAATAGATGCTTTTCTTAATGAAAAACATCCAATGAGAGAGAAAATAATAATTACTCGAGAAAAATGAGTTAATATTCACTTCCCCTAATGGCTAGAAGCGATAATTCCTAAGAATTGTTGCTAAGTACTTGTTATCGTATGTATTAACTATGTACCGAATTTAAGAATAAATAATGATTTATCCGTCCCTTTAAAAGTATATATTCTTACTGAACCAATTTATTAAGTCGTGCAGGTAAAGAAGAGATGGTTGTTAGGTTGTCGCCTGCTTGAAGGAACTTGATAGAGAGCGATCTTTGAAAATACTGCAAAAAAAGAGAAGCAAGGAAAATTTTTTATGCAAACGCAGCAAAGTAGAAGTGGCCAACTCGAACCGAAATAAAATATAGAAGAATCGGATGTGTAAACCTGAGTAATAATGAACAAATGTAGCATTATCTGATAAGACACTTGATCAAACAGGTACCGAAATACCATTAGAAATAATTAATCGAGGTTTATCACAACTATTGCGCGTGTATATTTATAATTCCTGATTTAAAATAACACTTTGAAACAACTAATTTCATATTCCCATTAGTTATTTCGTATCAAATTATATGTTTTCATATTGGAAAATGCACCAGATGACACTCGTCAGAATTCATTATTATTTCCTTCTTCCTCACTACTTATGGCCTCTTCAAGAATATTCTTTCACCTTTTAAAGATAAAGCTCGTCCGCGGATTTACACAGTAAATGTCAAGCCCAGTAGAAGCAAATACGGTTACACATCCGTCACTCCCAGTCCAATACACCTCCGCACTTATGAGCTCTTGCCCTAGGGATAGAGAGAGAGAGCACATACGTTTAAAATGCTCGGGCTACGCTCACAGGGCAGGGGCAGTGGCACCATCACTTGTGTACCCACCCAGCCTTCCCACGGGGCGAGCGCTCCCTAGGGACGGGAAAGATCTGATGCATAGTCTGAACGGGCGGACGTCCTCTCATCTTCTTTATCCGAACATGATGAGAGAAGATAGGGGGTTAGTGAGTTAGTGATTTGAAAGGAAGAGCACTGCAGTATTCTGCGGGAGGGTCCGCTCTTTCGTGGCGCCAACGTGCAGACAGTTGACCCGGCAAAGAGAGGTTCATTATCCTAATGGAACTCGTGGAATGCGTTGAATGCCTTTGCCAACTCCGACAACCTACGTGTGCGCAATTCTAAAAGATAGCGATATGGACCTGTAAAACAAGGACCTTTTTATCTTTATCTAATAAGATGAGTTTTCTAATAAGAATAGATTTTGGAAGGTATCGCACGTTCTTTGAATTCACTAGTGCTACACTGATTTCTTGTCTACGAGGGTCATCCGGAAAGTAGTACCCGTTCGTGAAATAAAGACACAAAAGTAAATATTAACAAACATAAAAAATTTTATTTGAAAGAGGATACTTTAAACTACTTCTCAACATAATCTCCAAGCAAATTAAGGCATTTGTCATAACGTGTGACAAGTTTCTGTATTCCTGCTGCATAGTCCTTCGCCGCCAGCTCATTGAGATACGCGAGGGACCCATCTTGCACAAATTTTTGCATAATGCAGATGGTGTTTAACAATTTCATGAACAATTGTTCGAGAAACATTGGGAAAATGCTCACAGATGTCATCAATTGTGACGCGCCGATCGTTCCTCACGAATTCGTCAACTGAGCTCACCAGTTGGTCTGTAATGACAGACGGTCTCTCCGAACGCTCATCGTCGTGTGTGTTCCCCCTCCCCATGTTGAAGTTGCGACACCACCGCCGAACAGACGACTCGTCCATTACATTGTCTCCATACACCTCCTTTAATTGGCGATGAATATCACATGGGCGAACGTTTCTTGCATTGAGGAATTTAATCACTGCCCTCACTTCACAACTGGCGGCGTTCTCAATTTTTTTAAACATTGTAAACAATCACAGAAACAACACAGGCAATGCTAGCGTCACGCAACTTGGCTCAGAGAAGGCAGACAAGCCACTGAAGCTATCTGACCTCGTCCAGCGGCTACTCGCGTCGTCAGCACTTCATGCGGCACGAACGGGTACTACTTTCCGGATGACCCTCGTAATTATATCGGGGAAAATTCTCACTTTACTCGCTGAAGGTGTTTCATAGATTCAGCTTCTTTTATTCATTGGGGAAAATGTTTCCACCTTTATCAAGGAAGAGAGGGACAGTGCTGACAGTTCTGTCCCTCTCTTCCTTTATAAAGGTGGTCACGACCACCGAAAATTCGAAAAATAGTGAGTCTCTTTTTTGTGTTTTTCTGTGTTTTTGTCTGTGTCTACTGGCGTTAAGTGTTATACATTATATATATATAATTATGCACATATACACATATGCATTCAAAAGTTAGGAAATCTATCAGGGAACTTTTATTTCAACTTTTATTGCTTTATTAACTTGCAAGTTGCAGCTTCTATTGCAACTTCTATTCAACTTCCAGTGGTAGGAAGGGCTGCTGAGATCCTTCATTAAGTGGATATATAATCAAGAAGAGACCATATTGATTGAGATGTGAGTATATAAGCTGTATTGTGCAAAACTTACGATGAAAATAAATTTAAAGATATATCATAAGTTTTAATGAGATATTGACTCTAAAATACAGAAAATTTATATTAATAAACTTTAAAAATAATTTTCACCCGGGAAAAACTTCATTCCATTGTATATCGAGTAGATTGAAAAACGCTTTTTTTTGGCATTCCTTTAAAATAAAAACTTAAAATCATCCATAATTAACCCTGAATTTCCTGTAAAAAAGCAAATCACTGGTATTAATATACCACAGTAGATTTACAAGGGGAATATTTCAAATTGTAATATTTATTTAATATAAATAAGATTAATGTTTAACCAAAACGCTCACGTATTTAATTCAATGTCTTATAAGCAATTCACATACCCATATATAATTATTGCCATTTATAACAAAATATCAACCTACGTCATTGATTTAATTATAATAAAAGAATAATGAGAATTTCGACTTCATAACTAAAATGTAATGATGATGAACTTAGTGGAAATTCATGCAGTCTCTAGAAATGCAAATTTTGATGGTCCAAACACCGTAATCCTAGGTTTTTACATCATTAAGTTTTGCACAAAGCTATTTATTTTCTATCAACACCATTTTTTAAACGTTATATAATCAGCAAACTCTGTTTAAAATTTCATTCAATTCATTACCTACCTCACTCACTGTACTTTTTTAAATTCATTGGTTTTTTATGAAAAATAGTTTATAAAAACTTAATTTCTCCATTATTATTATAAGGTAATCTACCGGTTAAGGTATGTTTTTGGATGGACACAGCTACCAAATAAATATATTGTGACTCCTAACAAAACAAAAAATCCAGCATCCTACCCTACATCAGGTCCCTCCTCATCTCTGAGTACTTTCTTCCTCCCTTCATCCCGTCCAACATCCCTATCCTGTTCCTTCCCTTTCCTCATTTGCCTAACATTTTCCCCCATATTACAGTCTTCAACATCCCACTGCCGGTCAATACCCCTTTCATCCACTTTTCCTGCCTCCATAGGATTTCTTCCAACAAACCCCTCTCTTCGCCCACCATATCAAGTACTTCCTCATTTGTTTTCTTCTCTGTCCATTTTACCTTCTCCATTCTTCTCCACACGCACATTTCAAAAGCCTCCAGTCTACGTCTATCCTCCTGCTTCAATGACCACGTTTCCGGGCCGTACATCGCTACGCTCCATATCAAAATTTTAACGAGTCTTTTATAAATATCCTTACTCAACGTCCCTCTCATCAACTCCCTCCTCCTTGTGAAAGTCTCTTTACCTAGCGCAATTCTTCGCCTTACGTCCCTACTACTTTGATTGTGTTGGTCCAAAAAACTTCCGAGATACGTAAACTGTTCTACCTGCTCTAGTTATTGCCCTCCAATTTTAATGTTTAGCTTAGGCTTTTTCTTTCTAGAAAATCGCATAACCTTTGTTTTATTAATATTGACTCTCATCCCATACCTGTCGCACTGAATTTCCAATTCATTAAGCAATGCTTGCGGCCCCTTGGCTGACTGAAAAACTAAAGCTTGGTCATCAGCAAAACTAAATGAATTTACGAATTCCCCGCCCACTTTCATTCCTACCTCCAGTTCTTCCCATGCCTCTTTAATCATTACTCTGCATACAATTTCTCCATATGATCAATAATTTAAGCATGAGAGCAACTTTATCGCCAAAAAAGTGTAGACAGTTCTAAATCTGAGCCAAAATCCATTCATGGTTGAGGAGTGAAGAGAAAAGGAATCAAAGCAATCCTACAAACGTTACTTTCCAAAACAAACATCCATATTTAAGGTCAAAACGGCACCAGGAAAACAAATACGGTGTTTTGTTGGTCAAATTTTGCTTTATTAGCTAGGGCATATGTTCAAATTAAAGTTTCCTCGTTTATTGAATCTACACCCGTTATGCTTGCCAATTGCTTTTTTCGATAGCCTCAACACTTGATCTCATTTTTTAATTAGTCGGCATGGACTGGGCGTGGTTGTGTAAGCTTTGTGGATTCGGAGGGAAGAGGGGAAGTAGAGAATTATTAATCTTTTTCGACGGAAAGGGGAGAGAAGAGGGAATTCTCGATTCACCCAACCCCACGAAAAGTCCCTTTAGCCCAAAATTCCTTTCCCGACCCCCTCCCCCCAGTCACAAGCGGGGAGCCTTCCTCGTCCCCCTCCCTCGCCTTTGCTCCCACCACTCGGACTGCCTCACCTCTGCCTTCCCCTCATTTCCCTCTCGGCCATATCATTCATTCATCCCTTTGTCCCCAGCGCCACGAAGGAAAGAGACAAGCGGGGGTGTTTTTCACCAAATTCCCAGAGTTCCCGCATAAAAGAGAGCCATGATGAGAATGTCAAACGGTTACTGGGCCTTTTATTTTTCCAAAAAAAATAAATATCCTCACAATTTTTATCCAACGCCAGGTGATTTTTTTCATTTCCAAGCTTCTACGGTTCCAAACTTTAATGGTTGGACTGGGACTCTGCGCTAAAGCAACATCCGTGTGTGAAACTTTAAAACCATGCCTTGTGTGAAACAAGGATAATATATGAAGGTTCTTGTCAGTAAACTGTACATCTGCTTCGCGACATAACAGATAATTATTACGTGTAACAGCGTTATGGCCCCTTATCGTCAGAGAACGCATCTGGTGCAAATGTTATTTTCTGCCCCGGCAATAGAATTTGCATTCAGTATATCAAAACAAATAACAGAAAAACCGACTGCAGCAGGACGGAAGAAGCAGAAGAAGAAGTCCGAAGTAGTTAGAAAAGGAACTTCGAATGTTAGGGCAATGTAGAAAAGACAATTAGAGAATATAAAGCGAGAGATGGAAAGAATAAATATATATTATATATAAGGTCTACATGCGAGGTGATATAGAAGGATAGCGGGGATTAATGAAGTGATAGCTTTGGAGCACAACGGAGGGGACGGGAGCGAGTTAGGGGTTGCCATAATACTGAATAAAAGGATAAGAAAGAGCTTATTCAGCATAGTAACGCATATAACACTAAAAGTAGAGGTAAAAGCAGAATTGACGAACTTGGTCATTGTACAGGTATGCGATCAATTAGATGGCAGATTTGGGTGTGCTCCTGCGGGGAAATATTTTATAGTGATGTGGATTGGAATGGGACAGTAGGCGAAGAAAAACATCGTGATGAGGTGAAAGACGAAGATGTAGGTTAAAATCAATTTAGTTTTGTAGGAGACAGGAGTTGATCATCACCAACACTGAGTTTCGACCCCAAAAAAGGAGTAGGACATACATGGAAAATACCAGGTGACAGGTATAAGGAAAATGCCAGTTCAAATAGGAATCGGTTAGATTATACTAGTCAAAGGTTAAGGAAAAATATGATATATTCGCACAGCTTCCCGGGAGCAGATGCGGACTCATCATAACCTGAGTCCGATCAAAAAGATAAGACAGGGAAGGAAAAGAAATGCAGAAGCATTAAATGGATTGACTAGGGAGGATAAGACAGCAGTCTGAAGTAAAATTCATGAATAACAGTAAGGAACTGAGTACTATGGAGGAAAATAGGAAATCATCAAAGAAGGGATGTCGAAAGCTGCAAAAAATGCTGTAAGAACTCCTAGTAAAAAATGACAAAAATACTATGTATCACGGATGAGATGACTAGACAAATAGATGAGAGAAGAAAATGGAAGAATTTAAACACAGAGTTAGGCAAAATTAAGGACAAACAAATAATCAATTGAAACGGGTAGCAAATAAAAGCAAAGAAGCATGGTGGAAGATTCATTGCGAGAACATGGAAAGTTTGCAGAATAAGGAGGAAATCAGTCCGCTATAAAAATGTAAAAACAATATCGTTAAGTAAGAAGGGAAGATCTGTGCAAATAGTCACAGACAAATCGAATAAGGTAGTATTTGAAGAAAAAAAATCGAAAAAAGCTGGAAGAAAAATATGTAAGAACTCTACGGTAAATTACATTGGGCATCAAGCTTAGACATAGAAAGAGAATATGACGGAGATGAAGAAAGCTTAGGTCCGGGCATATTCGATGAGATAGAAAGGGCATTAAGGGAGATGAAATCAAGCAAGGCATTAGGGGCCGGCATCATATCTTCAGAACCACTAAAAGGTATGCAAATAGGAGGAAGGATGAGTCTATTTGGACAAGTTCTTCGCAATAATGAGAAGGGAATCTCTCCGAAAGAATTTTTCAGGGAATACCTATTTCCTATTCCGAAAAGGAAAGGTCTACGTCTGGTGGAGACCATAGAACACCGAGCATTAAATTTGATTTCTCACGTAGTTAAGTTATTATCTGGATCATCAACCATAGAATGTAGAGCAAGGCAAGTGATCACTTAGAGGATGATGAGTTTGGATTTGAGAAAGGAAGTGACACGCGCGACGCCACTACAGAAATGAGATCACTAATTAAGAGGAATAAAGATTACAAGAAGGAGGTGTTTGCCTTTTTCCTATACGTATTTGAAAAACAGGCTTAAATGAGTGAATTGCAAAACAAATGAGTTTATTGCAGAAAATAGGAATAGATTGGATGGAAAGGAGGCTAATCCGCAACCTGTACATGTATCAGACTGCTCAGGTGCGGGTGAGGAACGGGGAGTCCGGATGGGCAGTGTTAGGAAGAGGTGTAAGGCAGGGTTGCCCATTATCACCGTTGCTGTTCAACCTATATGTAGAGGAAATGATCAAATAGGCATGGGAAGAACTGGAGGTAGGAATGAAAGTGGGCGGGGAATTCGTAAAATCTGTTAGGTTCGCTGATGACCAAGCTCTAGTTTGACAAATTCCTGACCTCTGTTCACACTAAACTTACTAATTAGCAGCAATACCTTCATTACAGCAGTTGTCACCCCTCCCATACCAAGCGCTCCCTCCCTTACTCCCTCTCTATCCGTGGTCACCGCATTTGCAACCATCCCGAATCCCTTAACAAATACCTTAACAACCTTCACCACTCCCTCCTCCAACGGGGATACCCTGATTCTCTCCTCCATAAAAAATACTCAAACATTCCTACACCCCCAAGCCTGCCTCAACCACAGACTCCCAGCCTCTCTCAATCTGTACTACCTACTTCCCAGGCATTCAGTCCCTCAAATTCATCCTCAAACACCTATTCCCCATCCCCAAAAATCACAACACTTCCTCCAACCTTCTTCCCAAATGCCCCTCTGTCACCTTCAAACGTCCCACCAACCTAGCAGATATCCTCAAATCCACCAGGCCGCTCTCAAAATCCCCTCACACCCCCAGAGCCATACCCACTCCATGTCATCGAGGCAGATGTAAAACCTGCCCTATTTTCACCACTCCACCCCACTCCATCCCACCATTCAACTCTCTCCCGCCTTTCCTCCACTCCTCTTACCCTTCCAAGAATGTTGTTTATCTTCTAACCTGTAAACTCTGCCCGTCCTTTTACATAGGCCAATGTTTCAGACCACTGAACATTAGGATTAATAACCACCGCGCCTCGTGCAATGCCTCCTCCCCGTCCGCGGGTCTCCCCATCCCTAAACATGCTTCCCATCATAATACCCCTCTCAAAAAGTGTTACAATGTTTCCGTCCTAGTGTCCCTTCCCACATCCGATAACCCTATAGAATTAAAAACTCTGGAAATTGCATTCATTTACATCTGTATGGCCTATCAGCATCCCGGCCTCAATGTCGTTCACTGATGGGAGTGGCCTAAAATTGTTACTTTGTGGAAGCGATGCATATCGGGGGGTTGAACCCTTTGTTTTTCCGCATGAGTTTGGTGTGCCTGGCCTTTGTTTCGACTTGCGGAGTATTGATCAAGACTTTGTAAGTTGAAACCTTGGTCTCGGATGTTGCAATAGTTGCGGTTAGCAGATTGTTTTCTCTTCCGATTTTGTGTCAATTCCACCTCCTCCCTCTCCCTCCTTCCTACTTCCGCTCCCCTCTAGCCTCTCCTCTCCCTTAATTCTCCCCAACCATTTCTCTCACCCCTCCTCCGTCTCCCGTTCTCCCCTTCCCCTGGCCCCCTTCCCTTTCTCTCGCACCCCTCACCTCTACTATTCCAGCAGTCATTACTTCTCTATCTTCCGATGAAGACGGATGACGTGTTGTGTATATACGTAGCGTTCAGGTATTAGCACAGTTTTCTAGAATGTGGAATGGCACCACGCATTTTACTGAAAAGTGAGAAATAAATTTCTCAAATAAAAAATAAAACATATTTCATTGTGCTCTTCAAATCCCGATTGATCCTTGGCCTTTAAAACGAGCATTTCCCTCTCGAATTTAACACAATCAGTAATCTCAAATACCCACCAAATTGATGCCCCTCAAACGAAAGTTAAAAATGGTGGAATATTTGAGAGGGAGGAGCTTTCCGGATCAAAGTGAAAAAAACTGGGGATAGGGGTATGGCAGCTGTGTACAAGGGGTGCTGTCCCACGGGTCGAATGACTCAAACAGAGAGGATAGAAGCAATGGCGCACTCATTACGTTCTGATAAACTATAAGATAAACCCGGAGTAAACGTTCCATTTTTTAATGGAATGGTTACATAGTACGACTGAAATAACTAATTAAAAGATTACCTTCCTCTTCGCATGTGGAAGGGATTGTAAAATTGATATCAAAGGAAATAAGAACTTGTAAAAAACTGAGGCAACGAAGTCGACGCTATAAAATGAGGCTAATCTGTAAGAAATAATATTGAGCATATGCAAGTGAATTTTTCCAGACAAATCAGGAGAAGGGGAAATATTTTCGCATTAAATTAGATATTACCCTCTATCCAATGTTATATTACCCATTACTCTTCTCAAATGTTCGTACATAAAAAATAAATAAGGATTTTTTAATAGAGAAAGATTAAAGTATATATTTTTGACAACTAGATCCCTTCTCCATTTTAGAATACTTTCCGATTAAAGAAGTTCAGAATTGGCGGAGTTGTTCAACTGCAACTAGCTTCATGCAATCAATTCCAACCCTCAAAGAAGGAATCAAAGTATTACGAGCAAGTTCATAATTAGGTTTTACGGATATCAGAATAGTAATAGGAATAGAAAAATGGAGGATGGTGTTAGAGAAATCGGGAGGGTAAGGGGAAAAGTAGGTGTATTTGAATATGCCTTATCTCGGTAATGTACTATATATCCGTGACCCTGTAACTTACGTACCGGAAATTATAATTTGCATGTCGATTCGAAGCCAACGTTCTCCATCTGCGAACCGTTCATTACGTCACAAGAAAAAGTTATCAAAGATTTTAGGGAGTGAATTTTTTAAATTTTTTCAACGAGTAAATTAGGTGAATTGAAGTTATTTCGCGCTCTCCTTGGAAATGGTGGTTGTAAACCCGAAGGCAGTTTGAGCGAAAAATTCGAAAGTGACATCAAAAGCTCCCGTCAGCAGCTAGAGCGTTGTATTTAAATCAACCAAAACCTTTCTAGAAAAAGTAACAATAATTTTGAATATATTTTTCATTAATTTCATAAGTAAAAATGAAATACTTTCCCGATTTAGAATGTTGTCAGCATAACCGCTTTTTAGGAGCGATACATTCACAGGAAAGTATGCATGAGTATAGACTGACAAAATGTCCCAAGACTGGGACGGAGTAGAAACTATGGTTTCAAAGACAGTAATATATATTTATGTAACGGCGACCGTGAAGGTAGAATATTGATGTCCTAACTTAAGAGAAAACTGAACTCGGCCAAGCATCATTTTTCATTGGGTGAATTCAAGAAAATGGTCAAATAATAAGGGAACCTTTATTCCATTAGCTGACAAAAATGAAGGTAAGGTAGGCAAATATGGGCAAACGGGGATGGAGTAAATTAAAATAATAAATAAACAATCGAAAATATGCAAAACATAGAAACAACATTTTTTCTTTTAATCTTATGCTACTCGTAACATTTACATGGGACAAGAATGAGCAGGGCATCAATCTCCCATTAGGTTTGAATTGCCCCAAGGGATCCGGAGGAACCATTTTTTTAGGTAAAATAACTACTCAACTTTTTGGCTAATAAAAGGATCCCACGAATGTATCCCACTAAAGAATATTGCTGCCAATAAATTCAGAAAAAATTAAAAAGTTTGCGACTCAAAATGGAACTAGGGTTGCTCAGATAACATGAACCGTTAATATTTAAATTAATATTATAAGTAATCTACATTTATCTTCATGGAAATAAATAATTATATTATTTATTAATGTAGAACTTTTTTACTTTAAATTGTACATCAATGGGGAGATTATGGAAAATACAATTCGAATTTTAAGTTATATTCACATGCATGTAAAATAACTAGGAAAATGCATTTAATAGGTGTACGTAAACTTTATCTCATTTAGATATGCATTCAAACCCGAAAAATTGCCACATGGTGAATGCATCCTCATTCTCATGGATACTGTTCGTCTTATATTCATAACATTTGGAGAGCACAATAGAACCAAATTAATAAATAGGGAACACGTAAATAGACACTAAAATTTCATGAAGATTAACCTTTATAAAATGTCAGTCCCTGTCACGTGTTTTCTATTTACATATTTATGTTTTTACGTTCTCCTGTTCCGTCCAAATGTTATATCGCTCTCATGAGTGCTTCTATACCATCTATGTATATATATATATATATATATATATATATATAACGATATAACGATTGTACGGAAAAACTCACTGGAGCGGCACAATAATGGGCTGACACAATATAACACAAATAGAAAAGAATAGACACATTTAAAAGAACTCACTCGGTAAATTGTTCGAGCTTTCGGCCCTCTCAGAGGCCTTCTTCAAGAGAGACTGAAAATATGCTATTGCAGAGGAGAGGGGAAAGAGCTATGGGCGTGGAGGGGAGGTGTGGAGGGAATGCTGGGAGGGAAATTAAATATGGCGGTTTAGGGTGGGAATTTTAAAGGAACGGAAGGATAGTATGTAGGCGGATTCACGAGTTCTCACCTCTATGTTGGTGGCTGAATCAGGTAGGGATTCTAGGATGCTTAGAGCAAAACACTGGTCGAATGAAAGGTTGTGGGAATTGGCGTGTGAAGGGATAGGGAGAGAAGAGAGTGAGGCAGAATTGCAGGAGTACCGGTGATTATTCATTCGGATGGATAAGGGGGTAATGCATTCACCTATGTAAAAGGAAGTGCAATGCTTGCATGATAAAAGATAAATAATATTTTTGAGAGGCAATTAGCGTGGGAACGAGGTGACGGGGCTATGAGGGGATGTAGGGAGAGGGGAGTAGGCATAATAAGAGGACAGGTTTTACATCGGGGGTGGTTGCAAGTCGGGGAAATATTGGGAAATTTGTCACGGGGGGGCGCCAAAGGGTTGGTGGATCTCAGAAGGTTTTTGAGATTGGCGGGTCGTCTGTATGCGATAGATGGGCATTGGGGTAGTAAGGATGAGGTCGCGTCATTGTCATGTAAAATTGGAAACAGTTCTTTAAGGAGGGTTTTCAGTCTGTGTGATCCGGGGTAATAGGTGGTGCAAAGGTTGAGTCCTGCGTCAGATGTGGGCTTGTTATTGTGTGGTGTGTTTGGTCGGGTGGAACGGTGGATTTTATTTCGTTGTAACTTTTCTGGGTAACCGCGTTTGAGGAGTGCAAGGTGTAGATTGGCAAGGTATTTGTTGAGGGTGGCTGTGGTGTTGCAAATTCGGTGTCCGCGGATAGAGAGAGAGTTAGGAATCGACCGTTTCGTGTGTTGAGGATGATAGCTTGTGTGGTGTAGGTATTGCTGATGGTTAGTGGCTTTGATGTGTACTGAAGTAGTGAATTTGTTGTTTTGAAGTGAGATGTCTGTGTCAAGAAAGGTGATGGTGGAGTCTGAAATGGAAGAGGTGAATTAACAGTGAAAGATGAATTTAAGGCGGATAAGAAATTGTTGAGAGAATCAGAGCCATGTGTCCAGAGAATAAAAATATCGTCTATGTAGCGGACCCAGAAAAGAGGTTGAAGGGGTTGCTGACACACAGACTGAAAACCCTCCTTAAAGAACTGTTTCCAATTTTACATGACAATGACGCGACCTCATCCTTACTACCCCAATGCCCATCTATCGCATACAGACGACCCGCCAATCTCAAAAACCTTCTGAGATCCACCAACCCTTTGGCGCCCCCCCGTGACAAATTTCCCAATATTTCCCCGACTTGCAACCACCCCCGATGTAAAACCTGTCCTCTTATTATGCCTACTCCCCTCTCCCTACATCCCCTCATAGCCCCGTCACCTCGTTCCCACGCTAATTGCCTCTCAAAAAATATTATTTATCTTTTATCATGCAAGCATTGCACTTCCTTTTACATAGGTGAATGCATTACCCCCTTATCCATCCGAATGAATAATCACCGGTACTCCTGCAATTCTGCCTCACTCTCTTCTCTCCCTATCCCTTCACAAGCCAATTCCCACAACCTTTCATTCGACCAGTGTTTTGCTCTAAGCATCCTAGAATCCCTACCTGATTCAGCCACCAACATAGAGGTGAGAACTCGTGAATCCGCCTACATACTATCCTTCCGTTCCTTTAAAATTCCCACCCTAAACCGCCATATTTAATTTCCCTCCCAGCATTCCCTCCACACCTCCCCTCCGCGCCCATAGCTCTTTCCCCTCTCCTCTGCAATAGCATATTTTCAGTCTCTCTTGAAGAAGGCCTCTGAGAGGGCCGAAAGCTCGAACAATTTACCGTGTGAGTGTTCTTTTAAATGTGTCTATTCTTTTCTATTTGTGTTATATTGTGTCAGCCCATTATATATATATATATATATATATATATATATATATATATACACATATATATATAATATAACACAAATAGAATAGAATAGCAATATTTAAAAGGACACCCACACGTTAAATTGTTCGAGCTTTCGGCCCTCTCAGAGGGCCTAAAGCTGGAACAATTTACCGTGTGAGTGTCCTTTTAAATGTTGCTATTCTATTCTATTTGTGTTATATTGTGTCATCCCATTATATATATAAATATAAATAAATATATATATATATATATATATATATATATATATACGCATGCATACATACGAGGGTCATCCGGAAAGTAGTACCCGTTCGTGCCGCATGAAGTGCTGCGACGCGAGTAGCCGCTGGACGAGGTCAGATAGCTTCAGTGGCTTGTCTGCCTTCTCTGAGCCAAGTTGCGTGACGCTAGCATTGCCTGTGTTGTTTCTGTGATTATTTACAATGTTTAAAAAAATTGAGAACGCCGCCAGTTGTGAAGTGAGGGCAGTGATTAAATTCCTCAATGCAAGAAACGTTCGCCCATGTGATATTCATCGCCAATTAAAGGAGGTGTATGGAGACAATGTAATGGACGAGTCGTCTGTTCGGCGGTGGTGTCGCAACTTCAACATGGGGAGGGGGAACACACACGACGATGAGCGTTCGGAGAGACCGTCTGTCATTACAGACCAACTGGTGAGCTCAGTTGACGAATTCGTGAGGAACGATCGGCGCGTCACAATTGATGACATCTGTGAGCATTTTCCCAATGTTTCTCGAACAATTGTTCATGAAATTGTTAAACACCATCTGCATTATGCAAAAATTTGTGCAAGATGGGTCCCTCGCGTATCTCAATGAGCTGGCGGCGAAGGACTATGCAGCAGGAATACAGAAACTTGTCACACGTTATGACAAATGCCTTAATTTGCTTGGAGATTATGTTGAGAAGTAGTTTAAAGTATCCTCTTTCAAATAAAATTTTTTATGTTTGTTAATATTTACTTTTGTGTCTTTATTTCACGAACGGGTACTACTTTCCGGATGACCCTTGTACATGAATTTTTATATTTATTTATTTATTTATTCAGTATGAGTCCGAAAACAGCACATTTTGGCCTTTACATCGAACTATTAACAACGATAACAATAGTCACATTTACAAACACCCAAGCCCTAGGTGGAGGAAAACTCACCCAGGCGGGAATCGAACCCGCGACCCTTGGAATGGCAGACGAGGACGTTACCCCGCCGCCACCGGGGTCGGCTCTATATATATGTTTATCGGCCCAACAAGTCGAAAATTCCATGGATCAAGTCCCGGTCAAGGAAATATTTTCTATACCACCTTTCCCAGATCTCCTGTATTTGTATTTTGTGTGTGTTCCTATCCCTTTTTCTTATATCTATATCTATGTGAATGAATATTCGTTCCTAATATGGCGGATTACATACACACACACACACACACACATATATATATATATATATATATATATATATATATATATATATATATATATATATATATATATATATATATATGTGTGTGTGTGTGTGTGTGTGTGTGTGTGTGTTTATTTTTTGTATATTACTGTGTTTTTGTTAACTAGTGCTTTCATGGTGTACACCATTATTCACATCCGTGAGACTTTCACATCATTTTTATACATAAAAAGAAATCTTTATAGATAAACGTAGACAGAAAAAAAAAGGTAATCATTAGGTGGACAAAATGAAGATATGGACCTACCTCACTACCAAAACTGTAAATTGCAAAATGGGAACGAGGCGGAAGGTGAGGAGAGGAAAGGAGAAACTTGTAGGGCAATGGGTGATAAGAGACCAAATACTGAAGGGAATAGTTGCCAAAATATATAATTTAATCTACTCCAGTAGGGTGATAAATCGTAAGCGGTAAACTGAATTCTTTTTTAAAAAGACATTATATTCGTTAAGAAGGAATTTACGGCCAAAAAAAATGTAGAAACGAAATGAAAAAAGAAGAACGAAAGAAATATTGAAAAAATTAAGATCCGGAAGAAAGAAGCAAATAAAAAAGCATGAGAAAAGCTATATTTTTAAAACTTTTAAAACAATAGGAAGAAACATAGATATTGAGCGAAATAAAAATGAAAACAGGCTGATTTTTTCTTAAAGCCACCTAAGATTGTTATATTTTACTGTACATCTGTAATCAACTTAAAAGTAAATATTTATCACCATAAAAATTTTATAAAACATAAGGAATAAAGCTTTCATATAACGTATGTTTACTGTAATTTTGATATAACGGGCGTTAAATATGGCAGAACCATGGTGAAGTGATGATTGAAATATCATATAGTTTCTATGCGCATCAAACATTAAACAAAAGCAAAGAGCACTCACGTATTTTAAATTCATATAATTTAGCTCCTGCAGCAGCTTATTCAATAGCAGGTATATTATACCCAATAGCAATTAAAGGCAAATTTACAGGCTAAAACGGACCTTTGTTATTGAAAAAGAATAACTTTATAACCATCAAAACTGGAACATTGCTCATTCTGAAAGTCTATTTTATCACTATCTAAGTAGGTATACTTATTGTTGTAACACAGTTATTTTCTTTTAAACATTAAACAAAATAAAATTGTTCGAAAACTTCAGGTAGTCGACTTGGAATGAAATACGTCCAATAGGGCAGTTGATCAAATAAGATTAATTTCCAAATATTGTGACCGTCAAAAAATAAAAAAGGCTTAAAAATGACTATTAATCAAAGGTAAACAACTGCTTGCCCCCAATTGATCAGAAAATAAACTTCAAAACCAAACATAAAGCTGCACTTCATAACAACTTTCGAAAAAGAGGTCGGATGAAAGGAAAATGAGAAATAGAAATGGGAAGCACGAAAAAGGGAATAGGATGTAAGGGATGTTAAGGGAGTGTAAGGATGAAAGGAAAGAGGAACCTTATACCCCTTCCTATCTTCTTCTCCCTCTCCTCATCCTGTTTCTCCTCTCTCTCTCTCTCTCCTCTCTCCTTCTCCGCCTCCACGAGGGTGAAGTGAAATCGATATTTTCGCGTCTCTGCAAGGCCTGGGAAGAGGGTGAGAGGAGGAAGGAGGGGAGGGATGCAGGGCGTGAGGGGAGAAGGGTACTTTGGAAGGGGAAGGGGCGGAGATGGTGAGAGGGGCAGAGGAGTGCGAACCCGAGAGGGGCGGAGGAGGGGGTGGAGGAAGAAGGTTGGCGAAAGACGTGGCGTTTTGAGCCATGCGAGGAGTGCGGAGGGAAGGGGGTGTGGAGGGCCACGGGGCGGGGCGGAGGAACTATTTCGAGAGGGAGGGGGATGGAGCTAGGACGGGGCGGGGAGGTTAGTTTAAGGTTTTAGGAAAGGGGGTCCGCGAAGAAACAAGGGTGGAGGGAAAGGGTTGCTGGAAGAAGGTTAGGGGAAGCGGGGGAGGAGGGGAGAAGGCGCTTTGCGAACGGGGAGGGTACCGGAAAAACGCATGGCACGGAGAGAGCGGGGGTGGGGCCAGGGGAGGGTGGACGGACTCGTCCAGATTCCAACTCACAAATGGATCCAGCCCCACCCAGTGTTTTGGAGAGGGAGGAGGAGGAGGTAATGTGCGGGTGAGGGAATTTGGGGTGGGTACCCGAAGAGGGGACTCCCTGAGATAAAACGCAACGGGGGAGAATACGCAAGTCCCGCCCCCCCGCATCGGGCTATTCACCATGTCGGTCTATCACCTCCTCCTCCTTCCCACACCCCGCTCCCTCTTCCCTGTCGAATTCTATCACCGTACACCTCCTACCCCTGAACTCCCATTGATAAGCGCCTTACCATATCAGCCTCCCGCATCAGATATTGAAATCCGCATGGTCATGAGAGTAGATTCGAATACGTACAGCGTATTAGTGCATGGGAGAGAAAAACATCCAACCAACGAAGCAGCCATGGAAAAACATGCGTGGCTCCCAATGAATTAATTTGAACGGTGGGGTGACTCTGATCTGGGATCTTGTTCTTACGATGAGATTTTCAATGGCGAAATCAACTTCGTAATACTATAGTTTATGCATCAATTTTCTTCCCTGTTTTGAACTACCCTCATGATCTTATGGATGGTCGGCTGGCAAGAGCACGCATAGTAATTTAAATCCTGCGTGATTTGATTAAGGAATCAAATTTAAAATATTGAGAGTTAAATGTTGAATACGTGTATTTTCTATATAACCAGAAAAAAACTAAAGTTATCTCTGCCTCTTTCTCTAATTATTTGAACTGAATATTTAAAGGAGTGATGGCAGTATGAACACGAAAGTATTGACAAAAAACCTTCATCTATAGTACTGATAACCTTGTGGACCAAATATTAATGTAATTAGTCAAAGAATTGATTTACAGTATTTCCCTCATGACGTGCCTAATGTTCGTCTTTTTAAATATATGTCAAGGTTTAAAAAAGGGAGGGAAAAGTTAGGCATTTTGAATAGCTTAATTTTATAGATTTTCTTTAAAAAACTTTTTCAGTTTTGTTTTGGTAATTGATAACTTCATTCAGGACGTTTAATTTAGTACAGTTCCAAATTTTATCATCTAAATGTTAAATGATTGAATCTATCTCAAAAACTGTATCAATAACATATATTTTTGAGACCAAAATATTCTTAACTCTTGCAACCGATTCAATGAATATTTTCAAACTGTGTCCGATCATATAATATTATGCCATGGGAAATCTCAACATACTTCTTATGTGCATATTTACTTGTTATTTCAAACTAAAAGCTTGGCTAACAAGGAATATAATTCCAAACGAAGAACAGCGGTGCAACATGCCAAATTAACCTTTTAAATCTCTTCTCAAACCTGATATGAGGTATCCTATTTAATGCTGTGAATACACGTTCTGTAGGAATAAGAAGTACATTTTCCTATTTAACTTTAAGATTTCCTCTTCCATCCACACTCAAATGATTTCTTTTCCATCTACAATGCAAAAACTCATACAGTACCAATTGAATTTTTGCAGCAAATGTTAGGTGTTAATTCACAAATTCAGCTTACTGTTTTTGCGTGAAATTTAATCACCTTTTCATACTAAAATAATTATTTCACAAATATATAATGGTAGCCTTGAAATATTTAAGTGATTAATTGAAAGTTATAATTATACTTTACACTTTTACGCAGATAACGAATATTTAACATTTCTTAATTTTAATTATTGCATACATTTCAATTTTAAAATTATTTTGAGGCTTATTTTTTATCATAATACGGAAGAGGAAGACATTTCTTCATGAATATTGATGCTGTATTTCATAACTTGCATTACATAGAAAATGGAAAAAGAATCTAAAAGGCTTTTCCACCGGTTAGCATACTAAAGCTCCTTTTCGAACACCTTTTTCAGTGCTCAGGTTGAACTTGCTTCAAAAGGAAATAATATCCCTTGAAAAAAGGAAGGTCTTTAAATTTGTGGTATCACTCAAAGAATAAATCCCATAATACTAAAATAAAATTAACGTATCTATTCAGCTAAATTGGCCATTTTGATTCAATTATTTTTAGAACTGCAGTATATGATCCCAGGCAAATCTTAATATCGTGGTAAAAATATAAAACGATAGATATTAAATGACGTTCCTGAAGTCATATAAAATGGAGAAAATCAAACGAAACGAAGGAAAAAATAGTATAGTTTTTCTTCAATTATACAATTATTTATTCCATAAAATGTATTAATTCATTTTAAATTATCCAGTGCATTAATCACGACAAACTATAGTGAACAATTTTTATAACATAATTATCACTGTGACTTTCAGCGGGTCATGCAGTCAGAAAATTGGAGCCTTATATATGCTTGCCAAGAAAAACTGCAATATTATAACGCATCATTTTAAGAAAAAAGAAACATCGCAGGAGAAACCATAATATAGGACGCGGTGAACCATTACTAATTCCTAGGGCCGTTAGGACCGAATACTCGTATATCGTCATTATTAGCATTCCAATCCTAACACTGGTTTTCTGCCGCTCATCAATCTTTTCTGTAGTGTTATTTCCATCACCTACGGAGAACTTTCTCGTTAAACATCCCTCGTAACCTGTCCAATATACTGGTTTCTTGGATTTCCTCGCGAATTCGCTCCGCCCATTTTATCTTCTACTAGCCTTCTATCTATCTAAGTAGCCAATTTACCTCAAGGTGTGTCCAATCTAGTTATTCTATACCGTAGAGTTCTCTTTATTTTCCCTTCCAATTCTCCTCTTCTATGCACTTTTTCATTTCTTACTTCGTGCATCTATTTCTTCAGCATCTTCCTCCATTATCATGTTTCAAAGACTTGAATTCTTCCTCACTGCTCCATGTATCTGATTCGTAAAGTTCCATTTTCTTTATGAACATTTTGTGGAGTTAATTTGTAGTTTACAACGCCAGGTTCTTTGGATATAGCAGCTGCCTCCTCTCCAAGCCTCCTTACGTCACTCTACTACAATTCTTAGCTTGATTTCAGTTGAATTTTTTCCAGCTCAAATTATACAGATACTTAGGTAGATGAAGGGTTTTACTTAATCTAATTTCATACCTCGAGTTTTGATATCTGTCTTCAGCTCCTCTCCTCCATACAATAATATTTTAAACTTTATCTTTTTGATACTTATGCTTTTTGATGGATGGCACTTGTTACAGCAATCGTAGTTGCTTGTGATATACTCTGGAGCATGTTAATTTTTTCATCAATTCACCTTAAATTCTTGAATGCCCAAGCCTTATGAATCTTTGTTGCTGGGTTTACATAGAATATTTCTGGAACGAGTTACTTTCTTACCTAATTCGGTGATTTATTTACGGCTCTCTAGTTGTCTAAGTTCGTCTTCAAGCCCACGAATTCCCTTTTTAATACCTGTTTTATGTGTATCATTTTCTCGGCCAATAAACTCATAAATTTTCCTGCTTCTCAATTTTTCCAGAATTCGAATTGGATATATGTGAGGGTTTATTCTAGATTTCCTCTATTATCCAACTTATTATTCGAGTAATTATTTTATTCGATATAATAGATATCAGGATAAATGCTCTCTGCTCTTCTCACTCATCTGTTTTTTATTACTACACTATTTGAATTATCATAATCAAGGTGCACTGGTAGTTTTCCATTGTCATAGCTATATTTGACTATTCCAAAGATTGCATCCTTTGCTTTAATCCCAAGTGCCTTGATTATTGCTATGTTAATTTTTTAAACTTCCGCTACCTTTTTGTACTTCAGGTCTTTTACAGCAAGTCGAATGTGCCTCTAACTATTGCCAGGTTCCGTTCCTATATTTTTCTTTTATCACAATTTCCTCTTCAATTAAATTACCTCCAAGAGGTTTGGACACTTGACAGAGGACTTTAATGAACACATTCCATCTCTTTTTAATGCCATTGTCTTCATCTGTTTGTATATCTAAATCAGCATCTCAAATGTGGTGAGATTTTCTCTTCTCTCCATGTGTCTCTCCGGCAGTCTATATGCAGTTTTGTTGTCTCCCTTTTATACGTTGTCATCATTTCCTGGCATTAGATTACTATTCACCATTCTTTGGCCTTCTTACGCTCTCGTATGATGCAGTTTTGCACTTTTTCATAAATTATTCAGTTTTAGTTATCCGTTTTATATCTTGGATTCTTTTGTTCTTCTGGCCTCTGTTTCTTGCGTCTAGTTTTCGTCTATCATCGGTCATATGAGGTCGATTACATTTCGTCATCATACCCATCCATCATTCTTCTCGGCTATTGTTATTTATTTCAATTTTTCCATCGAAAACAAATCGAATTCCATTCATTATTATGAGAAAACTTAAATTTAGAGCAGCAATAAAATTTTTTATTGTAGTCTGAAGTAGTTATCCTTTCATACTTATTAACTATACATTGAACTGTACATAGAACCAAATAGTTTTAATTACTATAATGCGTAAATGAAAATTTTACCCAAAACATCTCCATTCTTCCTTCTCTGACGAAACTCACATTTTATTCAAGTTTCCTGCTATGATATACTTTCTTACTGATCCTTTATGTTTTTGCCTTTTCTCTCAATTCCGCCTCAAAATGCCTCCTTCCCACAATAACTTTACCTGCCCCTTACCTACCTTGTGTCTCCTCTTGCTTATTTTCGTTATAGGAATCCTCTCTACCTCCAGAGGGATTCCGGAAAAGAAATAAGGAAATCCTTTTAGCCTGAAAAATTTTGTTCGTCCGCAATTAATAAACTTTGATAAAAAGGCTAAGGAGAGGGATTCAAATTTGGGGATAAATACGTTGCTAACGAACGGCGACACAAAGGAACCTGGGGAATTGGAAAATATCGTCAACGGAAGCAATCCTGCCTTACATGGACAATGATTTGCAATGCAAATGCGATTTAGGGATGTGAATTTTGGACGTATAAGATTACGTTTAAAAATAAATTCACAATATGAAATACTTATATTAAATACTTTGAAAAAACGCAGATGCGTTATTTAAAACCGTGCTTTTAAAGACGATATCGCTCAGATGGAACAGGAGGGAAGATCATGCAAACGGTGACACATCAAATATACTGCACAGCAATAAACGCTCATTCCTGGTGAATAATCAAGATGAAAAATCCTATTGAAAAAGTGGTCAAATATAACTATATCTGAAATAGAAGCCTCCTTTGACGTTCAAACTCTGTACTGGATAGCCCATTCAGCATAAAATAGTGGTATTTTTCGTTGAGATGCCGATGACACAATTCAGGTAGTGTTCGAAATATAGCAAATAAATACGTAGAATAGCGGTCAATACTTGAATAATTCTCGGGTATCAAGCTTTAAACATTTTAAATATTTTAAACATTTTACTGCTTTACCATTCATAAAAGAATTGTGGGTGGTGTTACACTGCAGTGATCAGAGGGTAAATGATTTCAAAAGAAAGAAAAGGTTTTTATAAGTAAGTTATTTCAATAAAGTACAGGTGGGATTTAAGGTAAATATCATCTTTATTGATATTTTGAAGATTCAAAAAGGAGTCCGAAAGTGAGCAAGCCGTAGAAAAGAAATGCGAAAACTAAGTTAAATGGATTCAAGAGTATGGGACACGGGCAATGAATAATTTAGAGCAAACTTTCTTTTCACGAGAAATACTTAAGATTCATGGGAAAGAAATTCAGTACCTTGCCAACCATGAAGCCCATTAAATCAAAGTTTAATTCTTATAGCAATTCATTGCGGGCAACTCCTGCACTTATTTCAACTATTACATAAGAGAATATAATTAAATTAAATTTCAAGCTATTTGGTGAATATTTGAATATTTAAATTTCAATTTTATTTAGTGAGTATTAGCTGACCCAACTGTTTGTCTCAAATTTAAAAATCGAAACAAAAAGAGAGGGTATCTATAAACTTTTATTATTTCAGTCAGTATTAATTACTATAGATATTCCAGAGACCGCCCTTTGGTAATCTTCTACTGCAACTGGTAAACAGACACAATTCTATGCTCTACAATAGTGTTCTCGTCATCACATATTTTATCGTAAACTGCCTGATTCCGCGCAAAAAAAGTAATTTGAAAACAAAAAAATTTACTGCCGGATTGGATTGGAATAAGGCTACTAGATATAAGTTTAGTGAAAAAGCTATGTGAAGTTGAGATATTTGAGAATTGGGTACGGCGATATTTCCAGTAAAATTATTTAATGGTATATACTTCATATTCTTATATGAAATTCATTTTTCTGAGGGTATTTTTGAACAATTAAGTTGACTCCTCTCGTCAGAGGAAAATTAGAGACGTTGGCCATTAATACATGACAGCATGATTGGGAATGTTACCGATTGTATTCAGCTCATACTGAGAGAAAGAATAATTTTTCGCCTGTAATATCATAATTCACTTTTTGGATTCTTTTTTATACTCACAGTTTTATGCTTGCATGATATTGACTTAATTTTATTAATCAGTCATTCCCTAACCAGATATGCTCTAATTTTGAGAAAAAACGCTGAGATTAATTAATATTTACATTGAGTTACAAATGGGCATACAGCCCGGTGGCAAAGGTCCAGTGATGTACCCTCAAGATGCGAAAGAAGTATATATGCGTCAGAAAATCTATTTAAAAATGGCACTAAAAGATTCTCGAATTTCCCAACCGTTTCTGTAACATGGCATATGTTCCAGGTTCACACAATACAAAGAACAAAAAACCGTTCAAAATCACCGTCCAACATCCGTACAAAATCACACAATTTTCTTAATCTAACCCCTTCCAAAATACCTTAATGACCCCACACCCTTTTACAATCCAACTGCTCACGCCATCCACAGCACGTACAAAACAATGCCTTTAATAAATGAAATAATATAATAATCACCGATGAAATATAATTTATCACCCATTACTTTCTCAAGAGGCTGCTTTACACACATTCTTAAAACTCTTAAAAATTGATGGAATCGTCTTTTAAAAAATACGACTCAGTAAAACAAATAGAGTGAACCTTTGAGCAGAATGCATGAAGAATAACTCGCGCATTATCCAATCCTTATAATTTAAGTGTCTCAAACATTGAAATGTGACTATTATTGTTAGGTAGTCTATCGGAAAAGGTAGGTTTTTGGATGGACACAGCTACTAAATAAATATTTTGTGATTCCTAACCAAATACAAAATCCAGTATCCTACTCTAAATCAAGTCCCTCTTCATCTCTGGTGACTACCGATGAGAAATTCATTGCAGAAATGTTCTTCTGCAGATAAATAACTATATAACTTATGGAAAACCCTATAAAGCTTAGCGGAGGCATTAAAACTTGTTTCTTAGAGTATAATACAAGGTTAATGATAACTCTTTAAATACTCCTATCATTATATTGATACGCAAAATTAGGGGAAATAAAAAAAATAATTACACTTAATTGAAAACTTCGATGAAAATCGGGCAAGATATCATTCATGAGAAGACTTTAGTTGGAAAATAAGAAATGCCGTGGAAGTAATTAAATGAATGAAGGGGATGTTATTCAAATAGACAAAGGCAAGAGGTACTGCCCTTTGGTCCGCAGGAAGGCAGGGGCAAGGAGGACATCCACCAGTGACAAGGGTCGGTCTCGTACGGGAAGGGCATAAAAGAGATGCGGGTTGGTTGCAAATGAACAGGCCCGGCTGCCTAATTTCATGGACAGTTACCACACCTTAGGGCCGGCGGCGAAAATCCACGACCAGTGGCCGCAATTCAGATACGGTTTCCACAATTCAGAACTGTTTTCCAAAACTGAGAGCAGATTGCCTAAATCCAGGGTCGGTTGAACCAATTCTGTACCGGCTAACAATATTAATGGACGGTTTCCTTAGTTATGAAACTATTAAGGTTACAAAGTTAACTCAGATAACGGAAGCAAACAAATAAATGCTGATGAGCCATTTATTTTAGGCTTTAACACGATGAGGAAATATCTTTCAGGCTTAACTCAAAGGGATGCAAAATCAGCGAACATAAAAGCTAGAACGGCGGTCAAAAATAAACCAGGTATTTAGGGAGAATTGGCTCAGTCAAAATCCTCGAATAGCAATATAAATGGGATTTGAACAGATTTGTTTAATATTCATAAAATCCAATATCTAAAAAAAATCAATGCACAGAGTAAGCATTTTTTATAACGCAATAACTATGTACTGCACAAGCAATTGATATATTTTCTGTCAGCTATATACTACTGTCTTTTCAGCTTTGTCATGGTCAACTTCACCTTTTTAAGTGAAACAGCTCCATAACGCCATCACCTAGACGAGGATCGTTAGAAATATTTGCATTCGCAGCCCTAAATTTATTTTAATTATTGAAGCCGAATCTATTACATCCCTAACTCGTGTTCAAACTTTATGCGGACTCACCACCAGAAGTTCCATATTTCCCTTTAGATAGATGAAGCATATTTTGAATCGCAACCTAAACAATAATTTTTATTATTATTATTATTGGTATTAGTACTATTATTATTATTACTAAAGCTCACTAGAGCAGATAGACAATGTCAGGTTGCACACAAGTTCCAAGCATAATATTCAAATTTGCCTTGGAGATATAATATGACATCTCAATATCCAATCAATATCACAAATGGTAATAAAAAAATCAGTCAGAAAAAAATAAACTTAAAGGGAACATCCAAGCACAATCTCTTACACAAAAAAGAAAATCCCCATCTCATTAATATTATCAATTTCCCAATCAGCAAGAATAAAAACCAAAGGTATGCTGTTAGATACAATTTTACACAACACATCCATCAACTTATTATATAAATTGTGAACATCTTTTCCAAAAAGTACTAACCCTGTTAGAAAAGGGCTGGAATAGTTTTGCAGGTTAACTATTTTAATAAACATTTTTTTATTAAGGTGTGAAAATATTATTGTATATGTTCTTCGTGCCTGGCATTTTACCTTGAATTTGTGATCATTACTCCCTATAAAATTTGGATATTCCGCCTCGTTCCTTAGTTCTGGAGATTTCGATTTTTATAGAGATGAACTAGTTGTAGCAAAAGGAATAAATTTCAGCCTTCAATATTCAATGCAACACATAGTCGAGGAAGAGGTCGTTTTAATGAATGCGTCAATTTTAAATGCGCACGGAATCTCATAGTAGTGTATAGTTTATTCGGAAAACTAAACCAAAAGAATAGGAATTGAATTTAGCTGGCAGAAGTTTCAAGAAACCAAACGAGATTCAGGCACATTTCAATTTGGGTGGAGATAAATTATTGAAGAATTCGTATGGATATTTCGATCAATGATTTGGGAGAGGAGAAACATCGAGGGGTTTATTTCATCTACCGAAACCCGATATCCGGGGAGAATATTTTTGCCACGATCATTATTTTATGATCTCGTCTCCCGGAATACCAACGGTGTCTTTGTATTCGATTATATTCTTTTAAATTCAACGGGGAATATCGAGGGATTCCACAATATCCACTTTATATTTTAATGAGTCTATATCTCATGGAATTCTAACACCATATTTCTGGCATGGGTAGGAAGAAGAAAATGGTCGTTTTCACCTAAAAAACACATCATAGTAAAACTTTGACTTGATAATTAAGCAGACCGAAAATCTCGTATATTTAACATCATACAGCCATTGGTAAGAAAAAATTTCGGATTATGAAACCAAATGATCGCTTTCAATTAACGATGAAAAACATGAGACAGCGAAATTCAATCAAAATCAGAGGCAAATGACAAACTGTTTTTTTACTACGAGAAATATGCGATTTTGGCGTTAGCGCAATATGTTATCCGTGATCAAACCACAAAATCCCAGCGGAAAGAAGTTTCCTCTCCCTCTCTCTATCAACTACATTGTACTTGACATAGGCACTACCGAATAACTCCCATAAAGGTTACATAATTTTTATTGTTTTAAATCCTTAATTAAAATCTTATTTTAATTTATTACAATGAAGTTTGGCTGGTTACTGCACTATTAAAAAATTCTATTTCCTATAAAAATCCCAAAATGAATTTTGACGGCTTCGAGAAATTCACAAATTTTACCGGTTTGTAATGGCGTAATTTAAATTCGAAACTGAAGCTATGCACTACCAAGAAGGTATTTCTTCACTTCATAACTGGCAAACACTAGGCTAACACTAATCACTTTACACTTTCAGGATTCATTTTGTGGAATTGTTTGCTATTTATTTTAAATGGGGTTGTTTTATTCCACAGACATTATTTTACCTTGAAAAATTACCAACTTTTTAATATGGAAATTTATTTAATATGAAATTTAATAAGGAATTTACATAAATTTTTAATATGACTTTAAATATTACTTATTCATTTTTAACCGCAGTAAAAGTCTTTTGCATATCATCCTTAGAGATAAGTATTAACCTACGCGTACAATTAGTTTTATTGGCTTTAGATTCAGTAGGATTCATCAATAACAATGTTAGATACTGATGACTTTACGGATGTTTGTTTGTAACAATATAATTTCAAGTATCACATTAAAATGATCCTAAAGAAATTTTTTGAAATGACTTGTAGGTTTCTTTCAGTAGGAGTTGTTTATATAGAATATATTCAGAGGAAATTTTTCCAAAAAAATGTATAACCACTGACATACATAAAAGATATTTATTAATTTTTATTCAAGTTATAATGAAATATATTGCTCTAAAATATTTATTTGGAGCCAGTGGTTCAATTATGAGCATCAAAAATATATCATCAAATGAGTTTGCCAAGAGACGTTTATTTCAATTAATTACAAATAATATTTTTCCACCTCAATGATTCACTATGAAAGAAACATTTGTTTTTCATTAATATCTAATTGCGCATGACAAACGCCAATTTTAGGGAGTAACCACGAGAAGGTTGCTATATGATTTGGTTCTACTAAGAAAAATTCAACAAGAAATGGGAATATTTATTTTATCCTTGTTAGCAAAAAAATATGGCCTTATGGAATAGAGATATGCAGTAAATGAGCCAAACGCCAATTATTTTTTAGTTTATTCACTTTGAAATAGCGTTGAATCAAATGAAAAAGGCCTCATAAGAACAAATGAAATCTACTGAGGCGAAAATGTCTTCACTTATTAACATTTGAAAGAATGAATGGCGGTCACAACTAGAATCATCTTCCTAGAACTCTCCATCCAACTCCTCTACGAGATGATTTGCATGGAGAGTTCAAGAATTCTGAAAGCAATGAATACTCCCTGGAGATATATTTCCATGCCAATTTTTTTGAGGTGCAACGGAAAAGCCCATTCAATATTGCTGCTCCATCTTTTATCCCCGGGCTTCCTAAAAAGAGAATAGCGAAGATCTTTGAGGCCATTCACTTTATAATTAAACATCATTGAATTATATGAACTCCAAACGAAATTTATTTATTTAATAACAGTATTAATCACCAGGTATACATTTGTTTACTGTGATTAAAAGGCTGTATACATTCGAATATGACTTGGGGCAGGCATGTGCGAGTGCTTTTGTATGAGGTAATTTATATTCAAATGCATGCATGAACTAATAATTGTGCTAATGTATGGTTATCATTCAACCAACCCCCCAACACATATTTTTGGTGGCTTATGGGGTATCGTGTAGGTGTAGATAGTTGTAGAAATGAACTAATACACTCCTAAGAGTAAAACATTTAGTATTTGGTACGATCAAGGCTAAATGAATACCAAAGAAAACTAACCTCACCGCCCCTAAAAATACGCTAACTTCAAACATTAATGTTAATTGCCACTCATTTAGCATCAAACACTAATGGTAGAAAACTAATTTCCAAAGCAATATTTCAAATAGGCTGAAAAAAGATAAACTTTAACCGCAACTTTTCAGCTTTCGTCTCCTTTCATTTCTAGGGGAGGATCTAGCATTAAGATGCTATTTGACTTAATTTTCACCTGAAAACAAGTATAAAGTTCCACCCCCGCATATTAATACACTTGAAATGCCAGTATAGCCTGCATGCGCGTAAGATAATAATTGATACCCAAAATTTAGATGGAAAAATCAAAGCTTTAATCTCTGCCTAAATCAGTTTAGTGATAGTTTCACAGAAATACCTCTATGCACATTATATTACACACATTCTTTAAAATTCACGAAAGGATGATAACGTTTACTCATCATTATTAGTTATGTACTAATATGAAAGGCAAACTGTCGAAATCCTCGCGGAATTTGGATTATAAAACTAATGAATTTACTCATAAGTCAACAATATTGGTTTTGAAAATAAAGCAATTTACAGATAAACGACGATAATTGCGCGGCTAACTATTCGTCAAATTTTTGGATTTTGTTTGCAGCAAACATCTAATAACTTTGCCATTTGCATTTCTTACAACATTGCCTTTATAAAGGCAATGTTGTAAGAAAAAATGGCCAAAGATTAGTCATCTTCTATTTTCCTTTAAGCAAAGAAAAAACTATGACAAAAGAGAAAATTAACTTGCTAAAACTAGTTAATAACTATCTAGGGCTTAAGATAATTTAGAGGATTCATAGCTACAATTCGAAGAATCTAAATAAGAATGGATATTTAGGGTCTGCATATAATGCAATTAGTGATTAAAAGGTTCAAATAATGTACATTTAATAAATAATGCAAGATTTCTGAGTGAAACTACGAAGAAGTTTGGAAACATTTCAAAAACCAAAGGATATGTCCACAAAAATCAAATAAACCTGTATATAGTGGAACTTCTATTTAAAATTCTAAAGAAACCGCGGGAGATGCCGCAACAGTAACTTTTAACGGAGTCATCCGCTAATGTGCATTTCAATGCAACAATTTCTCTTTAGAACATTGAACATAGTCAGGTAAAATTACCTGCAATGTTAGCTAAAATATATTTCGGAAGTACGACATTGTCCAGGAGAAAAATGTAGGAAGTTAATAGGATAGGCAGTAATTTTAGTCCTGCATCTAAACGTTTCTCTAAATACAGTTTGATATGGCAGAGGTATGGAGAATGAATAATTCGAATGAGTAATATGAATAGGTATTAAATTAAATATAACTAAATAAAATTTAATATAAATAATTATACTTTTTCTTCTTTATTTATATTAATTATTGTGTTCCCTTCTGCATATTAATGAGGTTTATAAGCCCCGTCCACATACAAATAATGTAGCCGAGTAATGAGACACTCGCAGTCACAAGGGTTGAATTGCGTCTTCAAATGACAATGGTTGACACGACAATGCATAATTGAAATTACACTTGAAAATATCCTTGATGAGCTTAAGCAAATAGAATAGAATCTTGCGCAGGTTTACGTAATTGTCGTCCAATCTCTCTTTTGTGAGAAACATACGTAAACGGGAGAGTCTAACAAGCTAACAGGATTTATTAAAAGGGAGAGAACAAATGCAATGAGGAGGCTATAATTATATTTTTCACTTGTTAGGTCTCACTTATGACATACTGTTTGCATGTGGTACATTAACAAGATGTTTGATTTTAGAAACAGAAGAATTGCATTGAAAAAGAATAGCACTGGAAAAAAATTAGTGGTGACTCCATTTTAGAAGAGTTAAGAATAGAAATCAATAACAGGTCACAAAGAATGGAAATCAGTAACGTTTGCAAAATGAAGTAGGTAACCGATATTGCCCGTTGACTTGCAGGGTACCGAATGCATGATTGTATATTTTTAAGTGTCCGCGGTGATAATACAATATCATCTTTTTAGAACCAAGCTCTTTTATTTCAAGAATCAAGAAAAACAAAAGCATAAGGGTTGATCTTCTTAAAAGAATTTCCAAATTTTATTTTCTTATATCAGATATGGATAATAAAATCCCTTCTTCCTTTCACAAGGAGGAAGGAATTGTTGACATGAGCATTTAGTAAGGATGTTAAAACCAAAGGCTCGTTCAAACTGGAGTGTCGTTATGTACGTCATAGAACTATGGTCATTTAATCAAGATGATAGGCGCAGATTGAAGACTTTTGAAATGAATGGATAAGATGAAGTGAAAGAAAGGAAAACAAATGGGGGAGTGCTAATAATTTTAACGGAGAAAGGATTGTGGGGAGAAATCATAAGGAGACAGGAAAAATGGATGCAAAGCATATTGATTGGCAATGGGATGTTGAAGACTGTGATAGAGGGGTATATTATAGGCAAACGAGGAAGGGGGAGAAATAGATTATGAATGTTGGAAGGAATGAAGGGAGAAAAGAAGTATATGGAAATGAAGATGAGCATTGTTATGGAATAACATGTTGGGGTGTGTTATGTTGGGAGAGACAAAGGAATTGTCACAGTACAACTTGGTAGCTTGTACCAATCAAAACCCATTTCAACCTGTAGATTACCTATAAAAATGATAATAAAAAATCGTCTCGGATTAACGTGTTGGTTCCTTAATTTAAGAAAAAATAATGTCACAGACCGACATCTTGCCCTGCAAACATGCACATTATATTAAGAAACGAGCGAAAATGTAACGGGGGTTTAATGCTTTCTATAGTTCTTGTATTCAGAATTAATATGTACATGCCGCACAGGGATGGAATGTGTTCTCTTTCCACGATATCCAGAATGCCGATGGAGAGCGGCTGATGAATAATACCTTTATCATCTCACTAATGCAGAGAACACCTAGGTTGCGGCCAACCCACAATTCATCTCGACTTACGCAGTTCGTCGACATAACTCGTAAAACACTGAAGAAACAAAGAAGCAAAAAATAAGGCATGAGATGAAAAATATTTGCCAGCTAAAATCTCTCCACGATTTTTCAAGGCACATTGAATCGGAAAAACAATTTCTGCGATGTTAATTCCTTGCTTTAAATGGAAAAGGATTTGTAGGTAACTTCATTGATTATTTTTCTTGAGTTAATATCATGCCGTATTTGTATGTAAAATGTTTATTCCATGTCTCATACATTAGAATGAATAAAAAATATATTGACTATTTAAGAATGCGCTAACTCGTTCTAATAAAATTAAAAATCCTCAAGAAGCGATATAACTGCAATACAGTTTATAGTTAAATAATTTTAAAGTAGGTAAATCAAAATAAAAGTTGTAATTGAATATTTTCTCCTTCGGTTTGTCCTAAGAAGAAAATCTCTGGTGACCAAAGGATTAATATATTTATCAACTTACTGCAGAAAATAATTGAGGTATTAAGAATTAAAAGATGTCAAATGACAAAATGTCAAATTAAATATATATTTTTAGGGAATTAAATCATACAGAATATGCGTGAAGCCATTTGGCGTAATGGCCCCATAGAATTGCTAGGATTATCATTCATAGTGTATTTACTTAATTTTCTTTTTTTTTAACCACAGCGTTTCTCTTTCAAGCTATCTTATACAGTCAAGACGCGCATTCCAGGATCCTCCACGCCATTGAAAAAGTGGATCAGTAACAAATGAGAGTAAGCGGTGAAGGGCAGCAAATGTTAAGGAAGAAAACAACCAAGAGAAAGTTTATCCTAATGAAGACCAGAATTTCACGCGGGGATGGAAAGTCATGTGCTCTGGCCCAAGTAAGGGGAAGGGCGCGACGAGGAGTCTGCAAAGGGAGTCTGCGATAAATGGGGAAATCTTTTCGGACGCGATGACATCCCTCCACCCCCGCCGCAAGATGACTCTGACGTCCTTCCCACCAAGTGATCATCTCGGCATTCCAAGACGAACCCTCCGCTGCGCTCTGACGTGAGTCCCCTCACGAGCAGCAACGGGACTGCACTTTGAGTTGAGGACACTCCAGGACAGAAAGCATTCGAGTTGACTGGTCGGCCGTGCAGGCGGGAGAGGGGGTTTGAGTTTGGAAAGCGTGTGGTCCGGGGCAAGGAGAAGGGTGTGTGGAGGGAGACGAGGGGAGGAAAGTGGACAGGCTGGGAGGCGAAGGGAGGAGGGGATTAGAAGATCCAACGACGAGACAAAAGAGAGTTTTTGCTTTTGTATTCCCCTCAAATGCACGTTAAACTCTCCCTCTCCCCTTCACCTTGAGCTCGATCTCTCGGAGCCTCGGCATCTGCGACTTGGCTCGACGACTAAGGGAGAGGCAGTTGGGAAAGGGGGGCATTAGTCACTTGAAGGACGCAGTCCTAACAGACAGCTTCATACAGTGGACATTGCCCTGGCTTTCACACATTTCTCTATTGGGAACTCCACTAGCCATTATTATTTGTCGAAACAGCGGCACAGTGGTAGTTGAAGTTTGACTTGTAAGTGAAATTTATTTTTTTAATGAATAAATAAAGAAATAATGATTACTTAAGTTTTCCGGCTTTCACCGATAGAGATATTTGCTCTATTTACTTTATCTGTTTTACTTATAGCTTAAGTTAAGTTATGAATAAGCATGTGTCAGAATTAATGAAAAATAAGTAATTTATTAGATGAATGAAATTAGTTTGGAAATGGAAATTTTTATTGTGCAAATAAAAGGATTTCATAAATTGGGGGAAGTATTTCATTAATGGGGGGAAATTCCTGCTACCTGCCACGTTGGGTCGCATTCCCTGCCCTTTACAGTCTCTTTGGGGGGTAGAGTGTCATGTGGTTCATGTTCATGTGGTAGTGATGTTTCACCCTCTTGCTTGTTGTTTCTTGGCTTGCGTGTTGTAGGATGGCTTTCGTGCTGCATCCTGAAGTGCAGTATTTTGTTGTTTTGCGGTATATGTGTTTTCATGAGTGTTGGATGAAGGGATTTTTGCATGAATGTGTGCGCTGCTGTGAGTGTAATTTTCCGTGTTGTTTTTTTTTGCATGTGGTATTGTTCCTTTTTACGGCCGGTGACCTCACACCCCCCGCCACACGCCCATGTGGCGGCTTGCGGGGTATTATGTAGATGTAGATGAATATGAATTGCTAGGAACAATATTAAAGCATTTTTAATTTTATGTAAACCTATGTTATGGATTACAATCAATAACCTTAAATATGCAATATTAACCAATCTCTTAAAATAAATTTTGCGAAATACTGCGGAAAAGATAACTCCTTTTCAAGTATTGCGCGGAAGGATAACAAATATTATGACAGTAACATAAAGGGCAGTAATTTTTACTAGACGAATAAGGAAATATAATCCATTGACTCTCTTCACTTGTGGTCCATTTCGTTCATAAACTGAAAAGTCATCATGATGGTTGAAACGCAATGGTGGCCTATTTTAGCCCGGAGATTTCCGGAGAGTAGAGAATTATAAGGAGACTCTTAACGCCCAATGAGTTTATCATTGTTTAACTCTTTCCAGTGCCTAAGTTACATGTAAACAGAGCACAGACAACAAAATAACGAAAATTATCATTCAACCTCATCATTCATATTAATATTCAAGCGTCAAGCCCCCTTGCGACATACTTTGTGCATGTATCTGAATACGTTTTAGCACAACATGGCTAAAGAGTTTATTTAAAAATCTAATGGTGTCGTTAAACTATTATATTAATTTTTATATTGCTTCATTTGCAATATATACCTCAATGAATACATCTCTGGGCTTCATTGATCCCGTTCACGCCCAGATCTTTTGGCAATCTATTTCGCTGAAAAAATTAATGAACTTCAAAAAAATACGCAAAAATGTATTCTATAACTTGCAAGGATAAGTACAACTATAGGGTAAATTGAGTATGGTTGAGGTTTTTCTGATAAACTTAGATTTTATTGTTAAAACGTATTTTTATATCCAATGTAATAAATCAACTAATAATATTTCTCGGAATCACCTCTAATCGAAAACATCGGATAGTTTTGGAATCATTAAACTTTTCTTTTGCTCACTTCAAATTTGTAATGAATTTTCTTTGATAGTATGCACAATGGTTTCTGAAGTTTGATGACATACAGGAATATAAAGGTTCGTTGCCGTAAAGGAGTACAAGTTGGACGCATTAATTATTTGTAGGCAGCAATCGTGTTTCGGAGTCAACCATTCCAAAGGGCTGGAAGTTCATGTGGCTGTATTTTTGTAACGCAATTCTTTCCACTGAGTGACCTTAGTAACAGTCAGTGAGGTAAGCCTAGCTTTAATTAAGCTTTGCCTTCATGCTTAAAATTGCCCCACGAGGGAAAATAAAACCCCCGTGTTGCGCGTTTGCACATTCTCACAACCTCGCAGTATTGCTTTCGCCTCCCAAACAAAGGTGGCGTTAGGGCCTCCTCCCAATGGGCGCGGACAACTCCCAAACTTCACTTCCAAAGGCGGAACAGCCGACCGCAAATATATATATAGCATGTGCGCAAACGAAGTTGATAAAAAAAAGTTTGTCTCGGAGAGAGAAAAAGAGAGAGAGAGACTGAGCTAAGGGCACCAAAGGGAGGTGAGTGAGGAAGCAGTCCAAAAATCCCGTTCCCTCCTGCAAAAACCACCACCTCACCCCACCCGACCATTGTCGCCCGTTCCGTAAACAAGGTGCGAAGAACGAATCAGTAGTGACCGCAGAATCGCCTTCGAGGCGGGAGATGCGGGTTGGCGATGGGAAGGTTTTGGGCGTGTGTGGAGAGGATGTGGAGGAGAGGAGGCGGAGGGAAGGAAGGGGTTAGGAGGGAGGTGAGGAAGTCCGCCAGGGAATGGTGGTGAGGGGCGTAGTCGGATGGTACGGGGAGGAGCAGGTCTGGTGGAGGATGGGGCGCATATGGAAAGGAACGAGGAGAGCCGCTGGGGAGAGAGAGAGGGGGGGGACAAGAATAGGGGGGAATTGCAGGGAGGCGGGAATCGGGAAAGGAATTGAATTGTTCCCCCGATAACTCTCTCACACTCTTCTCTCCAGCTACCTCTCGCACACAACTCCCTCCTCCTCCTCCCTTCCCAACTCTTACCCTCTCCTACTCCCTTTATCGGAGTGGAAAGTGTCCTGGACACGGGGATCGGTACTGCCCGGCTCAATGTGAGTAAAGTAGGCCGAGAAACAGGCGCCTAGGGTACTGGAGGCCTAGCTAACACATTTGTTTTACACTGTACATGTATTTGCGGTAACGAGGTCTGTGTACTCACACACTTTTACCAAATACAAGTAAACCAAAGAACATGAGATCGTGTACACATGTATACGTAGCCCGTGATCATGCTCTTTACATTAACTCGAATGGATGCATAGAAAATGATTTATGACACACATGAAGATACACATTCATATGTGTATACATATGAATGTGTATCTTCATGTAAAAAAAATGAAAAGGATTGGGAGCACCTACGTAAAAAGTATTTATTTTGGAACTGTTGGGGGATGTAATGAACAAAATAACATTTTCTTGTTTCCCGAATATTATGAAATATAACAGAAGAATTTCTTAACCTCCAATTTTATATCTTGGAAAAAAATATCTAGGACAAGATTTCATTTGTTTCCATTGCCTTATCAACATTCTCAAATTTGCAGTGGGATGTAGGATAAATTTTCTACAACTCGCAAAAAATTACGAAGCCATCCACACATGTTATGTCCATAGCAAAGATCTTCTCTTAATATTGATGATGGAAGACTGACTGGAGAAATTTCTCACTTCAAATGGATATATAAAGACATTTACTAGCTTTTTTCAAAAGGAGTTGTTTTACCTTGGTGTTCACAGGAGTTTTGGATTGTTTTTGTGTAATGATGAGCGAAGTAGTTAACGACCTACTTTTTATTGGTAGCCACGGCAATGGGAATCACGCCAGTTACAAGGAGCAGTAGATGCTTGAGACAATTAAGATGTATGCCTCAGGACTACCATAAATGTCAGTCAAATTCATTTGCACCCATATAAATTAAATTAATTATTTATTTAGAATTACGTCGCAATTAGGCGATTTTCCTGGTGGTAAAGATAACTCTTACAACGAAAATTACATACATACACGCAATATTAAAACAGATAAGAGACCAAATATTCTTACATATACATGACACTTCCACATCACATTCAAACAAACTTCCACATCACACACAAAATGCCGTCCACATCACATGCAAACAATATTTTCATATCTACAATGAAGTTTATTACCCAGTGTCTGCTTTGAATTTATACTTTAAACTTCTAAATATGGATGTAACGGGCTCAAACAAACCTTCAGGCAGCTGGTTCCAATCAATAATAGTTCTATTTAAAAAAGAGAGTTTTTTCTAATTTGATTTTTGAGTCCTTATTTCTATTTTTAAACTATGGTCGTGTTTTACCTCAAAGGTGGACTTTTCTATCCCTTGCCATAAATCTTCCCACGCTTCGTCCTTTTTAACAATTCTGTACATCGCGCCTAACCTACACCTTTTTCTTCTATTTTTCAATCTCTCCCATTTCAGGATATCTAACATTTCTGTGACACTATCTGTTAAATGGAGCAACGTCCAAGGTGCATCAATGGCCTATTTTCGGCAATCGATAGCTTATGTGTGCGACTATAGCTTAACGGATCGTCAATTAATTTCTGATGAATATTTTTCATCTTATTTAATGTCCCATTCAGTCGGGCACTTATTGAACTTTTATTGAGTACTTTTCCACGCGAACAAAATAAAAATATAATTTTTTACGTGAACATTTTATTAATATTAATCACGTCATAAAAATTCATATGCTAAAATTCCAGTCCGACCACATTATGTATGCAAACGTAAGCATCCCAGCAATTCTGTTCTTCTTTAAATTTAATTTTATGACAAACGAATAATAAATGGATTTTCATATTGGTCTTTTATTAGTTAGGATACTGTCACTTTTGGGAGTGACTCGGGCATTATTAATTTTTTCCATCCATATGCTTTTGATGAAAGAGAGAAATAAAATTTTCCAGACTATAATAAAAAAATATTTTTTAAATAAGCCGAGAACCGCATTAGCTGCAGTATAATGATTCCACGCTAAAACCGTAAAACAAAGATGCGGTGCTCGCACTCGGGGACCAATGAAATCCCCCCAACTGGAGATACGAATGAAAAGTTTGCAACGAAACCCGAGCGTCTTTTATGGCAATAAAAAAACTCAAATTTTCTGCACGCTTCTTTCGACCCTGTTAACACGGGAGAGGTCTGGATTCCAGGGAGGCGGATTGAATGTAGCGGAGTCTACCGGCGAGAAAAGCCGCGTTTTCCTTCGAAATGGGTTTCTGCTGAGCTCCACTTTTTTTCTCTTTCTTCATTGCTAGAATGTCACGTGGGTCAACTGTCGAGATGAAGTCACCTGCATCACGAGGGACGTCTCTTGTCCCATGCATACGCCATTTCCTAAAAATTCGCGGAGAGGTTATAATAGATGTTTGTAAAAACGGTTACATTGTAATTATCGGTTAAACTATGTGAATCACGGCTACTGAATATTTTGTTTGTTTAACAAAACTAGAAAAGCCCATAATGTTCTCATAAAACAAGAATAACTTTTAAAATATGGTTTAAAAAAAGTTGGATGTTTCTGTGTTTCAGATGCATTGAATAATGTATGTAATACACTACTGCTTATAGAGCCAGATTCAGTCACTTCTGCAATAATAAAATCACGCATCTAAAAGTGATTTTAAACCAACTTATACCAGTCCTAGGATTAAATTACTAATGATGATGACTTAGAGGCTATTTATTTTCCTTGTTTCAAGTAAAGATTGTATTATATATACTTAAGTGAGAACATTCAAACTGCTAAAAATAAATTTTCCTAAACATAAAACTACAAAAACGCATCTCCTATCTGACCAACCATTTCTGTCTTATTGGTACCGGTCATGACATAGTATTATTAGTTAAGGTTTTCAAGGTAAAAATGTGCTACTTTGAGTACTTCACAAGCTGTACTATCTGTTTCGTTGCCTCAACCCCTAAAAACTCACTATTCATGAAGTGATTATATTCAAATCATAACGTAAAAATGAATATTTTAAAAGAAACTTTTAATATTCAGCTCGGCATGTTAATAGAGTCGGCGCACTGCAAAAATCATACCTTGTCTTTTATTATTTCTCTAATAAGCTCAAGTTTAGACACATCATGATAGTTTACCTACGGAAAATATAGGTATGCATCCAGCCTTATAAGCCAATTATTACTTGCCTTGGCTGTGTATGACTAAAACTTAATTTTGCACATTAAAGACAGCTTAAGACAATCCTTGGTAGCCTCTATATGGCTTTATATTTCAAGGACAATTTTCCCAGAATTTCAGGTCCATTTGATGATAATAAGACAGCACCACCTTCATTTCGACTTCAAATGACCTCGCTATCGTTCCTCCTATCTATTATCACAAAATCTCTTATTCTCTTATCGGTCAACCCGAAAAAGTTGATCCCTTACTCTTTTCACCAACAGTTTCTCACGCTAAAGAATAATTAGAAAAAAATCAACGTTCACATCAAATAAACAAATTTCATTTGAGCGCTTTGTAGCAATTGCAACGAAAGAGTACCGAAGAGGCTCCATTCAACTTGAGTTAAAGAATTACATAACCAGTAAATTTAGGTTTTCTTCTGGAAAGTATATTTTTTTACAAAAATAAATTTTAAAGGTTTACCATGGAATCATTGTTTTACCGTCGAGTTTACCTTAACTACGTGGATTTATTAATTAGTCTAACAATGTAGAGTTTATAAACGCCGAAAAACCATCGCTATTGACATAAAAGAAAAATCCATGCTCTAGGATGGGGTAAATCACTTTTTTCTCACGAGAGATAGTTATTACTTGAGGATACCAGAAAAATTACACAAACTTACTTCTTAAATACATTATTGTAATCCGTCGTTCTTTTACAAAAATATTAAGGTTACATTAGGTTATATAAATATATTAATTCTGGAGACCCGACGCTCCAAACCATTACATAGCGTCTTGCACTGTACTAGATGAATGAAGACTAGGCGTCCCCATGCCTCCACCACTTCATTTCGCGTAATATATAATCCTCGCAACAAAGTTTCCCGAACTTCTTCCCTCACGTCCAAAACTTCCTCCCCGCTCCTTTGCATAAGGAACTCGGTTCAACCCTGAGCCCCGCGATGACTTCAACTTGACTGTCGACTCCTCCCCACACAATGCGACGACAATGCATTTATCCCCCAACTCTCCGCGTCGCGCACCCTAAACCAACCCGAACATGTCATTCGGATTCCGACGGAGCACCACCGCGCGGATGGCGATAGCAGAGACGATCCGTGCTGCACGAGCTGGCGCTTTAATCGGCGGCGGCACATCCCATTTTGCGACGTGACTGGTGAAATTTAAGAGGACGCCGGTGGCTGAAACAGAACCCGCCCCTAAACCAACCGGAAGGCCTTCTGGTTCACCCTCACTCTGTCCTCCTCCGACTTCCCACGACCCCTCCTCGCTCTCTCACGAGCCTGCCCTTGCCAGATAAGGGGCATTTTCCCCGATAGAACAATAGGCTTCCGAGATAGAGGGTCAGCAATCATCCCTTGTCCACATTAACGGAGGACGACTGAGTGAATTGAGGGTGTCGAGGGGAACGGTGGGAGGTCTCTCTCCGTCTCTCTTTGCCCTACGCCCACGCTCTCCAGTAACGTGAAAAGCCGTCGTTCCCGGGGTAATGGGTGGTTGTTGAGCTCGCCTCTTTTCTTTTCCTTCCTTCACAGTGTAACAATGGCGCGCGTCAACATGAGGCGTCGGTTATGGAGCGCAATCCGATCTTTTACCCCAACACACACGTCATCCTCTGAATGGAGGTTTCAGTAGCAAGAGCTGAAGCACCATAATTTCCCAGCGATCCTTTTTTGCCAAAGGTTTCCCCACTAGGCATACAAACCTGCTGCGAAGAACGGTACGTTTCCAATGGAAAAGATATAAGACACGCTTCAAAATATGTGTGCAATTGCAACTAAGTAAAAGTAAAAATACGATGTGAATCAGGTTACGCCGTCAGTAGTTATCAATGCAAACTCGTAACTCAAAAAGGGATTGCCATTTTTCTGACTGTTTTCACCTGGTATTCTCCTTATAAAACAGTGATCGAGGAGCCACGATCATAAGTGATTTGCAATTCGAGTTAAACCTAAGAAAGAGCCTGATATTCTTTTGCAAAATAATGGTTCCCTTTGAAAATAAACCTGCCGTCATTTTATGTTCAATAAATTTACGATTAATTAATCATAGGATTAATTTAGCTCACTCATTAATGTAGCAAAAAAATCAAATATAAATTTGACCGACTTAAATATCTGAAACATATTGATCATTCATGACACTTAATGTTTGTCATTATTCACATTAGATTAAGGTGGAACTCTCGTTACTTACAAAAAAAAATATTAATAAATACTAGTGTATTTCAAATTTGGGATAATTCTTTTAATGAAATAAAAATTTATTTTAAATAAAGAAGTGTAAATAACATTGTAAGAAAATGTAAAATAGACAAATAATTAATCTTGCTCAATGTTTGTTACATACTGATTCATTGAAACTATCAAGTTAGAAAATGCAAGAAATTGCGTAGTTAAAAAATAATCTTTTTAGGAGGGAAGATTGTAACAGTGAACGTTGGGATACAGATAGGCGTAATGATGCCAATAAATATGGGCATAGAATGCAATCGGCATGTATTTGTTGGTTTCGTACATTTTGAAAGGGCGTTTGAAAGTAGAAAGGGAAAGAAAGAGTAAATTAATTAGAATTCATGAGCGTATTACAGACGAAAGAAGTTGATTGGAGGGCTATGCGTCTTATTCGCAACTTACTCATTTTTCTGACTGCTCAGGTACGTGTGCAAGATGGAGAATCGGGATGAGAAGTACTAGGAGGTAAAGAAGAAATGTCAATTAGAAACCGTTATTTTTAACGTATATGTAGTGGAAATGATGAAAGGCATGGGAAAAATTTCAAAAGAGGATTAAAGTTAATGGGAAATGCATTAAATCTACTAGGTTTTCGAATGATAAAGCTCTAGTTAGCTGATCAGCGAAAGAGTGGCAAGAATCGCTGAAGGTCTTAGAAAACCAGTATGATATACATGGGAGGAGAATCAATGCAATTGCTACAAATATTTATGAGCGCATATCTAAAACCTTTCTAGTCCGGGGTGAAAATCGCTGTAAGCAAAAAAGGTTATGAGGCTTTCGAGAAAAAATAAAAACGAGGTTAACGTTAAAAAATGAGTGTAAACACTAGAACAGATGGAATAGTTTATTTATATCTGCAGCGTTTTGGATCGAAATTATCTAAGCAAATCAGACGATAGGAGATCAGTTGCGTTCGTTTGAGAAGTTAAGGAAGAGGAGAGATTTGATGAAAGGAACGTTTATTAAGAACGTTAAGAATTTAATCGTTAATTCTTGAAAATGAAGCTTAGTGATGTATGGTGCGGAAACATGGTCACTCAAACAAGATGATAGATATAAATTGTAAGTTTATGTAATATGGCCGCCCAGAAGGAAGCAGAAGTTAACTAAGTTCTCAAAGACTAATTGAATTCAATGTGAAATTTCAAATTATGGGTAAACGACTTGAGCATGATACTTCAAGATTTGTTTTAATACCTTATATTATGTTTTATTCTCTAAGTGAAGTAAGGGTGAGGATATCTACCTCTGAAGAAACTAGTAACATCATTCAGTACAATATCATTTTTCTTCCGAAAAAACCAATGTCTATAATCAATACACAATCATTTCTAAATGTACAGTCAGGAGCATGACTTATTTTGACCCGTTGAAAAATGAAATATGGGAGTAAATGCAGGGAATTGGCCAATACTTTCCAATTTCATTCCCCTTACAAGAAACTATAAATATTACCTCAGAATACACTTCATAAATCTCCGTCCAAGGATATGTTTCGATAGGCAGCATTCCGTTCAGCATTTTAAGCAACACTCTTCCAACTATATTTCCGCTCGTCTCAATCTTATTTCCATGAGCCATTGATTTTCCATGTCTAGGGAGAGGTAGTATATTACTTCCGTTTATATAAAAGTCCCTCTTAACTCGATGTAATTCTCCATTTGTCATCTCAAAATTCCTTTTTAGACCCGTGTCGCTACTTCAACAAGTGTACCTTTCTTTTTTTGTATACTTCAGTGTAAAAGTTTTAATATCGGTCTTTTCAACACTAGAATTAAACGGGTGGTGGGGAAATGTAATGAGAAAGTTAAAGAGGGGTGTTATTTTGCTCTAGTTAGACCTGATTTGAAATTTGCCGCGAGTATTTGGGATCCATGGTAGAAATTTTAGAAAAAAAATAATTAGATAAAGTCCAGAGAAACTCCGCTAGATACGTTAAAAGTTGTTATGATAATATCCTAGGAGCCACTTAAAATACGAAGAGAACAAGCGAGGCCTAGATTTTTAGAAATATTCAGAATAAACGAGTTTAACGGTTACACTAAAGGAACTATAATGACCCCAAGAACGTATACAGATCAGACCACAAAGATAAAATAAGGGAGATAGAGTCTAGTACAGATAGATACAAATACTCATTCTTCCCCGGGACAATCAGAAATCATAATAGCAAGAAACCGAAGTCACTTTAGAAATATTAAAAACATTGACTTTTCAAGTCGGAACAAAATTAAATATTGCAAAGGTATGAGGTATATTTATAGGTGCGTGTGAAAGTTAGTTGAGAGTATTTGCATGTGTTTTTGGGTGTAAATGTTATGGCATGAATGCATACCACGTTTTGTTAGTGGATAGTATAAATTTGTTGCTTTTGCATGCGGTTTTTTTTCGTGCTTAATTACGGGTGGTTTCCTAAAACCCCCCCGTCACACGCCCTTGTGGCGGCTTACAGGGCATTATGTAGATGCGGATGTAGAATAAATGTAGTTTAATTTTCGTAGACAATTTCACTCAAACAAATGGGGATTACCTCCGAAATTTAAGAGCCAGAAAAATAAAAAAAGCTTGTGAAATGAATTGTGAATACATAATCGAAGAAATATTTAGTATCTATTCCATTTAAAGCTGCTACACGACATAATATCATACCAAAATTTGAAAATAATTCAAATGATACTTAAACTTCACAACTTGTGAATGAGACGAATGTTTAGCCCCTCTAAAGTAATTCACATCATAAAAAGCAGAGATGAGAAATACCAACGCCCATAGAAAAATGTATTGCAAAATGATATAAGTATATTTAGCAAAATATGAAATGATAAAAACTCTTATTAATATTGCTGTATCGCAGTTAATATAAAATTTACTGATGCAGCTTTGTTACATTAAAATTTTAAAAGTTTCTGGCGTCACTTGGTGGAAATTCTTCATATTGAAATTAAATTTAAAATAATTCGCCTTTCCACATAAACCACTTTTATTACTACCTAGGTTTCTTTATGGTATATGATGTTATACCATACCTGATGATGTTATACCATAACGAAACCTAGGTAGTAATAAAAGTGGTTTATGTGGAAAGGCGAAGTATTTTAAATTTAGTTTCAATATGGAAAATTTGGATACAGGAATGTTAGCAACATAACCTTATCCCGATGCAATCATCACAAATATTTTTAAAACTCTATTATTTCTGGATTTAATTGAGATATTAAAAGTGTACGAAAATGAAGTGACGACGTATACCACCTATATGACAAAATAAATTGATTGATACAATGCAAAAAAAATATTATTAAGCTATAATGGGAAAATATTAAACTTCCGCCAAGGACGTAATATGAGTAAGCGTATGAAACATATTGTTACAAATCATAAGTTACATAAGGAATACATTGGGAAATTTACCTTTCGATGAAAACGAATTTTCGGTTAATTAATATTCAATAAAATCCACGGAATGCATGTTCGAAGGTAGATAATTTCCCTGAATTCAGTAATATATTATCCAAGTATTTTGTCTTACTTTAATAATTACAATAAATCACCCGTATAATCACAATTAATTTTTATAGTTAGATCACAAATGGAATAAAAAATTGGGTGTAATGTGCATCGAAACGTGAAATAATTCTGTAAAACGTGAATTGCACACCAATCATCCTCACTAGTAATAACCAAGATAAATTTCATTATAATATTGACTATAAAAATGATGATCGCGAAACATAAATCAGTCATTAAGTTATCGTACAACTTTCTCTCAAGAGAGACGGAGCGGGAAGAGGGAGTTTTACGAGACGCAATGGCCCAAAGGCGAAGTGCTTTGAAAGCATTTCTATTGGCAGCTGAAAGTTTTCAGTTACTTGTTCCGTTTCCCCTGAGTTCTGCCTCGTCAAGAACAGTAGCTCCACTACTCATTCTCCAAGGCCCCAATCTTCTCATCCCCAGAGGAAGAAAGACGTCTTCTTCCGAAATTTCCTTTCTTTCCCCCCTCCAACCCATAACCTATCAATCCTTCGTTTTTTATAGATTGCTGTTCACCCGGCCCCATGCTACCGTTGCCTGGCAACTAACAGGCCCTTTCCACACTTTCTCGGCTCTTTTGACAGTCTTAGGCGAAGGATTCTTTCGTTTTTCGTTCTCATTGGCGGTCTCTTGTATGCTTCTACGACGCCAATTCGTTTTTATCCCCTAATTTAATCGCACAATTTTCATCCATATTGTCGAGGAAGGATGACATCTTTTATTAAGAATACATACTATAGCCATGTAAATAAAAACCATTTTCGAATATCTTGGACAGAAAGCCCCTTCGTGGATATTTCGTTAAATTTAGAAGCAATATTCTATGATATACCGCAAATTGTTTGCTATATTTCTGTATTGCACGTATAATACCACGGAACGTTATTCCACATTGGTAAGCAATTTAACCAAACAAAGCATCGCTTACTCGCATTTATCATATAGTACACACAATTTCAGGTCACATCAATAGTAAGTGTGAAGCTTCCATTTTAGAATTTACCATTCCTAAATTAGCCGCGGTAAATGGGAAGGTCTTTCCATTTTTAACGCTCCATACGCTACAGCAAAGTCCAAACATTGAAATTGTCATTAAAGAGATGGATAGTTCCCAATTCCAGGAAACTAGGGAATGCGCATCATCGATGATGGCATGGGAGAGGGGGCGGGCTTTAAATGGTCCACCGAGTACTCCGCTTCCTTCCACGGAGCCCCGAACTTCAGCCTTGTGGAGGCGCTGAACGACTCAATGAGCTTCCGTCATGGCGGCTAAAAGGAACAGCTTGCGTCTTATGCAAACAGACGCACTACGTTAAGCAAACTCCCACTACTTTGCAATGTTGCTCAGGGAGGTGCCTTTGGTTTTGGGAAATACGGATAGGTTATAGAAAGAATCCTTCGGGAAATAACCTCCGTGGATAAATTCATTGCACTCATTTTTATTCATGACATTTCATTATTTTATGCTTATTTTTAGAAGAAAACACGTACATATTTTGAGATGGATTAATCATAAAATTCTGTAACACCTAACAAGACGATAGGGATGTCAATTTTAAATAGTATGAGGTTTTTAGAAATGTTTTCATCAAATACTCGTCGATATAATACTTCAAATTAGTTAGAGAAGGGATTTATGAGGCCTGGTCACCAGCTATAAACGCTTATATGTGCCCCAGCTTAGCGTTTGGTGACATTTAACTAAACACACGGGTATCGACCAGTGCCATTTACCAAATTCGAGTAAAAGTCAAACCATTGATAAAACACCGCTATGGGGACAAATTGACGTAAATTTAATCAAAGAAAAATGTAAAATAATATCATTTGAGTTCATAAGAAAATGAGTAAAATCCAATAATATGAGGAGAACGTTTGACTCGGCTATTTTTCCAAATTACGGTATAAAAAAGAAATTTTACTCTGGCCCATTATTTTCATCATTTATTGGTCTATATAATGGTATGGATTAGGTCCCTTAATGCGAAGCTTATTTCAACCGCATCGCGTATCGGAATGCTATAAAGACACTCGGGGTTGATACAAGTGCTGGTCTATATCAAGAAATACCTCGGTATTATTGCAAGATATTATTTATTCCTAATACTATTCACAGAAAATTATAGAGATATGAGCCGAGTAAACTCTCCACAGCTAGTTCCAAATAATGTTTTCATTCTTACTATTTTCAAGTAATTTTCCATTCATTGAATACAATTACTACCGCAAAATTTTATAGATGAAGGAATGATTCTTGATCAATATCAGTATATGTATTAAAGTTTGCCAGTAGCCTCAGGTTCTTCCAAAATATAACGTAAATACATGTTTGAATTTGGAATGTTTTTACCACTCTGTATGCATTACCAAGGTCAGCTCATCATTGCGGTTAGTTAACTTTTGCAGCGAAGCACTTTCGGCTGGCGAGACTGTAAATTTTTGCTCTTCGATATCGAGTGTGTTTCAGCGCAGTTATTTAAAATAAATCCAGGCCTGGGGATGATATTTGACTGTGCCTTGGGAAGGCTGATTTATTTCCGTTATGCGTGGCTTCTCGTCTCTTGAAAGGGAGTTGTCGGTTTACTTCACAGTCGCCAGCGATTCGTTTATTACTGGTATGACACTTGTTCAAGTTTCACGTTGGCTATCATAGGCAACACTTGTTTTAGATATTTTCCCGAACTTCTGGCTTATAATATTCAGTATAGATATTTGTTTCTTTATTTCAAGCTACATTCAGCTATTATTTGATCATCCCAGACCAGGAAATAAAATAGACACCATTGGTAGCCACCCTCTCCATGCAAGGCGCTATGCGCAGGTTCAGCCTTAGCCTCAACGCCCAGTTGAGTTATTACCCGCAAGGGATGGCGGTACCACGAACTTGTACTCTAACCGTTACCTCCGTTCAATGCCCTTATCTTCCCCTGCCACCCCCATGATCTTCAGAAGTTTATAATATTACCCTGGGGCAAAATATCAATAAGCATTTCAATTATAAGACAATTCACCTTGTAAAGGCACATCATATTGACAAAATTTGTGGAACTTAGATTGTGATTTCTTTCTTACTCTATATTAGTTAAAATTATGAATATTATGCTGCATTTAAAAATAATTAATGACTTAGTTAACAACCAAATAAGAGGATCGAATACTCTTCAGTTTTTTGTGTATGTACACGTGTATCCAGACACGTTCATTGTTAATTAAAGGATCTTTGAAGGTAGTATCATTTAACCAATTGTAAAGAATATCATCGAATAATAAGGAAAATCGGAGTGCGCAAATTAAAAATGTTGTAGTTTCAGCTAAAATAAACGACGATAGGCACAATGAGAGGTTATTTGTAATTATATTAGTTGAACTCTAGATGCTTAAATTAATAATTATAATCGAAACTTAATACAGACTACATATAAAAACGTGATCTTGCACTGATACTTATTAAATAGTGATGAATTCATGTTGTATTAACTGCCAACTTTTATTGTAGAATTTTCATCATTTTAGCATTCAATTTAATATTTTTATTTGCTAATATTTATGCAATACTATATTTGTAAACAGGTAGTCTAGCACGTAGCGATAAACGCGTTTGTAGCTAAATACATGTATATAAATAATGAAAGAATAATGAGTAATGTGAGTTCTTATTTGAAAATTCTCCTTAAGATACCCGAGGACGTATGATCATAGTTTATTCCCGTAAGCTAAGCAAGGAGGTCTGAACTTTCTACTTCTAAAGGACTCGGGGAATGAGAAAAAGTAGGTAGACTACGCAATGGGGAAAGGCGGTGTGGTATAATATTGCTTAGGAACAAACTGCAGCCGGATCCTATGAAAAGGGATTCAGGATTAAAGGGTGGAGGGGAATGGGAGCAGATTGGGAGCGGCTCCTAAAAACATCACGAGTGAAAGGGAAGCCGGCTGACTCCGCGGCAGTGCGGACCTATTGCCCATACGAGGAAGGCACTCACGGCGAGAGGGGGGCATTGTAGAAGGGGGGCGCTACGGTAGGGCGGGATCGGAGGGTGTGGGTGATGAGAGCAAAGGGTGCATTATGGTCGTTGGGAGAATGAGATGGCGGCGAGACTGAGGATTGGAAGAGGGAAAAAGGTTGAGGGGAGGAGGGTAGGGATAGGAGACGAGAGAGAAAGAGGAATGTTTGCACGGAATGGAGTGAGAGGGAATGGTTTGCGGAGTGTATGAAGTCCTAGAGGCCGTGGCTCTTGCCTCCGACCACCCACCCCTTCTGCTCCACCCGCGCTGCGTGGCGGGGGAGGGGGTGGTGCGGTGAACATTGGGTGGGAGGAGGAGGACCATCACGTTAATCGATCACACACACACACATACACAAACTACCCCTACCCGCTCTCACTCTCACGTACAAAACCCCTTCGCTCCTCTCTTCACCGCTTCCTTCAAAACCTTCTCCCCGCACCCATTCCCGCAAAAGCACCCCCCTCCACTCAATTCCTCCTCTCTGCGTTCCCCTGTGCTCCTCAGCAACGCCTTTCACCCCCCCTCCCTTATCGCATTCCCCTCCTTCACTACGCTTTCCGTCTATTTTTTAGTTGGCTCCAGTGCGAGGTTAGCGACGCCTCCTCCTTCCTTTCCTTAACCCAGTCACCAGTTATTGAGAAAATACTGCTTTTAATGACCTAACCCCCGTCCACTTCACCGCACCCTCGGTGTCCGTACCAAAATCCGGCAGGATCCATCTGAAGTGTGGATTGGGTGTATACACATCCTGTTTCATCCACATCCCCTCCCCACCCCAGGCGCCAGCCTTCGCCCAAATTAATTGGTTGTTTCTTCCCGCTTCCACCTCTTTCCTTCCTCCATTGTTGGTAAATTGCGGAGATTAAAGGGGATGTGTCGCGTTGAATGTTTCCATTCCCCTACTCTCCCGGGATGGCGAAAGATTGCCTGATCATTTCGAGGAGTGGGAATTTATTGAGTCGAGTAAAACATTAACTACAGATTCATAGGGGTGTTTATAGTTACCAAACGCTATTCTGTAGGAAAAGATAGCAAGGGAAAGAGAAAGAGGCACAAGGAGAGAAAATAGTGAAAGGTATTATAGAATAGACACATGCATGAGCTACAATATATCGAAATGACTTACAGAATGAAATTATAGCCGATTGCTATACAAACTATGTTCTATAAGCATTCCTACGTCCAGTCAGATATGAAGCGCTCGTTATATTTATCTATGTTCTAGTCATTTAAAATATTGTGATGAATAGATTGCACAAGTTGTTTCAGAATTTGAAGGATTATTTGACCGATAGACTCGGAAAACATTCAGCTCCTAGCCAAAAGCAAAAGTAGTAGAGAATGGAAGATGCAGATATGGCTTTCCTCTTTGCATTGGCTCGGAGCAAAAAAGAAGTTGCACCGGCGAATATGCTTTATTAAAGAAATTCTTCAATAAATTTTTAAAAAATCAACCATGATTTACAGAATTATAGGGTTCACATTTGAAAGGACTTTTAAAGTACTCGCATATTTAGGATATGGAAGCTCTTGGTCTATTGGTTTTACGGCCTCACTGAAGTTACATTAATAATTTCTAAATGAGAAGAAAAATATTTTTTCGTTATAAATTTATCAATTAGCTGATAGTGAGATAGCCGATGGATACAGCGTTCATCCATCAAACAATTGGTATCAAAATAACGTCCGTTTTATGAATCTGAGTACCCCAATCACCTCATACAAAGGATGGCATTACTTCTTATAAGCGCTGGAAGTCTCACCTTTAGGATCAGCCTTATAATTAACAACTATGCCTGTTCCTGAATGGAATTAGTGTAAATACTAGTTGTATGTAATCCTGGCAAGATATAATTATTAGAATCTTTAGCATTAGATTAGAATCTTAGTATTAACTCTTCAGAGAGAGTCACGTAGCAAGCATAAAAATAATATGAACATCTAGTAGGGAACTCATTTTTTTATTATTAAAACATTTCATATATTTAAATATAAGTAATACATTCCAGTTCATTTATGCAGTGCTTTTAAATGGTATAAGTTTGCATATAAATCCTATGTTCTCAGTGACCCAAACATTTGTCCCTCAAAGATCGGGGGTTCAAGAATACGGAAATCTTGTCGGTTTATAGGATACCTACTCATCCATTTTTTGCCCTAGTGGTATCAAAATGCTTTTTCAATCAAACAAACAAAATGATAACTACCGTAGTTCTAAGAATAGGTCGATTTTTACATTAATTCTTTACGTTAATGATACTGTAATCCGAATAACAGGACTGTCGAGCCAAGCCGATAATCTTCATGGTACTGAATTCACTTTGGAAATTATTGCTGCGACAGCTACACTTGCAGAAACTTCCAAATAAACATACTACCTTGATCAAAAATTTCCCGGAATTTATTCAGAAAATTAAAAATACAAGTTTATTCATCTAAATCTATATTGTCCCCTTCAAAGTAATCCCCATCGACTGCAACACACTTATGCCAGCGCTTGATCCAATCCTCGAAACATTTTTTATATTCGGTTTTCGGTATGTCCATCAGTGCTTCCTGCGATTTTTCCATTACTTCCTCTCGGCTGCTAAAACGCGTTCCCCGTAATGGTTTTTTAACTCGATTGAACAGAAAGAAGTCACAGGGAGCCAAATCAGGTGAATTCGGTGGCTGTTGGATGGTATTTGTTGCATTTTTCGTCAAAAAATTACGAATAATGATAGCACTGTGCGACGGTGCGTTATCATGGTGCAAAATCCACGAGTTTTCTGCCCACATTTCTGGTCTCTTTCGGCGAATTGCTTCACGCAAACGTCTCATAACGCCCAAATAATACTCTTTGTTTACTGTCTGGCCTTCTGGCAAAAATTCATGATGCACTACACCGTTGTAATCCATGAAAACCGTCAGCATTGCCTTCTTTTTTTGACTGAAAACGACGTGGTTTTTTTGGTCTCGGCTCATTTGGTGAACGCCATTCACTTGCCTGATGTCTGGATTGCGTGTCGTACTCATAAACCCACGTCTCGTCTCCAGTAATGATCCTTTTGATGAATGTGGGATCGGATTCAGCCTCGCAAATCATGTCTTTTGCGACGTCAACACGGTCTCTTTTTTGCATGAAATTGAGGTCCTTTGGCACCAACTTTGCTGCTACACGACGGAAACCCAAATCATTAACCACAATGTCTTGGGCGGATCCATAGGCAATGTTCAAGTCCTCCGCTATTTCTCCGATGGTTAATTTGCGGTTATTGACCAACATTTCTTTTACTTTATCAATTTTTTCACCGACTTTCGATGTCGATGGTCTGCCACTGCGTTCATCATCTTCGATTGACTCACGACCACTTCTGAACCGCTCGTGCCACTGGTAAACGACCGTTTTTTTTAGAGAATCGTTGCCGAAACACTTTTCCAACATTTCCAACGTCCGTGCGCCACTAAATCCGTTTTTTACGCAAAATTTAATACAAGTTCGTTGTTGCAAATTTAAATCCATTTCTGCAATTGTAAAAAATCGCCAACACACACAGAAATAGATGTACTCTTGGCTACGTAACTTTTGCAAATGTCAAGTTATGACACTAAGATTTAAAGGGAATATCAACAACAGATGTACCAATTTAACAAAAAAAACAGAACTCAAATCGGAACGATGGGAGCGCCACACGGTGGTTATTCCGGGAACCTTTTGATCAAGGTAGTATATTTCTTCTTCTCGACATAAAATTTTCATAAGTAATACATAGTAATTATAGAATTCTAATGTTGGCATCGATGCAGGGGTGAAGGAGTTTAGAGTGACATTTAATGGCTCTTTATTCATAGACCACGATGGACCTTCAAATTTCAACAGATACAAAAATCATTTAAAATTCACCAAAGAATTTTTATCGATTTAGTATCCGGTATAGAGATTTAAGCTCGTTTTAAATATTAAGAACCAATGACATAAAAATACAATTAAAGGTTAATAACATTCAAAGTTAGCACCCAGGTATTAAACAGTGGTTTTGATTAATTAAATTAATCTCACGCGATTAACCATGAGCAACCGGCATAAGCTCTACAATTGGTCTAAACAGTAAGTAGCAATTACAAGATATACTAAGTGGAGGTAAAAAAGATTTGAAGAAGAAGATCAATGGACTTCAAAATAAGTAAGAAACTGAATAAGACTGCTCCTGTAGATCTACATCTACATCTACATCTACTTAATACCCCGCAAGCCGCCGCAAGGGCGTGTGGCGGGGGGTGTTAGGTCACCAACCGTAAAAAAGAAAAATACCACATGCAAAAAAAAACAACACGGAAAATTACACCCACAGCAGCGCACACACTCATGCAAAAATCCCTTCATCCAATACTCATGCAAACACATATACCGCAAAACAACTAAAAAACTGCACCCCATGATGCAGCACGAAAGACATTCTACAACACGGAAGCCAGGACACAACAAGCAAGAAATTGAAACATCACTACCACATGAAAATGCACCACGAAACACTCTACCCCCAAAGAGTCTCTAATTGGCAGGGAATGCGACCCAACGTTGCAGGTAGCAGGAATTTGCCCCCGCGGAGAGGGACGAGGGATTGAAAGGGAAACTTAAAAACAGATGAACGGAACACGAATGAGGTCATTCGGAAAGATTGGGTTATTATAGCAAAACACATAAGGTTAGTGGAAGAGCATGCATTTAAATACAACTAATTATTTTTTAGACGCTGAGGGTGGCAAGTGGAATTTTTGCTATCTATAACCCTGCAGTTGCTATCCCGTATTGTCCGTGGGAAGAAGAAGATGTAGCAACTATGCCCGTCATTTGTGTAGAAAGCAAAAAATTATGATTTATCGAAGATGTGACATTCTTTATTTGGGAAAAAAATAGTGCGCGCCGAGGAAAACCTCAAGAATCAGAAGGGTAAAAAATATGACGAGGAAAAAAGACTAAGCCTTGGGAGAAGAGCTGTGTGTGCCATAAGTACACTCGGATATTATTTTTTTGTGTCCGTTTACAAAAGTATCAGGAATAAGATGGAAGGAGCCTCTTTGGCTGGTCGCAGCGGTTTATTGGAGTCAAATCGAAACCTGCTGAGCAGAATGTTTTTGGTAAGGATTAAGTGAAGCGTGTAGGGCTCTCCGGATACGAGATGAGAGAAAGAAGATGTCGACAACAACTACACGACCAAAATGGGTCGAGAATAAAAGAAGTAATGACCATGATATACCACAGAAATCCTCTGAGAGTAAACAGAAGAATGGTCTCAGGTAGGTACTCAAAGAAAAGAATTTTCCTTGAGGCCATTTTTAATACAACAATACGGCTGTGTACCTCCTTTTTTCGAAGTTTAATACTTATATTGTAAACGTGAGGAAATATAATTCCACCCTTTATTGCGATTATGCGCTGACAAATGTTTTTCCTGGTACGGAATAAAATAAACATCTATTAATTTACACATTTTCGAAAAAGAAAGATTGAAAATTCATGTAAAGTATATGATTGTATCATGTGATATAAGTCAATTTTAATGACTAAGTATTTATACATATAGAAAATATATATTGTAAAAAATTATATATATGTACACATGCACACAAACATATATATATATATATATACATATATATATACACACACATACATATATAAAAAGAGAGAGAGAGAGATAGAGAGACGATAAAGAAGAGCACACACGAGAACAGTATAACACTGGAACAACAGAACACAAAAAATACACATAAAAAACCTAAAAGAACTGCAGACTCTTGACTTGAAGAAGGTCTAAAAGAAAGCCCGAAAGCTTGAACTCTTTGCCATGTGAGGGTCTGGAAAAATGTTTTCTATGTTTATAAATATATATACATACATATATATACATATACATATATATATATTTGACTAAGTGAAACAATGGAGTTAACTCGTGAACATTTTCGTGCCATGATTTTTTTACGATTTTCGACGTGGATTATCAAGATAGGAGTGCATCAATTAACTTACTTCCCCTTTTGACGACAAAGCACCATTATTGGCCACTGTAGAACGCTGGTAAAAGGAATTTCACCATGGCCGCCGTTCGCTCAGCGACGAAAATCGTGAAGGCCGTCCAAAATCAGTTGTTGTGCCAGAAAACATTAATGATGTGCAAGAACTAGTAACGAAATATCGTGATGAGGTTTATCGTGAGATTGAGGCATCCTTGTGGATTATTAATATCTCGAGCATCAATAAGATATTGCATGAACTTTTAGCTGTGAAAAAAATTTGTTCACGTTTGATCCCGCATAATTTGACAAAAGCTCAAAAAGATGCTCGTGTCAATTGGTGCAAAGAAATACTCAGCAAATAAAATCGCGGTGCAACAAAAGCTGTGCATAACATTTACGTAGGTGACGAATCTTGTATCTATGTGTATGAATCTGAAACGAAACAGCAATCAACTGCATGGGTCTTCTAAGAAGAGCCAAATCCGACACAAGTGGTTCGTGCACGAAGCACATCGAAGCAAATGATCGCCTGTTTCTTCTGAACCACTGGACATGTGGCAACCGTACCGTTAGAGCGACGTAAAACCGAAAATTCTAAATGACACGCAAGCATTTGTTTGCCGGAAGAGCTTCGTGAAATGCGAAAAAAGGACCAGTAGCGAAAGATCATTCTTAATCATGACAATGCAAGCTCTCACAGATCGTCTGAAAAAACTAGCTATTTGACTGGCAAAAACGTCGAATTTGATGGGTCATCCTCCATACAGCCCTGATTTAGCACGAAATGACGTATTTTTATTCCCGTTTATCAAGAAAAAAATGCGCGGCCAACGTTTTTCGGTGCTTAAAGAAGCCGTTGATTCAATCAAAAACCATTTTTTGGAGGTACTTCAATCGGAGTGGAAAAAGTGGAACGAAAATTAGTTCGAGCGAATGTAAAAGTTTATTGATTAAGTGATACGAACGATAGTATCACCTACCAAACCGACCTTTATTTTGATTACTGTGTTTTTTTTTGGGATTGATGGTGCAGATCAAGGAGGTATCGGTCCGGCATCAACAGCAAAAGCTTTAGGCGAGAGCGAAGTTCACGGAATCGGCCGAAGTACTGCGATGAGGAAGGCAACGGGGAACCACATCATTAGTCTCCCGACAAGATGCAGCCCTATATTCAACCTATTTATGACATGATGACATCCTTCCCGGTAAAATATTCCAAAGGTTAATTCGTCCCCTAATTGGATGTCCAGGTGGGGGCTACTGGGAAGGGTACATCAGTCAGGAAAGACAGATGCAGGATGGGGACATGGAATTTAAGATCCTTAAGGGTGAGCGGAAAGAAAATTAGTGTCAGATAGGGTAGGATGGCGGGCTACAGTCAACCGATCTTAAGATTGAACGACCAATGATGATGATGATATTCAGGGTGATAAATAATTATAAGAATTAGTATAAATATGAATTGATAGCAAAAGATATTCAATACCCTTCACAGAGTAATCATATAAGTATGTGACACTGTTCATGGAACATATTGAATCAATCGCTATTCAGATCAGCCTGTACCAAATGAAAAATCATTGAGAGCAAGCCGTTGCAACAACATTCCCCCGTATTATATGATAATTTTTATTAACACTCAAAGTTAAAACCCGTAATACAAAGTTATGCAATACGATTTCTACGCTGTTTATTCGTTTCAAAGCAATAGCTTTGGGAAAAATACATGATTTTTTGCAGAAAGATTCATCAGGGCAAATAGATTAACTGAAACAACCGCGGGAAAGAGCGTGGCACTCAAGCAATCTAAATCCTATTTTCCGCCGAACTAGGTCAGTCCTTGTACTCAGTTGGGAAAGATCGAACATCAAATAACCTCTGCTACTGCAACCCACTTTATTTGCGTTTCTAAGGGAATGACGAGCGGGTGGAGGACGGTGAACGGGACAAGGTTCTCTCAACCGCCTTCCTCATGGCCAAAATCAAGTCGTCCGTCCGTTCGTCCGTCATGTGAATCCTTATTATTTGGCCCAAATTGTCCGCTTCTCCCACAAACCGCCCTTACCCTTTCCGTTCCTCCTCTCATCTCCCTCTCTCTGCCTCTATTCGGACCCGCCTTAGAATTGGTTCTTTCCACTCCCTCCTTGCTTTCTCGGCCCTCGAGGTGGCATTCTCAACCGAGAAACACTGTTTCCACCTGCTACCCAGGCTAGGGACCATTAATCTTAATCTACTCCCCCCAAACATTCCCTTTCCCTACAGCCAGTCCTTCGTTCACCTCCTTTTCCCATTTTATTGGTCTTTCGCCTATTCCCTCCCGTCTGCGGATCTCCGTTTCCTATACATTCGACTTCCATTCGTTTACTTCCACCCAGTTTCGCAGGTTTTCGCGGAAGAGAGTAAGTCGAAGTATCCCATTTTTACCAAGCTTTATTTACTCTTCTGAATTTAAGCTTTCGAATATAAAGCACGGGATTAGGATAAACTGGGAACCCTCGTGACTGAAAACGGACGTGTTTCCTAGCTCGTGGTTTTTGGATAAAAATATCTTCACTTATACCTCCTAAAAGCTTAGTAATAGCAGCTTTGGAAATATCGTTGCACTCCGTCTTTATTCTGTTCTTCCTAAAATAATTTTATGAGTTGTCCGTAATACCGTCAAGCCCTACTTTTGGGTATGTACTACTTGATTGACGGATTAATGATTCAAATTACTGAGTACCATGAGCTAATTAAGATCGACAATGTACTACTAAATGACTCGTGATACCAGCTCGCCGATTAGGTAAAACTCACTGGCTCTGCTTCCTGCTTTTAGATGATAGTTGTTTTAACAAGTAATACGAGAAAAATTTGAAAAAGTCTCGGAATTGAATAGAAATAAACGACTTAACTAAATGAAATTTTTTTTATCTTTCAATTAGGTCTCCCTGTACACAAATGCACTTGGGCCAGCGATGCTCAAATGTTTCGATCTTATCTCGAAAAATAAATTCCGTTATGTCTACAAAATGCCCACTTACTTCAGATATTAGTACTTTGTTTGAAGAAAATCTCCATTCAACGAGGAATACTTTGTACTTGGGGTAGATATGGAAATATGATGGTGCCAAATCTGGCAAATAAGGCGGTATGGCAACAATTTAATTAATTCCCTTAATTCACGTATTTTCACTATTGCAACGACATTTGAGTGTGGGCGTGCATTTTCTTGATGAAAGATGCCTTTCTTCTTGGCCAAATCTGAACTTTTATCCTGTATCTCTTTCTTTAGTTGGTTCATAAGGTTCATATATTATTCTCCAGTAATTTTTTGATCATTCGGAAGATAATATATAATTAGAATCCCTTTCATAATCCAAAAACCTTTAGAGATCACCTTTTCGGACGACCGTTTTGCCTTTGTTTTCTTTGGTAGTGGTGAATGAACATGTTTTCACTGCTCTGACTGCTGTTTTGCTTCTAGGGTAAAGTGGTGGACCCAAGTTTCTTCTGTATTCTCAAACCAGCGCAGATAATTCGGCAGTTTGTTCTTAAAACGGGAGAAACTTTCTCCAAAAATTTTCATGCTGATGCGTTTGTGATCCTGTGGAAATAGTCGTGGCAACCATCTAGCAGGCAATTTTCTCATATCCAATTTCATGGTTAAAATGTGATATGCCCTTTCAGATGACATATTCATAGCTTCAGCGATTTCTCGCACTTCCGCGGCGTTCCTCCGTGACCATTTTATTCACTTTTGCAATAATTTCTGAGCACATTGTGGCCGACCACTATGCGGATCATCATCTAAGCCATCATGCCCTGTCCAAATTTTTACTAATTGGCTCACTTGGCAACAGTTAAATATGACGAAGCGGAGTACTACAAATTGTTTTGAAAGTCAGCATGATTTTTTTAATCACTGCTCGAATCTCATTTGGTTCTAAATTCACAAATCGCTAAAAGTGAACAAAAACAGAGAGGCGTCCGCACCACAAACCTGTTTACAGAGCACTGACACGTTACGTGCTTACTAATAAAGGACTTATTACTACGCGGTAAACTTGTTACGCTACCGCAGACATCTGGTGTTGATGCGGAGAACCCTTCAAACTACCCTCCTAGATCACTGCTTGGTATTAGCTGCTGAAGATTCTAAACAGTGCGTACAAAATATGCATTTTAAATCTTTGGGAAGGAATTTATATTCCGGAGTGGAAATTCTTATATTATCAAATTATTTAGATACGAGGTAATTAACTCGTAATTAACAACAATAAGAATAACTCATAATCACTTATTTTAAGATTGTTTGCTAAAATTTAGGAAATAATAGCTGATTTGCACGTAGTTAAGGGCATGATTTTGAGCATAGTGTTTCCTTAACATCTGTAATCACTCAATTTCATTCGCTTTCAAGTGGATGCATTTACAGTGATACTTAAAACAACTAAAGATATTAGTACTTAACTATGACGCACTTACGGTTATGTGTCTTATTGAAACTTAACAGAGCGATGTAATGAGAAGCTATTCCCAAGTTCTTGAAGAAACTAAGAAAATTTTGAGATAAATGATTTTGTGTAAAACATATATTTGGGTCAAATATTCAATATGGAAAGAGAAGTAAATTAAAAAAGCAACAGAGGCAATTAAAACAATTATCCCTCACCCCCTAATGTGACTAACAATACCTACAACATGTAGAACTATGTGAATTATGCTGTAGCTTCATGTCTGAAAAATCACAGCCTTCATCTTCCTCAACTCCTCGAGACCTCGCCGTGCGAATCAAGTGTGGCATTATCTCTTAAGTCATACCCTCATCATGCTTTCCCCCTCTGCTCTAAGCCCGGGGTTTAAGTCTCCTTGAAGCTCACATTCAGGAGCATGGACATCTAATCCACCTAATCTAAGTTCTTCTCCTTCGAGCTATTCCCACGTTTCCTCTAAAAGTCATTTGGTATCGCCCATTACTCTTTCGCCAAATATGTTTTGTCATTTGCTGGATTTTTTGATTGAACAAAGCGTTGGTGACCGAATACACGTTCTATGTATTCTGGGTAATAATAATCTAATCTAATAATCTCCTGACGGGACTGGCGGCATTGGTAGAACTGAGGTTTTGCTTTGATTTACTAAAACTAGGGTAACTAGGGCTAGCAAACATTGCCATAGTTAACGATTGGAAAAGAACACCAAAATAATTCTGTTACAAATACCAAAATTACATAACATTATGCTTCAAAAAATTTTCTATCCATGATAAAAAATCAGTGACTTTTAAATCTTTTAAATGCTATGTAGCATTGATTTCTAAAAGACTATTTTTCCTGTTTTATTTAAAAATAAAACCAAATATTTTCAGGTTTTAAAATAACAACGCCTGATTTGGAGCCATTACATTTCATATAAACTACTTTTAGAGAAAGAGCTTGAAAATATATAACGCTTTCCAATTCATTTTTTTATAGTTGGGGAAATATTTTGAAAAATGCGAAATGATTACAAGTAGACGGTGTAATAAAGAGTCTGCATTTCGTTCTGCTGTAATTAGTCTAACTGAAGATTTTCTCGCCCAGTAGAACGAGCGCAATGCACACTTTCAGAAGCAAGGCCTTGAAAATTCCGTCTTTTATTTTTCAAAACCAATTTGTTCGTCGCCCTTCACCCGACCCTCTGAAACACCAGTCGCACCCGTTCCCATCATTCCCTGCGGTGGCATGCAACAAAGTAATCTTCTCCGCTCAAAACCAATTAATGTCGCCCCCTTTCTGAGGGAGGCCGTACTCCTCACGTTGCACGAGACCACACGTTTTTAATAAGGTTGCCCCATAAAAAAGAAAGTTAATTTTTTTACTTTGAGGTCTTCATTCTTCATCCGCGCACAGTGGAAAACAACTCAGGCCCTGACACATAAAACTCAACATAAATGATATAGTTTTTTAGGCAGCCTCCAGAATCCTGTGGTTGAAAACTTTTATGTCGAGGGAAAGAATACGTTTACTTAATTTTGGTGTGCAATCCTGAAACAATCGGACGATTTAAAAAGCCATACTATATTTCAGTGTGAGTTTAGGGTTTTGAAGGCTAATATGTATCCACCAACCTATACGGTTTTTTTCATTTACCCTCTAGATTATTTAGCTGTTTTCTATTTCATGGACATTAAACGTTAAGGAGCGATCCTACAGGAAAACTGTTGGTAATGAAGTAAACCTTAAGGGAACTCGTTTCATCACTGCAAATTTTTATTCTGTTTGCACGGATTTCCTTATTGCTTAAAACATAAAAAATACCTAAAAGAAACCTAGGTAAAACTAGACAGCAAAACATGTGTTTTTAATTAATAGGAAGGCTAAAAAAACATTAGAAGTATGAGGAAATCAACTACATTTAGCAGAGAGAACAACTCACTTATTTAGGACGTGTTTTGAAGGAGGATAAACAGAGAAGTAAGGATATTAACATAATAATTATGTTGGATAAAGAGCTTTTACTAAGAGGTGGAAGTTGATGACAGACACCTTAATCAGAGATGTTACGAAAACACTGCTGAAACCACTCTTACAAAAGTGCACTCCTTATTTTAATAAGGAGTGCACTTTTGTAAGACTCTGAAACTTACACGTGGATGTAAGTGCAAACTGAAGAATTTAGATATTTAGGTGGAGAGAAGAGGAGAAAATGTTAGGGATATGAGGGAGAAGAAAGGATGGCATTCTAGCCTTGGAAAGTGATAAGAGACGACCTTTTGTAAATAGGACGGGTAGGACAGACGACTGGATGTCTAAGATAGTAAAATTGAATGGAATGTTATAAACTTTAAGTGATGTTAGAATTATGGGAAAGTAAGGTAGAGGTAAATAATTGATATTTGGATAAAAATTTGTAGAATGAACGAAGAGCTAAATTTTACTATGAATCACAATGTTTCCATTCTATTGACTACAGCCTTGATGCGGTGGAAGCGCTTGAGCGTTCTGATGACTCCTAGAACTTTGCTGGTGGGACATAACAATTGCTCCTGGTAGGGTTTCATAAGTCAGATAGGTCGAAGGTTAAAAGTTGGGTGAAAGGTAATCCTCACAGCATCTGTTCCTCAGTGAGACGGTTGCAAAGGCACATACCCCAGTGGGGCGGCCATTGAGTGATAGTGTCACGGAAAAAACACTATTGAGGAAGGCAACAGGAAACCACCTCAATTATTCTTCTCAAGACATTAATGATGGAAAGTATAGAGAATATCAGTCTTGAAAACTATGGGACTCGGCCCAATCGGCCGAGTGTCATGCGCGGCATGGGGAGAGGCAAAGCTACTACGGTCGTTATCTCATGAAATCCCTTGCAAAGCAAAACTAACGCCAGCAGAACAGTAAATGCAGAAGAAAAAGACCGAATTAGTTAGAATAGGAACTTGGATGAAGGGAGACTTGTTGTTGAGTAGGATATTGGGTTTTGTTTTATTAGTATAACAAAATATTTATTTGGTAGCTCTATCCATCCAAAACCTACCTTGAACGGTAGATTATCTGATAAAAAACGCAATTTTTGGCGATTTAATGTGTCATTTTAGTTAGTGCTCACTAGTATGTCTAGTATAGTAGTATACACTGAACTCACTAGATAGTAGTAAAAACTGAAACTCATTTTGGCCAGTCCTCTCTGGCTTGACAGAACAAAAAACTGCTGCCGCATGAACAAAAAAGATTTCTATAAAATATTGTAATAATAAAACTACATAAATATATTGTGTCAAATTTTCTTCCAAGCCCTAGTCCCTTCCATGCACTGAACAGTCTTTTTTTCTCCCTTTTACAGCATTTTCTAGCTTTAATATTCTTTAATATTTAGGCATGTCATTCAAAGTGGAAGGTATACTAGATAAAGAAAGAGAAATTGTGGAATGAATGTCAATGTACTTTTGTTTTGACTAATGCAATAAAGCTCACTTCAACCCAATCAAAATACGCTAATTCACATTATTCACCGTACATATTTTCTTAGTAATATTCTAATGAAATAGGTAAACTCCCATTAATAAATGATCTATATAATGTTGCATTAAAAGTACGCTTTAAGATCTTTTTAACAAGGCATGTAGGCTATTTATGGTCTTCTCTAGTACATCAATGTTTATTTTTCAGTTATTATTATATTATAATCATATTCACAATGAATGAAATGTTTTAAGTTCAGTTATTAAAACTTAATTGGAAATTCCACTTAAAACCCACCTTACACGGTAAAACGCCAATAATCATAATTACTAAAAAAAACTTCATACGACATATAATATTGAAAGGGCAACATTTTTGTGCATCCACTCGCACGGGTGTTTAGTATATAGATGATTTAATTCTCTTCCTTTGAATAACCTAAGGAGTAAAATTGCATGGTTCAGAATTTTTTAATTTAGAGCCAAAGGACGAGGTTTCTACGCAGATCTGAGTTCATTGAAGTATAAGTCTGGGAACGAAGTGCCTCGGGCGAGAACAATAGCTGAAGAAGAATACAAAAAAAATGGAAGTAGAGAAGTCAGTAGGAGGAAAGCAGGCGATAACAAAAAACCTGTGTTCACTGAGGGCATTTTATAAGATAGCAGCCAATTAATGAGTAAAAATAGAAGGCAAGATACCTTAAAAGATTGAAAAATGTTATTGAATTGCAAGAATTGTATGCATTGGAAGATTTCCAGAAGAACTCTGATCTGGAGAATCCGGTTTTAATGTAAAAAACATTAATTTCAATCAATAATTTATGTTTTTTCGTTTTTCTATGAGTATCTGAAAAACAATCAGCCATTTTGAGTAGTTTGGTGTTTCAAGGGCGAGAGAAGGCTTGTTTCATTGGGTTTATTACCTTGCTATGCCAATTTCCTGATTGGATTTTTTCATGATTTATTAATGTTCACTAAATTTTTATTTTCATAATTAAAACACACATTCCAAACCACCTTTTTAAATTAAATTGCAAGCATTTTTTGCCTTTAAAGCTTGTTTTTCTACATATATATTTTTTCTTTGATTTGAGCAAAATTCAGAATACAGGGAAGCTAACCTCATAGGTATGTTACCACCAGATAGCTCACTAAGTTTGATGACATTAATGGCGCAGTCCATCTGATGTAAGCCAAATGTACGCATTTGTTGGAACTTTCATCGACCTTACGCAGAAATATGACATTCATTCAGCGGCCTGATTCTCTCGCCCTCGACGTGGATGAATAAAGAATTGCAACGGGTGTAATTTCTGAAAAAATTGAAATTGAAAAAAGAATTTCTAGATATGTATACTTTAATGTGAATCCATTCGTCTACTCTTGCGATGATTTCGGGATTCTGATTGAGGAAAACGTACAGCAGGAAGTATACCACTCCATGTTTTTTGCCATGAATTATCTGAAATCTGGCTATCATGGAGAAAAATATGATGGCTACAGGAAAAAGGTACAGACCTAAAAAACAAGATTATTCTTCCAAGATTGATCTGTGGTTCATGGGTCCCATAGTGCATCAAGGTAGTAATAATTCATTAAATAACAATAAATTATACCATGTATATCAATATACTGAATTCTTATAAAGTTTATGAGGTTAGCTTCCCTGTATTAGTTTAGAGACGATATGAGTTAGAATTTTCAGTGGAACTATCATCATTTATTGAAAGACACTCTTAATAAACAAATGTATCTTGTAAAAGAAGATGGTCATATTTATCTAAATTCTAAGACTTCCTACCAACGATACTTCAGATTATTCATTGTGAATGTTTACATGAACATATACATGTACATGTATGTGTGTATATGCATGTGACTGATGATGATGACCATGCTATCGAAACGTCAGAACTACATGTGCGAGTGTCCTTTCTTCCTGTTATAAAAATCCTAATCAAATATTTTTAATTTTGTGAATCGCCGATGAGCGTTCTGTTCGGAAAATATGCATCTGACCCGACCAGAGGTCTGACCAGCCTCAGGGAAGGCCGAAAGTTCAAACTTTGTGAAATGTGAGTGTCCTTTTACGTGCCATCTATTTTATTTTTGTGTTAATTTGTGCCGTCCAAATGTTACACATATATATATATATATATATATATATATATATATATATATATATATATATATATATATATATATATATATATATATATATATATATATATATATATTTGGAATTCAAGAATCAATAGAAGCTAAAATTCTAAATACAAATACACTACAGATTCTAAATTCTGGATACACTACTATAAATGGATACACTAAATTAAAGTATATAGTGAGTAAGTTTCCTATATTTAATGATATTGTCAACTCGGTAGTAGTGCAAAACATTATTCAACCATGGAGAAAGTACTCGAATTGAAGAAATTTGTTCTACTTAAAAAAGTATGTAGCATCTGCATTTAGCAGGCGCAAACAACAACCCCTAAATGAATTACATGAAACAGGTCACTCAATAGTTGAATTCAATGGAAATATGAGAGCATTGGGACGGTAAGCGAAACTATATAAAAAGTTACCTAACCGTACTTTTCAGAAGAAGCCTTGGTGAAAAAACTCGTATACATATTTCAACTAATATGACATGCTTTCATTTTTTGTACAATCTAATACACTTTGAATTCTCCATTTTATCCTATATATATTCCTTTCAGGTACGAAATACTGCAGGATATGGGCAGGGTCGTATCATTAATAAGCTAATACATTCCGCCTTTAGCGGACAGATAAAAGAGGAAATGGCTTTATACCTTAGGGCTTTCACGGCAATAAAGATACTTCAGAGAGAGACCTGGGAATTTTATGGTTTGCGTTGGAACTTAATGGAATGTTGTTAAAAAAAATTATAAACCAACCCAGCTGTCATGTATATATAACGAGGGAATCATGTCTTATGAATTTCTACGGATAACTACTCTCAATAATACTCCGCAGTACTACTTGCAAATCGGCCTTTTAGACTGGAGCCAATAAATTTAACATATTTCAATTTTACTTTTCAAACGCTAAGGGTGCAAAACGTTATGCGCAATATTTTCACACAATTTAATGCCAAAGAGCATTTAAATAGGAGTATATAATTAAAACAGACATCCCCACGGCACGTGCGGTTAAGGTTACCAGTGCTAGCACATGAAGAAGTCCCTTTATAGTGGCTTTCCTACCGCAATATGTATCGTCACTGGCATTCCTTACTTAGGGAAACGCAGAAAATAAATCACTGCTCCTATTTTGTATTCTGATAGGTGAAGTGGAGCGCAGCTAACGAGTATCATCAATTGAAACTTGAATTCTACCGTAACGATCAATGGGTGCTTAATTGGCGCGACAGCACTCAAAATGCATGAATCATGTTAAAAATCTCTCCACGGCAAGTGATAAATGAATCGCTGACCCCGTTTATTCGCGAGAAACGTCGAGTTGAGTGCAAAAATTGCAGACTCTTCTCTTACCCATCGAGTAACTTGATTTTTGCGACCTGCCTGTATCTTCATGGAATAGGTTTTATTTTTTTAGAATAAAATGGATGAAATCCCACGCCGAGCTCATCTCTCCAGAAAATCCTCATTTTTTTATCTATAGAATGTTGAAGAGGGGTAAATCATCTTCCTGGGCACGTTTAGCGGAAAGCTCCTTGAATTCAAAAGGGGAATGTAGGTCGACATTTGTTGGTATCCAAGACAATGAACTTGCCTCGAGGAAACACTCTTTCGAAAAAGGGTAGAGACTTGAAGAACAAGTCACTGAAGCAAAAGGTGAGTAGAGTAATAACTTATACACTTCAATGCTCTCTCTAAGATTTAACAGTAGTATGAGAAGACAACAAAATATATACATAATGGAAATAAAGCGCTGAGAGTACGGTTAACTATAAGCCGAATGTATGTTGGTGACGCATATACTGAATCGTTTTGGAAGTGAATAGAATCGAATATTTATAAACTCAGGAATATATTAAAATCAACATTTAAAGCGAAACACGCATAAGTAGGCAGAGTGACAGGAGAAATGACAGATGGAAATAAAGTTATTAAGTGAAACAAAGTAAAGCACAGGTAGTATTAGTAGTAATGAGGCGAGAGGGAGTAAAATTTGAGGAATATTAATATAATAAATAAAAATGAACTTAATTGTCAGAGTTTTCGAAAGTTAGGATATGCCTATAACTATTTACGTAAATAATGTGAAATATTAAAGTACATGTAATTTGCATGAGAGACCTATATTCACAATAAATTACTCAGAGTGTAAGTATTAATACGACTATGGAATGATTACGGTTTCGATAGCAACTAATATAAAACTAAATCTTAAATTGATCGACTTCTCCGATGCTCGGTTGAATGATGACAACATTATGGATTAAAATGTTTTAATTTCATTTATCTGTGTCCAATTTATCTTCCGCATTTTGTTTCCATCTGCATTAATTGTCATTTTACAAATAAAAAATACGAACTTCGTATTGGAAGGCTGCCATCTGTGGTAGCCATTACCGACAAACTTTAATTAATAACATATAGAAACACGACGATGAACAGCTTGATAATTAATCTGTATTGCGTTACTTCATGTACTTACGCATAAAATAAGTCATAATTCCAGGAAATACTTTTTACGCAAGACTGGGTTGAGAGATAATAAACATTTAAATTGCACTTACAGAACTATTGAAGTAAAATTATGCCAAATATCATAAATTGGTGATTTTTTAGAAAACATTATCATAAAGCATTTAATTTGTCTTCTGTCAATTTCCAATATCTGACCATGATTTCACGTCGTAAATCTGACTTAAAATTAATCCGAATATAAATCCTAATATTGCAACTGCTCTTGACTCAAAAGTGTAGTTTTCATGGCGACCAAATATAACAGCTTTTTTAACCATTAAGATTTCTAAATAAAATTTATTCCAGTCAAATTTAGCACGTAGCAGTGATAATTTCTCATACGACTCAGTGATTTTCTTTTACACGTAAAATTAACCCTTAATAAGTCAAATAAAGAAAATTTGTGGTCCGGAGAAAAATATATGATCTCCGGTGAAATAAAGAAGCTAAATATTCCGTGGGCGCTTGAAACAAATTAGAAGGGAATGAATGCTGAAATGGTGAGGTAATTTGAGAGATGATTGTTATGATGTTTACAAGCAAGAAATAATTCCGAAATAAATCGTAAAAGAGAGTAAAGAATACGATGGCAGAATGGAAAACTGGTTTTGAAGAGAAAAAATGTATTCATATAGATGGGTAAAACTGTCAAATCAATCGGACGCCAATGAAGTTAGTGCATTAACGAATAGGAATGTTAACACTGCCCGTGATTAATGATTAAAAGGCGATTGCTGGAAGAATGTTCTGAGGATCTATTAAATTATACAGTGAAATAATACTTCTTGACGAAATTTTTGATACAAAAGAAATGATAACAGAAATAATTATAGAGGTGAAAATTAAGTCGAAGTTGTGGTAGAATTCTAAAAAATGGAAAACAGTAATGTGTCTGTCAGATGATTAAAAGCGTGGGACTATTTCCTGCACATCTATGCAAACTGCTCAGAATTGCATGATAGTTCCCGTGAAACGATTTTTAAAACTAAATAATTGTAAATTTGCATATAGAGAATGTGAGAGAAAGAATTATATAGCACTTTTTTCATTTCAGGACATGGGAACAGACTTTCCTAACGGACTGCGACGTGGTCAAAGAGCACGGCTGAAAGAATGGGTAGCGTTTGGGGAGCGTAGTGTGTTGAGGGGTACCTGGATCATCAGTTTTCATTTCAAAGTAAACAGGAGAAATCACATTTTGCTGTAATAGTTTTGGAAAATTTTACGATTACTTGTAATGAGAAATCAGGCATCGAATGTTGAAATAGTAATGTATTAACATAGTAACACAATTTTAAAGTAAATAGAGCCTTTAATGATTGATTTGTGGTAAATCAAGGCAAATTCCAAAGAAACTGCGGGAGATGCCGCAACAGTAACTTTTAACGGAGTCATCCGCTAATGTGCATTTCAATGCAACAATTTCAGAGTGTAAAAATCATTCGCCTTGACTGGGATTCGAACCCAGATCCCTCAATATCCGGTCGAGTGCTTTAGCCACTTAAGCTACCGAGGCGTCCTCTTAAACTCTGAAATTTTGGGGCTTTTAAAGGAAGGACATTGTATGCACGGTATTTCGTCACAACATCTTGTTCCTTTAAAAGCCCCAAAATTTCAGAGTTTAAGAGGACGCCTCGGTAGCTTAAGTGGCTAAAGCACTCGACCGGATATTGAGGGATCTGGGTTCGAATCCCAGTCAAGGCGAATGATTTTTACACTCTGAAATTGTTTTAAATCAAGGCATTTGAAAAGTGTCAGCAAGGTCACCATAATTGTCCGAAGTCTGTACGGATAAGTGTATAGGAATGGATAAATATATAAGACCGCCCTGATTTACGGGTGATTCCAAAGGTCTGTTGGGTATACGACCACCATATAGTTGCCAGTTCATTGCTGTGTGCCTTTTTATGACCGTGTATTATCAGAAATGTGGTGATTATCAATCTCCTTGTGCTTTTTTACACTGTTTCAACCAGGAGAGAGCCGATTTTTTTCTATTTTGCCACTGCTTATGAAATATGGATTTTGCTCTTCAGTGCTGAGATGGAATAACAATCCATGCAGTGGTGTCATTCTTAAATGTTCACTAGGGCCGAAAAAACATGTAAAACCAATTTCAAAGTAAAGTCATAAACTTATTTCTTGAAATCAAAAAATTTTTGTTTGATTGATTTAATGAGCGTGTAAAAACCATCACATCTGAAGATTTATGTGAAACATTTGTAATGGCTCCGTGTCATTCAAAACAGAAAACGTATTATATGTTGATAATTGTAATTATTGGTAATCCCATTATTGAGACAGTGCAAGTCACGAATGATAACGGTAAAAAAATTATTAAATGCTCAAAAAATGTTTTGAATTTTTATTATAAATGCTCTACAAATTATTCATAAATATATGTATAGAGTAATTATACTAGTTATTAATATTATAAATATGATTAAATATTCTTCTTGCGCAATTATAGTTTGGATAACTATTCATTTTGGTAAAAAACCCTAAAAAGGGGGGTAGTCTTCCGAAGGATTCTATATTGATAATTATGGTTAATTTTAGTGATATTTTGGTTTCGGTAGAGGTTGCATACTAATTATAGATAGATAGATAGTGGTCTTTTGCAGATAAGTAGAGAATGGAAATTGAAAAAATATACGGCTAACCTATAAGGATGGCAGTCTGTAAAAATCTATTATTAACTAAAATATTACAATTATCTAAAATTAATATTCTACTCGTCAATAGAAGTAGAGTGTCTATGAAACTATACATGCAAGTAATAAAGGCGTCATGAAGCAAATAAGAACATGGAAAAAATGAAAACATTAGTAAAGGCACAGTGTTTCTTCACATAAACCAAAAGAAGTTGTGGTCTTTTGGAAGGAAACGGCATGAGTAGTAAATTGCAGGCGGGCATTAGAAAAAGATATTCTATATTTGGTTCTCACAGAATATCTTCTCAGGGGCACTCTACATAAGAGTTTACATAGATTTTTATTAGGTATTGCCCTAATATTTAGTCGTATTAGTTACATTTAGTTTAGTTTATATTTAGTTGTAATATAGTATACCCACACATGACAAACTTAAGCTATCAGATAAAATCTAAAGATAATACTAAGAGAAGATGAATGAGAAATAATTAATTTTTCAACAATTTTGCATCAATATTTTCCGATCATGTTGCCTGAACAAAAAAAGTAAAACTTCTGCCATAAAAATTCAACTTAAAATAAGTTTCAAGTACGAGATGCATCAGTATTTGCATTGATTCCATAAGCAGTGCATTTTTCATTGTCTCCTAAAGCCAATTATATATTTTTTAAGTGCCAATGTTTACAAAATTAAGAATATCCATATCATCCAACTCCCGACTTGTTAGAAATAAATATCCACTATGTAAAATGAATATTCTTGACTTTAGTATTTCTTGTTTAATTCCCAGGGAGACATCAAGGATTGACGGGACACGCAGTGCTTCACGCTCTCAACTGTCACGCGCCCTTCCGCGGTGGAATGCAAATTGCTTTTCCTCGTCGGTTCAATCTTTATGCCGCAACTTCCTTATCCATCGTCTACTCCTGTAATATCACCGTCTCCCGATAACCAGTAGCCGATGACTGGCAGACAACCCACACGTATCATATTGGATTCCCCTTTTATTGGATGACTAGAAAATTGACGGTGCCGGAAGAGTCGATGTATCGAGAGCGTAGCAAAGGATGTTTTTTCCAAGGGACGAGAAGGGGAATGAAAAATACATCGCACGTGTACTTAACGATTTTTTACTCCGAAGGAAACTGCTCGGAAACATATCAGAAATTGCGTCGGAGGAGCATAAAATGTTGACGCGATTGCATCTGCCATCCATACTCGCAACCTCCAAAACTTATTACGATTTTTTTGCGCTTTCAAATAAGCGGTTAAAGCTACGCTGCCAAAAGTTTTTCCTTCTCGCTGCCCTTCCGCCTTGTCAAAGGAGTTTTGGGGCAAACATAGATAGAAAGCATTCTTTTTCTTGGGATTAAACAGCAAAATCTTCGTCATACAAACGCTATTTGTAGCCGATGTTGTTTTGTTGCAAAGTCTTTTTTCTTCAGGTGATAATAATAGATATGTGGTCTAAGACTTGACTTACTTATTACTTATTAACCTGAACATTTGATGACTGATTCATCCTTTACTTCACTGATTATCTTCATTATAGGTTAAAAATAACATGATTAATTTTTATTCTTTCTTATATTTCAAATAAAAATACTGATTCCTTCGATATTATCAGGTACATAAAAATAACCAATGATTTTTCGTATTCTTATTTCAACTAAAACTGAAACAGTCAAATAAAATATTGTTTGCTAATATTGGTGGTTATTTGGAACTTTACACAATTAGAGAGCCAAAAAGTATAAAAATATTTTTTTGCAAGTAGACCACGCATAAGCAAAATACGTAGGTACGTTACCTATTCCGTAATATGCAACCTCGATTAATCTAAGTTAAGTATGATGACACTGACATGCACTTACAAATGTATCAGGAAATACTTAAAATAAAATTTACATTAAAAATAAAATTTATCATTCTTTCACACTGCGTAAGGTTCGCTGTGGTAACCCTACGGGAAACTATTTCAATTATAGGTTAAATGAGGTCCCTAGACAATTTGAGCTCGGGCTATCCATTAGATCCTCTGCGCCTTATTTACCTCAACGGAGAACAAGGGACAAAATTAAATAATGATCTCGTTTGGACTGGATGTGACCCAGAGTGGAACTTACGGCACAACCATGACCATAAAATCCCAGAATTCTCAGGCTGAAAAGAAATGAAAAAGAATACCCAAGGGGCTGCTGGCATTTAAAGACCTTTCTTACTCCCAACAGAGAGCGACGTCCATTGACCTTCTCCGCATTGCTGCGTGATTCTCCCAGATTCTCTCGACTTAAACATATCACATTTAGACGAGAAGAGAGATTACGAGGAGAGGAAAAAGAGAAGTGATTCCTACTCATATTTTGTTCGCTTCCTTTCAACTAGAGATTATTTTATTTGTCATATTTCTATTAAAGGTCGGCCCAAGGAAAATTGCTCAATTAAATGAAAAAAGTGATGCAGTGAACAACGCCTTTCTAATCTCACTTTTAAAACTCCTTACATTTTATTCTGAATCAACTATATAACTAACTGTTATCCGATATAATTCGTTAAATGGATGTATGTGCGTGTGTGCGTGCGTGTTAATGTATGTATATATATATATATATATATATATATATATATATATATATATATATATATATATATATATATATATATATATATACACAAATACATATATGCATACACACAATTGATTCCAATTATTAATTATTTAAATGATTCCAAAGTTAAATAATTAATGATATCTGCTAACTACAAATTCCCATACTAACCCATCCCAATCACCGGAAACTGCATTACTATTAACGTCACAAATGTTAAAATAAGCATTAATTAACAATTGACCGCCAAATACTCTATGATAAAAACTTGATTGCTTAAATTATTATACATTGATTGTCGGAAGTTGCATTACTGAAAGAAATCATGGCGCATTCTGACTCATAAATCGAAAGATTTGCCCTCATAGTTCTACAGTAAAATTAGTTAGTAATATAAGGAAAGATATCACTTCTTATTTGGTTAATCCGGTGAAAATTTAAAGTATTACAAAATATTTGACAATAACTAATGGGAATTCAATTTCCGGAAATAGTGTGTCATTCTGCATTTTGCCATGTGATCTCTCCCCAGAAGATGAGAAGCAATGAAGTTCAGGACGAAATTACCCCACCATACCTAGTTCTTCCTCATTTGTTTTCATTCCCATATATTTCACCTTCTCCATTCTTCTCCAGACCCACATTTGAATAGCCTAAAATCTACGTCCATCATTCGACTGCCGTGACCACGTTTCCGCGCCGTAGATAACAACGCTCCCTATCAAAATGTCTTAGCAGCTTTACTCAACCCCTCTGTCAAGAACTCCCTCCTCCTTGTGAAAGCCTCTTTGCCAATGCTATTTTTATCCTTACGTCCCTACTACTTTGACCATGCTGATCCAAAGCACTTCCAAGATACGTAAACTATTCAACCTACTCTCATCTTTGATGTTAACCCTAGCCATTTTCTTTCTGGAAAACCGAATAACCTTTGTTTTAAACGAATTGAGTAGCTTCAGGCGTGATGTAGTGTAAGTCGAAGTCGAAGTAATGAATAACTGATTGTAGCACTTTTCCACTTGATATCAAGTGGAAAAGTCCTACGATCAGTTATTCAACCTTTGTTTTATTTGTATTGGTTCTCTTCTCATACCTATCGCACTGCTTCTCCAATTCACTTAGCACTGCTTGCAACCCCTTGGCTGAATGACAAACCACAGCTTGGTTATCAGCAAACCTAACCGATTTTACGAATTCCCCCAACTACTTTTGTAATCAGTTCTTCCTTAAGTTGTTCCCATGCTTCTTAAATCATTTCCTCCACGCATGCGTTGAACATCACCGGTAATAAAGGACAACACAGCCTTACAGCTCTACCTTACACTGCCCATCCGTAATCCCCGTTCCCCACCCGCACCAGAGCAGTCTGACACGTGTACAGGTTGCGGATTAGCCGCCTGTCCCTCCAATCTATTCCTATTTTCTGCAAAATCCTCGTTAGTTATTCCCAATTCACTCTATAAAACGCCTTTTTGAAATCTACGAAACAAGCAAATGCGTCCTGATATATGCGTGTATTTGTGTTTATATGTGTGTGAGTGTATGTGTGTATATATATATATATATATATATATATATATATATATATATATATATATTTACACACACACATATACCTACATGTTGATGATATTGAAAAACTAACGAGAGCAATATAGTATTTGGATGACCCAAAAGAACACAACAATATGAATAGAGGTAACGTAAAAGGACACTCACATTTCAGAAAGCTGAAAATTTTTTAAATGTGAGTGCACTTTTAAAGTTCTCTATTTTTATTTAATTGTGTCCTCCTGTGCCGATCAAATGCTGCTATGTGTTGCAGCTAGGAATAAATCAACGGGGTTTTGCATGCATATACATGTGCGGATAACATGAAAAATGATTCGTCTAGATATCTTAATATAATGAAAGAATGAACTTCATGACACGGAAATCGCCCATGTACCTCTCAAGGCAAGGTATTTGGAAATCGTTACACAATATATAGTACATGAAAAGATATTCTAGGAATGCTTACAGAGAATGGAAAACTTCAAGGACAAATAATGTGCGAAAGCTGAACAGTAATATTTTAATAGAGAGATCCCCTTAAGTAAGTTCATAAGGTGCTTCTTTTTTATTATTGATAAATTGCACTTTCTCTTTTACTGTCACTTTTATAATAAGGGTTGTTTTACGTTTCGATCATGAATATCCAAATTTATTTACCGATAAAAAATGTACTGTTCTTTATAGTTTCCTGTTCCACTTTATTCAGAGAAGTGTTGTTAAAAGACTTAGAATCGATAAATGAAACGTAGAAATTGAGCAAAGGAAGGAATCCATGCAAAGGAGAAAAAATTGAAAAGCGAGTTGATCGTTCCCACAAGATAAATTTTGAATCGATGACTGTTGACAGTAATGCTTTGAATAGCAAATTATTACTCGGCCGAGGGTAAAATGGGAGTCAGAAAGAGTACAGATGCCATTTGGTGTATCGTATAGGCAACCCTATGGTGTCATTTTTAGTATTCCTATAACTATGACTGAGATAATTTTGGAAGGCGAACAGACCCTAGCCATTTGAAAGACCAAGTGAAAAACAGCATCGACCGTTTCTGAAAGGATCCTCGAGGAAAAAGGAAAACTGCCAGTGTTAATTTATCACTCCAAGTCCATCCACTTTGGCGGACTGAAATGCTTTCCGTTGGGAAAAGGCTTTATTCACGGCCCCATTCTCTCCACGCCCCCCCCCACCCCCCGATTTTTGCATCGGCTCTTTCCTCCAGACGCTTCCTTCGAGTCCCTCACACCAACCGGTGCAGAAATCCCATCCCTTAAACCCCTTTTCCCGCCTCAGACTCCTTTTAATTTCCAACCACCTTCTCCCCGCTGTCGCAAAGATGACGACGACCCATTTTACGCCCCTTCCCTCCAACACCCATCCACCTCCCCTCCACGAGGACAACTTTTCTTATTCCCCATTTTATTCGCTCAGTAAAATTTTCTTTCGCTCCTCTCCCTTTCAGGGAATCTTTCGGGCGTGGATGGAATGGGTAGGTTCTTAGAAAGAGCAAAGGAAAAATGTAAGGAGGGATTGACATGGGGGATGAAGAGACGGAGAGACGGATGGGCCTTTTTCTAAGGTCTTGGGATTAATTTTACCACGCGGATCCTTTCATCAGGCGAAATCGTAGCCATTTTCTATTTCAGCGTCCTCAACCGGTTCCCCCTACGACGTCCAAATAACCTCAAGGACTGACGAGCAGGAAGAGAGAATTTGTGGTCTGTAATATAAGAAGTAAACGTAATATCCTCGGCAATAAAAAAAGGATATGACCAAATTTCTAGAAGTGGGTCGTTTCATACGGGTCCAAACCCTTCAATGGCTACATATATTTGTTCCCATTTTCAATTAACTCATCCGCCATATACTTCGTTACGATATAGGTTTAACCTACGTATTATTGATGGAACTGGATCATTTTTTAGTCAATGAACAAAGCTAAACGAACTAGTGATGCAGATGGCATCAAAATACCATAAATGATATGCATAATGAAATTCCGTATACTATTTTGGAAATGCTTGACGTGTTAACTGTAATACTTATATTGGGAGTACAGAGATGGAATTTAAAAATACTGCAATGATGCGCAGTGGTAAAACAAGGTTACTCTTTGTCATTCTTTAGATAGTTAATTCTTTTTTAATATTAGAGTTTAGTTCTTTAGACAACAATTTTCTGCCAATATTTATGTAGGTAAAAGGTTATTATGATTTATGTGTACGTATATCTCACAAGAATGTATTCAATGTGCATTTATTTGAAAATTAATATGACACAATTTAAATACCAAGGAGTAGCTCATTAGATGAGCTAGACAATGAAATCAACTGAGAATTCACTTCCTCATTTCCGTCGAGAATTTTACCGCGGACGATATTTCTGGTCTGATTGACCAAGGGTATCAACAGGTCTAATCGAGTTAATTTAATTAAATGCTTCTTTACGCGGCAATATCCGCTTGCCAACTCAATCCCTTCGATATGGAGTTACCCTACGACGTCTGCTTCCGATATTCCTTTACTTTTTTGGTTATTTCAGTGCACTTCAAAAGCTTCCTGACCGAAAAATACACTAATTCTCTTTTTCAGAAGTGACATTTGCAAACTTTGCAAATGTTATTATCACCAATTTTTCTGATCTATAGTAAGGTACTCTTTCTCCTAATATCCCCTAAAAGACCGTTAGGGGGTTAATGCATATTTTTTAGCCTTTTAAACGGTGATATAATGCCCCTCATATGAAACTTCTAGCCATGGAGAATAGAAAATATCTAAATATACAAATATTGGACGCATAGAAATAAAGGGCTACAATTCAATCTTGGTAATAACTGGGTACAGTACGGTGACAAACTGGTGGAGTTAATGGGAAGGTGAAGAAGACGCTAGAATTTTGCCTAAATTTTGAATCCTAAATAATACAGGAAGGAAACTCGTCCACACTCGGCAAACCGGCCGTAATAATAATTATATTAAATTTTTCTCTAGAATTGTTGTGATAATACAAGGAAACAGCGAACCATTTTTGGCATTATAAATTTCACACCAAAATATTAGCACACATCAACGCATTAATTTTCGTTAATATTCGGCTTCGTACTACGACTATTATGTCTATGATTCAATTGCTAAGCTTAATCGCATTAGATTTTTGTACAGAACATATGTTTAGTCCGAGCAGAGTTTATACAGCTTTTAGGCATTCACCGATGGAGAAGAAGCAGCTCTTGGCGAGGGATATTTTAACTCTTCCAACGTTTCAGGAGTGAAATATAATCAGGCTGACGCATAAACCTTAAACGGCGATTTTGAATAAACCTAACAACCGAATGGTGGCCACATTGTTATAAGTAACTGTATTTTGAGAGCTTTTTTAGATTTTTCCATTCTCCTACACAAAATAGGCGTGCGAAAAAGAAGAGAGGACACAGCAATATTCTTTTTTTAACTCATTCTCTCTACTCCAACTAATGTCATCCCATGAGGATATCTTATTTTATTACTCAGGATCATTCAATACAATATTCCTCAATTGTTATTGAGATAAATCACATTAATCATGAATCAATCATCATCAAACAACAATTTGGGAGTATCTAAAATTACACAGGAAAATATTTTCATCATAAAATCTGTGACTCAACTGAAATCACAAAACAACTGCAAAAACAGCAGATGTAGGGAATTTCTGTTTTTTCTAAAATTCATCACTAAGCACTTGTTAAAGTGTAATTCCAATTTCCTAGTATCGTACCAGCGTTGTATAGCATTAAGGTATATGTTAAACCAGCTTTGTCCTCAAGATCACAGATATTACGGTAAACCACTGCATCGTCGGCCAATAAACGTATCTCATTAGTGACTACGGAGTCAATGGCTTTAGTGTAAAGTAGGGACTAAAGAAGTCCGTTGACACTTCCCTGCGGAACACTTGAATTAACTTCCTGCACTGCATTTGAGCTAACGCCATCTATGACTATTCTTTGTACCCGACCATTTAAAATGTATTAAATCCAACCCAGGTTATTTTTATCAATGCCATATACTTGTAGCTTTGTGAGTAGATTATTATGAGGTACTTGGTCAAAAGCAACCCTAATATCTAGTAAAACCGCGTCCCCTGGAGCATTGCTATCTCCTGATATAAAGATATGATGAATAAAAATCGCCAGCTGCGTATCGCAGGATCTACCCTTTCAGAGACCGTGCTGATTTCTCATCAATTATTCCAGAGTATCGAGTTGTCTCACGAATGAACTATCAACTACTTATATGTGCCGTGACCTTGTAGGAAATGGAAATGAGGGATATAGGCCTACATTTTCTCGGTTCCCCCTTGTCTCCGTTTTTAAATATTGGTGTTACGCTAGCTGTTTTCCAATCACTGGAAACCTTATGATATACCCAGACAGGGTCATTCAAATAACAATGTTTCCTTTGAACTTAAAAACACTAGGGATTTTCTAGATCCTCAATTATGATTTCAGCATTCGTTCTCTAAACCTTTTGATTTACAAGAGTAGAGAAAATTAATTTTAAATGAAACAATTTCAAAGTGTAAAAATAATTCGCGTTGACCATGATTCTAATATCAGTCAAGGCGAATGACTTCTATTATTTGATATGGTTTCATTTTAAGGCATATTAGAGGATAACTTGGTTAAATTTATTGCAGCATTTCTCGCAGTATTTTGGATTAGAGAAAATGTTGTCAAACAATCATTATGATATACCCACAGAGGTTCATTCTAAAAACAATATACCCAATTAACTTAAAAAGATAAGTGATTCTCTAGATCCTCAAAGATGATTTTAAGATTCGCTCTCTGAAACGATTCTTGCTGAATCTTAGTATCTCAGACACTCTGGGCTTTTCCACAAGGTTCTTTTAGTAGATCGTAGGCTGTTGCCACGATTTGATGGTGAAGGGGTGGTTCTATGGTTTGGCTGCGTGTGATGCATTTTTGGGCTCAAAGTTTCTCCTGATGCTGCAGTAAGCTTCTTCGGGAGCGGCAGAAACACTCGTTGCAACGGGGGAAGAAACGATGAGCCCAAAAATGCTCCTCACGTTGCCCAACCCGAGAAACTCCCCTGTGTCGTTATCTTTTTGCGTTTAATGGCAATAGCTTTGGCATTTTTAAGCTATGTGTGAGCTTAGCACTTTCATACATTCACTCGAGTAATAAAAATAAGTTTATCCTGTTGAATCAGTTTCTTAAAAACGAAGAAAGTGAGGAAAATGCCACGTGAACGTGCTTCACCCGGAAAAAGAGGATATCCCATACTTAAAACCAAATTTTTGAGATGTTCTTTCAAAAAAACATAACAATATCATTCTAGGAGTGATGCCATGGTCTTTCTACATATTCTGCAATCTCCTTCTTGAATTTTTTCTGCTTGCTCATCACGTTACAAACAGAGAGGAGACACTTCAATTATTATGATAATACTTCTTCCGCAGACTATTATTTTGCTTTAGCTATATTATTCACGCTCACAGATTGAAGCGACAACCCTTTAGGGGAAACCACGGCTGGAATCAACGAATATTTACTTGCGACTGCACCGTTTAGAATTATATGGGAGCAAGATACTTTGGACGCTCAGTGAGCACTGATTCCATACGATGTAAGCTAAAAGTACAGTTTTAGAATAGGAGAATGATCCCTGAATAAACAAAAAATACTTGAAAGTCTCCCCATTATTTTTATGTGTTTTCTTTATTTAGAGTCAAATATTCTATAAATAAAAAGACAAATGTGCAATTGGTGAGTATTCCATTTGCGATATACGTGGGATGTGTCATGGGATTCTGCATTCATTTACTATATCATAGAATTACGAACTTCATAAATATGAAGTTGAAGTATTAGTTTTTTTTTAACTTGATATGTGTTGATTTGTATCGACAGAAACATCCTTCCATTGTAAATGGCAGTTTTTAAGGACTATATTTTGTCATAATAATTATTTTTATTAGAAGACTCAGCTGTATGGTTATTGTTTTGAAAAATAAGAAACCAACCAAATACTTCATTAATACTTCGTCAATAATTAAGTTGTAATAACAATATTCAATTATCACAATACTTATATGCATCCATGTATTACATAAGAGATATTTTTATAAAACTTAAGTCGTCATGAAGAAATGTTTAGCACGTACAGTAATAGTACTGAAGTATAGTGACCCTATTGGTTCACTACATCATTTGGTAGAGTATAATTTCATCACGGTAAACGTTCATTTTGAATGAAAAATAATAGTAAAATGTCAAAAATGAAATCTAAGGAGCAAAACACGCCCTTCTGCCGTTGGCAGTTACCTTTTTTTTTACACATGAGCATTGTGAATGAATATATAACCTATTTCACCATAATGTTCATGATAAAACCTATTTCTATCTTTAAAAATGTCTGCAATTTATGTGGCAACAAACAGAGTATTAATTATACGTAAGCACAATGGATTTTACGTGCTTTTCAGAAATCCAACGCTGCCTCATTCCGGGAGATATATAAGTTTTCAGAACGTTGCCAAACTTTTGGTTCTGTTTAAGGGGGTACAAAGATATGCGGGAAACCGATTTTTTAATACAAAAACCTTTATGAATCATTCCAAATAAATGTACACCTTATACGCGGTAAATTTTAACGAGAAGTTCCAGGGATTCCACATGAATCATGAATTTCAAACAAAAGGATATACGTGTCAATATTTTTTTTATCCTCCTGGAATGAAACAGCACACTCTCTCTTCTCCATTACTACTCCGCCAACACCTTTATTGAACACTTTTGACAATGTAGGGGAGAGCATTTATTCTCACTCAGGAACGCAAGTGCTATATTCTATACGGCGAACCACCCAGATTCGCGGAATCGCACGAAATAATATTTCTCTCACTTTTATCGACCCTCTCCTCAAGCTACGCGAAGAAATTCCAGCAGAGAAATGTCAAATTATTATAAAATGTTAAATTATCTGTTTTTTAACTGTCAACAAAAGGTAAATGGATAAATGAAATGAAAAATCATGAATTATACTGAACAATGAAAATAAATAATTTCCACATAACTAAATCCAAAACATCTATATGGACATGCTGTACCTTGAGAAACATCGGTATTAGTTATGGACAATAAAAAGAATTACCTAGTACCAAAGATATAAATGCGATGACCGTGCTAAAGATGGTGGTACCTTCAATGTGAATCGTAAGAAGACGAAGTTCTACAGTCGAAGCCAGAGTATTAGACGATAGAGACTGAAATATGGGAGAATGAACAGCTACCGTCATTAAATCGCTCGAACAAAATACGGACAATTAAATAATTCTTTTTTCCTGGAGAATATTCCGAATAATGGCGGGGAAATTAGTTTTGAGAAGTTCAGAGGTAATAAGTTTTGCACTGGCGTGCAGATTTTTATTGTAATTCTGCTGCATATGAACTATCTACGTGTGTGTGTGTGTGAATGCAGTAATAACGGAACTCTAATGGGATATCTTCTACACGTGGACAATGTCAGACTGATATTTTAAAATGTTTCTAGCTGAGCCGACTACAGTAAACAGACTCCTTTCGTTCCGCTCCACACAAAGAAGGTATACTTCTTTCTGTGAATTTAGTTCGCTTCGCGTCACTGCTTTGTTTTCTCTACCGCTAAGAGTTCCATTACTCTCCGCAACGTGTCCCTCAAAAGTATTGCTGCTTACGAGAGGGAGTGTGTGCAAGGAAGAGACTTAAGAACTCATAGAGCTTCGACCGTCATCCACCTCCGCTCTTGAGAATCTTGTAAGGATTTTCCATCCCCCTCCCCTGAAATATGTGGGTCATTCGCATGCAAGAGAATGATATGGAATTTTAATTTTGTTTAATAGCACCCCAGAAAATGTTATTCACATTTTTGGCACATGGCGCAAAAAGTCATTCAGGTGTGAGTAAAGTGCACCCTTTTGGTTGTAATGGCAGATTTCACCAACGTTACGGTTGGTTTCTGGGAATTGATATATTATGACAAATATAAAAGTAATATCAGCAGATGCATCATCAATACATATTTTAACGATAACAACCGGAGGTGGTATAGTGCTGTCATTGCATTTTATGGATAATATACATTTGTTTTTTCTTGTTCAAATATTATGTAGTTTAGTGGATTTTTTTTGTTTGGTCCTAAGTTTCAGCATTTTGGAAGTTAATCGTTCCGCGCAGAAGGCATTCTTTAGCATTATTGCGCACCTGAAGACACAAAAGGTAGATGTTTCCTTGTTGCAAAATGTTCCACAAGGAAATCGTATTTATAGGGTATAAAAAGTTTTGAAGAGCAAAGAAACACATCTAATACTCTCATGCAACTTTACTTGCACTCGTGGAAAATGTATTAAGAATTGCATCGGTACTGAGAAAGGTAATTATTTCGGCAAAATCTTGGAAGGAGTGAAAACCTTTGAATCAGTTTTAGAGTATTTGAGTGACACGTATCCAATGCTCTTATTCTGCCTCCTGAATTTTAGCAATGCATGAAATTGTGCGCTTAAATGAATCTTTACCTATTTATGATCTTTATATACTTAAAGCATTAATCAATAAGGAACTTGAACGGCTCGGGAGGAAAATTGAAAGCTAATTCTAATTTCAGTATGACGTAAGTATGCAATTAAGAGAATAATAATAATGGAATAATATCACAGGCAATACATCAACAATAAATATGAATTATGACGTGCAGAATGTTAGCAAAAGTGTTACAAAATAGAAGTGTTAAGCTGATTTATGGCTTCAGGATTGCAAGTATGAGGGAAGGCAATATTATGGGGTATATTTCCTGCACAGCAATCAAAAAAACCTTTAACTAGATTTACCTTTCTCAATAAACCTTATAAGGCAACATTTTGCAGCAAGATAGTTAGAGTGACCCAAATATGGGTGACGACCATACCCTCTAAATCTGAATTGAATGAACCCGCTTGAAAGTTATATTAGATTTTGACTATTGAATTGATTTTCCTGTGGTTTTTCTTTTAGTATTTGTCCTGATATACTCGAAATATATTTTCAGTTTTTTTTGAGTCTTAGTTAAAAGCTAATTTCCAAAAATGGTACCTAACTTTGAAAATATTACACAAACTTTCGCAGCAATAGAATGACAGATTGGAAGTAGTCTTTCCCATTGAATTCCTAACTTCTTGAGCCATTCTAATCCTACGCTGACGTGACATAGCGTTAATGACAGCGCTCATGCACAATAGGTTCATTAGTACATCAAAATTGCTTCATTTCTTAGAATACACGAAAAAGATACCATCACACATCCTACGTTTGAACAATCAAGGGTCCTGATGAATGGTGTGAAGCTACGATGTATGAGTCTACTTTCTAAAATTAATAGGATGCCAAGTCAATGTGTCATAATTTTCCAATTACGTTTATACCATACGTTCACCAACACACCAAGTTCAATTGCTCAGAAGTTCACAGCTGGTGTAAACTTCGTGAGCTATGCTACGAGAGACATGCCACTAGTCACGTTATGTTTCCTTCACAGGGAAACAGTTAGAAAACTTATCGAACTCCAAAAGTGTCAAAACGGCAAATGTACTGGCTCTCCATGAACACTATTTTGGGGATTATTATTTTCTCAAATGATTTATCGCAGAAACTAAAAAAACTAAACTTCCCACCTTCCAAGTCCCTTGGAAAGGTTGCCCAGAGGAAAGGTTGCTAATGTTTATTTAAGATTTAATTAACCGCTTTTTTGTTTCCTTGGAAGTTCTTTCCATCCCGTCCCAATGTTCTTCCCAAATTTTCCAAAGGTTTACATAATGCTATTCTCATTTCTTAAATTTTCCTTCGCATTATCTCCATTTTGCTCCCGTTAAATCTTCAAAATAACGTTTTGCCACAGTCCAAGCCCTTGTAATCATTTTGCATTTTAAATGAAATGTAACTTAGACTTTAAAAGAGCTAAAACGGATTGTATAATCTAGACGATTGAACCGGAGTAAAAATGAAGGCGTTTTGAGGGATATTTAATAAATGTTAACATGAAGATAGAGTAATTAAAATATTTGTGGAACTCCAGGACGGGATAGAAAGCTCAGCAAAAATCAAAAGGGATGGGCGAGAATAACGAAATTATCAAGCTATGGATCATGGGAGAGTTGCATAAGAGCATGGATGAAAGAGGAAATAAAATAATCCAAGCACGAAAATTTAGATAAGGATGATAAGAGTGCTAAACAATTAAACTAGGCGAGAAACTTACAAAGCCAAGGAAATGCGCGGGAAATATTGCTGCGTTGACGTCAAAAATTTTCGTAAACAATGAAAAGTAGTAGCGCTTCATAACAAACTAAGAGAAACGTCATGATAAAGCAAGGAAAAAACTAAACCTACCCGAAGATATGAGACCGAGAAAGAAGATAGAAACAGAGATATCGAGACAGGAAAATCGCTAAGGGAGTCGAGAGAAGTCGGAATCAATGGGAATTGATTATTTCCCCATAGATTACTAAAGAGTTTTAAGATAAATGGAAGAAAGGTATTATTTGAGCTTATACGCAGCATCAATGATGAAATACTGTAGCCAGTAGATTTTCTTGGGTGAATTATAATCCCTAATTCAAAAATGTATAAAGCAGCTATGTGTGGACTATTAAACGATAAGTTTAATTTTACAAGGAGCAAAGGTAGTTAAGAAGAAACATCAATGCAAGAATACTAAATAGTGCAAACTACCACCTATGCAAAGATCAGTTTGCCTTTGGACAGGGGACAGGAAAGCATGGATTTTGAGAAGTCACTCGATCGTGTCGAAAGGGTATATTCGATGGGGATATTCCGGAATATGAGTGTGAACTGAAGAGAACGGTGACTTATTTGAAATTTCTATAAAAATCAGAGGCAAGGGTAGCCAAGGGAGAATCGAGAATCGATGGGAGTGATTGGCCGGAGAGCGAGTCAGCTTTCCTGGTATCGCATTCTTCAGGTTTCCTGCTAAAGAAATGCTAAGGTTAGAAAAAGTGAGGGGGAGATGATTGAGTCAATTAGGTGCGCATATAGTCAAGTAATAGTGGGTTAGAAAGCCAAGAGACAGCAGTTATTTTTTAAAGCTTCTTAGGAACAATGTGATAGGTATGGAATGAGGATTAATCACAAGAAAACAGTAAATAGAGTCATGAAAAGAAGGGAAATCAAATATAAGAATAACATTTGGAGGAAACTGGAGAAGGCGGAGCAATTCATTAATTTTAGCAGACAGAGAGAAAGAGGCATAGTAGTATAGTATAGGCATAGTATTCTAAAAGTTAGAGGCATATTTGCGTATGCGAAGGGGAATTAGCCAAATAAAAATATCGATGACGGGGACATTGAGTAAATATGGGGAGAAAGAGTAAATTCAAATATGATATGAGATTTGAAATGTAGATTAGCGCAGAAATTATCTGAAGCCTGGTCTTAAAGGCAATAGGCACTGAATAAATTGGAGAATTGTGATAGTGGTGTGGCGAAGAATGAAGAACATTAGCTTGACCGAGAAGAAGACAAACGCTGACGTTTTAAATATCGTGGGCGCAAAGGACGTTGCGAAGCATCGTGGGTTGTTGAAAGCCCTGATAGAAGGGAGAACGTTGAGAATGAAGGGTCCAGGAAATGAGATAACTTGTTTTTATTCAGTATTAAGATAGGTAGAACTGACGATGAAATTATGACAAAAAATATAGGGCAAATAAGGAGGGATTTCTCACGTTATTTATAAGTGTACAGTCTTTAGGGACCGTCCTCTAAATAGTTAGAATACGCCAAATAAGTGGTCTGAGAGTAAATATGGTCTCTTTGATTGAGATACTTCTTATATTATTGGTTAAATGGTTGGATTAAAAATACACGTATTATATTATTTAAAGCGTTGGAAATAAAATTGTTTAAAAAATACGCAAAAATTTTACATTTAAGATAACAACATAACGAAAATTCTAAACGCGCTGCCCAGGAAAATTCAACTAGAAATCAGTAATTTTCGAAAAAAAACACTATTAAGTGGCTCATGAATACGATAAAATGCTTAGGACCCATTTCATCGAACGCAAACAGGATATTTCAAAATTAGGTAATTCGAATTATCAATATGATGAAATATATTCAACTGTTCCCGGCTCAACTTTGTGGAAGTTCATGTTCATTAAATGAAGAACTCTATCTGTATCTTTCCACTGTTTTATTTATACCTGATGATGACGCTTAAGCGATGAAACTAGTTGTACGTAAACAAAGAAGAGTGGAAAGATCATTGTGTTCTTCATTTAATGTTGATAAAATATCTTATCGCATAGTTTTTAGTTTTCGCTAACCTTTCCATTATACTCCTAGTAATTAGACGAATATGACGTAAAGAATAATGGTGAGATTTAATTTTTAATTATAACATTGAATGGAAACCAAACCCATATTCGCGAAAATTAACATTTGATGTAAAAATGTCGTAAAATCCTTGAAACGTCAATTGACAAGACCAAATTAATCATCATATCAAGGGCAAATATTCCAATTACTATAAAAATAGTGAACACAGTTGAAGCAATAACGATATCGATTGCTGTGCAAACGGAGTGTTATGAAATGGTTTCTATCTCACGCAATTCTCGAACGGAGAGCAAACAGGAAAATTCTCAGAAAATTAAAGATATTCCAGTCTGAGAGTTTTATTGCTCTTACGCCTGGTCCCCTAACAGTCACTACCATAAGTCCTTGTGGCGGCTTAGAGTTTTGTAGACGCAAAGTCTTTCGCTAGATCAAATCTGCCCATGGGTCCATTAATCAAGAGCTGCCCAATCGCATGGCACATGAATCAGGGCGAAACATGCCGCTTGGGTAAAGGAGTTGGAAGCCTCGCGGAGACCTATGTTCTTTATGACGGGCGTTAAACTTCTGGTACCTACACTCTATCTTTAGAAAAAATCAATGACGGATGAACAATACTTCAACACTTCATCCCTATGGGTAAACAACGTTTTCAGTGATTAAGTGGAACCAAGAGTTACATCTATATTTATTTGGGGTTAGGGGAATGAATTGCTGTATGGGAACCGTCACTGGATTCTCGATATCTAAGTCATAAATTCAAGTGTTTCCTTAAGTGAGAAAATATTATACGTTCGAGTTGGGTGAATGACAAATAAGTTCAATTAATCACAATAATAATTACTTGTAATGGCCTATACCGTGTATACTCCTAGCTATACCGTGTACACTTCAATACCGTAAAAAAATGTGTGAAACTTTAAATGATAGGAATAATTGTGTAAGTGGTTCATATTGGGAATTAGTATTCAAAAATATGTCATACTATATGTTCCGGAAAGGTCACGGAATATAAATGATGGAGGGCGAGTTTCAAGGGTGCGTACCAGATAATGTAAGGTAGAAATAACGGCGGGCGTCTTCTAGCGAGGGATAAATGGAGAAAAAGTTTGATTTAGGCCCGACTCATGGCACAGGGACGCTCAAGTCCGTGTCTCCGTGGCTATTATTCACGGGCAAAGTCCAGGAGACGCTCAAGGGCTCAGTTCCAGCCAATTGACAGACCTAATCCCTCGTCCCACCGCTTCCTATCACCCCTTGAATGCGCAACAGCTGCAATGGATGCCCAATCTCTGGTCAACCCTTCCTACCAAGCGTTCACTACCCATAAGCGTGCATGGAACTCAGTTCAAAAAAGATCTTCAAAAAGATTGATGAGTCAATAAGTACGGTCTAATCATTGGCAGCGCGAGTGAGCCTTTACAGCCTGAAAAGACAGAGTTGAAACTGCAGAAATTTTGAGTCTATGATAACAATAATTCAATCTGTTAGAATCGAAAAATATTACTTTAACCCTTGAAGTTAGTGAAGAACGTGAAGTTTGTTTCACGGTGAAGAATTAGAAACAAATACAGCATAAACGTCTCCATGAAAGAATATTAAGTAGCGCGTATGGCTATGTCACTAATTTAAGTACACTAGCAATACGGCATATAATATATGGCATCGTAAAATAGACTTCATGATCCTTAAACGCTTCAAAATATTCAATCCACTAAGTTAAGTTAAAACCATTCAGAGTTTCCAAAAGCATGAGAAAAAAAGTATTTTTGGGCCCGTCAACAAGAGGGAAGTGTTGAAAACGCTCGGCCTTTCTTTGGTTTTATTCCAATAATTCAACACGGATCCTAAAACTTTTCAACACTGCTACTCCCAAATAACACATTTTTATAGTTATTTATTTTGAAGCAATAAAAAACTGTGACACTTGAATTAATTTATATTTCATTTATCTTAAAAGTTAATAGTTCAGAATAATAATATTTATAATAACAGTTAAAACCGGATAATCTGACTCAAAAGATCTAATTATACCTTTCAATTTAAGTAGACTTAATACTTACTTTGAAGGCCCTATCCCGTAAAAACATCGGTGCTAAAAGACCACGTCTGAAGTATACACGCAGCATTTTTTCTTATGCATGCAATAGAACAATTTCAACAAAGAGTCTTCGAGAGAAGAGTGGTGGATGAAGTTTCTGGTTGAATCTTGAAACATGTGAACTTTGTGCAAAAAAGATGACGTTTTTATAGAGATATTCATGCAAAAAATTGAATCGAACATATTTCCAACCTATCAAGGTTGTTTTTCAATAAAATAAAGCCTATTCATCAGAACTGCAGAATTAACACGATTAAATATTTGCATTGAATTCCTGACTTCATAATCAAAGATTTTGACTATAAGCATGAAATATTAATATCTCCAACTATATCTCCTGTTAATAAATACCTCTATTACGAGAAAACCCTTAAACAAATTAAAAGTTTAAAAACTAGTGAAAGTTTCTTGGGACAAGTATAAAACATTTTATTGCAAAAGATAGGTGTTTTTCGATTTTCGTTTTCAGTGTCATTAACCAATTTGGGGCTCCTAAACGCGGCTATTAATTGTGAACATTGACTAACGCAACTGTGGAGACCTAACCTCAAATTTAAATAAAAATTGATTTCCTCAATAACTCAAATAAGTCAAAGTGGCTAAATATTTACCCCTGTTTACCATTAGTGATAAAAATGAATACATCAATATGTAACTGAATATTACCAGATCAATCCCCGAAACGTTTGTCCACTTTCCATTGAGGTTCTGTAAAAAATTAATATAAAATTTAACATTTTATTCAATATTAGTAGCATTATTTTATTAATGACCTCATTCCAACGATTTTAACTACATTTTTTATCTATTTACCTTTTTCTCCGTCAAATGCTCGTAAAATTTTTCGTCAGATTATGTTAAATTTGAAAAAAAGGAAGGCTATAATACTGTCAATATTATTTGAAACAGACATCGTCACCCATTTTGTCTTCTTTAACTCTACTTTTTTATGATTGTACTTACAGATTTATGGTTTAAGAAGCCAAGGGTTAGATCCCGGATGTATTATGTTCATTTTTTTGAAAGTTACTTATCCCTTGTGTTCGTTCGCATGTGTTTCTTTGCTACTTTTTCCATTAATCCAATCCGATGTGTTTATAAAGCCCCAACTGCGTCTCGGGATTTTATGTTTATATATTATTGATATTCTACTTTTGAATGTAGGTTTTAGATGGTCACAGACTGGATAAAATGATACATCATAATCTTCATAGCTTATACATGTCAAGACTATTTTCGCTGCGAATACTTTTCGAGGTCAAAAGTGAAGATCGTATCAAACATACAGTTTCGATCCGCTCGTATGCGACACTAGCATGACAGTTTTACTGCATAAACAACTTAGTCACTAAATAACGCCAATGCCCACTGTCCTATTTAGTGACGTGCGTGTGTATGCAGGCTTAAGACGCTATAACTGATATTTTAAAAGCACTGATATCACTGCGAGAAAATAAGTTCGCGGAAAAATTTTTTTGCGATCCAGTGGAATTTTCGCTGGCGTGCACATGGAAATACGGTGCAAAATACTAATGATCCGAGACAAGAGACAATCCTCTTCTCCGCCCTTTGTCGTGGAGGGATGAATGTCACACTGGGAAAAGGGTAAAAGTGTTTGCCAGCGAGGCGCATGGAAAGTGTTGGCCCCCGATCGAAGGAAGCCCCGAACCTTCTCCTCCTCAGCTTTTCTTCTCCCACCATTTCTCCTGCAGCGGGAAAGACAATAGCGTCTCCCTCGGAGATGTTCAAGGACGAAAAAGAAGGGTCGGAGGGGAGGGGAGGGAGAAATGGAATTGGCGAAGGAGGAGTAGATGGCAAGAGACGTGGAAGTGTTTGGGGGAGACTTATTGAGGTGCATGGGAAAACGCGAGGGGCGAGGAACAACGGTGGGGCGGGCGGGGAGGGCACGGTAGTGAAATATGGATAGCCAAGCATGGAGAAGTGGCTGTCGCGCAGAGGACTGACCTGGGGGAGAGCGAGGTGAAGGGAAGACTGCAGAATTGAAGTTTAGGAAAGGATGCGGAAGGACATGCGAGACGAACGACTTTATCGGCGTCACGAAGGAATCCTTGTTTTCAACTCGCAACACATGAAACTCAAAAGGAAATACATTGAATCGATACGTAGTTGAAAAAAAGCCATTAGATATGACACTGATTTCGCTAAGTGGCTGTGCTGCCTTTTTAGTGATATAATTCGAAGTTGCAACGCAATAAAAAAATTGGAAGTTGAGTAGAATGGTCGAAGTTTGAAATGGATCTGTAATACTTACGCCTGCAATTATGTAACCGATGCCAATTCCGCTAATTAATGTGGAATTATTCCCCCCCCTAATTCAATAATTCACATTGATTTCATTTATTTGGTCAAATGAAGCACAAGTTGCTCGCCAAGCAAAATTAGAGTAGTCTATTCACAAATTCAACTATATTATATTGTATGTAACAGTAAGATTTGAGTTCCACATTGACTGCTGGCGCAAAAATGTAGACATTAGTTTGCATGAGCACTAGACTTTATCAATGAGGAGATAATTCTAAAACTGAAACACAAAATTGCGCCAGCCCTTAGTTAAGAGAATTTAGGCACTCAGAGGCATTCAGTTCTAATGAGTATGAGTTAACTCTCGAAAATGCACCCACAAATCCACAATCATACAACCTTACACACGTGAGATCAATCGAAGTACGTCTTAATCGTTGGTTATATAAACGTGTTTTTACTGCAAAGCAACCAACCTCACTTGTTTCACGTCTATGCTATACTTGAATGAACAAGAACATCAGCATTCGATTGCAAAACAAGAAAATTCTGCCTGACAGTTTTTTTACAATGATTTTATGGTATATTTGTGGAGGAAAAATAAGTGGTGTTTTACTAATCAATTCTTTGTACTATTTTAAGTATACCTAAGAGCATTTATCTTGTTTTATCATTAAAACTTTCTGCACTACTTTTGAAAGGGTCTATATATTTTTCACTGGCGCATTTGTTCACCAAGTTTCTGAAACTAGTATGGCATATTGAGCAGCATATATTCAGTCATATATATATATATATATATATATATATATATATATATATATATATATATATATATCGATACATATATATATATATATATATATATATATATATATATATATATATCGATACATATATATATATATATATATATATATATATATATATATCGATACATATGGAAATAGTTATAAGAAAAAGGGAAAGGAACAGATATAAGGGACGAATACAGGAGAGGTGGGGAAGGAGGAATCGAGCAGATCACGAGCGCAAAAATATTTCTTTAACTCTTTTCCATTAACGGCACTTAGAAACGTAAGTTTGACATTCATAAAAAATCCCAAAGCACCTTTGTGACGTACGCTTGCCTTGAGGAGTGATTAACATTGATCCAGTGATCCCTCGACGGAATTATGTCCCTCCGCAAATAGCTCAATAATCCACACATGACAATCAGACTTCAGCACAGCTCATTAACGCATGGATTCATTTGGATATAAGCTTTTGGAATACTTGAGATTCGTTTTACTGAGCAAAGGAAAATAAATAAATTGATCATTATAGACGAGAAAACGAGGGAAGATGATGACGACTATGAGGAAAATTGTCGGGTATGAAGTTTGGCAAGCGAAAATTATCCATTCCGGATTCTTACTTTAGTTAGGGTTACGAATATGTGAATTAGTGTTTGTCTTTAATGTAAGAAAATAAGAAAACGCTAGCGTTCAACAACACTTAAATGTAGATTTGAAGATGAAAAAAATGTACATCCTGCCTTCCAACTGAATGGAACATCTTCCCATCAAAAAATAGTCCATGGAGATATCGAAGAAGCAACATACTGGCTACCGTCTGCAATAGAAAGAGATTGCAGAGTATTTTTCCGGGTAATTATGAGCGTTCTCTTGAAGTTATTTCCTAAATCTGATAATCAATACCTTTGTAACACGCCCAATGCCCACCAATCATGATTTAAAATCAAGTTTTAAACTTGTCAATAATTGGTACACATGACACTTGAGCACGATTGGCTTATTCTCTATCAAAAGAGCCGTCGGACTTCGGCATATGCGACGGATGAAATATTACTGTCCTCTATTCATATGCAATTTGAATATATGGTATGTTAACCCATACTAAATTGATTCTCTTGTTGGGTGGGGTTTGAGGATATTTGGTGACACCGAATAATCACTTCGCGGGCGTTAAGCGCCATCGGCGTGGCTCTGTGGAAACATAGTTCATGTGACATGTTACAGATGACGTTCAGGCTCGATTGAATGAATACCTTTATCAGTTTTAACGCAAATATATTCGGCAAGAGGAACGTACACGCACGTATCTATGTACGAGCTTATTCATCTTGGCCTCACGGCATGCAAGTTGGTAGATTCAACGATTCGGAAACAAAGCATGCATATTTATGCAATCACTAAACAGTCGTTATAATCCAGAAAATCAACCCTACGGACGACGGCGTTTCTCATCGATTCTCCGGTGGGTGGAGTTTTTCCTTTTTCCAGGGACCTCCAAAATTGTTACACGTTCCATAAAAGGAAGGAAACGCAGCGTCTGCATTCACCCTCTATTACGTAAAGCGCCGGGGCATCAGAGTTCAGCCATCCCTTCGGAAAGGACCGAGTGATGTACTCAGCGCAGCCTTTCGAAAGTGCTTGAAATCCCGGCAATGACGGATTTCCCAACGTGGGACTGGCTTCTTGCCCCCCGATACTCAAGGATTGAAAGGCAGCCTGAAAAAATGTTCGTGCTCCTTTTATGCAACGAGGATCTTAAGCTTCGCCCCTTTCCCAGGTTACACTTTGACAGACTTATAAAGTCACCGGGTTTCTTCCATCTCCTCAATAAACCGCTAATTTTTATCTGCACCTTCTCTATCTGAGTGTTATATATTTTTTTCACGACACAATTCTTTTGAAGGTATTTTTGTCCACGGAGGCTTTTCGTAGTAGTAGTAGTAGTTTTAAGGGGAGGCGACCGACAGCTAAGGTCATTTGCGCCATAGGGGATGGATAGGAAAGATGAAGGGTGGAGAGAAACCCGGCGTCGGCATTAGCCTACTCTTTACGAAAGGCGCCAAGGGGTCCGCAGTTTAACGTCCCATCCGACGGACGGCGTACTCACTCAAAGTGCCCTCCACAAAACACCTCAAGTAGGGATCGAGATACCTCTGAAAAATATTCAACACCGCCGGGATTTGAACCCGCGCCCTCATGGTGGGAAGCCAGTACGTTAGCCCCCGCACCATCTCGATCCCCGAGGCTTTTCGTGTGTCTAAGGATTGTGGAGCGCAAGGAATGCAGATATTGCTAAATTTAAACATAGGTGTATTATTTTTTGTCGATTAATGGTGTGGTTTCACGTTTTTATTATTTGATTACCTAATGCATGATCCTACCTAGTGCATGCAAACTCCCTTTTTTTACTCCTCACTGCCGTTTCGCTGTGGAAGGGTTTAGGCGCTCAGACGACCCCTCGAGAGGTATCGGCATTGATTTTTCCTCAGCAAGTTTAACATCGTGGAGTAAAAGGTAGGATATGACGCACACGATTAGTATTCCGCCCGGTGTAGATATGTATGCGTGTATTTTACGTGCCTCAATGAGGATTCATCAAAACCTCTGACCCCATCTGGAATACCATTTAACTAATAGTTTCACGTTATTAACAGGTTAAAACGTCAAGACAGGAAACGAAAACCACCTGATAACCTTAGAATGTAACCATAGTGATAAATCTTGAGAAGTATATGATCCTCGAACCAGAGTGTCAGAAGCCGTAATTAGCAGCGCGGGTCTCTGAATACAGCTCCAGACTAAACTGAGTCAACAGAAGCAAAAGAGAAGACAAAGAGAAGGATCACAACTCCTATAATGGAAGCCTTTGAAGGTTACATGACACACAGGATTTCTAAGATAGCAAACGCTGTAGAAGTGAAAAAAGGAAGCAAAAGTGTCGTATTCTCTCGTGACTTGAGAAGGTAGGTATGTAAATCTGCTGTGACAAGATTTACAGCAGAATTTATCGTACATTGGGAATAGTAATATGTGAAAAAGGTATATTTATGAAGGAAATATATTTTTTCTGAGTAAAAGTATTTGAAATATTTATTGAGGACATCACTCAGGGTAATGTGTAATGTAGATAGTGGGAGAATCGTGTCTGGTGAGGTGATACATGCAGATAATATCGTTAGATATGTTGAAAAACAGAATTGTCCACCTTCGGATTACAATGGAGTTTTAATTGCCATAAATATGAGGCTGAATGAAATATGGAAAAAATCTTCCTAGGTGTAAATAAATAAATACATGGTTAATTATTGCTGTATATAAAGGAAAACTCCAATAAAACAAATTATATTTTAGCCTGATATATCCAGTAAGAGCACCATCAACCTTAAAATACCCCAGGCTTGAAATGATCATTTTTAAGTATATTGTCAAAATTCAATGTTTAATTGGGATTTATTTCATGTTTACTCCTTAAAAATAGCAAAAGATTGACGGATTACGTCTTAGTCTAATTTTTGGGATAGGGATTGGTGAAAATAACCGCAATCATGATTGCTATTCAAACGGAAAAATGTTAGAAATTGTCCCTTTTTGCAGTGCAATGAAAAATGACGGACAGTAGTACAATGGTTAGTTAAAGCTGATGAAGAACAAAAGAAATATCATAATAAATCACTAAGCCTAATCATTGCACTGAGATTTTTTCTATCTATATTGCATTTCATTCTAAACCATAAAACTGTGGCCCAAACCTTCTATAAAATTTATAAATGTGAAGTAAAATAGTAAAATAAATAGAATTACCAAAAGTGTTATTATTTTAAAATCTAAAATAATGACATCAATGAAGTTATTTTGATTACCAATTTGATTATTATTATTATTAAAAATACACATGTGTTGAAAGACAGTGTCAGGTGGCACACAAGTCCCAAATAATCACAAAAGATAATAGATAAAATCAGACTGCAAAACACAAATTTCTTTAACAAAACAAGTGAATCTCCATCTCATTTACATCCATCAATCAGCAAGAAAAAGAGATAAATTAAAAAAATTAAGCTATTTCATATAATACAATACACCACACATCAATCAAGTTATTACATATATAGTATACCTTATATCTTTTCTTAAAAGTATACACTCAGTTAGGAAAGGGCTCGAATATTTTTGCAGGTAAGGTGTTCCAATCAACAATTTTTCTATTTAGAAAAGATTTTTTTTATTTGTTCTCTGTGCCCGGCATTTTATTGTTAGGTAATAGGATGACATCGCCATTTTAATGAAGAATAGTGAGTTGTAAGATAAAAGTTGAAAAAACAAGTGGGAAAATCCTTTAAAAGTCCGTTAGAAGAGCAAAAAATAAATATTTACCCGGATGCACAGTATTTGAAATTTCAATATAGTCTTTTCATGAATTGTTTTCATGTAAACAATAAGATTGGTACTTTCCTTGTCTTAGGTCAATGAACTAAAGTATTTTGAACTGGTTTCACTTAATGGTGCAAATTCTTTGTCATATTCCGTAATCATTGCACGTCATTTGATAATATAACATATTTGGAAAGTTAATAACCTATACTCTTTGATTTATGGATCCAGTGTTTCGGATTCTTCCATCAGAAGTTAGATCGTTTGCAAACGAAGCAATGATTACCTGGAGTGAACCCGCGGTAAACAGACTTTCTGCGTAATAGATTAACCCATAAATATGGGAGCCGAGTCCAAATTCAAGCGAAATGTAATGCCATTTCCTTAAAATTAAAATATAGGCTCAGAGGAATTTCATTCGAACACTGCCCTAATCGTACTAAAAATAAAATTCTAACGGAAGCACTAAGGCGAAGGAAAAGATCATGAGTCGGGTGCGCTGCCGCCGAAGCGATCCGGCACTTAATTTTTATACCATTTATCTCCCATGGTGAATGGAGCGCAAATTGAAGCGGACATGAAAAGAAGATTAATTATTGAATGATTAATTGGAAGAGGAATCTGGCTGTTCTATGCAGCTGGGGGTAAACATGCGACGAGGGTGAGATGAAGAAGCCCAGGGTGAGCGGGGAGATTATTCGATGAGGGTTCGCGCGGGGACAAAAGGGGTGCCTGAGAATGGGATGTCAAACGTGGTATTATATATGTATATTATGCATATTTTCTGCACTTATAGCATAAACACATACAATTTAAATACTATGGCATACTTGAAAGGCTGGAAGAAAGTTGTTGGGGAAAATCTGGTTCAGTTTTAAAGGAATACTGCACTGATTTAAGGTGTTTTTGGAAACGGGAACTAATTTTTTGAGCTCGCAAGCGCCTTCGATATGAACACGTTCTAATGAATGGAATCACTGGGTGTATGTTATGTATGTTAGCACATTCATTCTCATTAACTGCATTTAAGCTGATATTACGGTGTGGATTGACAGCAAAAAGTTTTCATGCTAAAATTCTAAAGAGACAAAACAGTTAATTATTTCACGCGTTCCTATTTGAAATACAAAATATATATACATACATATATGTGTGTGTGTGTGTGTGTGTCGCGGTAGTCCCTGGGGTAGGGCGTTAGACTGCTAACCGGAGGGGCCAGGGTTCGATTCACGGGCAAGGCACTCTGAGCACCTGCAGCTCCACCCAAGGTATGTAATTTTTGGATAACCAGATCTTCCTGGGAAACCATAACCGACAAAGGGAAAGGAACTTATCCCGATGTGTGAATTTGACACGCCGTCGGCCTTAGTAATGGGTGAACTCTACCATCACCTACCAAACTGACCTTCGGGGATTACTGTGTTTCTGGTTTATATATATATATATATATATATATATATATATATATATATATATATATATATATATATATATATATATACATGGCTGTGTTTTTGTACGATATGTTATTTCTTTCCTAGTTCTTGGATTAATGGAAGCGTACTCTTTTTCGTAGAATTTTCATCTTAAAATGTTTCTCATATATCTTAGATGAGTTGGATGTGACTCTTTCCATAATTAAACTGATCCCAGGAGTTAAAATATATTATAATTTATGCTAGCAAGAGCTGTTTAAACAGGCAGTATAAACTTAATAATATCTTTTTGTAAACGCTCATGGAATGCACGTACGTGAATAGTCTTTTTAGAGTACTTCTTAATTACGATCAAAAGTTGCCTGAACTGGGTATATTTCTTTTAAATTACTCTCCTTTAAGGACATTTTTAACACATTAGAATATTTATACGTGTAATATACGTATATACCTGCACGAGATGGTGCGTGGGATAGCAAGTTTCAATTTACTTTTTTAAAAACGAACGGTAAAGTGTGCGTTAAAAAGCTGGCATGTTCCTAAATTTCATTTTATGATTATCACCAATCTGTTTCGTTAACTGTGCTGAGGGATGAAATCAATCAAAAATAATGAAATTATTTACGCAACCACACATATCGGTGACGAAAGTGACATTTCTATCCGAGGATTCTGAGTCGTTCGCCTAAAACTAAATGGGAGGTTTTTATTTGGACTCCTCTTTTATTTAGATCATGTTTAGCACGAAATTATACCAATAATAAATCTAATTAGTCGCTGAAATGCGAAACGCTATTGTGACGTAATATGGAATGGCAATGTAGACCATTGTGTAGGTATCTCTGCCACGCCCACCTCCCCTCCTTTCCATGCAGCGGAACCTTGAGGACCTGAAAGACTCGGGCGCCGAAGTTTACTCAGCTGGTTACCTAAACAGAATATCCTCGAGGAAGTACGCAGAGCTCGCTCAATCCCATCAATGTTGAGTCAAAACCTTGCCCACCAAAGAGGGATGGAGGTGAATCCCGAAGGTCGAAAATTGGCCCGGATGCTGTATTATGTCCAGGGGTGGGTGTGACGGGGAGATGTTTCTCGTCTACGGAGGTTGGCAAGCCTGAGAGAGAGACGGTGGTTGTGAATGGCGGTGGAAAGGATGTTGGTGAGACGAAGGAGTCGGGAGGAGATGATTTTCCGAAGTGCGGGTAGAAGTGGGGAATGCGGAGTAGCTCAGGGGAGCGGCAGGGGACGGGATGGAGGATGAAGGAGTGACGGTGTTTGGTAGCCTCTGGTGGCTTGGGGTAGGGGGGAGGAGTCTCGTTTTCGCCGTGGGAATCAACGCGCAAGTGATGAGCAGAAAATTGTCGGAATTATGGAAAATTGTTGATGAATCCGAAAAATGTGGCGAGACGACTCTATGTAAATACAACTTGGAAAGTGAATTCCAATGAGCCATTTAAAGTATTATCCAAAATTCTGTGAAAATATAAAAAAATCAATCCTTTGGCATATAGATTAAATTAACCCAATTGAATCTTCCTTGGTATGTGTTTACTTTGAAAGAGATGCGAGATTAATTTTATTAACCCTTATTAAAAATGTCCCCATATCCTTGATATTTTTCTAGACCAAAGAAATCAATTCATTACAAATCATTTTTTTCAAGTTATTATTGTTTGATTGAAATACATTTTTTCACTATTATCCTTATTATTTTTACGAACTTTCAGCAAGGGTTGATTCCTTCTTTCAACATGTCATGAATTTACTATTATGAATGTTATATTTACAATTTACTTAATATAAAAAACATTCGCTCATTCTGAATGACAACATCGAAATGGCTCTTAAGGATTATAAGTGAATCAAGCGTACAAAAATAACTTATGCTTTCGCCTTTTACTTTTAAAGTTTATTCATCAAATTCGTAATAGATATAGATCCAAATAAATGTCTTTTTATATGTAAAATATATGTGTAGGTGAACTGCTTTTACTTTTAATTCGAAAATTATATGCATGTAAAAACAGAGACTAAACTTATCTCAGTACTCTTCTTTGTTTTTGATTATACGAAGAACATACACTTTAGTGTGACAGTAATCCGTGTGACCTATTTAATCCTCATGTCAACCTTAAACATGAGATGTTTAATCACACGTATCAAGTGCACTATTTGAGTATCCATTTATATGATTAATAACCCCAAAGTTTGGACAAATCCCTCTATGTTTGGAGAAGATGATGATGACTTTGACTGAACTAGGAAATTCGCTAGGACCAGATTGGTATGCTAAAGAGGTGCAGTAGTAGTAGAACTACTTAGCATTATGGGATGATTTTTCACATTAGCCATTTAAATGGAAGCTTCTTAGAGCCTAAAAATTCAATCACGGTTCTGGTACAGTAACGTCAAAATTATAGTAAAGATGCCGCTCATGAGATGTTATTAAATTATTATTAGTATTCATTGGTAATCTGCCAGATAAGGTGAGTTTTGATGAGCACAAGCTACACAACAGTATAACGATAATTCCTTTGCCTCAACAACATATAACTTAATATTCAACACCACAATAGATTAGGTCAAGGTAGATGTCTCACTGGTATTGAATATTTCCGTATTGATATATCAATAATAAAAAATGATTAACGTCGAAACATCACGTACATTTCCCATACATCTCCATTCTTTTGGGTGTTCGTTCCCTCCTCGAAAACATCCACCCATATTTGGCTTCATCGTGGGAATTAAAATTGATATTGTCATAAAAAATGTTGGTAATCCACTCCAACTCAATGGTTGCACGCAGGGTACGCATAAGTGGACTTTAGCTTGTGATACCTAAAAGATTAAATGGATCAACAAACATTTACGTACGTTGACCTTTGACTTTAAAATAATATTCCCTGCAGGTGGAAATATCTCTGCTTGTCAGCAAAATGTTCCAATTACAAACCCGAACGTGAAATATTAGAGGGTATTATAAAAATAAATAGAAATAGAAGCGATGCTCAAGTATTGAGCCATCAACCTTAATTTGATAAACAAATATTTCATTTTTTAGTGAATGGTATCATGTTTAAATCGGTTCTAAATTATCTCATAAATTAATTTAAGTTAGGAAAATTTAAAATTTTCAGGGCTGAGGCAAACCTTTAATACTTCATTACATTTACACGCCTGAGCCCACTGCTCCTTTAGTGCTAAATTTCATATACCTTGGCAAGTTAACTTTAGCATAATTAATTGGGTATTTTTGTATAAAAATGGGCATTCACGCAATTAATTACTGGAATATAATAGCAACGGCCGTCTTGAGTTTGACTTAATTTGATTTCGTCTTTCAATTCATGGCAATTCATCTCAAAATTTGGTGGGAGTTGGAGTGTTGGGAGAAGGGAAGACCTCTGGTTGGGAGGTGTTTTGAATTCAAATGAGACAGGTTCCTATAGCGTTATTATGTGAGATATGGATTACACAATGGAATATCGAGTGTCCATTACGGCTTTCCATCATCTTTCTCAAGTGATGCTTTGAAAATCAAAGCGAGTCAATTAATGGATTGGATTGAGAGGACGATTCACAAGACTCTCAGATAAGGAATTACAATCGAACAACATCAGTATTGCTTTGAGGTAATTTCTTTGGTTTGAATAGGTTGGTTCATTGGAATAAGTAAAAATCACTTTTTAAACGTTAAGAGTCTAACAAATCTATGAAAGTCATGCAACAATAAAATTTCACATGAATTAGAAAATATATCAACAGGTACTTACTATTTACCGCCCGAACTTAATTCTGAAATTCTAATTCACCACAATTGATAGAACTCTTAAAATGATCTCATGAAATTAACTTTTAATGGTTACGCTTTATATTTTTGCCCCTGGAGAAGGGCATAGGCATTATTCAATGGACATAAGGCTTTCTCTGCGCTTAATACCTTCATAATAATTCTCTTTAATTCCATTTTGATTACTCACAGTTGAAAAAATCCATTTCCTCCCTCAAATGTTTTTTTACAATAGCATTCTTCCATTAACGAGTACTAACCCAAAATATAAGGTTAAATAACTATTGCCGTTTTTCATGGGGGATAAGCGCGAGTATAGAAACTGGAAGGGTTATTCATCACCATTGAAGAGCGATTTCTGCATGAAACGAAATAATAATTCTTTAAAAGACGCATAGAAGCCATAATCAATGGTTTAGATACTAATGTAATAAGTAAATAACAAGGACGATGTCCTAGATAATCACGGAGCCCTTAGTAAGTAAAGCCAACGATATTCACCGTGCACGTGGATTCAGCTTAGAGGCTTACCAATTAACGGTCTTCTAAAATGTTGGTCAACATTTCATTCAATGCTCTAGCTCTGTCGACAATAAATTGATTCTGGACATATCTAGAGATTCCTCTTTCCTTTGTTCCTAATTTGAGCAAGATTTCCGGTATCACTGCATCAGAGAATTTCATATGCATTATATAAATGAATATATTCTTCGCATTACACCTTGATATCATTATTGCCGTAAACTTATTTCCAATGGGTAATTTAATTCAATAAAAGTTAGCTTAATTTGACCTTTCTTTTTCTGAATAAATTATATCGTACTAGTTAATATAAGTTTACACTTAAAACTTAATAGCCGGTCGTTCATCATCATGCATTTTAAGTCGTAAATTACAGAAGCAGTTGGGTAAGAGTATCCCGAAAGTAACATAAGGCCATGTTGTGATTTATTTCTAGAAAGGTAAACAAATGTTTAAAGTATTCAGCTGCTGTAAAAATAACTGAATTCAAATTCACACGGAAAGGAAAATTTGGGTACCGTGTTTTGGGTACATTCTACAAAACTGCATCTCTCTCTAAATTTTTACCGAAATTTTATGGTAATTAGTAACAATATTATTCCACAGGAAGAGCATAACGAGATTTTTATTTACAGATCATAACTTTTGATTTACGTTGTAAAATCAATTAAACAGGACAATGGAGCTTTCATGGCAGAGATAGAATTGGACCACAACCTTCTGAGGTGAATAAATCCAACCCAGAGAAAATATTCACAATCGTTGGGAGATGTTTTACAGCCAAATCATTATCATTTCAAAACCTCGTAGTCACACAACAAAGTCTCTATACGAAAATATTGAAATTTCCGAATCGCTGCATATATCTCAAATTTTCATTACAATTTTCATCCAAATCATCATTTTATGAGTCCATATTTCCCATGTGTTCAAATAACTACCAAATATGAAATGAAAAAGTGTACAATTCGAATGTCTCTGAACAATTCATTTCGAGTAATGATTGCGAAGCTCACTGAACACCATAAATTAAATATTCCCATTCGTCCCCGCGTGGATCGCTTTCAATTGTTACAGTTTAGATGAAGCTGCATCAGTAATAAGGATTCTCAGAAAGTTATTACCTACAGTATACACAAAATTTAATTAACCATTTGCACATTTTTTATAAGGTCAATATTACTAAATATCACGATACCCGAGCATCGAATTTCCGAATTCTTGATGCACGTTTATTTGTCTTTCTGGTCCTCTTCAGAAAATGTTTTAAACTCTCAATAGTTCTCGCACTGTAGAATCACCAGCTCCGCTGGAAAGCTGATGTTACAATTATGTAAGAAAATTCAAAGACCTCATATATATATATGTATATATATGTGTGTGTGTATATATATATATATATATATATATATATATATATATATATATATATATACATATATATATATCAATTTACCGTGTGAGTGCCCTTTTAAATGTTGCTATTCTATTCTATTTGTGTTATATTGTGTCAGCCCATTATATATATATATATATATATATATATATATATATATATATATATATATATATATATATATATATATATATATAAAATCGCAATAGTCCAGGGGGTAGAACGTTGGACTGCTGACCGGAGGGGCCCGGGTTCGACTCCCGGGCAAGTCTCTGGGTACCTGTAACTACACCCAAGCTATGTTATTTTTCGGGTACCAGGTCTTCCTGGGAAACCATAACCGACAAAGGGAAAGGAACTGATCTCGATGTGTGAAATTGACACGCCGTCGGCCTTAGTATTGGGTGAACTCTACCATCACCTACCAAACCGACCTTAGGGTTGATTACTGTGTTTATGGTCCATGTATATACTATACATGAACCATATGTATATGTAGTATATGTATCGACGTCTGCGGTCAGATTTAAATCGTTTACTGGCCTTAAACAATATCAGCAAATCTAAAACATGTATGCTTGTTTCAGATTCATTATAGAGCGCTCCAGAAGTGCAATACTGAAGAGAGAGTACATCCAACCGTTAAGTATTGTTATGAATAGATAAAACAAACTAAAGCAATTAATGGGATGCGTGCCGTTGATATTATTTGCATTTAAATAATGGGTATCATTAATTTTAGAGGCCTTTTCTTAGTACACCAGAGAAACCTATTGAACTCGAGAAAGTAATGTTTTCATAAATAATCGTGTAATTTTTAATGGGATTAGCCCTCGAAAATAATGGTATGAAAGGGAAAATAAATATTTTTATCGGATATGTGAACACAGGGTTTTCCCATTTAAAGAATATTGGATGATAATGTGAGATTGGAGGCGTTAATAGCCGTTTGCTTTAGAGATGACACTCGAGAAACAATCTTGTTGGAAATACGCTCAACAGTAGGCAGCTCATTTACAATCCATTTTTGCGTAGTATTCTTTGCGAAGAATGTAGGCAACTTTGTTCTCCAACAAATAATCAATTATTCGATTCAATAGATACAAATTAATTATTTTTATAAGCAATTTTGGTTATGCTATGATGAAATAAATAGACTTAAATAACTACAACATAAACAACAAAAAAATCTGTGGTAATCATTATATTTTTTAGCTCTCGTTATGAGCTTAGGAGAAACTGAGGATGTAGGCACAATAAATGCCAATTCATAGTGAATAAAGATTTTTTCATCCTTAAAAAAAGTTTTCATCATTTCTCAAAATTTAATAACGTGAACCGTGGTAAAAGTCAATATAATCATGGCAGCGTGAAATCGCTTACTCGACAACAAGTACTAAAAGTCATGATATACTAATAATAATTATATAACAATAGCAAAACCACAGTAATCTTATAGAGGAAATTTAAATAGGGATTTTTGGTATTACATTCGCTATACTTTACAGAATATTGTAACGTTATATTGTCAGCTCAAACAACTCTGCATCAGTGGCACTATTTTCATTGATTTGACTAATAGAAATGCGTGCATTGAATTTAGGCGATCGTTAATATTTGAAACATGCTCAGTCTACTTATGCCAGCATCTGATGGGGAAAACATTTTCATAGAGGTCTTTTTCACCCTGGAAAACATGAAAAAGAATGTAACATGAGGCTGGGTATGAAATTTAATGTAAAATGATTATCATACTTTATATTTTCGGAGGATATTCAGCAAAAAAACTTCCAATGCAAGGCCGTGCATGATCGTGTCTTAGCATCGATCCTTTTGCATTAAAATGTGGCCTTTTGCAAATCATGTGAGCCTAGAACTTTTAGAACATCCCCTTGTTAGCCTCCATTTACAGTATGCTTGTACAGCATGCTGATTCTCTAAATATTGAAAAAATATATCGCATAACTTTCCCTCCAAAAGCCACCACTTCGGCTTTTATCGTTTTTGCTACAGGATGTTTAAACACAGAGCTTTGTTTTCGCCATACGAGATCAAAATAATGTGGTCTATTTTTATCTATACCAAATATCTTCGGATGAAACTCCTAATGGTCACCAAATATCAAATTGAAAAACGAAGAAATGCACACGCGGCTGTCGTGTTGTTTCGGTAAGAGCAGTCTAAAAACTCAACACGACAAACAGAAGTTTCGTTTTATTATTATGATTCTATTTTTGTTATTCGATGATCTTTTTCATTGTGACAGCAAAGGTGTTGACGTTTACTGCGGTAGGAGCCTTCTGCAGTTTACTACAGTAAGAGTTCCTGTTCCACCTTGCTTTGATATACCTGTTGTCTCCCTCTTTAAACATACAAAACCATATTTTTGCTGTGTTTTAAGGATGGAGAACGCACTCATAAGCCTGCCGTTGCATTGCATCTGCTTCATCGGCATCGTCAGGAGGGAGAGGATTTTTTATCCTGCGCCGCGTGATAGTTCCATCGTGCAGTGGACTAATAGAAAATATTTCTACTAACATTGCTTGCCGTTAGTACAGTCCTGGAGTCGTTTCTATACAACTTATACTATGTATATCTTTTTACAAATTGCATATTTTGTTAAACAAACAATACGAATAGGAATGTATTATCCAACCTTGTTGATCACTCATGCCAATTAGCTCTCCTATTAAATAAATAAATATAAATCTATACACACTCTCACTGATTATACAAATGCAGGTAATAAATGTTATAGGAAAAGTTTATTTTTTTAATTAAATACAAATTTAAATGGGTTGTTTCGAACAGAAATAATGGTATAATCACATATTTTACGTTGCACTATTAATATTAATTATCAAAACTGAAGTTGCTATTATTCATCTTTGTTGACACCTCTTTATATATGTACCAATAAGCATTCTTATCGTACATATTCCCTGCGTTCGTATATACAAATACCATCCCAGGGAAAACATGTTCTAGGAAAAGGTATTATTTTTTTTCAAGCGGCTGAGTTTGACACAAATTTAGGTCATTGGTACTACACTCCATTTAATGAAACTATACTGAATACCAGCTTGTGACATGTGAGTAAAATATTTACACCTGGTGGTGTGAATGAATCGATTGTAAAACTGGATATATAAAAATATTGCTGAGGAAAATGTAGGTGTAATTAACGACTAGGGTTAGGTTGGTCTTAGGAGCAGTTCATGATTAATTCATGGCAGAAAAACTTTAACAGAGATATAAAGGAAATATTAGTAAAGACTGAAGTAGAAACTTATTCAGGTGTTTGGAGTTTTTAAAATGAAGGTAAAATGTTTCTTTGGGTCAACCAAATATAGAGAATCTATGATTTTAATAAACTATAGTCAAGTTAGAAGCCTTTTTTACAAAATTAACAGTTAATTATCAAATTATAAAAAGATTTTATGCTCTGCCATAATGAAAGGTAAAGGTTTAATAGTTAATAGCAGAATATTAGCATTGTTTAAATATTAAAACAATTGACATAAAATTAGTAAATTCATCGCATTTAAACATCTCCTGGAATCGTAAAATAGGAAATATGCAACACTTTGATATGGGTACTTGTCAATAAACTCACAAACTTGTCTGTAATGTATGAGTACAATCAGTACACAGCAATGAGCTCACGAACACCATAATATACGATGGTGTTATCTCTGTTTGGCTGGTTTTAATAATTTCATTCATTTAAACTCCATTGTAAATGGTCACACCTTTCCAAATATACGAAGGAAAGGTTCTCAGAGGTATATTACTCCATATACCATTAGGTGACTGTTTTCCATTGCCTACTGAACATTGCTCAAACAGCTAATTCCCTCTTCCTCGTACTTCGTATGATTTAATATTATAGTTTAAGTGCGTTAAAACCATTTATAAGCCGACCGTATATTTTTAACCCAAGTTCACATCATTTCAGAGGTGTCAACAACCACATCGACATGAGAAACTCCAGCGAACAACTAATAACATCAACAAAGCTAGCATCAAGACAGGAAATGCCACGTTATGCGTTTTAAATTCACTAATCAACACATGTACACACTGAGCCGTTGTATTTGCATAATTGTCTTAATTAAACGTTCGTCAGTGCGTTACGTTTCACACCTGATTGTAAACTCAAGTCAATAACAGGATATTTTTAAAAAACTGGGTAAAGAAAATGAAACATTAAAGGCTCTAGTTTCCGGACCACTACACAACAATTCCAACATTCCTCGCGAAATTCTTTTCCCCAAGGCGTTTTCCTCCCAACTTATCCTATGCGGAACTATCATCGGCCTCTGTCGCGGTTTCACCCAGGCGCTAGGAGGCAAGGGCGCGGCGGAGGGGATGCGGTAGGGTGTGAGGGGAGGAAGGGCCGGGGAGGGGCTCCGGGACGGGGCGCCGGGAGAGGGGAAAGGGAAAGAACTAGATTCAATTTTGGGGTGGAGAAGAGGTCGAAGCAGTCGACGCTTACGTCACAAAAACCCGGCGGAATCCACGCCGAAAAATTCCAGGGCCGTAAGTGAACGAATGTTCTATCTCCCGGAAAAAAAGTCATCTACGTGCACATGAACCTCTCCCAAAACATGAGTCACGGAATCTTTGAGATATTACCTCGAATGCGAAAATAAATATATATCGGTATTGCAGGAAATATCTGTTTGAAAGCTCATACGCGTTTCTCTACAATTTTAATGCCTGAAAAACAGTTTACTCCCCCCTATGTTTTTCCCAGTTCCCGGTTTTACAAGCGTGCTCGCAGTAAATAACAGCAAATCTGGAACTTACAAATAAATGCTTGTTTTAAATGCGCATAATTTGTACCCAAAAGAAAAGGGGGAACATTCAGAGTGCAAATGGCACTGTGCGAGGTCATCAGCCCTGTTATACATTTACACAATTTGATTTTAAGGAGATTTGAAGGTAGTAAGGAGTTAAATAGAGTACTCATAGTAATTATTTGCCCTAAATTACCAGACCATATGTATCCTAAAAACTAATAAAATACGTACAACTATTTTTCAGTGAAATAAGGGGAAAATGGTCTCGAGACTAGGGTGCGACGGTTTAAAACAGTTCACATTTTCCAAACTGGCTGAAAATAACGTATTTGAAAACAACACTGCCATGGATATTACTTACCAAAGAATAACTCATTAAGTTTACCCAAGTGAATCGGGATGAAATGAATTTCAACAAATTGGTTATGGTGATTTGCCCCTAATTTTTATTTTAATTATTATTTAACGACTCTTCCGGCAGCATATGGATATAAAACATAGTGCATAAGCTATTTTATACTGTTTATTGATAATTGAGGCACGTATATTAATAGCAATGTATGTACTAAATTTACAAGAGTTAGATGCCAAGTTAACTACATATAAAACTCATATTCCTGAGAGGCTTTGAGTACATGACAGAACTGCATCCAGACGCTAATCAGTAATTAGTAGGTGGCTCTAGACGTCATAACCCCACATGTACACCGTACATCTTTAAGTAAAAAAAAACCATTATTATTATTGCGTGTGACTGAAATGATGCGCTTTAACATTGTGAATTGCTTAAAATAAACAAGGAGAAGGAAGTGTAATTTGCAAATATTTTTTCCATACTATTTATCTAATTTGTCAAAACTATATATAAATGATTATCATGAGAATGCATCTTTGTGATGCAGTTCCATATCCTTGAGGGGGAAGGTCGTGATTTAGATAAAGAATAGACAGTAGATTATTCCTATAACTGAAATGAATTCATAAATAACATGTAAACAATGCTCAAAAATACGATCAACATTTCTTTGCAGATAGATATGTATGCTGTTTATGATTCATTCTTATAAGTCATTTAACTTATCGTAAAAACACAAATCATATGCATAATATGTCTTTCGTAACAAGATAAAATCAGTTCAGCTTAATGAAATGCAATCTTCCACCAATATCTAAATACCTCACCCTAAATAGGCCTTTCTCAAAAGATTAAAGTATTTACGAAAGATAAATCATTTAACAGTTTAACAAATTTCACAAACGTGAAAATGACCGCATACGCAGATTACGTGCTGATAACCGCATCCTCCCTTAGAGTCCGGCATTGAATTACCCCTCTCCCAGGGTCAGACGAAAACATTTGGAGGACCGTAACTATTTCAATATAATGAACAACCGTGGCTTTCATCGTCATTCACGTAGGGCGAAACTTCGAGCAATTTAGACAGCGTGTGAACTAGGTTACGAGTCTCCGTCGACGCCCCGCATATCATCAGGCATAGTTATGAATCACACCCACACAAAACATACTCGCTCACACATACGGCATCTCTCACGCACGCACACACTCTCTTTCGGGGGCGTCAAACACGAAATGCTCGGTGGCCGCAGCGCAAAGCGAGTGAGCCAACAACGGCAGACGTCCCGGCCGCCGCGGCGGGGAGCTGGGGAGCGAGTGCCTCGGGGCGGGACCGCGGCGGCCGGGGGTCCTCGCCCGTGTGGGGGGGGGGAGGGCGGGCGGGGAGGGCTTACCTATCTTGGCGGCTATCTCCCCAAAGGCCCCCTGCCGCCCCCTATCTTCTCCTTCGAGGGGGCAACCGTCGAGCGCGATGCCTCCGCCACCTCGGCCGTCCTTCCGACCCCACCTCCTCATCACCAAGGCGATGGAGCACCACCGAGCGGGGAGGACGATGCGGAGGCTGCAGTCGTGGCGTGCGATCCCGCGAAGCTGAAGCTGGAGGGGGCGGCCGCGGCGGCGGTCCCGGCCGACGGTCGAACCATGCAAAACACCTCCTGCCGCGGCGAAGGGTTGCGGCGACGTCGGGAGGAAGCAAAACACTCCCTTAACTAAGAGTTCCTCGCGGAGCGTATGTGCGCGCCTCGTGAATGTCCCATCCGAAGGGGGGTATTGCCGCCCGGGTGGTGGGCGGTTTCCCTCTGGGGCGGTGCTCGTTGGCGGACGACGGCTCGGGGTGGTGTTTCTTTTTTCCGACGGGGACTGGATTCGGCGGGGTTAACTCCCGGTGAAGTGACGCGTGGGATCGTGGTGCTTGTTCCTGCGCATGCAAAAGCTACCTTGGAGAAATGTCCTGGCAAATATTCACGAAAAAATCCCCCTTCACTGGTCGAATCTCTCGTTTCCTGGTATCCTCCGAAGGCGTTTCTTGGCGTGAATGGAGGGGCTGACTCCGCGTTGCATAAAAATCTTGTCTAACACTTCCTTTGGGTGCAAAGTAAAAAGTCGAGTACTCTGTTGTCAGTACCTATGTACCTTCTAAGAAACGATCCTTATATTACTATTCATATTCACACTACTATAGAAAGAATGAAACGTTTGTATGGCAGTGGCAGTTTTCGTATTGACGACTTATTTTAAGTTCCTGAAGAGTTGTCGGGTTCTGGAGAGAATTTCCAAACACATATCGTATCTATGCGTGCGAAATTCTCTCTCCGGAACTCTGGGGAGAGATAATAAGCACGAGGCAGGCCGATTGATGCTGCACTCTAAGTATTTTCCCCTCCTCCTCGACTGAGAAGACACGGCACAGTGTGGTTTTCGATGGCTATTTCGGATTGGTTGCTTTACTGAATGGTTTTTGATGTACAGAGAGAGGATTCAAAGATGAGAGAGAGGATAACAGGGCACGTCGTGAGCCGGAGGCCGCTGTCTCGGGGTGTCGCTTGCGCCCCCTAATCCGCCATAGCCGGCGCCCTCTGAGCGGACGTCGCCCGAAACAGAAGCCCTGGCCCATCGCGCGTGCCCGCCGCCCCTGTGCGACGCGCGCACCTTTCCGCCCCTTTCTCCAACCCCTCCCCACACCCCCTTTGCCGACCCCCCGTTCCCCACCCACACCCCCCCGCCCGACTCCTCCTCCCAACACACGATCCCAATGCTCCCTCGCTGCGTTTCCCGCCTTAACGCCCCTCCCTCTCCCTCCCCCCCCGCCCCACCTCCTCCCTCTGCCCTCACCCTTGACTCCCTCTCTTTCCCTTCCCTCTTTATCCCATTCTCTTCAACCCACTCTCTTTGTCCCCTTTCCCCTCCCCACTATCTCATTAGCCGTCAAAATCCTCGCTAGCCTGCCCCTTCGCGCCAGTCCCTACAAGCTGCGCCCCGCTTGTCTTTTATTCAACTACATTTATATGCATTCAACTATACCCCGACCATCAGACGAAGTTTGGAGGTGTTTTTCTGTTTCCACCATCACCCCTCCATCCTTACAAGTCCCCGTCTTTGATAAACTGAAAATGTGTGACCTTGTGTCTGCATTTACATCGGGCCTGGAGGGTCACCTTCTGGGATCCCGTAAATAAAATGCCCATCTGAGCCCATATATATTTATGTCCTCCTAATTTCCAGGGGTTTAATGCATTTGTAATGAATACATGTATATTTAAGTAGTTGTAAAATGAGAGGCCAAATCTTGGTCAGCTGAAATTCGCCGAGCCTCCGTGAGGAAAATGAATTTGATACATCTCAGTATCAACTGCCTGATTTATTTTCCAAGATTATTCGGGTCTCCCACCGGGTCCACGTTCGTAGGTTTGCCGACGTTTCGACCTACGAACGTGGACCCGGTGGGAGACCCGAATAATCTTGGAAAACCACATTCGCCGGGAAAGTACCAGATCATTCTCCCTGCTTGATTTATCTTATTTTATTTGTGTGTCCTCCTTTTGCATGTCTAATCCGAAAATCGTAAATAACTTCCATGATCGAAGATCTTAAGCCAACGATAGAATTATTTCTGCCATATCCATTATGTAAAGTACTTATTGGTTGAAATTGGTGCTGCATTTCATTTAACTAGAAGATTTTCGAATTGTAAACATGCGATTTTTAAATATTGTTATTTAGAACCATTTTAGATCAACGTCTTAACATTTAATCTGAAATAATTTCTTTCATGCATGCCTAGGAAAATATTTATGGCTATTTCTATCTATGGAGAATTTTCATGAGACGCACAAGTACTTACTTGTACCGTCTCATGACCTAAAGCTGGAAACATGTTCATTAACATAGTAGTGGTAGTTTGAGGGGAGGTGAGAGGCCACTAAGGTCATTTGCGCCATTAGGATTGGATGGGAAAAAAAGGGTGGAGAAAAACCCGGCGTCGGCATTAGCCTGCTCTTGTCAAAAGGCGTAAAGAGGGCCGCAATTTAACGGCCCATGCGACGGACATCGAACTCACTCGAAGTAGGGATCGGGATACCCTAGCAAAATATTTGTCGTCTCCAGTATTTGAAACCGGACCCTCTGGGTGGGAAGCCTGTACATTAGCCACCAAATCATTCTGATTCCCATCATTATCATTCTTTCGCGCTTAATCATATAAGTGAATATATTGTAACATATGTAGGTCACTTGTGAGGGGCTATTTTTTCTGATTTTAAAATACCATTAAATTTTTTAAATTAAATTTTAATGGCATAAAATTGAATACCATTTAATTAATCTAAAGCTATTTTATCCAAGTTAGTTTTCTTTTACAATCAGATGGAATGGTGTTTTTCAGATATATACATTACAATTGTAGCTTAAAAATTATGTTGGCTTGTTTCATTTTGAGTATTCCTGCCTTGTTTTAGCAAATTTCAAATTTTCCAGTAGGCTAAATCCATTGCTATTGATACTTCAAAAAATATTGATTTGTACCGCATTTAAATAATGCTAATAATACCTATTCATACCATAGAAATCATAAATTAAACAAGAGGTATGACTTAGAATGCTCTCATTGGGGTACTGCTCGAAAATCACCTTTTTCTTACCCATAAAGGTATGACGAAATTGTCCCGATTCGTGAAACTCTTCAACAGCTCTTCTCAAATACCAGTTACAAAGTTCCCGTCTTCCGTATTGATAATCCTCATCTCCCTCCAATATTCAGTTATTTTCTTTTTTAGTTTCGTATTGCTTGAAAAAATTTCAGCAAAATATTCTTGAAATATATTTCAGGTAAAAGTTCACAAATGCGGCCTCTTTTATGACCCTTGCCCTATCATGGAATACCCATTTACACTTTATTCCGCTGGGACTGGAATAACATTTACATTTTTTGGTAGTCAAGGTAAAACCCTCATAAATGTGAACAAGTGATTATTATCGATTGTTAAGGTAATCCATGGATTTACAGGGTCGCACCGAAAAGTGGTAGGACTGATTTTTTTACAAGAATTTTATTGACGATATACTTACATCAACTTAATAATCTTTAAAGTATGCTCCTTGAGCTGCTACACACTTAGTATAAAGTTGCTCCCATTCCCCGTAGGCCCGCTGGAAATTTTCTTTGGGGATGCCGTTGATGACCCTCGTCGAAGCCTCTTGAACAGCCTTTATCGAGTCAAAACGTCGTCCCTTGAGCTGTCTTTTCATCCGGGGGAAGAAGAATAAGTCCGGTGGTGCCAGATCGGGAGAATAGGGCAGGTGCGGCAAAGTGGCAACGCCATATTTGGCCAGGAGCTGTCGGTCGACTTTCGATCTTGGCGCACACCTTGCGCATGGCCAAATCCTATGAAATAATCCGTTGGACGTTGGATGCAGACCGACCCAACTGGTCTGCAATTTCTTCACTGGTTAAGCGTCGGTCTGTGTTCAGCAGTGTCCTCACTCTGTCCACTTTCGTGTCGGTTCTTGCCATCGACGGCCGTCGGGAGCGATGGTCGTCTTCAACGAGCTCCCTACCCTCTTTAAACAACTTGTGCCACTCAAATACTGTGAAACGGCTTAAGGCAGTGTCCCCATAAGCCTGCTTGATCATATCGAGGGTCTCAGTCGCCGTCTTCCCGAGTTTCGCACAAAACTTCACGGAATAACGTTGCTCTAAATTCAGATTCATTTTGTTTTTCGACGCGGACAAAAAACTTGCTTCACTAAAAACGGTGTCCTCACTCAACGGCAGCCCGCAGGCGACTGAGGTTGATGTCGGTCTGTTGCTAAGAGCCCCCTCCACTTTACTCTGCCAGGCAGACCCTCCTCCACCGCTCCGTTCGCGCCAGAGAAAATCAGTCCTACCACTTTTGGGCGCAACCCTGTATGATATGCATTGTTTTAAGGATACGAAATTTTCTAAATCACCCGTGAAAGTTATATTAAATACCTTCGGAGTTCAGTCACTTAAATATCCTTAAATATTCGCAAGTTAAATGGATACCATGTCACTTTTTGAATGCTATCAATTTTATTTTATCCCCTAGAAACATCCCATTTCCTATTGTAGCCGAGGATAGCATTCTACTGTTAAATTTTCTCAAAAAGTAGTCATGTAATAATTCACATTAAATTAAGAAAATTATTTCGAGAATTCGAGAAAAGTAGCCGATATTTATTTAGGTTTTTGATTTATTCCAAACACTTGATTTATCTTCGCAGATTACAAATGTAACAATTGTTTCAAATTCACGATATTTAAAAGTAAAACTTCCCACCTTTGAAAACATGCATTAACTCCTTCGATCTGTTAAAAACGATTGTATTATAGTGATAATCTTGAATTGTGGAAATCGGTATCTATATATATATGTGTGTGTGTGTGTGTGTGTGTGTGTTTGTGTATATATATATATATATATATATATATATATATATATATATATATATATATATATATATGTGTGTGTATGTATATGTGTATATATATATAATTGCAAAGAACAGTGAGTATCGAAAAACAAAAAGATACAATCCTAATTTTTCATATAATAATTCATATTATTCTAATTTTGTAGACAAACTATAAAAATGTGAATAACACTCTAGAATTTGAAATCCAACTGCTGTAAAATTTTATGGATTAGTACCAATTTTATTAGCCATGCAAAAGAGTTGCAACAATAAAGTTACCGATGCAAACCAACTGAATGGACCCTTCTTACAAAAGCTGACAAATCCAATGGTATTCGCTAGGTTGATTAACGTACACGCTAATCAACCTAGCTAAACGTCCCTTCAGCTTTCGGAAATAAAGAAACTTCCTTTTCTATTTCGCATTATGCTACCGAAAACGTTTTAGTACCAAAATTTGTATAGAAAATGGAAATAGGAAACCGCCATAGGAACCGGATACAGGGATCCACCAGCTAGTCTTCAGAAAACCAATCACCACGTCAGATTGCAATGGATATGATCTTAAATTGTACTGCTGCAAGAATGCATTTTTTTCCTATAAAGTTGAGTTCTTTGAATGTCTTTAAAAACCACTCATGAAATGGTTGTGTTCATAAATCCGTTATTACAGTTCCAATTGCATATCAATATCGAACGGCAGTTTTTCGTTTGAATGCGGTCGAATATTTTTTCACAGAATTCAATTCGCCGCAGAGCACTTCCTAACTGCAGGTCGCTGTTCATTCAATTCTGGAAATATCAGGCTTCTCTTTCTTCCGTTCCCTTCATTCGTTCGAAATATATAACCAACCACGTGCGTCGCAACGCGAGGAAAATACTAGTAATCCTTTTAACTCCAGCGCAGTTACCCTCATTCTTCTTTCCGAATACCAACTGAGGAAAAAATTAATGAATTTTTTTTGTATCGCAACTCTTGAGACTACCTGATCTTTAAAAAAACCCCCATATGCTTTCAGGACTAATTAACAGATCCAGAAGTATAAGAATGCCACTGCTAGAAAATTGACCTTTTTTAAGCATTTATTATCATCTATATGCTTAGAGTATTACTATGTAGTATATTTATGAAGGTTTTGAATACCACTATATAATTTGTTCTTTACATAAAGTGTTCAAACAAAATGTTCTTCTTTTCTTTACCTGTTTAATTCTTTTGTGCGTTTATAACTCAATACACGAGTGTAATATATTACTCTAATAATCATAACGCTTGCACGGAAAAGTTACTGCCATGTTCAATATTTAAACAAATACCACTTGCATGCTATAATGGCACTGTTAAATTTCAAAATGTTGTTCATTAACTATTTAGCATGCCACTACGAATTATCATTCCATATTTTTACATTTATGTTGATTTTTGTAAAAGCTACAAATAATACATTTTGAAGAGTCTATTGATATACATAATAAAATAATCAAACTTATGATTAAATAAGCAGCTATTAAACTCACCTTAAGTCGTAAATGCGAATAAATAAAACCGTCCATCCAATACAAAAATCTGTTTCAGTTTTACCTTGCAAGGTTATTGTTTTATCGAATGAATTCATTTATTGCAATATCCATTCGTGAGGTTCATTTTATTAACACTTTTGCGCTCTTCTCATTGGCAATTTTTTCTCGACAAATAAATCATTTTTGACTCTGAAAACCTTTAATTGCGATATTCAAAATTAATCATATAACACCATTATGTAGTGAATCTAAAATCGGGCGATAGCAAATTGTTTTAAAATTTAAAAATATGTTACATTAGCTATATTACGTTTTCCAAATGCATTAACTCGGTTTGTTTAAATAAATGATGTCATTTGAAATAAAATAATTCCTTCTTTTATCCTGTTGATTCAAGTCTTAAAAGCATTAATTTTAAACAGTAATAAGAAGACAGTTGCAACAGCTAATATTTCTAAGAGAATATTAAGAGCTTCTCGGGTGATATATAAAAAGTTTGCTAACAATTTAAATTCTAAGAGAAGAATTTAAGAACTTCTAGTGGCGATGGACAGTTAATCCAACAAACAATTGGAGTATATATTTATCAATTGAATTAAATTTATCAACAATATTATATTTTCCAACCTGGCTTTAAACCTAACGATTTTCATTCGTTTTAAACAATCATTTTACGTTTACAGGATACTTCAAAAGCACGGAAAATTAAGCATCCAGTTTTTTTCATTAATTTCATAGCCTCCTATGTTTCCACCTCTTTGTCCTAATTACAACTTCTCTCATCCTTATCCAACTCCATCCCTCTTTCAGACGTTCTCGACAAATACGACACCGTTTCAGCCGGAAACAAGAAGGAAGCATTTTAACAGATAAGGAAATCCACCAGAGGGAACAAAGGTTCGTGAAATATGGAAAGAAAACGGAACAGCGAACAAAAACTGGGTAAAAGTAAAGAAGGACATTTGTTTATAGACAGTAGAAAAGATTGCCGCAAAAGATTACGATGGGTCAATGTGATGTACTTAAGATTCGTTGATGAAGCAAGATAATGATGCTGCCACTTAGGAGGGAATTTTTGCGTTAGCAGTTTCGTATCGGCGTGCGGAGATTGGGATTCAATGGCGAAAGCCTTAACGTACACGTAATAGGGGTGAATGCTATTGTAAGCAGAATGGGAAAAAATAGCTTCGAGCAGAGTTGAGATAGTCGCTTTGCATCACGGACTAATTTAAAGAAAAGTATGAAAAACTTGGCGAAATAGTGAAAAAGTGATATTCCTGAACGCTGAATTCCTTTACAAGTGGAGCAATAGTGGAGAATTCTCTTAATTTACAAATAATTTGTCAGATTTAATGGATAGGAAATTGATAATAATAGTTAAAATTTTAATGTGGTGCCATTCTTGCAAAATTATGCTTAATACTTAATTACATCCGAGTGAAAAAGCGTCTAAGATAATACAAATATAGAATGTAAAAACCAATTCCACGAGGGACGTTCAAAGATGCATTATACTGAAGAAAATACAAATTGTGAATACATAATATAGTTTGACCAGAACATATTTTATTAAGAAAAACTTTCCTGGATCTCCTCGATAAAGATAAGATAATTTATAATTATAAGTTAAGTCTCTTTTGGTTGTGAATCTCTAAGTTTCAATTGGTATCTTTTAATATTTTAAGTAATAACCTCTCTGTTTACGAAATAAAAAAGTTAATTTGTTTTCCATTCAGGGCATTTAAATCAAAGAATTGAAATAATAATAATACATTATTAGGTAAAATATTTCCAAATGGCAGATAATATGATCGGTAATCAACCACTTAAAGAAAGTTTATGGAAGGCCCCGAACACCGTTAACTCACGTGTGCCGTTAATCCAATTGTCTGCTCTGTATTATTTCCTGCTTCAGTTTTTAGTAACTTCCCTTTTGCCTTCATGCCTAACAAGCCTTCATCTTCCTTTTTCTACCCACTAATCTAATGTTCTCTCAATTAATCTGGATATCTCCCCCGCCCAAATTTCTCCGCCTTTGAATTTCGTCCAATAACTCCCTTTCTTCCCTCTCTTCACAAATTTACATGGTCAGTTTTTCTCTGTTACGTATGCTTTCTCAAATTTTCTCCATATACACATAACATAAACCTATAATTTGTATTCATTCTATTCCTTAATTACTCGGTTTCAGCGCTAGGCTCTTTATTAAACGCTTTATTAATATTTGCTTTACTTAAGGTATTTTCTTTTTAATTCCTTTTTTGCTTATACCACTTTAATTGACGCAATTATTCTCCATGTGCTCATATTATGAGACGATGTTAACCCAAACCAAACTACTATTCTCATGTGAGAGCTTTTCCATCTCCTCTGTTTACTTAACCCCGCTTTAACGTTTTATTTACTAAGAAAGACGTACACCACAGAATTTACTTTCTGGATTGGGGGAAAAACAATATTTCCTCCATATTTAAAGTTTATCATGAAGTTAAAGACCCGCTTTCTTTTTTCATGCCTAATAAGCTGAATTTGCAGCAACAAGATAGTTATGTCCAACATTTAACAAGAGGACTGACATTAAAGGCTTTTATTCAAATAATAGCATTTGGCGTTCCTTGTATTGGTTGAAAAATTAACGTATAATAAACCTGTATTCTCTAATAAACTAAATAATGGTCCATATTATTGAGCTTGATATTTTAAGTTCTTAAATATAGTACATTTCTATTATTTAATTGATTGATTCATGAAGAAAAAAAGTTTTATTGTCATTACATGAGTTCATTTTTGCACCCTAAAAACACGCACAGGATTTAATAAAATAGACACTTTATGTATATCAGTAAACTATTTAAGCTAAATTGTTAAGCGTGTGAAAATTGTGACAAAAATAAAGGTATAATCAATCGTAATGGATAATTATTTTTTGTTAAGGTTATTAGAATCAACCCTAATAAAAGAATTCAAGATAATGAACGCAGATGATACAGAGAAGTGATTGGATGCTGAAGACGTGAGAATGATGAGTGAGGGGGAAGTAGGACAAAAATAGGCAACGGGTGAAATAAAAAAGGCATAAAATATACGGACCAATAAACTATATATTTTAACCTGAAATATTGTGGTTTTTATGCATAAAATATTAAATTAAGTTGGGCTAAGGTAGTGCAGTATACGAGTGTAGTGAATGGACCGAACAGAAACCGACCCTTACCTTTTAAATCCTTACTGAAACTAATAATAATCTTCGCGCTGAAATATACGCGAAAAAATATTTACAGCAATTGCAATTATGAAACAAATTAGTCTTGGCCGTAATTCAGGACAATAGCTGCGCTTTCACTGCGATTTCACCCTAGTGAAATATCATCTTTAAAAAAAATTAAATCCAGGACGCATCATTAGGATCTTTAGAAAAATGTAAATATGAAGATGCCACCTGTGGTGTGATGAAAGTAGTCGTACTGGATTGAATGATTTGGGAAAGCTACATTTATTTTAATTCTGTCCAAACGAATTGAGTTCATTTTAAGATCTTTGCAAGCACGTTTTTTTCCGAAATGTATTATGGTGAATAAATAAACCAATTAATCTTTCTATTGGTACAGTCTTTCCCCTCATCTACACGTAATTAACATTTGTCACTTAAAACGTTATTTTTTTAATGGAAATTAGCTTCCAGATGTTAAAAAAATTTGATATTTTACAGTATATAATTTAACTTCCCAACACATACGTATTCTTTTTCGTAGAATATGAATATAGAATAGAATTTTCATATAAATAAATTCATCATCCATGATAGACACTTTATATAAGGATAATTGCTAGTAAGAATCTTTCCGTCATTGTATATTGGCGTTTTTTTCCTGTTTCCAGCTGTTTCGACAGATATTACTGTTTTATAAAGCAAAATCTCCACCACCTACGAAAAAACAAGGACTGATTTGGACACTTCGGCACAATTTTTCGGTTAGGGGCGTTATGACCATAATGACAATATATCCAGGCGTATTATCTACAGTAGATGAGTAGGTTAAATTACTAAACCCTATATTACTAACACTATTACTTAAGACTGCTTCCCAGAATCCACTTGGGGTGAATCTTGTGGATACATCCATGCTCACATAACCAAAGCCTTCAATCTACAACCGTCATCACTCAAGGTTCAATCTTTCAGCCCGCAGAATTGTCTGCACCATATTTCAATCCATTTTATATGCGTCTGCTATACAGCCGCCTGATTTTTTAAAATGTTTCTATTAATCAGTGGCAAAGGGAATGTGAATTAATCATGAAATATCTCACACATTGTACATTGAATATCAGATCAATCATTAAATACTTTTCAATCCAATACTTGGATCCACAATTCAGGACTCCAGAAGATCTTTTGCTACCCATCATAAATTGAACCTAATGGAGGGCTTTCAATCTAGAGCGTTATTCATTGAAAATTCCTTCGAGGTAGATTTTTCCAGGTAGTCTTTGATGGAAAATGGAGTTACGACTGAAATTTTTATTTTTAATTGGTATCTAAGAATGGAAACTAAAATTTCATGGAAATCAAAGTATAATTCTGCATTCTAATTCAGAGCATATTGAGTGAAGAACTTTCAGGCAAAGTGCCAGAGGATCGAGACGTTGCGGTGGCTATCGTACTGGCTTCCCATCCAGAGGGCCCGGTTTCAAAATCCGGCGGTGTTGAATATTTTTCAGTGGAATCACGATCCTCAATTGAGACACTTGGAGTGAGTACGCTGTCCGTCGGATGGGACGTAAAGCTGCGGACCCCTTGGCGCCTGACTAAGTCCGATGCCGAGTTTCCTCTCAACCCTTCATCCTTTCCTGTCCATCCCTAATGGAGCAAATGATCTCTGTTGTCGGACGCCTCCCCTAAAATACTTCTAATACTAGAAAGTGCCAGGTTTAACATCAAAATTTTTAAAAACGCTGAAAAATCAGAGATAATTGCAACAAATGGTTAAAGTGTAAGAGCCAAGAAAGGACTTTTCTTAACTCCCTTCCTAATTTACAAAAAAAAATAGGCGAGTAAAAAAACTTTGTTGAAAAATCAAAACCAGGTGAGGCAAAAACTCTTTGGGTAAATACGCGATTATTACATCAAAGCGTACGAGAGGTAATTCTAAAACTTTTAGCTTACAAAGAAATGAACTTTTTTGAGCAACATAATCCCTTTACCTCCAGGAAGAAAATGAGTGGGTATGCAGTCGAAGTTGACGTTACAATTGCACATAATTATCAAAGTGGCAACGGATCTATGTATGCTAGAGAGGGCTGACATATGTAATGATCACTCTGAGAAATGGATTGGGTATGAAATAATGGTTTTAACTCCCTGGATTACTTACCGATATTATCCGTTACATTCTTCAGATGTTTACTAATAAACCTGAATTTCAACTTTTCCAAATGTAACGTTCAAGAGATCCAGGTTAGTTTCACTCTCTAATGAGGGTGCCTTGTCATGCCTATATTATGGATTGATTACAAACGTGAACGCAAAGAAATAGCCGTGACGAGATTAATCGAAGCATAAATTGATCGGTGTCCTACGTAAAGCCATACCAGAAAGAATGCTACTGACAATTTGTTATTTGTAAGTAAAATGAATAAATACCACCTCTGTTTTCGTATATTTAAGAGTTAAACCGAAGATATAACTAAAGTGTCCTCTTATCAAGTACGTTTCCCGAGAGCTCGGTTCCAAAATGGCTCCAATGTTAATTTAGGACGCTTAGTAATACGCTTCTTAGAAAATATCTGACATAGCCCCATGAATGCCGACTTCTCCGCCTATAATTAACTCACCTAATTAGTCAACACGTTGTTTTGATAAGCAAGGATAGAGTTAACATCGCACTACGCCAAACAGCGTGTGAGCTCACACATCAGAGTAGAGAGTCCAGTTCATCCCCTTGAGTGGGCTGTGGTTTCCATGGAAGATCCTGTACTCAGAGCATTGCGCGTGGCTGAAATACTAAGAAACATCCCCTATAGTAGCCCCAGTACTATGAAAGCTTTTAAAAACAGCACGATACAATATTGGTCTAAGTTTCGTCGTCTATACCTTTTCACCCAAGTAAAGATAAAGTTTGTTTCTTTTAATCTGGTGAATAATATTACATCTTAAATATAGAATATTTCTAAAATTAAAAATTCGTAATTTTCGCAATTTAATATTAATTTGCGAAGAATACCAAGAAGAGAGATGGTAAAATTTTGGAAACTTGAAATTATAGTTGAAATAAAATCAATTGTACTCGAACATCATCTTATGACTGACAAATATATTATATATAAAATATATATGACCTTCATTTTCTCCCAAAATTACAGTTTGTATGCAAACAAAATTCCATTCACCTTGAAGTGAAAGTTATTTTTATATAATTTACACTGATATTCATTGATTTACATGCATTGACATCTTTGCATACATTCTATATTTTCCCGATTTATGGCTAATATAAACTATAATCTATCACAATATAGAGGACATATAAAATAGAATGTATACACACAACTCTTTAAAATTCAACTAAATGTCACTAAAAATGTGTATTTTCCATAATAAAAAATTTAGTATAGCCATTCACATCTGATTTTGATAAAGTACCTTCATTCACTATGTCACGCTTTTAACTTTATGAATCATTACACTTTATGGCAAAAAATATCGGATTAAATTTTAAATAAATTATTAATCATTACAATTGATGACATAGACTACTTTGCCGGCCAAACAAACACCCATTTATCGCAACCTTTAATATTCCACTGCCAATCAAAATGCTCTGCATCCATTTTTTGTGTGCTTAAGATTTCTCCCAACAATGCCAATATTCTCATTCCATATCTATTGCAATGAAATTCCAGTTCACTTAGCAATGCTTGCAGCCCTTTGGTTGACTGGCAAATTGGAGCTTTGCCATCACCAAACCTAACTGATTTTACGAATTCCCCGCCCATGTTCATTCCTACCTCTAGGTCTTCCCATGCCTCTTTGATCATTTCCTCTGCATACAGGTTGAACAGCAACGGCGAGAATGGGCAACCCTGCCTTACACCCCTTCCTAACACTGCCCATCCGGACTCCCCGTTTCCCACCCGCACCTGAGCAGTCTGAGACATGTACAGGTTGCGGATTAGCCTCCTTTCCCTCCAATCTATTCCTATTTTCTGCAATATACTCATTAGTTTTTCCCAATTCACTCTATCAAACGCTTTTTCGAAATCTACGAAACAGGCAAATACCTACTGGTTGTGTTCTATATTCCTCTCGATTAATAATCTCATTACTGCAATGGCATCACGCGTACCTCTCCCCTTCCTAAACCCAAACTGATCATCCACTAAGTAATCATTTGCCCTACTCTCTATCCTTTTGTTTATGATCCTGAGAACAACTTTAGCTGCGTGGGATATCAAACTAATTGTCCTGTAGTCCTCACATGACGTGGCCTTTACCTTTTGTGGAAAAGGAATCAACACTGGTCTCACTAAGTCTTCCGGCCTGATTCCTTCCTCATAGATACTACGAATCCGTCCATATACACTCTTCTTCCCACGTTTTCCTAAACATTTCATTAGTTCCACAGTCTATACTCACGGCCTTATTTTATTCCATCTGCCTTAATGCCCTTTCTATCCCATTGTCTAGTATGCCTGGACCCAAACTGTCTTCTTCTGCGTCATGTTCTCTTTCTATGTCTGGCCTGCCATTCCTAAGTTCTTTTATATATTTCTCCCATCTCTCTTGGATTTTTTCTGTGTCAACTGTTATTTTATCCGACGTATCTCCAACTGTTAGCACAGATCTTCACTTCTTACTTCCCGATAGTGATTTAACCTTGCTCGTATAGCGCACCAATTTCACCCTTCTGGAAACTTTCCATATCCTCACACTGCGGCACCACGCTTCTTTTACTTTATTTGTTGTATTATAAATTTTTACTGCAAAATGATACGTTATGCTGAACCATATCTTTAGTAATATCAGAGAAGAAGTTCAAAACTAACAGTAATATAAGCAAATATATTACGGCTACTGGGAAGAATTTAATTCCAGATATGGGAAAATGCAATTAAACTAGTAGGTTTACTTTATTATGCATAGTTATAAATCTAGATTCTTGGTATCTAGAATTAAATAACACGCTCTGTTCAAAGTGAAACCTGATATGAGATGAAAAATAATTTTATATGATTCACAGGGTTGATAAAGTATCCACTTATCAGAAATACATTAAACAGTACATTGGTGAGCATTATAGTATTAATTATATAATATCGTTTTACCAGATAGCTAATTAAATCGACGGAAGAGTTATTGGAATGAATATTTCAAAGCGGAACGTCATCCTAATTGCTTGATGGGCAAATAGGCATATGAAATAATTCATCGCGAATACTTACAGGTTGTGGACAAACGACGAGAGATAACTTTGCGATTCAATTTAAATATGAGAAAAAAGATTGCAGGAATGCAATGAGAGTAATTCAAAATGAAGCTTATCAACTGACTGGAAATGTTATATGATATTAAATGTCAGCTCGTTGAATAAATTTAGCAAATGTCAATATTTTTAACGCTTAATAGTTTTTGACAAACCAAGGGACAAACGATCCAATAAATTTACTATATTTTGTATCGGTAAATAAAAATAGGAAACGATATTTGTAAACCATGTTCATCTGCAATGATGGTAATATGGAACGATTTTTCGTTCCTTCACTATTTATTTTATCAAATGAACTCTGATTTCCCATTGGCCAAAAATGTATAAGATTATCTTTCATGTGAAAGCTTAACATTACGATATTGGTATTATTTTTCATCCAAATTAGGTTATTTAGTTTGAAAGAGCTTTAAACCATCCAAAAAGTTGTATTATACTATAAGGCTAAGCCTAAAAGACAGAAGTAAACTTGTAATATAGACAAATAGGGTTCGTACCTTTTGCCAAAGATATACATTATAACTTTAATAGCAATATTACAAAATAATTGCTCAATAACGCAGAATAATCTTTCATTCGTGCCTAAATATGCTCATATTGTCCTAGTTTTAAAGGGTGCATCTCCAGATTTATCTGGCAAATATTCTAGTGATTTCCGTTCGATGAAACATTAAATGGCAGAAATGTATATAAAATTACTAAATACATGATACACACACCTCAAAGTAACTTGATAAATGTACTCTATAACAAGAAAGAGGTAAATAATGAAGTAAATCCGCGCATATTTCATATATCATATAAAATCCTTCTTTCTTACCCTACAAGTTTCAATTCAATAGTTTAGATTATATTCATGCCCTTCGAAAGTAGTAAGCGAGTCATTATTTTATTCCTTTAAAACTTAATATTGAATATTAAATTCAACAACTTTTTAATTCCATGAGACTCTTCCCGTACCTATTCATTGATAATTTTACATATTTTCTGTCTTTTAGGAAATTTTAACGTTAAAGATTCACAAACAATAAAATTCGATGGTAAATTGCAAGGTAAGGGGAGGAGAGTATTTCATTCGCTGGATAAGTTCAAATGATTTCCCTCACCCATTCGTCTCTAAGCTACGAATAAGTGAGACTTTTCACCTTTGATCTTAAGTTTCGAAAGGTTTTAATTTCCGGTGCAGATCCGGAGCGACAAATTACCCAGTAAACGGTACACATTCCCGAATTAAAGAAAACAAAAAATCTTTTACTTGGATCCTGGAAGAAAAATAACCCGCAGCGACCTTCTGGTCGTTCTCTCAGACACGCGAGGTGTTGATTCCTTTTGGAGCTGCCCCGCGATCAACCATCGAGCAACTTCAGAACAATAAAATAGAGAAGTTGAAGAAAAAATCTCAATGGCTTTTCAATGCATCGATCGTATTCCGTGTGGCCCATGTGTGGACTATTGTCAAGAATGCATTGACAAAGATGAAAAAGGCAGTCGAGAAAAATATTCCCGAAAATGAAGTCAAAAAAGGATAAAATTATTCAACATTAAGTAAGTCTACAGCAAAATACTTGTCAGTAGAAAATTGGTCGGGGTGGTACTGTATGGTAAAACAAAAAAATGACTAATAAATGCCATTTTTAAGACACTTTAGTGCGACGAATGTTAGACAGGTATTAGTCACGATAAACATTTTCGCTTTGAAAAACCTTGAAAATGTTTATGGATTTAATTAATTTAAAAACATGAAAATTAACAAGCAAAGTTTTTAAATTCTTGAAAAATTCTCAACAATATCGATCACTCAACTTTGGGAGTTTCTTACATCTAAGATTACGATGCCATTTTCAATCCATGTAAGACCCTAAGCGCAGAAATATGGTTACCAAAAGGAGCCGAGACACGTTTTAGCGGCTGATACAGAGATTACTAGAAAGTATAGAGGTGCGATATAACATCGTATGTAAATTCAGTGAATACTGGAAAACTTCAAATTTTCCAGTACACCCCTTCAAGGCATAAAAAGCATCATGACACAATTTAATAACATTTACTCAATTTTATCTTAGAAGCTGGATTAGATTAAACTGCATTTATATCTGCAGAACATGATAAACATAAGTAAAATTGTAAATAATAGATAACAGTTTCCTGGTGAAGGTGTCTCCTCTTCACGATATATGAAAATATGTAAATTGTAAATTTCCGTCGGATTCGTGATTAAGCAATAGCCAATTCTTTCATTTGAAATTTATACTGCAGTTACAAACAGGTATTGCATCAGACATACAAAGGTCTGACCAACTATTTGCGTACAAAACCAGAGTCAATATTTCCCTCACGTTATTTAGCCCATTTTCATACAATATCACCCAACAATGAATAAATGATGAAGTAAACACGGGCCGGTTGAGGGAATGATTGACACGAAGTGCTGGAAAGATGAAAGCGTTGAATTTTAATCCTTCAGAAGTTATGGTAGCAAAACACGGGCGGAATTAATGTTTACGTAGGGTTACTCATATAAAATATAAAAATTTTTCTTCGCAAGGCCAGATGACTCCTACGCCACACACACAATATTTTAAGTAATCAGCAGATAAAATTTGAATAATATCGCACACAGTATGATTCGTGCGCGTTCGCAGGTTCGAGAAAGCATAGCTTCATTCCCAAATGTTAAAAATATACAATAACAATGTACAGGCTATCCTTGAAAATTACTCATACGCATTGACCACACCGATTCACTTTTTTCATAAATGGTCCTTGGTACTTGAAGAAAAAATTAGCCTGATACTAAGGAGAAGAGAACTAAAGATAGGGAGATATGGGTTATAATGAATATGTGAGTCAAATGAGCGTTTGAAGAAGTGAAATGGGAAGAGTTATGGGAGGGATCAAGAGGAAATATTTTGGTGGCGGAAGTGGAGCAATCAATGAATGAAGGCAGGGCAGGTGGAATTGGAACATGCTTGCAGTTGTATCCTTTGAGATGGAGAGAGGAAAACATCTCGATAGCACGCACCATACGTAAGTGTTTTGAAAAATTTTCGAGAGCCGTTAAATTGAACCTAAAAAGGAGAAAAAAAAGATAGATCTGCGGGAAAGTATTCTGATTGTGATGCATGTTTTAGGTATCATAATCAGAATACTTTCTAGTTAATAGTTCGGTTTTCTGAATAGGCACGCTTGATGTCCCTCGGAGTAATGCCGTAAATATAAAATCAATCTGAAATTTTTTTAATTCAAAACTCTTCTAGGAGAAATGTTTTCGGTGAGAACAAAAATAATTCCGAAAAATTTGTACAGAAAAGAGTTTGGAGAGTAATTTTGAGATCTAATTTCACAAAATCAACAGCACAAGGGGTTTTAAAAGTTATGGGTGGAACAGTGCAGATAATTCAAACGAATTTATCGTATCCTTCACAAACAAAATAAAACAAAATACTGCAAAAATAATGCTTTCGATTTATCGGTAAAGAATTCCTCGAATATTCTCACATGATATGGAAATATTTTTTCGATTAGAACACGTGATAAAATTTTCAAAATGTGATAGCATGGTGTTCCAGTACATGTGTATAAGTATTGTTTGGTGCTGGTATTATTCAATTCAATGTCTGCCAATTTAGAGTCAATTTAATGAAATTAACTTGAATAGTAAATTGAAAATAATAAAATTATATGGAGATGCTCCCAAAGAGATAAGTAATTTAGCAAAATACTCCTCCTTCCTCTCCAGATTACATTAATTGCTCTTAATTTCAATCTTTCAATCCAAATATTAGTTGGCAGATGTCTTTACTCTCAGCTTTCCTGCGATGAAATCTTACATCAACTGCTTCCAGTAATTCAACCATGGACTTCCAATCTTAACAACCTGACTTTTCTATAGCATTAGATGTTCTCCGATTAGTATTTTTAGTACACAACTGTGCCTCGAAGCACTCAAGGCCTATAGCTGAAGCACTAAATATATTGACGTCAAAATTCTTATATTGGTATTTATTAATCTCCATTAAAGTGTTATTGATAGCTACATTAAAAACGATATCTAAAATTTTATATGGCACCAGCATTGAACTATAGTCAGTAAACAATATTTTAATTGTTTCCATATTGCCGATTTGGTTAATTAATGGGCCCTGGGTAATGTTAGAAGTACACTACCGTGCCTATCCGACCCAGGTTATAGAAAAAAAAACAAAAAATAAATAATTGTCATTAGTAATAACCTATCACTTATATTCTAATCATTTCCAATTATTCTTCATTACATTTCCAATACCTTTAATTTAAACGCAAAGATTTCAGGGAGTAAAAATCAGTCGCCTTGACCGGGATTCGAACCCCTCCGAATCCCTCGATGTCCGGCCGAGTGCATTTGCTGTCGGACTTTCTCTCTCGCTCCGAAATTTAGAGGGCTTTAAAGGAACAAGATATTTTAACGAAATACCGTACATGCAATGCCACAGGCATTCGTAGTATAGCGTGATGCGCCATTGTCCACGAGGCTAAAGCCAACTTGAAACACCAAGTGTGTTTTACCTTTTTTCTTAAGGAATCTGACGCATTTTCTTGGAATTTGTCAATGTTAAAACACCATTAGGGTTTAAAGTTGGCTTTAACTTCATTTTTAGTACCACAGGTATGCCGTCAATAGCCCTGTCTGCTCTCGTCCTTTTATACTGAATAGAATTCCGGCCTTAGAACGTCCTCTCTAATATCTGTTGGCATTAACTTTTTATTCCTAGCTTGCACTTTTTTCTACCATTTAGAGTCTTTACTTGCATTGACCTAGTCAATCCAAATGGAGAAAATTTAAGACAGAAAAGAAGACCTTCCCTTTCCATTGACTTGCTCAATTTTTAGCCTCAATAAGAATTTCTCCACTGACACCCAGAGTGATATTGATATTTGCTTTGTACTTCTCTAAATTTTTGACTTAAATTAATGCAATAATACATAGAGATTGGACGTTATAGGACCGGAGGAATACAAAAATAAAGAGGGTATCGAAAGAAAATATAATTCGGAAGAGAAGCTTTACTCTCTAATTTTCGGAGTAAAAAGTAAATGAGAACGAAAACTTATTAAAGAAACGTCGCAAAGTACTAGATACGCCATTGATGTGTTCATGTTCGATTGAAATACAAAGCCATTGCGGAACTGCAATTTTCTTGTCTAATGTAAATCAAACTGCATTATTTGATACACTAATATACAATTTAATATTTCAGCTTGGTAGAGCGTTAAAACATTTATTTTTCGGTTACTTACACCTCCAAATTAATAACATTCTACGTCTTTAAAAGAATGTATAAATCTTGAGGAAACAAAAGGGATTAAGAAATCAGGAGATATTCCCCCGGAAGAACAAATTAGGTTACGATGAATGATTCATTCATGCGTATTTCCTCAAACGATAGAGAAGGCGAAACTCACCAGACCGAGATAATGAGCCCTAGATATACGTATTATAGAATCTATGTTATCAAAGAGAATATCCTTGGAAAGGAGATAAATGATGAATAAGTGCTTAAAAGGTAGTAGAAGTAAGAGATAATGATAAATGTTATGCACCACGAAATAGATTTTAAAAACTTCAGGAATAAAATTGATATTATACTTATTTGGTCTCCCAGTGACATCACTGTCATAACAGCTAAAATTAGATGTTTCATTATAAGAATAAAAAGTCACCACACATGACATAGGTTGAAAAATTTGGAAGTATTTTAGATATTTATCGGTCTACAAAATAACTGAACATAGAAAATACGTGATCGTATCCTGTATCAGGGTGCGATCAAAATTGTGGGGCCTGAGGCTGTTAAATGAAGGGCCAATAAAATAATAAATGCCTAACCACCGTGATATAGACTGCAGGGTTTATGTATTTGGTATTAGGTAAAAAACAATGAAAGAATAGGTAATGATTACACAATTGAATACTTGAGCAAGTGAATGAAGAAAATGAGTTTTACAGAAAGGATGGCCAAGGAAGAACGGTCAGAAGTAGATGAAAGGAATATGTGGTGCTGGGGTGATGGAACTCATACCCTAGAGAGCGTTGATAGCAGATCTTTTTAGATATAATGGGTAGTGGAATGATGTTTTAAAGCTTATGGTGTGGACGAGGGTGGAATAGGAAAATGCATCTGGCGGTCACGGATCCTGAAGATGCATGTAATATGTGAAGGACATGAATTCAAACATGACAGTTAATTTTTCGTGGAAATATTCAAAAAATAGAGATACTACTTACCACAATTTATAGTTACAAAATACTTCTCCAGGCATGCGGTATGAATAGTTTGTAACCACGAAAACGATAAAATGTGTAGGATAAAATAACGACAGCTTACTAATCTACTTAGAAATTAATAAAAACCACCTCAGTCAAGATCGCCCGCAGTATTTCTGACCCCAGTTATCTTTAATAACTGCGGGAATATTTTTCTTACATCGGAAGATATAGAAGTCTATATCTTCCGATGAAGATGGAGCGGAATTCCGTCGAAATGATCCAGAAATAACGTGTGAGTGATCTTTTTATGTGTGTCTATATTGTTTGACGTTGTCCAAATTATATATATATATATATATATATATATATATATATATATATATATATATATATATATATATATAAAATATCTTCGAAATGGAACGCTCTTCGGCGACACACAAATATATAAAAACACAGATGTAGATTTTTAGAATATAGAGACACAAAGAAAGGACACTCACAATTTGTTATTTTACGTTTCGACAGCACGGCTGTCGTCTTCAGAACCATATATATATATATATATATATATATATATATATATATATATATATATATATATATATATATATATATACATATATATACATATATATATACATACATGTGCATACAGATGATGTAGAAGCACTCACTAGAGCAATATAACATTTCGACGGCACAATGAAACACAAAATAAAATAGATAGCACGTAATAGGACACTCAAATTTTAGATTGCTTGAGCTTTCGGCCTTATCCTATTCTATCTCCGGAGGTGAGACTGCTGCAGTCAGTTCTGAAGATAGAGGGCAGCAGTCTGACCTGTAGTCCATAATAACAGAGACGAAGACTGCTACAATTTTCCACTGAATAAATATTAAATCACGACTTTATTCGACGCACAATATCATTTTTATATATAAAATGATGAAGTGCATTGAAACTAATCGTGAATAAATCTTTATTTAGTGGAAAATTGTAGTAGTCTTCGTCTCTGTAATTCAAAAAATCTATTAAAAAAAAAGAGTAACTAGGGGAATAGGCGTGTGATCCGAGAAAGAAATGTTATATAAGCACAGAAATAGGCGCAAATAACATGTAACCCGGTTGTTATAAAAGAGAACAGAAATTATAAAAACCTGAAGATCAAAGAACGTAAAGGAAAGGGTGTCAACGCTGCAAGGAAATACGCTACAGGCTTTGATATGAGGGGGTTAGGTGGAAAAAGGGACTACAAGGTCTCAATCTCAAAAAGTCTTTAAATAAATATATGAGGTAAACTTGTGCTCGGAAATTATTAAATGACACTAATTCCAAATAATTTGCAAAGAAAAAAACTTTTTTTCCAACGATATCCAACAAAACCGGTTCCTTTCATCTACATCTATATCTACTTAATTGCCAGCAAGCCGCCGCAAGGACGTGTGGCAAGGTGTGTTCGGACATCACCCGTAATTTAGAAAGAAAGGAAAAAACGCATGCAAAAGCCACAAATTCATACATTCACAAAAAAACATGGCATACATTCATGCAAGAACACACCTCACGCATATGCAAACACAATAAAACTACCAACTAACATACACATGCACCTGAAAGTATACCTAACATATTTGCAGTGTTTAATTTTGTTCCGACTTGTGAATTCAATGTTTTTAATATTTCTAAAGTGGCTTCGGTTTCTTACTATTATGATTTCTGATTGTGCGGGGAAAAAATAAGTATTTGTATCTATCTGTACTGGAATCTATCTCCCTTATTTTACCTTTGTGGTCTGATCTACCTAAGTAGTGTGGGGCCTTTAGTGTCATCGCTAAACTCCTTTGTTCTGAACCTTTCTGTAAGTCTAAGCCTCGCTTGTTCTGTTCGTACGTCTAGTGGTTTTCAGCATAAATCCCTTAAGATACTCGTCACACTTGTGTTCTTATCATAACAATTTTTAACGAATCTAGCGGATTTTCTCTGGACTTTATTTAATTCTTTTTGCCTAAATTTCTACGTTTCCTGACACAAGAAATAATATTTTATCAAATATTCTACCCACCACAGATGATTGATTTACTCCAACACTAACCCGTTTATTCTAAACAGAATCAATTAAATTTTATTTCAATTTTACCATAGATTCCCTAAATTTTCAGTGGAAGAATCAGTATCAAAATAACAAGTGTTCTACTTCTAGAAATATCTGGAATGTTTTGAAGAAAATACATACACAAAAGTACCTCTTTGTGTCCCATAAATGTATTCCCCCGGTTCTCTTTCCTACAATTAATCCCCTTTGTTTGCATAATGAAATCATTCGTCGACCACTAGTTGCCGTTTTTAATCCTTTGAATCACATTATCTCAGGACACCTCCGCTGCATAGATGCTTTGAAAATGTTTATTAAGATCCCTTACTGTGCTGAGAATTTCTTTGCCCAGTCAAAATTAATGAAATTTGACGCGTTTTATCATCAATATAAGATGGTTAAAATGAAATAAACATGAAATAATATTTCAAAGAATAGGACATTATTCATGTATTTAACATCTATGGGCACTTTTATCACTCTATTGATTATTCTATATTTTATAGTACCTGACATGTTTTTCTAAGCGTTTTTAAGACATTGATTAAGTTTAAGTACCAGGAATATTATTTAAAGTTGAACTGATTAAAATATCACTTACCTTTGTGCAAGCGCGATATTTACAAGGAATGGGAATTAAAAAAATTTTGCATCGTATATTCAACGCTCTGGCACACTAAACTTGGTCTTTTTATCTGAAATATCTGCTTAAAAACATTTCTTTGCCCGCAAAGTAGACGGATTAAGTTATTCTAATTTCCTTTCAGATATTTCAGCATAAATAATGTTTAGTACTAAATAGTTTTGCAATTTCAGGTATTTACCAAGTGTTTAAAATGCCAATAATAAAATCTTCTAGAAATTCATAAAAAAGGGAGAAACCAGGTTAATGAATCCGAAACTAATTGGTACCCATCTGAAGTAGAGCAATAAAAAACAGAAACGAAATTAATTAACAATGAGTAAAGGCAGTGTCTCTGAAACGCTACAGCGAATATCATTTGTAATTAATGAGTGGTTCATATATAAATACATGTATATACGTATATATATAATACTGCTCCGATTGGGATTCATATTTATTCGGAAGCTATATATTGAAATTAAAATTTTTTAGTTAGCAAACAACCTTATTTACCACTCGAGAAATATATATATATATATATATATATATATATATATATATATTTATAAAATATTTGTTTGGTAGTTGTGTCCATCCAAAAACCTACCTTAACCGGTAGATTACCTTAAAAAAATATATATGTATATATATATATATAATTATATATATATATATATATTAAGGTATATATATATATATATATATATATATATATATATATATATATATTTCTCGAGTGGTAAATAAGGTTGTTTGCTAACTAAAAACTTTTAATTTCAATATATAGCTTCCGAATAAATATGAATCCCAATCGGAGCAGTATTATATTTAACTTACACCAGTTACATAGTATGTAAAATTTATGGCAAAGACATTCGTCCATTATTGTGAAAATAGCCATTAGTTTTCTCAGTTTCCGCGTACCCCCCGACAATTAAGATTGCATTACAATAGAAATATCAAATATACTTGAAGTAAAACCTCAGTATACCAATATTAATACCTAGAGTAATACCTTGTTAGCACTAAGAAAAGTTGAAGGAAGTGATAAAGTATCAGGAGTCAATTAAATAGTTAGTAATTTTGAGATACTATTAAAACGGTAAAAGTACGTGCTTGTTGCCCTCGGTATTTAGAATTAGAATTAAAGAAGTAGCGAATTGACCAATATAGGGCACGAATCAAAATATATCATTTGAAATGACTCGCACAATAATTTGTATTCCAATATGTCTAGTAGTCTGTTTTTTTAATACTTCTATTTAGAATTTGAATAAAAATATACGTGTCGTTTATCTTCTTCTTAAATTTACGCCGGCATTCTTAACTGTAGAAGTTTCACCGTGTATCTTTAAACCACCCTTTAACGTTTAAAATATTCAGATTACAATTTGTAGCAAATCCAGCGATCTCCTTAAAATTCATGAATTCGTTGAAAGAGTTTCTCTTCGTTCCTGTTATTTGTCTTATTGAATCACGCTCTCTAATTTAAAACAATATAATTACTCTGAACTTTTAACAGCATGTAGCTGCAAGTCTTCCAGCCACTTTCAAACGGACTTACATAATTTGTCAAAGTGGGTTTCCATTCAATGTAGTGACTACCAACACCACAGTGATGACTTTCCTATGATTTATAATTTCGTATCTTATTTAAAATTTCATATTCTTCATTTATTTTACAAGAATATTGGAAGCATGAGCATATGAAGGTAATCAGTATTCACTAATTGCAGGCTATGGTAGACACCCTCTCGCTACCAAAGGAAAAATACATTTTTGAATCAATAACTTGATTTATAAGTTTGAATTGTTACTGTTGTTAATGCACTACCACTGAGTTGATATTTCATGATTTTTATCAAACGATTTTTAACCTACTCGTATATCACATTTACGCAATGTTTTTCGGGTTCAACTGAAAATGTGGTTTATTATAACTTGGAAACTGAAGTCAGAAAATAGCAACATTATATGCTATTTCATATTAACATAAGTATTAACATGAATCATTATCTCTCCGCAATTCTATAATTTTCCTCAAAAGAATAGGTAAAATGTTTGCATCAATTATTTTCAAACGTTGTACTCCCACAAAATGAATGACCTCTACTAATGACCTCGTTTCTTGGCTCTTAGGAGGATGTTGAAAATTCTCCAGGAACCTTATAAGATGGTTTCATGCATATTTTCTAAGATATAAATGTATAATTATGCTATACTTTGAACAAAATAGAAAAAATATTTGCTTACGTTGCACACAGTACTTTATGATATAAATCTAAACAGCTTTGTCATATACTACCTTGAACAAAAAGTTCCCGGAATAACCACCGTGTGGCGCTCCCATCGTTCCGATTTGAGTTCTGTTTTTTTTGTTAAATTGGTACATCTGTTGTTGATATTTCCTTTAAATCTTAGTGTCATAACTTGACATTTGCAAAAGTTACGGTCGGTTTTCGGTATGTCCATCAGTGCTTCCTGCGATTTTTCCATTACTTCCTCTCGGCTGCTAAAACGCGTTCCCCGTAATGGTTTTTTAACTCGATTGAACAGAAAGAAGTCACAGGGAGCCAAATCAGGTGAATTCGGTGGCTGTTGGATGGTATTTGTTGCATTTTTCGTCAAAAAATTACGAATAATGATAGCACTGTGCGACGGTGCGTTATCATGGTGCAAAATCCACGAGTTTTCTGCCCACATTTCTGGTCTCTTTCGGCGAATTGCTTCACGCAAACGTCTCATAACGCCCAAATAATACTCTTTGTTTACTGTCTGGCCTTCTGGCAAAAATTCATGATGCACTACACCGTTGTAATCCATGAAAACCGTCAGCATTGCCTTGTTTTTTGACTGAAAACGACGTGGTTTTTTTGGTCTCGGCTCATTTGGTGAACGCCATTCACTTGCCTGATGTCTGGATTGCGTGTCGTACTCATCCACGTCTCGTCTCCAGTAATGATCCTTTTGATGAATGTGGGATCGGATTCAGCCTCGCAAATCATGTCTTTTGCGACGTCAACACGGTCTCTTTTTTGCATGAAATTGAGGTCTTTTGGCACCAACTTTGCTGCTACACGACGGAAACCCAAATCATTAACCACAATGTCTTGGGCGGATCCATAGGCAATGTTCAAGTCCTCCGCTATTTCTCTGATGGTTAATTTGCGGTTATTGACCAACATTTCTTTTACTTTATCAATTTTTCCACCGACTTTCGATGTCGATGGTCTGCCACTGGGTTCATCATCTTCGATTGACTCACGACCACTTCTGAACCGCTCGTGCCACTGGTAAACGACCGTTTTTTTTAGAGAATCGTTGCCGAAACACTTTTCCAACATTTCCAACGTCCGTGCGCCACTAAATCCGTTTTTTACGCAAAATTTAATACAAGTTCGTTGTTTCAAATTTAAATCCATTTCTGCAATTGTAAAAAATCGCCAACACATACAGAGATAGATGTACTATTGGCTACGTAACTTTTGCAAATGTCAAGTTATGACACTAAGATTTAAAGGGAATATCAACAACAGATGTACCAATTTAACAAAAAAACAGAACTCAAATCGGAACGATGGGAGCGCCACACGGTGGTTATTCCGGGAACTTTTTGTTCAAGGTAGTATTATTTCCAAAAAACAATTTTCTGAGGAAATCATAATTAATTTACACACGTGAAGGGTATGCATATTAATAAAATGTGTTAAAAAATAAGTAAATGAAAGTAGGGAAAAGATCTTGAAATGGTTTATTTAGTTTAGGCGTATTATCAGCAGTTGGGTGATTATTTCAGTTTGTCTAAGTTAATTGAATGCGTGCAGATAACATCTCAGAACAGGAGCTTCGAAATTACTTCTGGTGCTTCTGGGACACCTATGTTAAGGGCTTCAGTACAGTGATTCGACGTCGAATGAAAAGATGAGAATGAGCGATGGTTGCCACACAATACCGCCGCGATTAATTCAACAAGAAGTTCTAGTTCCGTCCAAGAGATGTCCGCTGGGAGGCGGCTCATTAGAGAAACGTAGGCGAGCGTTTTCAATTACAGACTTGATATCCCCCTTCTCCGAATAAAAAAACATCAGACTTATGCTCTGTAAATTCATCCAATCTTCATCATCCCTCTTTGTCTCTTTCATTATCGTCACCCCTTCATCACTCCACGAGGTCCACCGGCCACGCATCCAACGACCTTCCTTCGCTTTAGTTTTTCCTCCTCTCCTCCAGCCACCTACATGCATCCGATTTTTCTCTCATCATTTCTACTTCTTCACTTCGTTTAAGGCAAACTTGCGTTCCGCACACATATCCTCTTCTTCATTCGCAGCTCCATCCCATCTCGCAAGTCGCCACGGTGGCGTTTGGAAGGGGGTGTTTCGTTACGAGGTATAAGAGTAATTGGAGATCATTACCCTACCTTATAATTTAATTTTTGGACATTTCTAACTGCCGCCTGTCATGTTTCCGACAATTGCAGCGGCGAGTTGTCCGAGGGAAAAACATCCCACTCAAGAATCTGTTTTGGTAAGTAATCAATTTTCCTCAACTTCTAGCTTTGTTCTCGCGTGCCAGTGTAATGAGGCGTTAAATTGTTTTATGTCAGCGTTATACTCGAATCACATGTCATTTCTTCTTCCTCCTCCTTTCATCCTTCTAATATGAATAACTTAAAAACATTTATCCACGTTATTACAAACTATATTGATTAGAGTATTTCACGAGAGCAGAAAAGCCATTTAAATATTGAAAAAGCTCGTTTTTACGCTGTTATACTAGTTAAATTCTTAATTTAGATCAATCAAAACAACTTGTGTTTCATTTATACAAACTAAATACAACTTCGTTTTTCAGTTTAATGAACAATTGGACTAAAGGCATGACAAAGATAGTACATAATAATAAATCAAAATGAATATCATGAAGTGTTCTCCAAATAAAATGTAACAGCAAACGGATCATATCTACACGTCGATAAAAAATACATTTTAGGAGTCAAATGGACAGGAAGTTGAGTAAAGTCCAGTACTTTTCAGCTAAAATATTATTTATGTTATCACATAACTTATTTAGCAGGAAGAGTGAATTTTTAAAACCAATTGTTCCACTCTCCATACCATTTATTTATTTCTAATTTTTAAGTCTCTCAGCATTACCTTATATCTTAAATATTTACATTTACAAGTAATTGATACCATGAAAGAAGTGGATGCGGCAAAATGTGATTCTTAAAGCAGTCATGTAATCACCTCCTATCACGGTAAGTTCATTTTGACAAAATAATTTTTTAGAAAACACATGCATTCTCCTTCAAATACAAGTCGCAACAAAACGTTTTCAAATTACTCATAGAACGACAGCTACTTTTAGTTATCACATTTTTTGACATATTCAAATCGTATTATATCTCATCAGATAATTCCTTAAATCCGTATGAATAAAAAATTAGTCCATCATATTCTTTTCAATCTACAGAACATTGGACTTATTAGAATTCTACTTATCTACAATTATGTCTAAAACTACTTATGTGTATACAACATTCATATCTACAACAACTTTTTCTATTCTATTTATTACAACAACAATTCTATTTATTACAATTATTTTGAATCCTATTCATTTGTTTTACTCCGTACTCAACGATCAGAAATCATGAAAGAACATACTCGCATGCTAAAAAAATACCAATGCATCATATAAACTAGTAAATATATCATATTTCCGGGTATCATTTCCAATCAGCAAGGTGCTGACTCGATAAATCGGTTCTTCCGAGATATTTCCCCCTTTACTGCATAGATGAGTTCTTAAATTTATGAAGCCAATACTTTTTCATTAAATCGTGGTTCTCCAATGTTAATTAAATTACTGCAACCATCTGAGTGATTTTTTTCCTTTTTCATGATTATATTTTACTGTTTTATCTCTCGAGGAAACAAATTCCCGAAAGCAATTAGTTTTAACATTGCCATTGGCCTGTATTTGTCTCCAAATCTCCGACAAATTCAGACGAAAGCTCCCTGACCGCGACACCTTTACTATCAGTCGCTCTTTTACCCTGAGAGTTTAACGACTAGTTGGTGCAGCGGAATTCCAGTGTCAAGCACGTGCACAACTTCTCAAATTCCTTTCTGCGCAAAAAGCATTTATGAAATGCCACGACGCCAGAGGAATTCATTATTTTGGAACGGCCCTTAAAACATTTTTGAAGAACCTGTCATTTTTTAAAATTTCAATCGGGCCTAACGAGATTTTAAAAAGGCCCTTTTCATTTCTGTTATGTGGAGGTGCCGTAAACATTCCTTCAAATTATTTCACTAGTAAGGATATATAATTAATAAAATACAAATTCCTGCAGATCAACTGTGATACGGATATTGCTTTTTCATATTATTCTTATGAATATTCTTACATGCTTACATTCTTATGCATTTATCTAATGTGAGAAATTTTTGTCTTTTAGCAATACAAATCGGGGTGGAATAGGTAACGTTTAGTTTATGCTCTGAAAAGGCAAAGCTAATTGTAACTTAATTAATTTTAATCTTTACCTTTGGTGCCAAATAAATAAGGCATTGCAGGCAATATTTAAAAAGATGAAGTATTAATCAACATCGTACTACTAAGAGATTTTATTTGGTCATTCGTCAAACTGCAAGAAATCCATCACAGTCATCAACTTATTATATATATACCTACGTCATTAACTCAAGAAGAAAATAATTAATTTCCTTACGTAATCAAGTTCAGGTAAACGAAACCAATTACTGTAGCCAGCATTAAAATAAAAATATCATATATCCTACGTTTTTAGGCAGCCAGCATACTTAGTTTGTAAACATTTATTTCTTATCACACATTTTCGCTCGATTTGTTACTCACAAACATCCATTAATTTCTTGGGAAGGTGTTTAAAAATAACGTTTTCCATTATATCACTGAAATATTTATTTTATCTTTTCCTGTTCACATATGAACACATTTTAGTGAACGATACCAGGTCGTGTTAAACAAGGATTGGAAATATGCGGTAGTTAACCTAAGACCAGCCAATATCTACCTCAAAAGGTTGTGCATCATAATAATAATTATCTCATCAGTGACTTTTTACAAATATGCTACAAAATGGTCTGCTTTTGATAAGAAACGCTTTTCCATATAATTTCATTCTGTAGCTACACTTCAAGTAGCTCTGAATCACATATTTAACCGACGCTTATGTCTTGGTTATGAACTTGATTAGATATCCTGAAATGTAATTTCAAAACCTAATATCTGCAATTACCATTGGAATTCTAATAATTCTTTGTGTGTAGAAAATGTCTATAGCCTTCTAAACCAAACTTGCGCTCCGTTCCCTCTGTTGATGTATGCCTTTTACGTCACGATGATCCAGTGACTAGAAATGCTTTATCTATTGAAAGTACATTAGTACAGTAAATCGAAAGGAAAAAATATTCTACGGGTGATCAAAGGTAAATCAGCTTCTTTATTAGTAGATTAAATGCACACATTTATGTGAAATAAATGTAAATAATTTATTATGGACAATTTTGGAATCAAAACCTCAGAACGATATACACCACGATGTTATTTTAAAAGGTAATCAAATTTTTCTATGCAAGTACATATTTAGAACAATCTGAAAGGGCAAAGTCATGTTAAGGTTACTCGGTCAAATCAGGCATAATACACGAAAACATAACCGACTGCAAAGTGGGTATTAGTATTTCGAAAAGTTTAGGATATATTTTTTATATTCAATTTAAAGTAAGAATTATATATAAGTAGAGAAACATTTTAACGTTGTATTTCTGCAGCGATTATAAATCAAACGGCACTTATTATTTGAATAAAAAGATACAAAAACTAAAATTGTGATAGAATAGCTAAGACTATGGGACTATGTAAGTTTTGGATAAAATAAGGCCATGATGAAAAAATAGGTATATTTTACGGAAAAATGGAGAGGGGAAGCTAAAGCATGGTTTATTGTGATCCAGGTTAACAACTAATTATTCAAACCCATTTAAAATTTATTTAGTACCATGTTTAGTGGGGGGTACGAAATGTAACGATGCTTAGGTCAATCAAAAATCAATCAAAAATCTAACTTGACCGGTAGACCAGCCTTAATAAAATCATTTTCGTTTGTTTATTTTTTTGACGGCGCGGAGCGAAAACCGGGGTAAAAGGAAGTTCAGTTCAATAGCCTCGATCAAACCACCAAGCGAAAAGTTGGATGATGAAATCGCATATCCTCGCTCGAAACTCCATGTGTGTGCAGTACACATGTCCATTCACACACACACACAAGCGCGCACATTACCCTCCAGTCACCTCCTTTTCCCCAACATATTCCTCCCGCCCCGCCCTGCATACTCTCCCCCGCATCCGCGGCTTTCTTCCACCATCCCTTTACCCGTCTCCTCTTCCCGCTCTCTCTCTCTTTTACGCCAACGAAAACCCGAGCGCTCCGCGAATTCACCCGAAGAGCCGATAGGGAACGAGTGCCTGTGGGGTGGGGTGCGAATGTCTCCGGGAGGGGTTTTGGAGGGGGTGAATGCACAGGGAGGATAGCGGGGAATGGGGGATGGGAATAAAAGGGGGAGAGGACGGTTGAGTGGATCGGGGGAAGGGGTAGGGCATTTCGAGGGAGGGGCTGAATTGGGCGGGAGCTCGCTGGCTGGGCGGTGCGTTTTCCCGGGCATTCGATATGCGGCGGTCCTCGAAGAGACCTGGAAAGGCGTTTCAGTTGATCACAAGGCGCCTAGAAACGCACACCGCCTGGGAATCTCCGGGAAAAGTTGCAGTGTTTCATCCATTCCCTCTGCTCTCTGGCAATCTCACCCTCATGCCTTAAACTGGTGGGTTTTAAGTGGAGTGGGATGTCCGGTGAAATTATACTTATGTAGGGTTAAAAGTAAAAGTATTTCGTGGCAGTATGCATCAGTATTAATCGTTCTAAGGTCAGAGAAGCACAAGTAACCAATCCTAGGACAAAAGGGATCTCGTTTGAGATTCGAAGCGTGTTTGTAACCGACCTTGCTACCGCGGTTGGTATCAGCGTTTTGACAGGTCAGTCTATTGCTGACCTTCTGTTATAGCTAATGACCTTCCCACGCGTTTACTGTAAGACCTTGAAGAATGCCATTTCGGGGTGGTACCGACATTTGATCACCAAACATTAGTATTGCTATGCTAGAAAATTGTAAATAATATTCTAAATTCGCGTTAGCCTCCTATTGTCTTAAACGAATCTAATTTTAATATTCCCCGTCACTCCTTTACATCATCGGCCATTTGCCGATCCCATTTGCCATTTTATGCTGATAACTTACTCTAATAACTAAAAAACACCGATCAAAATTACATGGCCAGTCAATCCGCGACCAGTAACACAATCCTTTACCTAACCTAAAAAAATATCAAGCATTGTTTACCGTGACCATTACTGACCTCCCTTCAAAAATTTCTGTTCATCAAATTTATATTGGTTTCAAAATAGCACTTCAAAAAAGTTTAAATTATGCTTAGTTAAATATGAGTAATTGATAGGATGCTGGGAATAATTTATTTTTGCAGGCTTAGAATCGTTTTTAAGCTTTCTCATTAGTTAAACGTGATTTTCATTTATACCTGGAGCATAAATATCCCTAGTTACAAACTATGTTGAAGTTAATGAGAATAACTATGAACGTGTAATTGAATCGAAGATACATTTGAATCGAATTAGGTAGAACTTCAATAAATTTTGGATCGATATGTCAGAGCTTTAATTTTATGACTTTTAAACAAAGGTGTATTCGAAAATTACACCAAGGATTATTCGCTATTTTTTTATTTACACTGCACTATTAATGTTATGCGGTGAGGAAGAATAAAAGTAATTATTATCACTGCATAAATATCCTACATTTATCTTTTTTTGTAATTACATTATTTAATTACTATATTTGAGTGATAAAGTCATCCTCACAACTTAAATGGCTCTAAACATTCTGAAACGTACACTTTTAAAAATGAAACTTCTAAACTTTTATGATCTTTAATGAATATTTATTTCATATATGGGTTATAAACTAATTATTCTTAGTCCACGGATTAATCCTGTCCCCTAAAAATGATGCATAAGTATGTTTTCATTTTTGATCATGGTGTTAGCTTTGTAATGAATAGCAAGAGCGGAGGGTTAGGACAAATTTTCACTTCTGAAATCAACTCTTATTGAATCATTACTCCTCTAGTGAAACATATTCGAGGGAGTTCATCAAATTTAAAGCCGTACCTCCACTAAGGCGACTAATATAGTTATACACGCGACTATAGCAGACGAGATTAGCTAAACAAGCATGACATTCTTCAAAAATAACTAAAATCGTTGGTCAAATATGAGAATTTCTTCTATAATAGACAATAAGCATTGCATTAACATAAGTAGTTATTGCTAATGCAGGTTCTTGATTCAATTGTACGTGATTGTGTTGCATTTTTGCCCTTATCCATGATAAAAATATTCAAAGCTATATGAAATGGCTTCAGTAAGTCCTCCTCAACTGAAAAGTAAACTTATTAATAAATTGAAAATTACTTGATTATATGTGTCAAAAAAACAAAAAATGTTATGAAAAGATTATGAATGTTGAAAGTTTGTGAAATACATTACCCATTTCAGGCGAATTAAGAAGTTTACTATATTAATTTAATTATTATGACGTATATAGAGTAAAATTAACTTTGAATGCAATCTCACGGCACTTTATTTACAGATAGAAAAGAATTTAAATGGAAATAAATAAATTAGGAATAGCCGAAAGCTGGTTTTATTTATTGCGTTATTTTACTTATATTGCAATCACGTAAGATCGATCGTGTTCCGTATAAAAAATGTCTCCAACATTTACTTAATTAATAAAATAATGAATAAAAATAAATTTCAGGAAAAGAATCTACTTTCACTAACTCATCTGGTAGAGATTAATCTAATTAAAGGTCATTATTTAGAGAAATATTCATATGTATCACTCTTAAAGTTGAAGAAGAAAAAATGACGCTACACTACAAATAGTTCTCATTTACTTGTATATATTTTTAACACAAAATTCATATTCCTCAAAGATCAGTTTTCCAAAATAAAAAAGACGCTTGCTGCCATGCATTCAATGGTAACTTATTATAAAAAATCATTGGACTGTCGGCATATATTTCATGCAGTAGTTTTAGTATAGAGGTAAGTAGTGTGGAGACCATCTAAGCAAACAAAATCAGCTTTCAAGCCCCTGTCATTATTGACAATTCATGGGGGTTTACCTGCTTTCGTGAGGCGTGGAAAACCATTCCCGCTTCTGAGATTTGCCAATTCACTGGATATGAAAATACAGTTTGGTTGGAAATAAGCAACACCCGAAGAAGCGGATAAGAGATGGGGGATGTGCCAGTCAAAATAGAGAAAAACGGTGAGAGAAAGGGGATATGAAGAGAAAGGGTCGGAGAAATTGGACGAAGAAAATGGAAAGAACACTCCAAGAATTTTGTATTAAAGACATGAGATTCTTCGGACTTTGCTTAGTAATATCGGTTTCAGCATTCCTAGCGATTTTCTTACGCCTTTTTGTATGTGTCGACGAGTGGCGGCAGGGGGAATGCCTAGGATGGAAGATGGGTATCGTTCACTGGAAGAGGGTCGGATGAGTTTGCAAACGAGTTTAAAGTGCGAGAGGGGCTTGAATACTATTCAGAATGAGTTGAATAAAATGAGATTTCCATTCTAGCGAATGGGTTCTCCTTGTCTGGCTAAAGAGGGAGGGAGCTAAGGAATTTCATTCCAAAGTGGGAGAAGAAAGAGAGATATGTGTGCAGGCAAAAAAGGGAATTAAGCCTCACTGCAAATATAAATAAATAAACAACAAAGGCAAAATATTATTGGTTTTTGTTTCTTTAGAGAGAAGTTGTGATGAAGAAAGTGAGTGGCTGGGAAGGAGGAGCTAGGAAGCCCTTACATTAAATCCCTTAAACTTTTTTAAAACTTGTGAAAATTTTATTGACTATCAGTGCGTTTCTACCTCTCCCTTAGTGCGTTTCTACCTTCTTCCTTATGCGTCCTTAATGATTGTATGCAAAAATGAGTATCATTTTAAATCTCATCACCTGGGAAATGAATGTATATTATCAATGCTATAAATACACCTTTGTAAGCGAAAATTCATAAAATAATACCAGGTTATCTCTTCCTGATTCAACACTAGAAGCAATTGAATGCGTCTCACATGAAGAACATAGTTTTATGATGTTTTTTCACTTTACTTACCGGATAAAGATTTGATAAAATACATTCTATTTCGAAATTCAGAGGTGGCTACTGTATCACTAACATCAATTTCCTGAAAAATATAGCTATCAGGTACCTAACTGAAGACTCCATATAGGTTACAATTCCAGTTCTTCACCCAAATATTTATAAAAATCTATGATGCACATATTTTTGCTTCCTCATCTCTCTTTATTCCTCTTATTTCTTCCCCTTACCAAGAAGTATGCCAAAATTAAAGTTTAAAAAATAAAAATATATGTTCAAGAGTAATTAGTCTGTGTTATTTATTTTAGACTATTTTATAAATATATATGAATTGATGAACTTAGAGAAATCGTATTTTTTACGATGTTTTTCGATTCATTTAATGTGCCCGAACGAATGAGTGGTTTTCTAGGGTAGTGCTCATGAAAATATTCTATCCTATATCGTAATATTAGTCTAAGGTGTAGTACTTTTAGAAACTTAGGACAAAGTATTTCTCACTTTGTACCGCACAAGAAAACCGGAAGAGACGTAGCCAACTCCGTACAAATGGCGTTCTAAGGAAAGTTTAGGAATGTTTCTGCATTAGAGTACAGGCAAAACGGTAAAGTTTCTTTCACGTGGGTTAAACATTCGCGAATTATACTCCCTGGTTATATCGAGCATGAGAATGTACTCTAGCATCACAAGTGATAGGTTACAGTTTCTTTACCTCCCGCAGGTACTTCGTGGGCAGCGGCATCAATTTTTAACTGGATTTTTTAGATTTACGGTGCCGAGAAATTTCACCCACAGGAACATCATAAAAAAAAACGGTAGCATTAATTTCCACGTCAACGGTTCCATTAAATCTGTGCGTCGGCGAGAAAAAAACACTGACAAACACGTGGAATATTATGCTTATTTCATGCACAATCAGTGCGCAACTATGCTTCTCTCCCCCCCCCCCGCCCCCCCTCCCTTCGCAACTGCTCGGGAAATTCGGAATTCACGCAGGATTCCCTTTGATGCACATCCTTCAGTGATTCTTGGCTTCACGAGAAGGGGTTTTTTTTTCTTTTCCCATGGCCTGCCCCCGCCCTTTCTGTCTCTGCCAGCTTACTCTAATAAGCACCGGCTGCGTGCTCACTTGCACGGAAAGTCTGCACCCGCTCCCAAAGAGAGAGCTCCCCTCCCTTCCTCCCTATCTCACACACACACACACACCAACATATCGCTCCAGTCTCATCTGACCTATTTTCCGCGATAACTTCAAATCCGGTCCCGGCCCCGTTTTGTTTTTTTTTCACGTTTCCTCCCTGACCTAGCGAGAAAAGGGTTCTTATTAGCTCCTATCCATGTTGATATGTTTGCACTCCCAAGTCCCGCAGACTGATTAGCGTTGGGTACTCGTTATCTACCTGCAAGAATTCATTGCTCACATGATCCAACCGCCGTAATTCATTACTGTCTAGTGACGAATATTTCGGGTCCTACAAACGTTTCTATGGACAGAAGAATCATTATGCTTTAAAAAGTTCGAGTTCATGACGGAAACAGAGTGGGATTCGTGTTCTGATATCCTTTAAAAAAATCCCAAAGCACTTATTGCATTCCCGAACGCTACTTAACTGCTATGGAATTCGCAAGTTCAAAAAGTGAATGGATTAATATGTTACCGTTACTTCACATTTTGAGCACACTATTTTTGACTTCAGAGATATTATTTAGTTAATGGAGCCTAAAACTATAATTGTGACACTTAGCCTTTGAATTCTTCAGTTGTTTTGTTCCAAATTCAAGAAAAAGGGAGGATATAATTCATATTTATGACCAAAGCATACATTTAATAAATTAATTCAGATTGTATATAATATAGATTATCCCATTATTTATCCTTAAATGAATGCTTATCGGATATAAGCCTATGTGTGATGACATAGATCAAATATTTAAAATTTATTAATACTTTATTGTGGTAAGAGTGGTTTTTTAAGATAGGTAATGTAACTGACCATGCTGCAATTAAGTTTAGTGAAATTTAATGTTTGCATAATTCCTCAAAATGTGACTTGAAAACCTCATTCCGTAAAAACTAAATTACCATTACAAGGCTAAATATATAGTATTTCCACTCAATTTAAGATATGCCGGTTTGTTCAATTTTACTTTTAAAACTGAATGAAAAGAAATAATTTGAAACATTACTTTCGCCATTTCAAGGCCGCAAACAATAATGACTCTTGCTATCATTTATAATGTTGTCCCTCCTCCATGTTCTCAATGACTAACTGACAAGGTGAATTATTCTTAGATCATGTGTATATGATTCACGTTCTTAAATAATACTTACACTGGATCACTATAAAATATAATGACCCAGTTGTTTTGATTCCAAATAAAAAAACATATGTTCGTGCCCAAAATTATTTTTCAAAAACTCTCGGAAGGATAAGGGTTCAATTGGATCAAAAGTTATACTTAAAGTCACAGACTGTACATCAATCTCTAAAACTTTTTAAGTTGGAATTATATTAATATTGCCAAGGGAAGCACTTCCCCCAAATGTGAAAAATTTTGCGAGGAAGCAGATGGGATTTAGGAGGCGATAGTGTGTACACAGGGGTGAGGAAAAAAAACGTCGCAAAGGGAACGTAGTAATTCCCACAAAAACTCGAGCTCGAGCTTGGAAGTCATCGTGGGACTGCGGCAATGCGGTAAATAGAAGTGGCGACCCGCCAAACGGCAAAAGGGATGATGACCCAAAGGCGAAGAGGGAGGAAGAGACAAAAGAAATGGGAGCTGGGGGAGGGAGAAGTGGGGACAAATGATGGGAAGGAGTCGAGAAACAGCGTAGGACTGCGACTCCAGTTTACGGCGCGTAGTGAATTGGCTTGTAATAAACTGTTATCACTCCGTGACGTTTGCCAGTGCTTTTTATAAAGCGAACAGAGGTTAGTGAGTCTTTCTATCCCTCACGCTCTCCATCTCCCCTGTCCCCTTTGGCCTTCCTCCCTTCCTCTTTTGCCTGGACCTTCATTTGAGACTAGACTTTCCCAAAGAAACTCTTTATCCCTCAAACAAGAGAATACGGCGCAGGACGCCAGGAGAGATGCAATGTGAAGTTCTTAAACAGTTCATAAAGATATGTGCCGTAAAAACTCAGGATGTTCTTTGACATTAAAGTCGGTATCAAACATACATTCATAAAAAGAATTCATGAAAATTTCAAATGCATCTGGTTTTATGCCTCATTTTATTAGTTTCGTCTTTCTTCCATGGCATTGCATTCGAATGTATCCCGATGCATTACTGTGCATTTCGTTTACTTAACTTATGAAAATGTTATAATCTGCTAGGAAAAACTTTTCAATCTAATTTAGAGGTTTATCATCATATTTTAAGTGATTGGAAATATTTGTGGGGCTAAAATTTTTCAAACTGCTCATATTCATTTATATTTAGCACCGAGGACATTTCTTGTATGAGCTTAATCTCAGTTACTATTTTATTGTCTTGGAAATTGGTTGGATTATGACCTAAGTTTAGGAGCAAATCTAAAGCGTAATAAATGCATTGTATTGCTCATGAATCTCTGGTAAAAATTTAGTAATTAAATCGTTAATTTTAAGAAATATTACCCAAGTAATTCATTTGTGGCAACTGAATAACTGATCTTGAATTCGCCTCAAGAGAGAGCAAAGGAAAAATGATTTCTTACCCTACTAAAACTAGAATTTTTAAATGTCATTTGGTTAGAACTTGGGCAGCGTTAAATACAGCAAAAACTCTTGTTGAATACTAATGAAATAAAATAGAATAATGTGCTTTGCTAGGAATCCCTTAAGTTTATTAATGGATGAACGTAAGTTCATTTAAAAAATAATCAGTAAAAAGGAAAATAAATCTGTTCCGTTGTGAGCTGTCAATTAAAGTCCACCGATCTGGAATGACTGGTTAATTTTTAAATGAAAATACAATAAGAAAACCCCTTTCTTCTTTACGCCGATATAATTTTTTTCCAAATTTCACTTTATAGATTTTCGCGTATTTAATTTCATCGATTTCATTTTGCTCTTTCAAAAGTTCTGTATGTAATTTTAAAGAGAGGCAGATAAAAGGAAGTGCGTTTGAATTTATAAGAATCTTTCTAAATTCTTCTTCCTTAATTTCTGAGAATATAAGCTCAAAAGTTAACTCTTTTTTTCATTTCTTAACGACCTTAATTTATCTATTCAATGTCTTTCTTTTTTATTTGCCGCGCATGCATCATTAATATTCCTCCATCCATGGCTTTGTGGAACATTAAAAAATTATTACGTTTAAGAGAGTTGGAAAATGTCAACGATGATTACGATGTCGAAATTCTCAATGATTGTATAGCTCTGAATTGCCACCTTGGTGAATTTGACGATTTCATTTATAGTATATAACATTCAAACTGGGCAATATTTACTTCACTTGATCCTATAGAAAAGATCATCATCGTTAGAGGAAATCAATTTGAGAGTTATTATACTGAAACTCGCCACTCTTCCCTCTCCTCTGATACAATGCCTCTTCCATATTTGTGATCATTGATGAATAAATATCTTTATAAAAAGTCCATTCCTAACTTCTCTCACTGGGCTCTTGATATTTTTTCCTCAGACTATTGAGTTTGTGACATCCATAATTTCAGAGGTTTTTCGAAAAAATGAAATATATCTAGAATTCATTATTTTACTTTATGAAATTGTGCATTCGTATAAAGTATGTGATATAAAATGCATGAAACGGGAGAAGTAAAAAAATAAATTTCTTTCATCCCGTAGCGGTAGGAATAATTACTATTACTAATAATTATATTTTTAAATATCCATCACAGCACGTCTTCATCAGTATGAAATGTTATGGACAAATAACCGTCAGCATACCAATATCAGAGTAAGTTATCGTGGTGTATAAGAGTGGATAATTTTCTTCAGTTTACTGCATTAGCCTTTCTGGATATATTACTGCACTCGACTGCATAATTCCTTTTTAAGTTGCTATCTTTCTAAAAATAAACTCTTATTACAGGAGTGTGTTTGAATACGAAATATGTATATATATATACACATAATATTTGGACGGCACAATAGAATACAAATAAAATAGTAACACTTAAAAGGACACTCACATTGTAAATTTTTTAAACTTTCGGCTTTCTCCGAGGCCTTCTTCAGGTAAGACTGCCCAGTGATTCCCAGCCTAGCTACTCTAATATTTTGAACACACAACTAAGTTTATCATAAAGTCTTACAAATCTAGATCCTCTACGCTGCTCGCGATTCAATGCTGCAATCAGTCCAACTTCTTGAGGATCCCATATACTAGAAGAATATTTAAAATGAGCCATATCTATGGAAAGATCACATTTCCCTTTAACCTTTTCATCACATTTACGCAGTACTTTCCCAATAAAACCAAACTTTTTGCTCGCTTGTCCATATATTCCCCGTATGTGTTTCATCCAGGACAGGTTTGAATTGAGTCTACACATTCAATTTCGGTGTTCCCAATGAATTAGGTGTTCGATAGGGGATTCCGTTTTTCCAAAAAATCATCACTAGGCGCTTGTTAAAGTTTAGCTCCAATTCCAAGTGTCGTACCAGCGTTGTATAGCATCATCTAAGATCGTTTTATAAAACTTCTTTGTCCTCAGGATTACAGATATCACGGTAAACCACTGCATTGTCGGCAAATAAGCGTATCTCACTTGTGACTACGGAGTCAATGCCATTAGCGTTAAGTAGGAATAAAAGAGTTCCGTTGACACTTCCCTGCGGAACACCTGAAGGAACTTCCTGCACTGCATTTGAGCTAACGCCATCCATGACTACTCTTTGTACCCGATCATTTAAAAAGTACTTAATCCGACCCAGGTTATTTTTATCAATTCCTTATACTAGTAGCTTTGTGAGTAGACTATTATGAGGTACTTAGTCAAAAGTTTTCCTAATATCTAGAAAAACCGCGTCCACTGGAGCATTGCTATCTCCTGATATAAAGATATGATGAATAAAAATCGCCAGCTGCGTATCGTAGGATCTACCCCTTCGGAAACCGTACTGATTTTTCATTAATAACTTTAGAGTATCGAGGTGTCTCACGAATGACCTAGCAACTACTTATATGTGCCATGACCTTGTATGAAATGGATGCGAGGGATGTAGGTCTGTAAATGCTCGGTTCCTCTCCGTTTTTGAATATTGGTTTTAAATTAGCCATTTTCCAATCACAGGAAACCTTGCTGTTAACAGCATTTGTAAAATCAGTGCGGTTAACTGTGTTGAATACCTTCGTTTATACATTGACTAAACCTTATCCAGTTAAAACAATGCTCTTAATAAATAAAATAAAGCAATTCCCGCCATTGTTTGCACTGCTGTATCGACTGCGGCAAACTGTTAGGAAACAATTAGTGAAAAATATTAATTCTGTACTAATTGACTACCCCTTAAGCTAAATGATAATCATTTGGGTTTTGGGAGGGAAGGATCTTTGGTAAAGATCCTTCCCTGAAAGAAGAGCCCTCAAAATTTCTGTTTAAGTAAAACTTCTCAATACCTGCAATGGACGTCCATCGATCGACTGTCTTATCACTAAAATCGATAGCCTAACTTTTTCCAATAACCCATACCTTTAAATTAAAACATGGTCTATTACACCCAAAATGTGAACTTACTATATTCTATATTCTTATATACATGCCCATGGTACAAGAACTTCCATTGATGCATGCATGATTTTGGCATTTGCTGGAACACAACATCGTTAGCTTACCTTGCACATTTAAGGGAAAAAATAACCATTTTTTCTACCTACCTGACTTTTCCGTTCTTTGCAGCTACCAAACCTTACACGGTATCGACAACGCAAATTCTTTTTTCCCCACCGAAAGAGAACTTTTAACCCTGAATTAAACCTCAAGCGACTTTTCCTGTACATATTTTTTTAAGTATCCTTCTAATTTTCCCCATTAATGTCCTCTTTTTACTCAGTTTTTTCAAGACTTTTTCCTTGTCTTTCCCTCTAACCTGCATATTTTTTTTAGTTTATATCGACATTGAATTGTATCATTCATTACGAGACGCATTGAAAATAAGGCATAACTGGTGTCTCTTTAGTTGAATTAAGTTTTCCATTACTAAGAAACGCTACAGTAAGCTCTTTTTCATGCTAACAATATCTACCACGCTTTTAAATATCATTCACATCGTATCTTTGCAAGACTATTTTTACTTAAAATAATAGATTTGTATAGTGAAGCATGACACCGCAATTGATATCAATTCCTTCGACTCAGAAATTCTAGACATTTCTTCTACTCAAAAACAATGGACAGGACATTGTCCCGGGTATTCGAAAATGTAACATGAAATATGCATAATCCTTATCATAATGATTTTATCAGTTCTGATAAACTAAAAACAGACTGGCTCTTTTACAATATATCGCATTGAAGATATTGAATGTTAATCTTAATGCGGCAGAATATCCTTTTACTGCCTCTCTACTCTGTCTTAAATCAACCCTTAACGCATCTTCGAATTATGTGCAATGCATACGTTTCTCTCGACTACGTAGAGTGCCCTTTCAAGATCCACCATTTCCTTTTCACTCCCTACCATCCCGCTCCCTAGACCAGGATCTCATCCACACATAACGCAAGCCCATACTCCTTCATTTAACTCTCATCCCAATTAGCTCACCTTATCAACTCCGACTTCCCTCCTTCTCCATCGTCCCAAAACCCAACCCGGGATCCCCATCACTTTGGACCCTTTCGCCAAGTCGTTCTTCATTTTTTCTTGCTCCATCCTGCAAGAAAGAGTTGAAGAGGAGGGGAAAGGAGCGGCGAGTGGAGGGAGTGGGTGCGGCTCTGCCAGGCACCTTCATCACACTCTTGCCTCCTCCACCGAGTCTTCTCTCCCTCTTCTTTACCCTGGCTCGGCTCTTGCCCCATCCGGAGACCCTTCCCCACCCTCCACTCCCTCAAGAACCCATGCCATCCCCCGTAATTAGATTAACTCCTTCTCACCCCACATCACCCACCACCCCAGCAGTCTTTCCCTCTTTCCCCCGAACCTTCTTCATACTATTTCGCCTCGATCGTCTCACACCACCTCTGTTCATGTCAAACCACTTTTCGGTCCCTATTCTTTTACCCTCTCCCTTCTCTTTTAAAGAGTCTTATCGGACATTCTTGCCCGCCCTCTGCCTTCGATCTTTCTTACCCCTTGTACTGGAAGTAAGACAATGTTTTCTGCGTCTGTTGTCTCGATTCTCAGATTCATTCCGGGCAACAGAACTCACTCTCTCTCCTAACCTCATTCATTCATCTCCCTAAACACGCACACACACCCTCCGCTGCCGCGGGTCTTACAAGCGAAGAGGCTTAATTGTTTCAGAAAGTACGTATCAATGTCGTCAGCGTCCCGAAATTCGGTTCCCCCACCCTCCGCTCCTTGCCGCTTCCTAACGAATTTCTTTGCTCGCACAAGGAAGCTCCTACGTCAGATGCGGGGGATTTGTATCATCGTGCAATCAACTTCGTTTCTCTCAGAGGAGAGCTCAAGGCAAAGTCTTCCAATCCATCTCGAAATAATCTCGTTATTCGCTCTTGTTCGCGCAATTAATAAAATGGAAATAGAAGCGGTAAAATAAAGATAATGTGGCGCCAACTTGCATAACAAATTTCGGAAGGAGGATCCGAGTAAAAGATGACGACCCAAAACTGAATGAATTCATACCCCTCACTTCCATTTCATAATGAAATTCAGCAAACTACAGTAGCCGTACAATTTAAGTGGTGTCTAAATCACTGATAAACTCACGAAGATAATTATTCAAATGAGTGCGTACGATAAATACAGAATGAGTCGATTATAAAGTCACAAGTTAATGGTTATGTTTTAAAGAGATTTCTATGACGCTATTCAATTTTCACGAAAGCGTACTCCAGGCTTTTAAATATCATTTAGTCTTTAAATACTCATATTTTTAACACTGATTGGTCCTTAGACTTTTCCCATTACAGTATTCAAATTATACCTGTACATATAAGGACATCAAATTGGGAAAAAATCACCACGCTTGATTCATTAAACGACATCCCCTAATCTGTTTCCTTGAAAGTGCGCCATCAAAGGAATGATTGCGTCCTTTTGATGGATCGTTCAAGGGGGAAAAGGCGTAGGGAGAGATATATATATATATATAGAGAGAGAGAGAGAGAGAGACTCGTCCGTCCTTCTATAAATTATAGCAGGCGTCTCCGGCTCGGCCATGGTGTCTTCCAGCCCTTTCAAGTCCCATTAAACCCCGTCTGATTGCCATTTTGCTACTTTGTCTATCGCCGCAACCGCTTTTAAGCCCCGTGCTTACGCCGCGGCTGATGTGCAATGCCTCCAGCAGCGCTCTCGGGAGCTGAATTCCTTTTTCGAGGAAATGGATGGATTCCCTCCCTCCCCTTCACCCCGACGCTTTCAATTTCCACGCCATCCAACTGCGAGTGAAGTGCTTATTTCGTCGTCATTCGATTCGAATCGCTTGACTTTTCATTGGCTCTTTACCTTATTCAGAGGATGAGAATCGTTCGCGACAATTGAACACAACACTCATAAATGCTCACTCGATAAAATATTCCTTGTCACTGTTTACCCCGCATTGCAGATGGAAATTTTGCATGTTTTTTCTATACAGGGGAAAAATTTTCTCCGTTTTTAAAATGCAGAATTGGACACCAATTTATACATCGTTTTAACAGATACTGTAATGTGACTTCGGGAAAACTGCCCCAGTAACTTAGGAAAACTATTGATAACATTCGAGCCAAATAATTTTAGGTGCCAAAAGAAATTGATTAAAAATTAAACTAATTTTCAAACGTTACAGTGATTTTACGCTTAATTACGAAACTAATTAACTTTAGGCTTAATTAATCTTTGTGAAGTCTAGTGAATCAGTGCATTTTCTTCTTCGTTTCAGTTTCAGTGGTAAATTATGTATATACACGCAGTTAGATGATATCAATAATGGAGCGCCTGTCAGGTAGTATTTGTCCATCTTAATTATGACAAAAAAATGGGCTCTTAGATCAATATTGCTCATATTTGCCTCTGCAAGCAGGGTCAGTTCCATGGGAACTACAGTCCTAGAGGAATGCTTGAGAATTTTTTCTGTTTAGTTGTCTACCCGAAATGGTTTATAGTTAAGTTTTCACTCTGATTACAATATAATAACGAATTTAATACTATCAAAAAATGCATGCATCCGCCTCTCCCTATGGGTGAGGATTTATCAGCAGTAGTAATAATGGCAGACTTCTAAGGTAATATTCGAAATCCGGGACGAATAGGTAGTTAGAGCTAAAGAGCATTTCAATGAAGGGAAGAAAAGTTTACAGGTACCCAGCGCCGACGATTGCCTAGATAATCCTTATACATGCGCTCTTAATTGAAATGTGTCCACGAAGTCCTCAATACAATGATTCATTAGGAGTTCCGAAGTACGATTTCCTGCAACTAGAGGTTACTACCACGCCATCCAAATTGTGAATGAACATAATACTAAATCCTTTACTTGAAATCTGATAACGCTCCGGGTTCTGGGCAGCCAAGAACAGCTGCCGAACCAATATGTTTCCCTCTTGAATTATCCTCAAAACTATATTTACATAGTCAGTGCAACACAGTTCACACGGGATATTACACAGACTTAAGATTTAATAGAGTTTAATAGCACTCACAGCAAACGATTCTATATAAACGGTAATTATCTATTACATTTTAGGATATAAATTTATCACTTGCATTTGATGAGAAAAAAGTCCTAAATCTAGCATTTACAGCAAAAAATAGAGCAAAGGAAAATGCGAAAAAACATAAATTACGATTAGTCGCCCTAAAATTTAAAAATTTTAGATGATTTTAATATATTTTTGTCCCGTATTCCAGGCAGTTTGCATAATCTAAACCATCAGAATTAACATTTGAAGTTTACAGTGGGAAATTAATGGAGATTTATTTCCGCGATTTAAATTAAAAATTCTATTTACTTTCAAATTTATTCATTACCATTGGAAGGTAAATTATTCGCTCCAATAAACACTTCTGCGAGGAATCAATTACAAATTTAACGTTGAGTTATCGCCACAAACAGAATCAAAATATATAAAAAATTGAGCAGAAAAATGAGATTTTCTATTGAGACTGACATACATACGTGTCTTTATAACATAATTAATTTCTTTGAGATTTTTAGTTGAAGATACATTCCTCCCAAGACTTAAACTAAAAATAAACACAAGAATTACCATAGATTGGAATGATTTCTAGCGTAATCAAACTCACTGACTTATAAGCAGAGGTTAATGAAATTTGAATACTCTCAAGATAGTCCTTTTTAAGTCTCAACCAAATGAATATTTCAGATACGTAATGTGTATCAGTTTATACCTCGAAACTTCAGGTGAGCTTTTGGAAAATGTATAGTAACTTCATTGATATGAATGGAAAATAAAATTGAAATCACGAATTGCAATGCTAAAATTTCGCTGGTATGGATTATGGATTACTAAATATTATTTGAACAAGACGGTAATTATCACATCGTACCATCGTTACTAATAGAGAACTAAGTAACCAATAGTCTATCAATATGGTTAAATTCTTTGAGAGATCGATTCCCGAGGTTATGTTTGCAAATGGATAGTTAAGTATATATAGCACTGTGATAGTCACTCAAAACGTATTAACGTATTCGGTCAATTAAAATTTTGCCTATGCGTTCACGAATGGAACGCATTTCACGGTAATTGTGCGTGAGCTAAAATAAATTTAAATGAGCTAGAAAATTACCGTTGAATATAATCTAATATAAAATAAACTCTACAAATCATCAAAATGACTAATTGAATTTAATAAAATTCTGAATAACGCATTCAACTGCAATTAATGGAGTTGACACCTACAAGGCCTTTATAAAAGTAATGGGAAATATTTCGGAAAAATATAGTTATTTCAAATATTTATACAATGCCTCAAAATTCTTCTAAGTAAATCCCTTGAATGTTAACGCACTTTTACCAGCGGCTTTTCCTCTCTACTTGAAGGCTCTCTAGTAGGTTGATTCCGAAAAGTTTACCAGTAAGCTTCTTTGACGGCATATAGGGTGCGAGTGGTGTCCTTAGAGGTAAGATTTCTTTTTTGGGAAGAGGAATTTGTGTGCAAGTGCCAAGTCAAGATTTTGAGGATGTTGGGGAATCGTCACAACTCTGTTGGTCGGTTACCTTGAAGCAGGTGCGGCTGTATGCCATCAAGACGAGTTTAGCGCAGATCTTCCGCTTTGCATATTTTCTGCGATAATGATGTGCACTGTAATCCTATTAATGCCAATACGATCTATCAACACGCGTAACTTTAATTGACGGTCTGAATTCAGCACTTCATTCACACGCTATCGTTGGTTCTTGACGCCGAAGGCCGTCCAGTGGGCGGCTCGTCCTCCACTCTATCCACCATTCTTGAAGAGCTTGTGCCTAGCTTTTTCTAAAAACCTTGTATATTCTTGATACCTAAGATATTATAAATTACCTTCCAGTTTGATTATACTGGTAAAATTCCTCTTTCACCAAGGGAATTTATTTGGAAGACTCCTCGATCAGTGTTCTTGCCTTTATGTATATACCTGTAAGTGGAGAAAATATTACAATAGTAGTTGTTAGAGGCAAGAGCTAATAATTCTAGCAGGCTTTGAGCTTATTCATTCATATGGCCCTTGTTTCCTCTAGAACTGCAAATCTTTACCATTAAGTTATAGTTTTAAACCAGGAAATTAATTTGAAATAAATTTATTTACAGTGTCCAGTGTCCAATTTCATATACTTCATAATTTTTCTTGAAAGAAATGGATTAATACTTCAATAAATAAATTTGATCAACAAATATCACTAGTAGACTAATACTTTCTCACGGAATATAGGGATGAAAATAGCCACAAAAAGTAAGAAAATTAAATAATAAGTTTTCAATTCGGGGACACACGGATAAAAGTAAACACGAGTATTAAGAAAGATGTCACACGTTCTGACAATCGGTTATCCAAAAAACAAAATAACTTTATGGATTTCCTCCCCCCCTATCCCAAGTCATTCTGAACCTTTGGCAATGTTCGAAATTTTCTTACTATATTATATATACTAGTATATGAAAACTCTTTTTGGTTTATTAAACTCTAACATGAAATCCCTCCTCCTGATCAATTCAGCAGCACTCAAGGAGTTAACAATCACACAGCCTCATGTGTTCTCTCTTCCCAGTCCGCCTATGTCCTGTTCCTTAAACAAGACTCACTTCACGACGTAAATTTAGGCGATTGTTAGAATTTTTCCATCATGTTATCTTTCCAAACCAAAGGTACGCTCCTTCCGCTGAAAACATTGGATGAAGGATGAATCTGGCTACTTTCTGCACGTTTTTATATCAATAAAAAACAAAATGTTTCCACCCCACCAACCAAAACTAATTCCCTCGACCCTCTTCCCTCATAGTAGTCTCCCACCCTTACCCACTGCTCCTACCCACAATTCACTCGATTCTTCTTTATATAGATGGTGGTTGCGTTCCACTAAAACTTTAAGCAGCTATGTCTGTCACGTTCATTTTGAGAGTATGTTTATCGCCCCATACACGCACACACATCCAAAGTACCATCATCAAAGACTTCACTGAATGTCACATGGTTTAATCGTGTTTTGGGTCAACAGAGGGAATAATAATGACTTCAAACATCCGATGGACATCAAATATCCGATATAAAGTTAAAACTATTCTATGCGAGCCGTTGAAAGACCGGATTTTATGCTCTCCTATTGATACTTTACATGATGATAATGACGTGTAATTTTCTTTTAATACACATGTTGATATTTTACATATATTTATGAGACGCATAAATTCTTATGAAAATACTCAACGTGAAACTATATTTCAGATCACGTTCAGAGCGCTCTCAGTTTTTCATTCATCTCCTTCGTCCTTATCTCCTGCCCGAAATTCCTTGCTTAAATGCTTGCCGAGAATCCAGCATAATCCTAATCATTAATGTAAAGTCATGATTTCAGAGCGACGCCCGATAAAAATCTCCTCTGGCGCAGCGCAAATAAATCTTTCCTCCAAGAAATCCCCCCCACCAATGCACCAATTTGATCGCTAAATCTCCTAAATTCCGAAAAACAAAATTTTGATTTTTGGAAATGAAAGCACGCACTACTCAAAATCCGGAAAGAATGGAATCCATGCATCTCGAGGAAGCCGTTAGAGCAGAAGAAAACCTTCTCCTCTTAAAAACGTACGCTTAACGATCAAAAGAAACTGTGTTGGTTAACCTCTGAAGCCCCATCTTCCTAATCTACGAAGATAGAAGGGTATGGAGAGGGAAAGATAAATAGAAAGAAAGCGAGAGGGAGAGAGAGAATGGAGGAGGATTTCTGCTCCCTCTTAAGGATTTTTGATGAAAAGCATGCCTACGAGGCCTTGAAAGGTTCTTCGCCATCCCGTAATAATCCCAAATTAGGCTTAATGGTGTTCCCAGTATACTCTTTTCCTCTCGCGTTCTCACGCGGTGATCCTCGTGAAAAAATTCTTCACGTGCCACTTCATTTTATCGCTATTTCTCACGGTAGGCCAAGTATATCCCAAGCTGGTGAAAAGATTTTTTTGCTTCATGGATCTCAATACTCATGAAGCATTTCTTTCTCTTCCAGCCGTGGGAAAAATGAAAATATAAAAAAATTCTTTTCTCCGAATCTTTCTCTCGTGAATTCGTTCTTTGGCAAAATTTGAATTTTTTTGCCGAAAACATTGGATTTAAACGGATGGATGCATTTCTTACATACGACATTTTAAGATCCGGGAAGATATATAATTTTACACGGATTTCACGATAAAAATATAATTACCTTAATTTTCTTCAACTGTCTTTGTATATGCGTAACTGTGTTCTATTATATATTCCAGATAAAAACTACATGGATTTCACGTGATTTTGATTTTCTTTTACTTAGTATAAGAAAAAATTAGAACAAATAAAATACCAAAGCCTTTCTATGAAATAATACATCTACCTTAAAAACTAAAATCGTTACCACTGATGCAGCCCACATATGAGGTAATCTAAACAGATTTGATGCAAACTCTAATCAACATTTTTCACTCTCTAGATATCGATATTTTTGACTGACTCACAATGCGGTTTTTATAGATATTTCTGCCATTCATCAAACTAAATAAAAGGTTAATAATTTGCTATAAAAGTTGTGATCAAAAAAACACCGGACTAATTTTATTCTGCGCAAACCGTTAACGGATCGAAATATGACACAGTGCGCCATCTAGTGAAACATCACTAAAACAAGAGGTATTCCGTTTGCTTACGTCGAGTCGTTACGCAGCAGATCTGCAAACTCTAATCAACATTTTTCACTCTCTAGATATCGATATTTTTGACTGACTCACAATGCGGTTTTTATAGATATTTCTGCCATTCATCAAACTAAATAAAAGGTTAATAATTTGCTATAAAAGTTGTGATCAAAAAAACACCGGACTAATTTTATTCTGCGCAAACCGTTAACGGATCGAAATATGACACAGTGCGCCATCTAGTGAAACATCACTAAAACAAGAGGTATTCCGTTTGCTTACGTCGAGTCGTTACGCAGCAGCAGCAGTACGTGTCTTAACCTGCTCGTCACCGCGTGCAACGGCAGCAATAAAGGAGCTGGAGGAACAGCGTGTGTGCGTGAAATTTCGAACTTGGCAAAAATGCTACGGAGAAATTTGAAATGACTCAGCAAGCCATTGCTAATGAAGCTATGAGTCGAAGCCAGTGTTTTGAGTGGCACAGTCGTTTTAAATCGGGCAGAATTTCGTCAAATGAAGATTTGTGAACGGGGCGGCCTTCCACTTCGACAGACCACAACCTAATCAAATAGGTGAACGATTTGGTGCAGACAAGTCGCTGTTTAACTGTTAGGGAGATAGCCGAGGAATGGAAGAAGAGTTTTGGATCCTGTCAGGCAATTTTGATAGATATTTTGGGCATGACGCGCGTCGCATCAAAATTCGTCCCGCGGGTGCTGACTGATGGACAGAGACAAAAACGTGTGGACATTAGTCAGGAACTCCTGGATCGAGCTAATGCCGACCCAGAGTTTCTTAAAACCATCGTAACCCGTGACGAAACCTGGGTTAACGGTTATAATGTTGAGACAAAGGCCCAGTCGTCTCAGTGGAAAGATCCTCTTTCTCTATGACCAAGGAAAGCTCGTATGTACCGGTCTAATGTGAAGGTCATACTGGTGTGTTTCTTCGATTGGCATGGGCTGATTCATTACGAATACGTCTCTCAAGGTCAAACCGTCAACTAAGATTTCTATTTAAGGTCATGAAGAGGTTGAGGGTCGCAGTGAGCCGAAAGAGGCCGGACATGTGGAGAAACTATGCATGGCGTTTCCACCACGATTACGCGCCGGCTCACACGGTGCTGATCGTGACTGAGTTTTTCGCCAGAACCGAACTTCAGAGATCCCACAGCCACCCTACTCTTCAGACGTGGCTCCATTAGACTTTTTTTTGTTTCTAAAGTTTAAATCAACCTGGAAAGGGCGCCGATTCGATTATATTGCGGATATTAAAACTAATTGTGCGGCGGGCCTGAAGAGGATCCCTAAGGTGGCTTACCAGGCAGGGTTAGAGAGCTAGAAGAAACATTGGCAAAGATGTGTCGTCACCCAAGGCATGTACTACGAGGGCGACAATTTCGATTAAGCTGTATCCGTCGAAATAAACGAGTTAAAAGTCAGTCCTGCCTTTGTTTTTGATCGCACCTTGTAAATCTCATCAATATGAAAACATTTCTATTTTCTTTTCATAAAGAGCAACTTATAATGCGGCACTGGTAAATTATCTTCTCCAAAGTCTTCTCTAAAGAGTGTAACAATGATTTATCAATGTTCAAAACTACTGATGGTGATTAACTGCTAATATTTTCTAATATCCTAAGAGATGGAGATGCCGTTAATTAAAAGCGTATGGAATATTTAAGGGTTGACAAAAGTAATGCCTAATTCACCGTTTCTCTTCTGTCGCAAAAGGACAGTTTTGCCGCTGATTTTCATCACACTATAAGATTCCTCCTAAGAAGCCGTTCCATTTACAGGATCTCACTCATGGGAAAAAACTTATATCAGGATGCAGAATTGACTTCCCTAGTGTAATGCCATGGATTATTTTCAATGTAGCAAGGAGAGCTCAAACACGAGCGAAATTATTCATGCATTATTACCGACAGTAGGGAAGTCAAAGTTTTAACTCGATTATCTCAATTTTAGGTTTGTTCGAGAAGTATACTTTAATCGTCTTTTCACAGCTATGCTTATTTTAAGTCGGTCTGGGAATAAATTTGCATGGGCATGAACTCAGTTCTCCGAAGAAGTTTAATCTTTGAAGAGCTGAGTTTATCTTTTTTCCTCTTGGGAAGAACGCACTGCGTCATCCGTTCGTACATTCACTGAATCCAGTAAAAGGCATTGAGTCCTTTTCTACAGCAAAGTATTTATTCAGTTTTAAATTCCTTGCATCATACTTCTAAATTCAATTATTGAAAATTAAAATTTTCTTTGTTTTATTATTAAACTGACCATTGCGTTTTGAATCCAAAAGTTATTTGAAAGTATTATCCAATTATAAAGCATGACGACTATTTTATAATGATGAGGTGATTTTAGATCGTACTTAGTTTATTCTTAGTTTAGTTTTATTTATTATTTATTAGTTATTATTTTATTAGTTAAATTTCAAATAGTTTAATTCAATTTAATAACTTTCATTTACATTTTGTCGGGGTTCTGCGTATATAAAAAGTTTATCATCTTGTTCCCATATACCTATCTTTTTCTCTCTCTCTCCTCATCTCTCATAGTGTTGGAACATAACCAAGAAAAGAAGTATTATCTTCGAGGGATATATAAAAGTTAATGAGATATTCCCGTATATACGTTTTCTTTCGGATTATCAGCTTTGGAGATGAGTATTTACTGAGAGTATGAATATGCATGACACGATGCATTTGTTCAAACCAACATTTATCCATAATTTTACACAACCCAAATCTGTATACAAATTTTGTAAACAAATTTGATAAGTTAAACACTCCATAACGATCAATTTTCTGATACTATTTTATTTTTAAAATTAATCACTCAGAATATTTGTTACGTTATGTTGGTCAAAACCCTTAAAAATCATTTTTAATGGAACTTACTTTTTCCATTTTCTTCCATTAATATGCTAGACAATGATAATTTTCATTCTGTTGAAGGAGATGAAACAACCACCGTCGCTATCTAGGTAAAATTCTTTTTTTACTAATACCTCCAGTATCTTTGTGCCTGAATTTTAAATTTTTACGGTGTGATTCAAATTTGGACGCAGGCCAAATTTAGGGTTAGAATCAGAACCACTATGAGTGGAATTCTAGACGAAGAGGCGTTGAGAAGAGGGTAAGGGGGACACAGAGATATTTCATGGGTCTGCAGCGGGTGCCAGTAAAAAATGAAGGAAAACCCGGAAGTTGCTGGGGAGACGGGTGGATGAGAGTTAAGACCCGATGAGAAAATTCACGGATGGGACGAGGAAATACAATGGACAGCAGGTGGCAGCCTTTGATTGTGATGCACACAAAATAGGGAGGAAGGAAAGGGGGAAAGCTGGTGGGAGGGATTTCTCCGACGGGATTGGAGCAAGCCCTCTGTGTGAAAAGAAGGGAAGGGGGTGCGGGATCGAGTCCTCACTAGGGTTGGAAATGAGAGGAAGGGTTAGAGAATGACGTCAAAATGGGTAAGACACAGGGGTGGTCTGCTTTTTTTGAATCTCCTCCCGTGCCCTACCACCAAAACCCTAAAACCCCTTGTTTTTGCAGGATTAACTCAACCCTGATCCGGGAGATTAATGATATAAGCGGAATGAGACTGTTGAAGCAGTTTAAAGGCCTCACTTTAAAAAGAAGGTGAGTGGCACATCGAGAGAATGGGAAACAAGAGTCGGAGGAGATATTGAGTGGAGTAAGGGTTGTTGAAGCTCTTGGAGTAGAGATATGGGGAGTTTTAGTTAGATAATGCAAGAAGTGGTGGGGGGAAACACTAAAAACTGAGTGCATATCGTTTATCCCAGAGGTGCTGCTTAAGATGATGAATCGGTCGCTTAGTATGCATAGGAGTAAGTAAGTCGAGGTATGAAAAAAATTGAATAGAGAATATCACATAAACTCAAAAAATTAGACACCAATATTTTTCACTTCCTAGCCTCCCCACTTTATCCGTAAGTCAGTCGATATTAAGTTTAAAAAATGCTTCCTAGAGGTTTTGGGCATGAAAATTTTCGAAAGTGGAGAATGTGGGAAATTAAGAGAATAACTATTCGAATAGATTACCATCATGCAAAGTACATCCCACTTGAGCATGAAGCTAAATCATCGCAATTTTTCCACATTTTTTTTTCTGACGGCTCACTTTATGGCCTCCGGAAATGATCAAAGAGAAAAAGGCAAAAGTGTCAACTTCTATATTTTATCGGGATAGACTTGTAAAATTTATTTATCACATCGAACACAGCGGTTTCTACTACATTATTTAGGCCTGTAATGCCTGCTAAAGTATTAAAGCAGTGTCATCTTTAGTTATTTGCTGAAATAATTCATAGGAAATAGTAGAAAAGGAAAATAAAACGGATACTAAGGGAACAGTCAAGTAAACGTGAACCATATGTATAAAAAGACATGGTAGCGTACTAAATGAACACGGATTAGCACTAGCTAATTAGCGAAATAATTGTCATTCGGTACTCAGTAAAATAGTATTGCCACTGAATTACGTCGCGTTATTAATAGTAACTTCTCGGAAACCATACTGTTATAAGAGAAATCTAAAGGTAGTTTATTTAATCCTGTTTTTTTCATATTACGCTTTTATCCTTATGAAAAAATGGCGATCTTTCTCATCTTAATTGGTCTTACTATTACCGGTAGCTACACTCACTCTAAATATTAGTTTATTTCCTATAGACTATCAGCTTGCATGTACGAATTTAAATACCAGAGAAAATAGCATTAAAATATTATATTGAAATGTAATGAAATAATTGACTTTGTAATTCCACACACTTTATTTAAAAACACACGACCCAGGTTTCGACGTTGAACGTCATCATCAGGTGGTCCTCATAGAAGCACGCTGGCTATATATACCTTCTGATCATAGGAAGGGGGGGGGGTTGGTCAGAGAGGGAGGTATATATATATATGATCAGAAGGTATATATAGCCAGCGTGCTTCTATGAGGACCACCTGATGATGACGTTCAACGTCGAAACCTGGGTCGTGTGTTTTTAAATAAAGTGTGTGGAATTACAAAGTCAATTATTTCATTACATTTCAATATGTTATGCAAATTCCACAAAGTTACGCCTGAGACAACAAATTAAAATATTAATTTAAAAAATCGTAACTTTTTAATAAAATAAAGACACAATCCATCAAAAAGTAATTATTCCATGCTGCTATGATAATATCAAGTGCGCTAAAAATGGAAGTATTAAATTTTCATCGAATATGCAAAGCATCTACTGCTTCCAATCATTTTAGACATGTAATCTTTCTCTAATGGCAAAGCCATCCACAGCGATTTTAAGAGTATATATGAAAAATTTTCAAGATATTATAATTATAATTTTAGATATTAATATGAAATGCCTTTAAAGAAGGCCTCTCTTCGAAAAGAAATTTAATCCATCAAAATTAACAATTATACTTAAAATTATTATATAAAAATTTTCCTCACTAACCCTTTTAAAACTCACACTTCTATATGTTAATTTTATGGTATAAAACCATTTATGTCCAAGAGATAAGTAAAAAAACTAAATTCAATGTCTCAACCATGCCATTCTATATGTATTATGAAGCAATTTTAAAAATAAAGTTGACATGATTATCTTAGTGCATGGAATCAAGGAGTTCCTTTTATGATGGAAAATTTACTTTGTATTAAAAAGAAAAACTTTCTTTCTAATAAACTTTCTTTATAAGAAAAGCATTTTGTCCTGTTCGGAAAAGCATTGAAAGGTTCTGCATTTTTCAATGAGCCTCATACATTCTCATTATATTTTAATCTCTCACTTTTAAATATTCATGCCCGGGCACGAAAATTTCTGTCTTCTCCTGTATCCCAAGAGTAAAGTTAGTGGTCTCATTTCTGAATGTTTCTACGTTTCGGAATTTTATTTCCTCCTGGGAGATTACCATATTTGGTTAACTTTAAATTTAAAATGGTTCATCTTATAGATACTCTTAAGAAGTATTTTTTTAAATCGTCATTCATTCAGGAATTATTTTTGGGAAAGTCTAGTTCCATTTACATTATAACAAAATTGGTGCACCAGACGCATCCCGGTTTCAGATTTTCATTGAAAGTATTAAACTGAGTATCGACTACTAATTTAAAAGTGAATTCCTTTGTACACTATTCATACTACCAATTCACATTGAAGTTCAAAGTTTTCAAAATATCCTTTTAAGCAATAAATAATGATCTCGCTTAGGTACCGAGAACCAACATGAGTGATTTCCTTGGTCTTAAATTAATTTCACAAAGGCAGCCCAGAAAGTAACGTCCATTTTCATTTGGAATGCCGGGAGCCGAACGGAGGGAGCCGAATAATCACTGAATTCTAAGCAGCTTGATTCGGGAAATTGTGCTCTATGATGACTGATCTGATGAATGAAAAGAGTTTTGAATCAGTGCTATCGTTCATTTAAGAGTGAACATAAATGTATATAATGATAATGCCAGAATGGGCCGTCCGTCTAGGGTGAACAATGATCTGCACCTGAAAATTGACGCAAAGTTCATGAAAGTCGGTGTTCTACGGTATATAAAATCTTTGGAAAGGTTTCCACAAGTTTCAACGACTCTGTTGCATGGAAAAAGGACTGAAAAGTTAGGCTACTACATGTTTTGTGTACCTCTTGACAAGGAACTTCAAGTTGCCGTCATTGGTAGGCTGCAATCTCAGGTGGCAGAAAATTATGTTGAAGGAATTAGAAAACTAGTTTAGCGTTACGACAAATGATTCTTAAATATATGTGGCGAATATGTATAAAATAGTAGGGATGTGTAGTTTTTAGATGAAAATAATAAATTTTCTGGACCTATCTCAGTGATTTTGTATAGAATAACGAAAGTTACTTTCTACACAGCCCTCGTAGCTTCCCTGTTTCCGTGGCATAACTTGGTGCTGCTGAAAATAGGGTTTATATTCTGAAGAAAAAATTTAGATGGTAATAATTTGCAATTATATATATTAATGAAATTGGTATGGTGGGCGAGGAGAGGGGTTTGTTGGGATAAATCGTATGTAGGCAGGAAACGTGGATGAAGGAGGTATTGACTGGCAGTGGGATGTTGAAGACTTTGATAGAGAATGCTGGGCAAACGAGGAAAAGGAAGGAACAGGATAGGTATGTTGGACGGGATGAAGGGAGGAAGAAGGTACTCAGAGATGAAGAGGGACCTGATGTAGAGTATGATGTTGTGTTTTGCTAGGAGTCACAAAATATTTATTTAGGAGCTTTGTCCATCCAAAACCTACCTTAACCCGTAGATTACCTAATAGTAATAATATAAATGAAAGGTTACTTCCTCAAATTCTTCCTGTCTATGCTCCTTCCATCTCATTAAATTTAATAATAAACTGTACTAACTAATGATAATTTCAAAATAATTTGTACTCCATGCTTGCCAACACACCGCCAAGCTACGCACGTGTCCACCTTAATCGCTACTGCTGGCAGAGTTACCCAAATGGATCAAAATCCATTGTGATAAATTTCCATTACCCATATCTGATGCCTAAAATTCGTAATAAATAATTTTATACCTTGTATTTTGAGGCTTGACTCACGTATCTTGACGATTATTCCAAAATCCAATTTTCACTTCAAAATCACAACTGAACTTAGAATGAAACAAAGTAAAGGAAATTATAAATATTTATATCATTTAACCGAGGTTTTCTAGCATGAAAACTTTTCGCTCCCTTTGCATATATGCTCCTGTAAAAAATAGTTAAAATTGAAACGTAGTTTTTATCGTTCACTATAATATCAGTGAAACACCTCAGAAAATACACATTACGGCGCTCTATCGCCAGTTGAATCAGCTTTGGAAGGATAAGGGCAATATCAAGAGAATAAAGGGGTCACAATTGATTATGAGAAGAGTTTCAGCACAAAGCCTTTCCATTTTCTTGGACTTAGATCTAACGGTGAAATAAATTGATGAATTACCACAGAAGTCGATTGAAATGCATGCGTGAATTCATTAAGTTTTCACTTTTTCGTACTTATTCTTTCAAATTTGGTTTGACCATCTCCGCCTGTGATATGTCCGAAAAATACGTAATCTTAAGTCGCGTTTCAGTCATTTAAGGCAAATTCCAGGTAGAATATCGAATATTATAATAATATGAAGAAAGAAGTTGTGGAGACTTGGCTAACTCCCCTCGCCATATCTCTCCCCTCTTCCCAGTGCATTTGAAAAGTTGCTCTCCCTCTTTCTCATAGAGCATCTTCATTTTGGCCCCAAACTCTTTCTCCGCACATCTGTGGCCAACTTCCAGATACCGTTCAACTCTAAATTGTCGTCGTGGCATCCTTCATATTTCCATCTTCGTCACCTATTCCCAACACACTACTCGTTCGCTCCAGTCCAAATGCTCTCCATTCACAAGTCTTAATATACTTCAAATATGCTTTAAATATTGGCTCGTTAAAGAAACTACGTCAGTTTATTGATTAATAATTTTCCAAATAAAAAATTAAATGACCCTATCCCCAAAAAGAGTCATTAAATGGCAAATACCGGTGAAAAAATATTGGTTAAACGTCTGATATGGGCAAAATGGGTATAAAAATCCATCTTTCTTTTAAAATTATAAGAAATGTGACAATACCTTACATATTTTTGAACTCGGTTTATTCTGCAGTAGAATAACAGTGGAATGTTGAATATTGATAGAGAGGAGAACGTTAGGCAAGTAAAGATGATGCAGGAATAGGATATGGATGCTGGACGGATTAAAGGGAAGAAGGAAGTATTCGGAGATGAAGAGGGAATTGTTTGATGTTGTTTGTAGGATGTTAGGTGGTGTTTTATTGGGAGAGATAAGAGAATTATTTATTCTTAGTTCAAATTGAAAATTTACCTTCAACAGTAGATTATTACTACAATAATAATCATCTCTATTAACATTGATCAACTCTCGTTGTAACTTCAAAGAAACCGTGACTTAATACGTCTCTAAAGCAATTTAAATCAAACAAGTTCAATTATATGCTATGATAGGCAATTATTTAAGTTTCATACATGTTTTCTCCAGATGCTGGAAATTGACGATTGGAACTTGAAATAACCATTATAAAATTCCTCGCATGACATTATAAATCAATTGCTACCACATTTTCACGACCCAGATTTGGACGAGTAACATCTTCTTCAGGCAACTTAACTGATGCTGCCTGTCAAAATTCTTGTTTTAGTCCGAAAATGGTTTTTATTGCCCTTCACGGTGGAGAAATTTCGTAGAATAGAGTAAATTACATATGCCGTAGATCTCATTCTGTCTTGCTTTGTACGCTATCCTGATCTGATATAGTCTTTAAATAGCTTAACCAAAGTGATTCAAAAAACCATTGGCCATGCCTGATGATTTGATTGGGTTAGCTAATTTTTTCAGGTACGTTAGAATGGTGCCATGGATAAAAATATTCAACAATGCGAGTCATTTTAAATTAGGCCGTGAAGCAGAACTGAGAGAAATACCTTTCCTACGCTGGGAGAATCTTCACTGAATCCACGGAATTGGGAAATTTTACTTCGGGAGGAACTTTGACCAAAACTTCGTTACCATTTTCCTCTTTAGGTCTTTTTTTTCCACTTATCGCCTCCATCTGGCCGGATAGAGAATTGGATTGCTTTTAGCGGCCGGCTTGATATAAAAGCGTCGGAAGTTTGCGGGGGAAAAAAGTAAACCACTGCGGAGATGAAACTCTTTCTGCGATCATTTTTTTTACAGTAGAAAATGCTTCAAAGATATCACAAGGACTAATCTTCACTTGAATAGTGAATATTTTTGCCTAGATTTATAAACATAAAATACTAGGGATGCACATTAATTATCAAGGACAGTTTAACATATCTATTCGTGGAAAATACAGCTTTAAATAAGGAACATTCAAAAACTGAACCAGACATTAAAAATTCAAGATTCAAGTTTCATTCTGGAGCATGAGTTAGGGTTACTCGTGATTTATCGTAGCAAAGTTAAATTTCGTAAACCGACGATCACGAATTTATTACTTGAACAGTGTTCATCTTGTTAGTTTAGGAAAAAGGTTGTGAGTTGCATGTCAAATATCAATGAAAGAAGAAGATTATTTTCGCTGTAAAAGTAAAAGAATTGCAACTACCATTGATTTTGATGAAAACAGATGCCTTAGAACTAAAACTAGGGTTTACATTTCATATCTCTTTTACACGAGCCGAGTACTTGTCGGATTTGAATACAATATGTGTAAGAAAATTTTTTATGACTGACAAATCAGAAATAAGGAAATTTCTTTCGTTTACATTTTGCTTAGCCATATTAACCTTTGTCCATCATTTTCAATGGCTAAAGTAAGGGAGAGAGATTTGAAAAAAATTTTCCTATTGCATATTTCCTTAAATTTTCCACGACCAAAAGCGGCCCTGCAAGATTACGTGCCAAGAAACGTGCAGATGCAAGCATAACCATGTATTTCTACGTGCTCATTTCTCGCAACATGATATTTCAGAGCGAGGTTGTTACCCAAGATTTGGACGAAATACACATGACATCGAGCCATAAAAAGCGCTTGCAAGAGGAATTAAGAGGTCAAACAACGCCACTGTGGAATGGGCTCCTGGCACAAGCAAGCAGCGCACAAAAATGGTGAGTCACATGGGCAGCATACTCGGACAGCAAGAAGAGGATAGTGGGCGTTAAAGGGCTTATTAGTAACTTCCGCCCTCCGGGCGCACCGTGCTACACCTGAAATCCCATGCGCTTTTAAAAAATTTACGAATTAACATTCCAACCGTGTGATTTACTCTGATTACGGAGGGCTAAAACTTTCTTTCCCAAGAGAGCCCGAGAGCCCTTTAAATATGTCTCCCCGTTCCCTCTCAACTATACCGCGAGGCCCAGCTGAAATGTCCCTTCCCGCTATCTCCACCTAATCTACCCTCCCGTCCCTCGCCACTCCACTGCCAACCATGGCTCTCATTCTCTTTCCCTCTTACTCAACCTCTCCCATTCTTCCTCTCGATGCATCTAGTCCTCCTTCATCTTATTTCACTCTATCTCAACCCTCATTCTTCTCTGACGCTCGTTGAAATGCAAGTAGAGGACGATAAAAACGTAAAGTACCAATGGCACAACAAGAAAGTGGGATGATATCAACTAACCAGTCAATCACACATTTCAGTGCGTTTAGGGCACCCTTCAGCACTAGAATGTTTAAAGAGCGATTTTGGTACCTAAATATTCACACAAAAAGGTTACCGTTTGAAAACATTTTCACCTACTTATCTTTAAGATAATATATTCCATGATTGGTCGAAATACAGTTGGTCGCCATGATGTTTGTCCATCATTTCTTCCATGAAAAAGCTATAGGTGGGGGGAGGGGGTTATGGGGGGGATATGGGAGCCCGTTTCCACAATTATTGATCTTGAGTAATTACGGGTAAGCAGGATATCATACAGGCGTATATTGAAGAACGGTTGAGTGAAACTCTGCGCCAGCATTAATCCTTCCCAGTTGTTTATTTTAACCGGAAAACAGAGCACTACAATTTTTGTGTTCTCTTAACGGGACCTATCGGGAATGCATTGGGATTATACTGCTAATCCGGAAATAAAGGTACGCGAACGCAACACCTCGGACTGGGATAAAGTAGACCTGCCCACGATCTTCTTGTACTTTGTGAATTTAATGGGACATAACACCATCCTGTAATGGGCAAGTGTCCCCGCCACTTCTGTTTGCCCAGATAGCATAATTCAGATATAGGATAATATCTATTTTTGCACATGGGTGCTTGAAATTGCATTGTGAAGTAGATTTTTCGCTTTATATCTAATTTATCCAAATTAGGAGCAATGTTGTGGCTCAGAGTAATTAGAATAAATAACCTAACGTGGTAATCTTGAGTATTTTAATTCAATTTCTGAAGGGATGTGTAGAGAATGAAGATAAAATAACTGTTTCTAATAGTTCTACTTGAAATTTACTAGTATAAAAGGAATATAAGAAACCAATGGACTATTAAAAGATTTTTTGCGATAATATTTCGAAAACTTTGTTCAATAAATGAGCATGATCAAGGAACAATCCACCGACTGGACGACAGTTTGTCTAACTTTACAGTTACCCCTCAAAAATCAATACATAATCGTCTAAAATTGAAGCAATAATGAGTTAAATACTTCTCACATTTCTTTGGAAGTTTAAACAGGAGAATATAATATTTCTCTTTTAGAGCTACTTTCCAGGGCGTTTTACTTCAATTATTTCATTTTCAAATCAATGTCACGTTTTTTAATTGCGGCATATCTGCAACTGATCTATGCCACTATCTATTCCAAGAATGGAGATATTTGATTTTTAATTTAATTTGATACGCATTTTCCCTACTCTGAAGCAATAAATTATTTTTTTTAGAGCTTTTCATTCTTCAGTTACTCATACTTTTACTTAAATCCTGTAAAACGAATTTTCATATTATATCATTTTTTGTCGCCTATCCCGAAATAGGGGATAACCTAGAGGTAGCTAACTGATTGATTAATTCAATCACGCATATGTAAAAGAGATTGGGATGGATACCTACAAATAGAATAGATACATTTTTTCATTTGCAAATTTTTATATCAATAATATTTTTTAACGGAGAAGACCATTTCTTCACGCTACCTAAATTTCTCTGTATGCCAACATTGTAGCTAGTTTGTAGAAGCCATTCAGCAAAAACTGAGGCCTCAGTACTTCATATCAATTTAATTTATATTTGAAAAAGAAATCTACGACTATAGTTAGCTTTTAAAGAGAAACGGTCAATCGAAAAATTACGTAAGAACACTTAATTTGGTGAACTTTTGAAGTCTACAAAAGAAATAATCCAGTCATTAATCTTGATGCTATTAACAAAACTTCAACAATGGCAAAATTACTCATCGCGTCTAGAGTTGTATATTGTTAATTCACTATAAATAATAGAATTAAGTAATTTTGTTGAACTGGCATGATTAAATTATTTTCGTATTTCAAAAAATAAACTCCTCGAATCTCCCGGAAATTCCAAAACTTAGCTGAAGACTCTCTCGACTGCGGCTAATTGTGTCCTCATATTTTCGTGGAGACGGGAAAATAAGTTAGGGAAGTAATTTTCATGAAAGCATTGGTGGGCCTAATACTCGGATTTCTCTTGGGTGTTTCTAGATCTTCTTTTCCCCGATATCAGATACCATCCCTAGTATATACCTACTCCCAGATGGCTTATATCACACCGAAAATATCATCCCGTTAATCCGTGGCTTTCACGATCTTTTTCTGCCCATTTTGGTTTCAATTGAATCTATGTTTGCCGGAGAGGGATTGCCTTGGGAATGAAATTGGTTCATGATAAAATTTACAGTTACTTCTCTGCTGCATAAAAAGCTATTCTATGGCCTAGAGACCAGTAATATTCCAAAAAGAGGCAATCGAAGATCAGTAACCTTTGACGCATGGTGAAGCTGGAGATAAATGGTCATACTAGATAATGCGGCCAATAAAAAAGAGTGAAACGGGTAAATATATGGTAGGACCGAAGAGGAAATATAATTGATGTTACCAGATGAAAAATAATTGGTTGGGTTGCACAGAACAGGATGAAAAATGTATTTCTTGGAAGAAAATTGAAGAATGTAAGTTCGCCATGGGATATCCAACAACCAAGCACAATTACCGAACACAATGGATATAAAAAGAAATATTATAAAAGATGTTATGGTATAAGAAAATCGTGGCATCCGAGGGTAAGGTGAAAAGTTCTCGGTCTTACAATGGAAGAATGCGATTTTCTGTTAAACAATTATTATACTTTTCTGTGTAATCTCCCTTGACTTCAACACACTTGGGCTCTCCATACACAAATTGCATCACGTTTGGGAACAGATGGAAGTGGCGTATATCGGATGGGAAAGAATGGATTTCTGCTGCAAAAAATAAATTTAATAAATTATACACCAAATATTATGCTAGTCAAAATATAAATTAGTGAATATAAACGCCCATTACTCTCTTTAGACAATAATGGCCAACATGTATTAATTCATGAATAAGCTTATACAAAAAAACACTACGCCCTGCGCTACGGCACAGTTGTGACCAACGAAAATCAAATAAAACACGAAAAAATAGATAAACATGTCATTTCAAATTTTATTTAGTGTTCTCTGCTCCTTTTACAGAAGAAAGGCAATGACCTTATTTTCTATTTATTCATTCCATCCGGTACTCAATAGGAACAGCTTTTAGTGTTCAACTCATACATATTGCATCGCATGTACAGGTCCACCAAATAATATAGGGATACGTTTATCCTAAAGATCTTGAAGATTCTCGTTTTGAAATTCAAAAACTAATGTTTACAACGTATATTTACAAAGAATTTAAATGAAAAGTCTCATAACCCACAAATATATTCAAATGAGAGAAGAAATATTTCAATTAACTGTGAGAATCAATGTTTAAAAAGTAAGAATATATACTTTTAATATTTTAAATAATCAACCCTATGCATAAACCAGTGAGAGACCATCAAAAAATTACCAATTAATAGAATATTTCGAATAATTATATAAACTTAAAATTGTTGTGTCTTTATTGTGTCTAATATGCTAGAAACGCTGGGCTGGGAACCCCTAGAAACTAGAAGGAAAGTAAGCAGACTGTGGAATGTTCCGCTTTCTGAAGGGGGAGAAAGCTTGGGCAGATCTTAGGAAAGAGGCGGGGAACCCAAATTTTATAGGGAGAAATGACCACAAATTTAAGGTAAAATGCCGGGCACAGAGAACAAATAAAAAAAAATTTATTTTCTAATAGAATAATTGTTGATTGGAACACCTTACCTTCTAAAATATTCGAGCCCTTTCCTAACAGAGTGTATACTTTTAAGAATAGATGTAAGGTATATGAAATAATTTGATTGATGTGTGGTGTATTGTATTATATGAAATAGCTTAATTTTTTTAATTTATCTTTTTTTCTTGCTGATTAATTGTTGTAAATGGGATGTGGATTTGTTTGTTTTGTTGAAGAGATTTGTGTTTTGAAGTCTGATTTTATTTATTATCTTTTGCGATTATTTGGGACTTGTGTGCCACCTGACACTGTCTATCAGCACATGTGTATATTTAATAATAATAATAATAACATTTATATGAATTTATTCTATTTTTGGCAATTTTGGAGTGTAAAATAGTATTACGATAATTGACTTGCGAAACTGCCAATATATTCCCATTTTTAAGATGACATTTTTACTTTACTTCAAAGGTAGTAATCTTAGCAGAAAAATTATCAGAAAAAATAATAAATTAAGGAATTTTTTGCAGAGTGTTCTTGGAGCCCTATTACCCTAATGAATTTTGAAGTTTTAGTTGCTACTCCAACATTTTTTGCCGCTTCCAAATGACTGCTATCTGTACCCAGACATGTTTGACACCACCTACCATCACTATCACTATCATATGAACATTAAGTTAAAAGTTGATAACTTTTTCCAAGTAAAACGCTGCATATAGCCTAATATTTACAAAAAATATACCATATTTTTTTAAGGTAATCTACCGGTTAAGGTAGATTTTTGGATGGACACAACTATCAAACAAATATTTTATTACTCCTAACAAAACACAAAATCCATCATCCTACTCAATATCAGGTCCCTCTTCATCTCTGAGTACTTTCTTCCTCCCTTCATCCCGTCCAACATCCCTATCCTGTTCCTTCCCTTCCCTCTTTTGCCCAACATTCTACCCTCTATCACAGTCTTCAACATCCCACTGCCGGTCAACACCCGCTTCATCCACTTTTCCTGCCTCCGTAGGATTGCTCCCAACAAACCCCTCTCTTCACCCACCATACCAAGTACTTCCTCATTTGTTTTCTTCTCTGTCCATTTCACCTTCTCCATTCTTCTCCACACCCACATTTCAAAAGCCTCCAATCTACGTCTATCCTCCTGCTTCAATGACCACGTTTCCGCACCGTACATAGCTACGCTCCATATCAAAGTTTTTACGAGTCTTTTCTTAAAATCCTTACTCAAAGTCCCCGTCATCAACTCCCTCCTCCTTGTGAAAGCCTCTTTGCCTAGCGCAATTCTTCTCCTTACGTCCCTACTACTTTGACCGTGTTATATACCATATAACCTCTTTAAATAAATTTTAGATACATAATTTCATTTCACTTTAGTATTTTAGTACCTGAAATAGCAATAAATAGTTTTATTCTTAAGAGTTAATGGCATTTTATGAGGGGGCAACTAAAGTTCAAAATCAAATGAAATCCAAAGATAAAAAAATAAGAAGGATAAGATAGGAAAGATAGGAAAGATAGGAAAGATAAGAAGGATAATATCCAATTTCTTCGCAAGTGTGCTGCATCATCTCAATGAGTACTTTTCTTCCATTCATGCTCTATTGTCTTCGAAGGCGTGGTAAAACTCTTTTGAATGAGGCACCAGTTAAGTTATCATTTATAGGACTTCTGAATTCTCTGACAAAACTTCTACCAAGTTTCTTTATACCTTCCTGCATAGTGACGACTACTAATTAGCTCTCAGAAATGTTTCTGCGTGATTTACTTAATGAAATGAAAAAGATTGTGTAAAACAAAAGCTTTTTACTACCGTCTTTCTGCATATCCAGCCTATTTTTAATAAAAGTTAACACTTTATTTTCCAAAATTCTTAAGAGTGAAGCAACTCACAGTTTTTAAGGAAGAATAAGATGCATTAAAAGGGCAAATTTAGAAAACGCACTTCTGGGGTAGCATTCATAAACAATATTTCTTGAAAATATCACACAATATCATTCATTCAGCTTTGTAATATTAGCCTAAATTCAAATCATGCAGATCATAAAAATATTTCAATGTCTATAGTATTCTATTTACCAGCAATATTTCATGAGATACATCTCTGGTTATTTATTTAATATTCTTCATTTTCTAGATAGAGATGTCAAGAAAATGTCAAAAACCTTGAGATAAGCTTTTTTAATCAGAAAATAACACGTAACAGGAAATATTTACTTTTCTGTGTCTGAAGACATAATGCTATGATATAAATTATACATTCGAAAGACAAAGAGAACCTAAAAAATTTACAATGTATTGTTACTAGATAAATACTCTTATATTATATTTTGCGCATTATCGCTACAAGAAAGTTTACTGTATTATACTCGCTTCCACGAATTATAAAACCCTTTTGGGATAAATTTTACGCGTGTCTACTGCCACATGCATTTATGTACTTAGAACTAGAGTTATTTGTTTCAGAGCCAAATTATTTCAGCTACTACTGTAGTGAAGGATTATTATAATGATAAAATCATAAAATTGTATTTTGAGTATTAATATATATATTTTTCCCTGCTCATAAACACATAGCTGGATATATACTTTCGTCGATCATAAAATTTAGAGTTTTTTCGGTTGCTAGCATGAATATTACAGATGGCATCAAGTATTCACTTTGGCAGTTATCTTTAAGGAAGACAGTTATTTCCCTTATGCCAAAGAATATGAAAGGACTTAATCTTCAACCCTCCGAACTAATAACACCACAGAAAGCTCGACTACCCTTCCAAGTTATCCACAGAAAAAAATGAAGTCATCCATTCATATAACAATTTTGCCTCAATATTAATATTACAAGAAATCATTTCAAGATTTCATTAATAAAGCGAAAGGCCCATGATATTATCAATTTTTAATCTAACTTCTTAAGATTAATCCGGCTAAAAGAACAAAGGAAGTCGTTGAGACCGTATCATTTCTTGATGCCATCGCCCTAGATTTATACACCAAATTATTGGACCGAACCAAAATCTTATGGATACGACATTTTTACTCAATAAATTTAATTCAAAGCTCATAGCAAGAAGTTACATAGCGCATTATGAGTTTGTATTGATGAATATCATTTGTTAAATAAAGCTCCTTAACAATTATACACAAGCATTCATTAGGCCTACACCTGAATAGATTCATTTCGTATATAATTCAACTGGTACGGTCTCAAAAAAGGAAGAGAAGTAGGAAACGCAAATGGTATTTTGGAATTTTCCTATTGGATCGCGGCATGTTCACCGATTCATGGAAGAATCAAGAAAGCTGGAGTAGGTTAAAAGATCAAATAAGCATACTGTACAATTTAATGGTGTTCTATGAAAATTTCGAGTTCTAAATTACACGACCAATTAGCAACGTAAAATAATAGCTGACAGAACATCAGCATAATTCCCCAATAAATGTAACTTATGTTTAAGTAATTAAAAGAAATTATGGGAAATGCTCCAAAAGTATTTTTTTCAATGAGTCACACTTCGAAGTTACGCTCCATTGTCACATTCCTTTATAGACTTTGAAATTGTTGCATTATATTTAGACCGTTTAGAAAAGTTATAATTGGCAGTCATAATAAGCATTGAAAGGAGCATCGGTTTACAAAATGCAATCACAAAAAGAATTAAAATAGGATGCGCCTATGTAGAATTCTTTCAAAGCCATTTCATCATTTAATGGGAGTGAATAATGAAAGATAAATTCGGATATATATTGAGAGAGTAATGCTAGAAGGAAGGTTCGTCTCGCAAATTTATAATTTAAGTATGTTTACTGACGACTAAGAGCGTATACATTTACGTTACTTCGAGCTTAAGAATACCGATAATGCTATCAATGAATACCAAATACCATCAATGAATGGGTGTAAAATATAAAGTTTTACTTTGAATCTTGGCGCCGGTTCATTCTTTCATTGGGTTCTCCTGGTAACGCGACTGTAGCGTCCCTGGAGGATTTCTTCTGCACTTCTTAGGCATTCGTCAAAATTCCAGGCGTGACAATCGTATCCAGTCCCGTGGTAGGGGCGGGGCCACGAAATCTTTAAACTTACACATAAGTGGAAGTTACTGTATTCATTTCAAGTCCTCAAATTATGTTTTAGCGTTTTCAGGTCCCATTTTTTCCTGACCACTAACAAAATTTCTTCTTTTGGACCTACCTAATCACTATCGGGCAACATGATTCCAGAAAAACGTTTCATTAAATTTAACCATTAGTAGAAAGTGTTCACTAATGTTCACGCGTTTTTAGGCTACCACTGGAAAAAATTAACAACATGCTTGATCGAGAAACTAATTACGCAAGGCAGACACCCTTTTTCCATACCAGATTACCTTTTTCAATGTCCCATAAATAATTTTCTCTTCTGCGTTTAAACGGATTTCCACGGTTTTCTTCTTCTCTTTTGACACGCGGTAATTAGGAAACCGTCGTTTCTCTCCTCATTATCGAACTAAGAATTTTTAAGTTTTAAAGTATTGTGACTACATCCTCCAAATTAAGTCTGTAGATGACAAAGCATGGGAAGTTTCTGTATCTATTTCATATTCATACGCTGCGTTATTGAAGATATACGAACCTTTGATTCCGGTTTCAATCGTTTTTTTTTCAATTTATTTTCGATACATAACAATTATGCTTTACAGTTTATGACTGAATCCATTGTAGTGTTTTCCATGACTATTTACGGTTACGGATAGTAAGTAATTAGTAGGTATTGAAATGAAATGATCCAAAAATAATTCGTTGGGCAGCTCAGAAGATCTGGGTGACATTTCTGGACAAAAAATATATCAAAAAAATATATTGACAATTTATTATTTATGGAAAACAACGGTGCTTACAGTATTTCAAATAGAACATTTCCCTTGCTAAATTTGTACATAAAATGGCCTGTGCTTCGTATTTATATTTAATAAACAAAAATAGAATTAAAATCAAATTAATTAATGCAAAATTGTTACGTCCAAGTTTAAACATATTTAACATGGTCTAATTAATAGGATTTTAGGGGCAATCTCCCCGTAATGAATTGAGTATTTTTCAAATATAGCAAAAAACTATGAATCAGATAGATAGATAGATAGATAGATAGATAGTGGTCTTTATTTGGGCGAAATTGAGACCAAATGGTCCCAGATAAGGAAGACGGATCGTATGCGGAAGATATTTGGTGACAAAACGTTTTCTTAGAGTCAATTTCTTCCAATACACATCCTGATATTCAAAAAAAGTTAGTAAAAATAAGTCACCGAATTTAATTTTCGCATCCCTGACTTTGAGACATTATGAGCTAAAAATGAGGAAAGTGTACCAAACGATTTAAATGTCAGTCAAAAAATGATGATAATGAAAAGAGAATGAATAGGCCAATTCACCAAAGAAGCATTCTTTCTAATATACAATATTAATAAAAGTCCATTACGCGAAATTCTGGGAATGTATTTGGAAACATTCCCAGAAAATATATTGCTGAAGGCCATGATGGAAGGAACAATGGAATAAAATAAATAGAAAGGATGACCAGGGAGAAACGACGAGAAACGATTTATTGTATCAATGCCAGAAAATATGACGGGGTGAAAATAAAAGTTAATAATAATAATTTGTTAGGGTTAGTGTCCTAGCTAAAACCGTAATCCCTTTTCATTCCCTTGAAGAGCAAACAGACATTCTAATTATGACTGAATGCTCTTGTAGTGTCACATCAAAGCCTATTGGATCCAAAAGAGAAGAAATAAAAGTAAACGGAACTTAAAAGTTTTGAAAAAGGTGAATAAAACGTGTACCAAAAGGCTATGGAACAGGTAATGGATGAGGACAAGAGGATGGGTATAGTAAGTGAAAGGTAAGATTATCTTGAATAAGAATTACGAATGCACCATAAGAATCAACAGGGTCAGAAAATAAGTTAAGGATGAGCAATATTGGTTTTAAGGATATAGGGTAGGGAACATGGATGACGAAGAGTATTTCAGGATCGTGAGCATAAAATTTTGGATGAAAATAAAATGACTTGAAGAAAATGACTTGAGTATCTTTTCACCGCGTAAAACTAAGAAAACAATGAAAAGTAGTAAAATTTTAATGGCAGAAGCCATGTACCGCATTAAAAATATGACAGGAATAGAATAAGCTGAAAGGCAATGGATTCAGCAAAGGTGAACGATTTCAGAGTCAAACAAGAAATACTACGCCTTTTTGTTTAGATACAGAAAATATGAGGAGATTAGGCCTATGTTTATTTGATTTCAGTTTGTAAAGGCAGTAAATTTTATGAAAACGGCCAATAAAGTGAGAGTGCATAAGCTTAATAGAAGCTATTTGGAGGTGAAAGTAAACTTGAAAGGATGTTCTACAGACTACCACAGGTAAGACCAGACTACTAACAGGTAAGACTAAGTCAGCACATCTTGTTGAGCTCAAATTTACTCCAATCCTAACGAGATAAAAACAACAATATAAGAAATTAAGAATCGTACGATAGGTTTCGATTGACTCGCGTTAAATTAGTAGTTATAATCATCATAAAAAATATATAACAGCTGGGATGTGATTATTTTGTGGAATATGAACTTGAGTTAAACGTTATGACTTAAAGGAAGAAGGGACCATTTGGTTTCAATTTCTTCAAAATAACGGCCTCTATCTATCTATGTGATTTTTTCCATATTTTCTCGAAAAAAAACTATCTAGGTAGCCAAAACACCTCAATCATTTTTTTAATTGTTTGTAGCAATTTTTTTGAGGAGTAATCATACCGATACCGAGTGTCCACGCTCGAATCCAAGCCGTGAATTATTATTTCACATTAAAATGATTAATGCGCAGTAGGTAAATAGTTTTATATACAAAAATTCTGTCCTTGATTGGGAATTTAAATTGGTTATCTCTTGGGTCGTCATTAAAAAAGCCTATTATTATTGCCAAGCATTCATCCTTCATCTCTCCATGTTACTTTACCTATATCTACATCCTAGTATGACGCATGGCTTAAATTTCACAAGTAAACGGTCATCTCAACTTCATAACTGCTCATTAGTAAGTCATATTTATGCAGAAGAAAAACTTCAATATTAATTTTTGCACTTAGCTTCCAAATGTCAAGTTTCAATTTCACAAACAACGAGAAAGCTAAAATAAATATTGTGTGAAAAAATCCGGGTCGTCTTTATTTTCCCTCTCGAAAGAATCACCATGAACATCATATTTTATTTATTTCCGGCTTTAAGTAAAGAAGACCAAAACTCAAACTTTTATCTTCTCACATTGAAAGGATAAATATTTATGTAGACAGAGTGTAGAACGATAATTTAGTAAGTTCCAATTTGAAAATGGTAGTTCGATTAGAACACTGAGACATTATTTCCTCATTACTTCCGGAATTTTTATCCTTCCTTGTCCTTGTTGAAAACGGGAAATGACACCGTTCAAAAGGACTTGGAAGTATTGTATACATATTTAAATTGATATCAAACATTACTTTGCTAAATATTACACATATATATATTTTTTAAGCATGGGTTTCCTTCTGTAAACACCATTAAAATATTCCATCAACTTCGCTAATATTCGAAATTGCCTCTAAGGGTAATGTGAGGCACTTACTTAAATGAGGGGACGACGAAACGGTGAAAAAAATCCACAAAGTAATACTGGATGATCATCGGCTGAAAGTGCGTAAGCTAGCATTTTAAAAAGAGCGGTACATCGCAAATAATAACTGAACATTTGGACATGAGAAAGCTGTATGCAAGATGGGTGCCGCGGCTGATCACACTCGAGCAAAACCAGTGTCGTGAAGATGTTTCAATTGAGTATTTAGGAAGGTTTCACGGCAAAAAGGAGACTTTTTGCGCTGTTTCATAACCATGGATTAAACATGGGTCCATTACTTCACACTGGACAAAAAAGAACAATCAAAGCAATGGATTAAAAAGGGAGAACCTGCTCCAAAGAAGGCGAAGACCGTTTCGTCTGCAGGCGTCTGTTTTTTTGGGATGCGCCTGGGATAATTTTCATTGACTATTTTGGAAAAGAAATAAATATGAATGGCGGGTATTATGCGAAATTATTGCAACGTCTAAGTGAAGAAATCAAGCAAAAGCGGCCGCAATTGCTAAAGACGACATTTCATTGAGACAATGCGCCAGCTAACAAATGTGTTATTGCAATGGCCAAAATTCATGAATTAAAGTTTGAATTGCTACCTCATGCACCCTATTCACCAGATTCAGCCCCCTCTGATTATTTTCTATCCGCAAACCTGAAAAAAAGGCTCGGTGCTCAAAGGTTTTCCAACCGTGAAGAAGTGATGTCGGTAGTTAATGGTTATTTAAAAAAGCAAGGCATTCCCTATTATTAAAAGGGTATCAAACTTATTCAACATCGCTGGGAAAAGTGTACAGAGCTGATAGGAGATTAAGTTGAAAAATATATACATTTATGTCCAAAATTTTTGTTTTTTCTATGTTGGGTCGGATACATCTAAGACAACCCTCGTAGGTGAGATTCGAAGCACCTAAGTGAAGCAGACAAATGGAATAGCAGGAGAGGATATTACCCAGGGGCCAATGAATGATCAGATTGTGACTGGGCTACATAGGCCATGGCACTGCACTCTATATTCAGGGTGTCACAATATCGTTCAGCACTTGCGGGGAGTGAGAAGGAATATGAGGGGCTTAAATCCCCTGCCATAACAGCAGCCGCCCTCTCTCCCACTTTCCCTCCTCCCTCTTCAGCCCAAACGCCAACTCACGGAGAGGGCAATATTCTTTACGGGGGCTCATGACAGAGGAGTGAGAGACTTGGGAATCACCACGGTGGCGGTTCTGTGAGAGAAATAGACTGGGTGCTTGTACTCTTCGGTGCGTAAGGATGGAGAAAGGTATGGGAGCATAAAGTATTCGCGAACGGGGTGAAGACAAGAGGAGCAGCGCTTAGTCGTGGTGCAGAGAAACGAAGGGAGAGAAGGAAATGGAAAATGAAGGCATTGCTTAGTGTAGCGTGATTATGAATGAAGAGAGTAGAACTGGAGCAGTTCCTTGGAGTGTATAGCGTGGAATTCCGAGAGGCAAAACAGGCTCAGGAAAATTTATATACATTAATAAGAGAACAAGTGAAAAGACCGTAACAATTTCAAAGAAACTAAAAACTATACTTGCAAGCCTCTATCATACAGATTGCATACTTTTAAGAAAAGATGTAAGGAATGTATGCAATAATTTCATCGATATGTGGTATAAAATTCATCTTTTTTTCTTGCTGATTGACTGATGTTAATGAGACTATCTTGCTTTGTGAAAGAGATTTGTGTTTTGAAGTTCCCTTTAAATGTACTTTTGTTTAATGACTGATTTTACCTATTATTTTTTGTGATTACTTGGGACTTGTATGCCACCTGACATTGTCTATTAGCACATGTAGATTTTAATAAATAAAATTTTAAAAATAAATACATTTCAACATTTAGGAGTGATGAGAAATATTTTACGGGCTTAAAAAAAGTAGTGAGGGCAATATCGTATACTTTCATTTAGTGAAAACTTATCAGCAGCATAATTGACTGGATATCAAACAGAGTATATTAAAAGCACCAATTATTACACCCTAATGGCTCTATGAAAATAATTTACTGCTCTGTTTTGAATTTTAGCGAAAATACTCAAGCCATTCACGAAGTTATCTCATATTCTAAAATAGAAGTTTGATCTTTCAGAAACCAAATCTTCCAAGAAACTGCACGCAACACAGGGCATGGAAATTGCCCCCTAACCTAATGGTGTGAATTTTACACGCCGTTGGGCTTAGAAATACGTGAGTTCCACCCTCATCTATCATAAGGTGAGTAACTGCGATGATTAATACCTTGTGTCTCTGAATTAAATTACATTTCTCATTCTTTTGACGGATATTTTCCTTCCGTGGTGGTTCCTTTTGCATTCTATTCACAATATTATTGCCATTAGCACGTCCCGCAATAGTTACCCACCTTTGAGTGACATTTTTATTATAAAATCATTTTTACGCTGCGTTAGTCCCCTTAAATTATTTTCTTCCTGGAAGAAAAGGGTTGGACCTGGGTTTTTGCTCTTTTTCCACCACGCAGTGTGTTCGAGTCTAAAACAGTATGATATTTTTACTGCTAATAATTTCAAAACGAAAATGTGACACATCGATTATTATCGATTGGCAACGGATTATCTACAGGATAAATTAATAACATTAAACATAGAAGCAAGTGATCAAAACTAAAATAGTTTAGATTTTTACGCAGTCACATTAATTTGACGGCTCATAAGTACAAAAATAATTGATAGAATATTTAGTTAAAAACTAAATTCGTTCCATAAATAATTGCAAAAAATATTAAATAAATCATTGCCTCTCTCATATATTCGTGTATACACATGACTAAATTACAGTGTCAAATAATGGATAGAGATTCACAAATTTAATGGTACATTAAGATTCAACTATATTATAAAAGAAGAAAGCCAGCCAGAAGGATGTAGGGAGAGTAACGGGTTAAGACAAGGATGTGAATATCAATTCTGAAATATTCTGAATATCCTTCTTGAGAGATCAAAGTTAAGAAAGTGATGCCTGAGGTAGTTGGGATTCGCAGAACTTCTACTATCCTCCCTATCTCCCAATCTATCCAGCTCCTTGGTTCCACGGCGGTAATATTCTCGGTGAACAAATGGATTCTCGGAAGACGGGGAATGTAATCCCCGTGCGAAATGCAAGGCATCTGAATCAGTCCTGTTAACCCATCTTTGTGAGATGAATGGAGGTGTTCCCGGCAAGGTAATAAGAAGGGAGTTCGAAGGAGATAAGAGGATGGGGGAAGTAGATTCGGAAGAAAGACGTTGGCGAACGGGAGTGGTGGGCAAAGGGAAGAAAATACGACGAAGATCGAATGTACGATTGCAATTACGGGAGAAGAAGGAGTCACCAAATAAAGTTGTGTACGGAGGAGATAGAAATACAGACAATTACTTGTAGTATTCTTGAAGATGTTGAAAGCTATGATAAGCCGTAAAGAGAGGTTAAAAAGTCTTAGGATATGGTTACAAAAAATAACACATTATATGCTGGAAGAAAAAAACAAATTTGGGGCGGAGAAATGGTGAAATGAAGATATCATAAAATTTAATGATTTATTGACATACTCCAAATAAAAGTTCACAGTGTCAAAAGACATTTTCAACGAACGCAAGGAAGTTCCATTACCGTATAACCGCATTACCGTATAACGGAGAGTTCTCAGTCAGTGCGAAGACAAGCTTTAAGAATAAAAACAATATTTCGGGATGTGTTAAAGTCGTAAACAGAATAAATTTTTTGACCTCTATTCGTTAAAAACGAAATCTTAGATTGTAATACCAAGATTGATTAGAAACTTAAACTGAGTGTAATGGAAGAAAAGGCACAAGAATAAATTAAGTCACCAGCAATAGTCAAAATAATATTGGTATAAATCAAAATAAACTCAAGAAATAGTTACACTTGCCAATAAGAAATCTAGAAATAGTATCATGTGCCAATTTTGATATCTCCATAAAATAAATTGCACAATAAAACTGGATGTATTACGGAAGTAGATACGTCAATTTCCCTATATCGTAAACGGCAAACAAAAATGTATACTTCTTAATAACTAGCCGAACTAAAGATCTAACAATATGACCACAATAGTATACAGAATTCATTGTATGATAAACAAAGGAACAAAAATGTAATAGAAGAATTATGAAAGGCCATCTAAGCCTAAAGCAATCTTTTTACGAAATCCAATCCAGTGAAAACTCTGCAGGGTCTCAAAGAGAATTAAAGAAAACGACTAAAAATTGACCATAGCCTATAAAGTACCAGAGAGACGCCATTCAGAAAAACGCGCATAGAGAAGAAGGCAAATAAATGAAAAAAATGAAGCAGGGACGTTGAACTTGAATTTATTAGTCGACCAAGCAATAAACGAGTTATGGAAAGGATAAAGGCTGGCGTAAGTGTATATGCAGTAAGGATAAACCTGATGTATTTTGTGAATCTATTTTCTCGTGAAGGATAACGATGTTAGCCACTCCGTGTAGAGAACAAAATTAAAAAAGTAAAATGTGTGATAAAACTTCTGAACAAACAATTTTAAAGTAATGGAAAAAAAGAAGCAGAAATGCAAATACAAACATGTATATTAACATCAAGCAAAAATACACCAAAAAACTACGTGTTAGCATTGAAGTAAATATATTTACTTCAATACTTTTTACTTTGTCTTTTGGAGTGCTCAATAGCCTCTCTGTATTATCTTTGGGGAATCAGTAGGCTCTTTTATTTGGCATGTGGCCGATTTAGGGGATCCTACATTATGAAATACTACTAGGGATAGGGAGGAAACTAGACGCCCTAGAACAATTAAAAATAATTTAACACAAAATCCAAAACGACCTGTTGTCAAATGAAAATTTATTTCAGTCTCACACCCTATTACTAGCAACAACATTTAATTAATTCATCTCTCACCTGTCGCCAAAAATAAACCTATATCCCCCCCCTGCACCTTTCTGTCTCACCCCAACCCTCAAAACAGCGTCATCTGGAAGATTAACAGTTGAACAACCGGGGTTTACCCCAACGGAGGGCGAACCTTTCTTCCCCCTCCCCTCACAGAACGACCCTTCCTTGAGACTAGCCATTCATACAGCAGCTTAGTCTCGAGCTGACGCAGGAGGGCACCGCCCTCCCACTAACTACAACCGCGGAGTCGATTCGACCCTCGGCATCCGGATGATCCCCAACGAAAGAGACCGATCGGCCAACGAACCCGAGCTGACACCATCCACCTTCCCACTCACCGTGGGACGATGGACGCCATAAGGAATTCAGATAAGATGAAAAGACCATCTAGTCGTAACAAACCAGAGTCTTTGTATTCCCCTGTCTTTCCCTCTTCCTCTACAAACCCTCAACCTCCACCCCCACTTTTACCCGCTTTTTTCTCCCAAACCCAGAGCTTCGGTTTTTCCCACTCGCTTAACCCCTCCCAGCACGTGGAGACACCCTGGTTTCCCCACCACCTCTTTTTAATATATATATTTTACTCTATAAAGTGAGACCCTCATTTGAAAATGATGTAGAGCATCGAAACTAGTCGGAGGTAAATTTTTTTGGAAAATTTAAGAATGAAATAGCCGTAGATAACCATTAGGCATAACCATTGTTAGAAAACTTAAGCATTTGTTTGTGGCTTGAACCAAGTCCCCTGCAACTGCAGCACGAAATTCTTAACGTTAACCGGATAAAAGAGAATATGAAAAAAATAATGAACTTTTCATTAATCGCTTTAAATTTAATGATGAAATATAAAAAACCTCCTAAGAGACGAATTGGCTTTAAATCATCGCATGGAATCAAATTAAAATATCTTAATTTTTGACCCCTTTAAAATATCGTAAAGTTTTTTTTCAATTAATGTAGTAACATCATGTCGTTGAGTAACAAAGGAACAAAAATGTAATATTCTATGAAAAAATCTATTGGTTCAATAGAGGGCAACCAAAAATATTGGATAATTGAAATAAGAATATTTGAAATTTCTGAAATGTAAGGGAAAAAATCGCTGTACGTTGGACGCATGTGTTAATTATTTCATATTTTCATCGCCGCAAAATAAACTGAGGTATTTTCACCAAAAACGCTGTGTAAGCATTAATCTAAATGCAATTGAAACGGCAAGCAACGCCGGAACCTCCAAGTCCTTGGCGCTACATCATGTAGGGTTCAGCAATCGGACCCGTTTCCATATGATCTATTTTTAAATTTAAATAAAATTCAAAACGCAGCGATAATGTGCAGTAGAGGGTCCTATTATATTCATACGCGTAAATGATCATATTCTCCGAAGTTACCCAAACGTCTACAGGTAGTTACAATTATTACTACAGTAATTGTATTCGTTTTTGTTATTTATTTTAAATGAAAAAGGTATCTGCAAAGAAATATAATTTCGTGCAAATCCATCCCTACATATAGCTGTTTATAATTTTATTAACTAATGCGTGCATTCAAATGTGCAGAAACCGTGACAAAAATGTTTACCAAGTATCAATAACTTTATTTCACTCCCATGAGCTCTATGGGGTTCTAAAAGTGAAATCAAAGGAGAAGTCGTCCATAGGTGAGATTTCAACATTTGTACAAGTATTGTACGAATTTTTAAATGTTCCGTATCGAGTGAATATAAATAAATAAATAATTTTATTCTTTCTAAAAAAAGAAGTACAATGGCAATAATGGAATACTTGAAAGTAAATTCGTCTAAAATGCCATCTAATGTAAATTAGCTCAACAGAAATACTTCATGAATAATTGATCACCAGAATTTAAATAACGTAATCAATGGGAAGCAATTTATTCCTTGTTGGACGATTGAACGCGGGGAACGTTTGGTCAGCCAACCTGAAGGGTACCACATGACGATATTTTTACATTCAGCGTTCAAATAATAAAAAAAACTTTCAGCAAAGCAGAGTAGTGAATATTTTACGTCTGAACAAACTTTAATGCTTTCATTTATCAAAATATTTTACGTATACCTTTCCCTAGCAAAATGATGATTTCGAAATGCTTTGCACTGGTTTTAGGATGTAAAAGGGAATATAGGATGTGGCGATACTAATAGAGGGACGAAACGCATGATTCAATATTGACCAACACAGCTGAATGTTTATGGAAGAAGATACGGAAAGGTGACGATAAAGCAAAAACACTTCATGGACAGGGGATCCTGGATATTGGGAATCTGAAGGACTTTTACGGATTTTCAATAATTTATTGTTATTTCACAATAACAATAACAACATATTTTTTCCTCGATCTGTGACGCACTCTTCCCACTACTCCTTGGTGGAAAATAGTAATAATGTAATTTCCTTGACCTATTTGAATGTTAGGGTAATAATGATGTAGTCGATGTCGCACTAACGACTTCTTGAATGAGTTTTGGAAGCCAAGAAGAGAAGTTTCAGGAGGGTATCTTCGTTAAGATCTAAAGCAAGGAGAGCTCGTATAAATAATTCAGGAGAACAAATCCTGGACCGCCAGACTTTGCCACCCGCCAAAACCAACCGCTCTTCTCCACGCTAACCACCATGTCTTCCGGCCAAAGTATCCTTCCCCACCCGACCTCATACGCCGTCCCACAATACCGATCTCACCACCGCTGTTCCTCCCAACCCACTTCACCACCTTGAGCTTCCAAAGACAGGAAATACTTATATGTATACATGCATTCCCCCCTGTTCTTGTAACTTTGCCGAGCGAGCGACTAAAGCCAATGGACTGGAGGGGCGGGAGCCTCCGTTATCATTATCTTTCCCAATGCACATTTCCGAGAAGGCCCTAATGAACATTCCCTTTGAAACTATGTGCATACACTCTAACTCGTACATATCGTATCTACAGGAGGGAAAGAATTACATTATTCAAGTTCGTGGGAAATACTGGCGAACACAAGCCCGATTGTGTTTTTCATGTAAAAGATGGACTGGTTAGACTCTTGAATTATTCTGTCAGATGCAATACAAATTAGAGAGTAGGAACTTTCCCAAAGAAACATCTCTTCGTTTCCTATTCCCCGTATGGGTATTATCATGAGTGGCGTTCTATTACAATGCGGGTTAAACAAAAGCATAATGGTAATTTCTACAATAAAAACCATGATAGCTATTGTTAATGGCTAAGGAGTGAAATTGTATAAGAAAAAGTTGCTTATACGGGCACACATCTCACCATGATATGCTGGAGTTATAAATGCCTTCCATAAATTTATAATAAATGATATTCAAACATAATCTAACGATAAATCAATCAGATTGAGCTGAATATATATCTATACATATAATTTATACATATATTGAATCCATGGCAAGTATTCGATTTAATTACTTGTGCCATTGCTGTTCGTATGTTCCATAAGAGGTTTTTCCTGAAATAATCGGGTCGATCTGATTGATTCATCGTATTAATAAATAAATAAATAAATATATATATATAATATTTATAATATATATATATATATATATATATATATATATATATATATATATATATATATATATATATATATTCCACAAGATTGTTGTGTAAATAACGTAGGATTGGACTGATCCTAAGTTATTTCCTAAGTCATATTAAAAAACTGGAAAAGGTGCAAAGAAAGGCTGCCCGATATGTACTGGGGAAGCATGGGAGGATGGAGAGTGTGTCTGACATGCTAGAAACGCTGGGCTGGGAACCTCTAGAATCTAGAAGAAAAGTAAGCAGACTTTGTGGAATGTTCCGAATTTTGAAGGGGGAGAAAGCTTGGGCAGATCTTAGGAAAGAGGCGGGGAACCCAAATTTTATAGGCAGAAATGATCACAAATTTAAGATAAAATGCCGGGCACAGAGGACAAATAAAAAAAAATTTTCTTTTCTAAATAGAACAATTGTTGAGTGGAACACCTTACCTGCAAAAATATTCGAGCCCTTTCCTAACAGAGTGTATACTTTTAAGAATAGATGTAAGGTATATATATAAAAATTTGATTTATGTGTGGTGTATGGTATTATATGTTATAGCTTAATTTTTTTTTATGTATCTTTTTTTTCTTGATGGTTAATGGTTGTAAATGGGATGAGGATTCACTTGTTTTGTTAAAGAGATCTGTGTTTGTCTGGTTTTATGTATTATATTTTGCAATTGTTTGGGACTTGTGTGCCACCTGACAGTGTCTATTAGCACATGTGTATTTATAATAATAATAATAATAATAATTTACACTAAAATCTGCGGGCGGTTTATGCAACCTATAGCCCAAATTCTTAGGCCAGGAGATGGGGCTTGGGAGTTCTTTCACCCACCAAAGGATAAACGAACGAGTGCACAAGAGGCAAGGATAGTAGGAAAAACAATCATCCAAAGTCATAAAGGATAGGAACATTACGTTTCGCGGCACGCCAAATGGTGAATGCATTCATTCACATAAATATAGATATAAGGAAAAGGGATAGGAGCACATAAAAAGCACACAATAATGGTGAGAACGGTGGAATCGAGTACATGGCAAGCGTCAATGAATTAGTTGTAACATTTAAACATTAATGGCCCAATAGAAGGCCCAGTCATTGCCAAAAGGTAATAGTGCATTAATAAAAAGATAAAAATTTGAATAAAACTTACATGACTTCCTACTTATATGTTCGCTTGATAGGATATCGTGAAACTTTATCCGATGCGGTCACAATCAACGATCCATATTCAATCTCGTTCCTTGTATATTTTCTACACATCACCATATGAAATGTAGGTTATGCCATTGGGTTTTTACTCGCTAATAGCTACATTAAAGCATATTATATTTCAGATGTCAGCTGAATCCTCTTCCATGAACAAATGAAAATGAATAAAATTAAATATTTTCATTAGTCAAACTCATTTAAGTCACATATGTAAGTATAATTCTATAATAATAAAAAACATTTTCAATACAGCTATTTAAAAATATTCAACCTAAACCACTCACCACTGATAAACTATACGTTAAATATGCATTAGATACAACATTTTCCGTCGATAATTTTATGGATTAATTCACAAGAACAGCAATTTATTGGCCGTACAAGAGCAAAATAATGTTCTAAACGTGATACACATAAAGATTCAATATGTCAATGTGCTCCCAATATCCAAAAAATTAAGCCCTGTTTGTTTAAGTTCTCTAATAGCTACTAATAATGAACTCACTGGGACGCTCTTTTCCAATTATTTCAGTGTAAATCTTTAACGATTATAATATTATTTTTTCTCCGGACATATCCAGGTGCTCCTGTGGCTGCGATAATCTTGTAAGACCTTACCTCCGGTCGGGTTTCCCATTGACCGAACCACACGAAATTCACAAACATGACGATACTCCGTTGGCCAGCTACGTCCCAGAAGGCGATTGTGTTAGGCCACTAGACAACCTCTGATACTCTATTGAGAGTTCTGAAAATATCAAAATAAAATTCCCCTACTTTTTTAGCTTGCATTTGTCAAAAAAAACAAGATTTTAATATGAGAAATCCTTTCTGATATATTTTTCGATAAATTTGTAAACTATTCGATTAGAAGATATGATCTGTTCCTAACTCCGAAATAAGAAGCCAAATACGAGTACTTTTCATTGCAGCTTAATGTTGTGCTGATTTAGCAATTGAAATTGAATTCCTTCATACGCATAATTAGTATGAACGGCCATTGATTTATGGAGATATTTAACTGTCACTCCCCAATATTTCAGTTAACCAGAAATCAAAAAGGACACGAGATGTACCGAGGCATCGACTCTTCATTTCCATGTGGTTTTCCCTTTGATATTTCCTCACATAAACCAACTCTTAAAAATTGTGTCAATGATAGTATACCGTGGATACAAAAAAGTACATTTTGTTCCCACCGAAGAGAGGAAACCTATAAAACGACTTGCAAAATGATCTCCAAAACGGGACGGGAAAACATTATGCAAGTAGGAATCATGATATCAGATACGTAATGAGTTTTGGGGATGAAAAATATGGAAAAAAGCATTGATGTTATCTAAGATTTGTTCGTAATTAAAAATTGAATGCACAGTTCTAATGTATTTTAATATTACTCGTAATCACGCATAGAGACGAAAAATATTGAGATATGAGCAATTTATATTGATTATCGCTGCAAATACACGAGGTGCCGCAAGTGAATAAAATCCCGCCGGCAATAAAGGCAACGACAGAAGGCATTTACGTCATCAGATATCACGGGACCGCGCAGCTCAGAGCGATAAATTTACTCCATAGAAAGCGCCGTAAATCGGCAAGTTTATTCCTGCGTCCGCGATCCAGTTTCCTACACTTCCGGCTGAGTGATAAAATAAATGGTGGATACGCCAGTCGCCACTCGCGAGAAAATTGGCCGGAGTTCGGAGTCTAATAGCACGAGAGGAAGGGAACGGCTATGGACGGGTCGGGGGACTTATGCGAGGGCCGACGACGGTGCGGGTGCGGGGGGGGGGGAGTCAAGGGGGTAGGAATGTGGGTTGCTCCAGGGAGGGATGGGGAGGATCGTGGGTTTTGATGGTAAGGGGTGAGAAAGTATTGTTGTGGAAAACAAGGGAGCTTGGAGATGCGATCTTTTTATGGGGGTTGGATGCGACGAAAACTACGACAGCCAGCGGGAAAGCGGCACTTCTGCCCTTCCGTACGCCTGCCGCTCCTTCTTCCACCGTTACCTCCCCCTCTCACACACCCTCCGCCGCCCTCCCCAAACGCACACCCGCTTCGTTTGGATCGGCACCGAAAAATACACGTACCTTCATTTGTTCTCCGCATCTCTTCATGTTTCTTTTCTATCTTTTTTCCATGTCCGCTCCGGCGCTCTGCTTGTACGAATTTCTGGCCGAATTCCCTTTGGGGCCTGAACATTAGGGAAGGAATGGATGGAGCAAAAAGCCCGGTTGCGAACGTAGTTACATGGCGAGGGGGGTGGGGGAGGTGGAGGAACGAAAGAAAAGTAGAAGTGCTAGGCACCATGGAGGCGAATGATGAATCAAAGGCAAATCGCCGGTAAGCAGTTGTGTTGTAAAAGATGACTGCCGATCAATGGAAAAGACAGTCACCTATGCACGGCATTTTTAATGCAAAATTTACATAGAGCTCTAAAAGTTTTTTGGAAATCTCCGACTAAATGATACCAATTAATAAATATTTGCAAGGAAGTTATGCGCAAAATGTGCGTAAATTTTTTGTGAAATACTTCCCCGTAAAATAAGTTCAAAAAATATTTTCACCAATGTATTCGAAAGTTTTTTTTTGTTTCATACGTAAAGAGTGTCATACGTGGTTAAACCCTAGGGCGTCAGAATCTCACATCTTTTGGTGTAAAAGGATTCTCCGCTATATATCTGTCACCTGGGGCAAAGCCCAGAAAGTTCAGGATTTTTGGATATCACAGAGATTTCTTTCCAGTTGAGAATATTCGAGGAATTGCCTCCGGTGTTGCATCCTAGCCCTTCCAGTCAACAGTTAACCGCTGTTCTCCTAGGCTTAAATGTAACATTCTGAAATTTCGCACAAACTTCTCAACGGAATTGTGCTTAATACATGTGCATAGCTGAATTTACAAAATTCCCTGTGAAAATTAAGATTTTAATATGACGGCGGGCGATTTTCTAAGCATAAACTCCACTCTTTTAGTATTTTATTATAACATATACACTAGATGGAACAACAAAAGCATAGCTGTAGTATTGGGTAGTTTTTATAATCAGTTATATTGAATTCCCTCTTCCAATTATTAACCCATTCTCCCAAGGATTACTTAAAATCCATCTAAGTTCCAATTTGGGGCGCTTCGGTTAATATTAATCAAGCCCCTAAATATAATGGATAAATACAATTATAGCATCCTCACAATGTTTTCCTACAACCCAACCTATCCATCCACTTTTCATATGTTGACTTGCCTCTTTTACTGATTAATTATGGCGTCTACAAATCTGTTCTACCTTTTTTGAAGCTCAATTATCTCCCTTAGTCACTTTATTATCTATTTAATAAGACAAGCAATTTTTCTCCTCTTACAAATTCCAACAATACTTTCGCCCTTCTTTGTAGTGGTACTATTGTTCTAAACCGCAAGCTCTCCATCTTATTCTCAAGTTTGTGCATTTGTCCCGTATCCTTGGCATTATTGGTTCATCAAATGATTTCTTAATTCAAAATATGATTATAGTATTAATGGGTGTCAATGTCATCATCAACATTAATTACCAACGGATCTAATCCAACCGAAAGGTAAAGACAAGAGTGATCTCCAATTAAAATCGAAGAGGCTATGAATTTTTCATATTAAGACTACTATTGACTTGCGAAATTTATCCTTTTTAGATATAACCAACAGTAAGGCCATAGTAATATTTTTGCCAGAAGTAATATCTATTCCCATATTTTTTTCCAAACTTGAATAGATCCATTCTTGACGGAAGGGGCCACCATCATAATATGGGTATGAATTTTCCACCAATGCAAAGCAAGAATGTATTGTCTAAAAACACGTATATAAATGCAAAGAGGGAACATTCACAGACATAAATAACGTGTCAACGGTCAAGCCGTTATCCTATGAAAGCCATTCCCGGGGAAAGAGCAGAGAGTATGGGGAGGAAGGTATAGGGGGCGGGTGAATGGGCAAGGGGGCGAGAGAAAGGCCGCTATTGGATTGTATTAGAGGATGACATTAATCCCGAGATATTTGAAAGCTGTAAGAATCCAAAAATGGCTCATCTCGCATGTTCTCTTACATACATATGCTGCTGATGTAATTGGGGAGGTTCCAATCACCGAAACAAAACAGCAGTTGTAAAATAAATGGCTGTGGGAAGCGGTATGAGTAGAGATGGAATCATTAATGCAATGGGAGATTTTTTAGAGTATCGGTGATTGTTCATACGGATGGAAATGATGGTAGCACTATCACCCATGTGGAAGGCAGGACAGAAGTTACATTATAGGTGGTAAATAACGTGCAAGTTGGAAAAAATTGTATTTTGGGATGGGATTCTGGAGCCAGAGAGGTAGTGGGTCGAAAAATACTGTAGTAACTGCAGCGTGGGTGATTACCTATCACGAAGAGTGGATTAATCAGAGACTGGGGCAAAATAGTGGCCTCCTAGATCTGAAAACGTTTTGAATGAAAGTTGGTGGTTAATTCATTAAATTAGTTAGATTTTCGGATGACCAGGCTGTAGTTTGTCAGTTAACCAAGGAGTTATAAACTCTGTAGGGTTCATTGAAAAGTCATTGCTATAGGTATAGGATGATAATAAATGTCAATAAAACAAAGCGTATTAGGTTATCCAGGAAAAAAAGCTAAGCTAAGAGTTAAGATAATCGGTCATAAACTAGATTAGATGGAACAGTTTACGTATCTCGCAAGTGTTCTGGACCAAACTGGTCAAAGAAGTAGAGACATAAGGAGAAGAATTGCGTTAGGCAAAGAAGCTTTCACAAGGAGAAGAGAATTGATGACAGGGACGTTGACTAAGGATGTACGAAAAGGCTCCTCAAAATTTTGAAATGGAGAACGGCTCAGTGCGGCGCGGAAACATGATCGTTTGAGTAGGTTGATAGGCGTAGGAAGTGGAGGCTTTTGAAATGATTAAGGAATGTATAGATCAAATAGAAAGAAAATAAAACTAAGGAGGAAGTCTTAAGAATAGTGGGGAAGAAGGGACGATATTAGGGAGAAATTCAAAGGAGGCAGGAAAGTTGGATGCAGAGAATTTTGATTGGCGATAGGATGTTGAAGAATGTCGTAAAGGGGAGAATGCTCAATAGAGGAAAGTGGAGGCATGGGATAGGAATGTTGGACGGAAAAAGGGAGTCAGAAAGTATGCGGAATTAAAGAGGGGCTTATTTGAGTTTCGGATACAAGGTTGTATTTGTTAGAGGGGGCAAAAAATGCATCGTTTTATTATAATCAGTCTGTGATGATTTCCAGAAAATTCGGTTTAAAAAATAAACTTTGCAAGTTCCACTGATTTTCATTAAAAAGACCTAGAAAGTGTGTGGCGTAATGTGAGGCCAAACCACCTCTCCAGAGCATGAAAACAAACCACTACTCCCAAATCTCCTTTCACCACATCCACGTGTATATATTGACATCTTAAAAGAAGGTGAAAATCCCAGAAAATATTCACCTTTCAGAAAAAATATATATACATCGAAAGGTTCCATAAAAATCTAAGATATATTTTGATATCATTTATTTTCAAAGTGGTACTTTTCAAAAATACCTCATTTTAATGACCTTATATATCAGGGTGTTGTTAGCATAAAAAGACGCTTGTTAGGTTGCTGTTAATCTAAATCTTAAGCCAAACTTCATCGAAACCAGTTATTCGTAACAAATTACCGTTTAGTAATATTTACGTTACGATTTCAGTTATTTTTATATGTAAAAGTACCTTAACTCTAATTTCTTTCATTTACTAAATATTATGTAATTTTTTGTAAAGGGTATTCCACAAAATTTGGAAGATATGATTTTGAATTAGATGATGCTTCATTTATTTTGTAGGCTCCATTTTTTCGATGGAGTTTAAGTTTTTACAATTTTTCTGAATTTATAATCCCCTTTAAAAGAAAGCTACTAGCTATTTTTTTATCTATATTTTATCATGTTCCCTGAATGTTTTTAAAATTTCTAGCGTTTAAATATCATAAGGTAAAAATTAAATGTTACAATTGAGTAAGGGCCATATGGATATAGATAGGTTTAGGGAAAATGGATATAAACACTCAAAGACGATCAAAAGATTATTTGGGATGATCAAACGAATTCAAGGAGGAAAGTTTCCTTTCCGAGACGTATCATGGACTCTTCGCATAGCCGAGTGGATACTCTGTCAATTAAGTTACGTGGTAAGGAACCGTAAGTAATACAGAAATCCGAGGTGTTTTGATGTAAACATTGGCCCCGACTTTTAGGACAAGATATTACGCTTGGAAGCTATTGCACCCACTGCCAGAATATGAAAGAACACACAAGAGGAAAGGATAATGCAGAAACCAAAGAAATCAGTCATTTATCATAGAGAATACATAGGTACGTACACTGCTTCAAAGCCAAGCATACTCTGAAGAATGTCAAAGAGTAATGATTTCGTGTTTCTTTGACCAAACCTTCGGCTTAACGGGTGATTAAATAAATAATTAAGTAAATAAATACGCGTTTATAAAATGAGCGAAAGTAATTTTGCCAAAATTTCTAAGTAATTTTAATTCTCGTACCACAACTGGTTTCCTATCTTTCGAAGTCGGCTAAGTCCTTTCCCCAACCTACAGCAAAACTATCCCTTTCATTCCAACAACCCTAGCCATCAAATATTAAATGCGTCTCCCATAACTCATCTCCTGTTTCAATTAAGAAGGAAAGGGAAGGCGGAAGGATGAGAAGGATGGGGATTTAGGGAAGACGTTTGATGAGATGGCGAGTCCAAAGCGAGGAGAGCTCCATGAATCCCGTTGAATCCGTTGATGGGTCGCTGAATAAGGCTGGTGTGGGTTAGCTGGATGGGGAGGACGGGAAAAACTCTGTGGTCCAAATTTCAGTTTCCGAAGCAATTTCGGAATTCTGATAGAATTGAATGACAATGTGGGAGAGGATTTATTCGTTCGATGGGATATGGTGGAACGGTGAGCGCGAGCGAGGGTGCTGGGACTCAAGAGGTAATATTGATGAAATATCTTGGAATGTTTATGATTTTTATCAAAGAACGGAAAAGAATTATTTTGTTCCCTATCGTTTTATTCTTAAGTTTATATAATTTTGAGTACACCGTATAAAATTCTTACGTATTCTCTCAGGATAGAATATTTTCCACTCCCGCGTCATACAATCATGGCATGACACTTTTAGGGAGCATCTGCGATGCAAAAGCATTGAGGAACCGAATATGTAGGAAAGAAACTTTCATAAAAGCTATAAATGTCGGGTGTAGAACGATAAGTATTTATTTCTAGAGAGGCAGACACTTCAGAGCAGAATTGAATGGATGGTGATACTAAATATTTCCCTTATTTTTCCCCTGATATCTTTATTCTTGTATCGTATTGCTATTTCACGTGTGTGACGCTTGCAGTTATTTCATGAAACGTCAATCCGATAAATAGTTTATTCTGACTTCCGATAACATATTTACTTTTTTCTCATGCAAACACACTTTGACGCAGCGGTGCATTTTTTATTACACATTTTAGTTTAAAGTCAAAAGGTTTCCGGACTCAAAACTTTTAGTTTTATCTCTTTAAAATTGTTTTTACGGTGAAGTCTCGACGGTAACATTTCATTAAAAGAGCATTGTATCAATTAAAAATAACTATAATAATTGAAGATGTCAATATCGAGTTTTAAGAATAAAAGCAATCAATTTCCAGCAATATTTCATAAAGCTGAACTTTCACATAGTCTTTCCAATGAACCTCACTGATTTCTGCTAAATCAAAAGTAAAAAACATATACATACGTTCACTGTAATATATGCGTGCACTAGTAAAAATAAGTGAATTTCGTTAATTTGAAGGCTTTAATAAAACTGTTACTTGTAAAGAGAGCCAAAAGAGAGTGTGTTTCTAAGTTTTAATGCGAATACAATTATGACCTTGCAAGGTGATCAGGTGATATTGCACGATGAAATCTTAAACTCTTCAGTTAGTACCTCATATTATTCATTCTAAATTGGATCTCGTTTCAATTTTTTAAGCTCCACATTATACAGCACATTAATTTCCAGAAATAATGTCAATCAAAATAATGGTACCGTATAATGTGATATTTCTCCATTCCAAAAATATTCGATTTGTTCCCTGATTAAAAAAAGCACAGTGGGAATATACATAATAACATAGGACCATTTTGGTGCATTAATTACGATTTATGATAACCTGTAAAAATTTATCCGAAACGAGTGTGTTTTGTTTTCAATATAGGTTACAGGTAATAGCTTATCTCATGGCATTCTTAATAAGGCAAATTTCTGGCATTATTATTTTTTCTTCGAAAAGCAAAGTTCTGTTGTTATAAGCTGAACAACTTTCTTAACCATTAATTATACCCATTTTTATAAATATTAATTGAAATATCTTAACGTGGGACTGTATAGAGAGATAAATATTTCACCCATACGCATAGCATACGAATAATTTTAGAATGCTGCATCGTCTTTTTTGACACAAATAATTTACATATCAAATGATTTCCATCTACAGAGATATGCACTAAAGAAACTGAATACGTACATCTATCGCCGTACAGATCATGACGCCTATTTAACAAGGTTTCCAATTTCAAAGCATGCGAGCACATTTGAGACTTTTTACTTCACTATAGAGTCCATGCCAACTAATATCGCTAAAAAAATTATATTAAAATATAAATGCGGAACAATTATACTCTCGAATAAAACCACACGCCATTTTGCGCCTACCTTCCTTTCTGTTGGATGTATATCCCCAAGTACGCTGACTAACCATAAAACATTTCCTCTTTTTATCGCCTGTCTAATTTAGAACACATTTATCTTCCATTTAAGGCCATTTTATGTCAAATCGGTCAAATTATGCTTCCAACGCATTTTTTTAACGTCCCTCCGTAGATTTCCGAGATACAGGGGCCAAAAAAATGGGGACACCGATAATGGTGTGTCGGAGACATTTGAAATCTTGTTCAGGACGTCAATTTGAGTAGCTGAGAAAAATTCCTGATTCAACTTATTTTTCCACATGTTTATGACATAGCTGAAACTCCCGAGTCATTACCAATTGCGCTGATGAGGGAATACGGGAAAACGGCAATTGTCCAAAAGGTATTAAAAGGTGCCATTAGACATTTCTCTGTTTGAAATTTTAAGCATAGAAAATAAACGAGTTATTTGAAAAAATTGGAAGATATTATTGCGTTTTTTCATATCACCCAGCAACGGAGGAACAGTCGTGACTGCCGAGGACTACGACTATATAAAAATAGAACGGACGCATGTAATCGTATACCTTCACTCGATGGCGTAACATAAACTATGTATATACATGAATAATTAATTTACTGTATATTTGCAAAAACATTTGCCAAGAAAATCTAAAACAATTCTGGTATTTACCATTAAAAATCATATTTTAAACGAAATAGATGAAATTGACCACAGGAACTGTTCCCATCCACCCCACCGCAATCTCCTCCGAGCAATGAGCGTCCGGATTATACTCACGCACACTAATTCAGCCTAATGACCGTCACCCTCGTTGCGCGGGCTATATACTTTTTGGATGCGCATTAAAAGGACCAATGAAGCAGAGCAGGGTTCAAATAGGGAGAGTTTTTTTTTTCATTCGAACTTTTAGAGCAGAAGTTTCTGCTCCCCGGAGGCCAGGCACCCGTCGAGGCAAAAAAGACCGGGGGGGGGGTAATTTTGGCCGGGTGGGGGTGCGGAGGACGGGGAGTGAAGCGAGGACTTGTAAAATGCTGCAGGAGGCCCGATTGGCATGGGTGAGAGGCGTCGGTGGGGGAGGGGGGGGGGCTGCAGAGGTGTGACTTTTTTCGGCAAATTACAATCGGCTCTGTAACCGTGTAACCTTGAGCGGAACATGGCGAGTCCGGGGTTTGTGTGCGGGGGAATGATGGGGGAGGTACGCAAGGGGGGGGCAAGGTGGAGGGGTGACATGCAGATGCAAACATGTTTTTATCCATTAGCGAGGGTAACGGTGGGTTGGTGGAAAGAGGTGACGGTGGGAGGGAGGAGAAGAATAAAAAGCGGGAACGGGATGAACGGGGGGGGGGCTGAGGAGGATCGGAGGTGGTGAGAGGGAGTCCAGGCGACCAATGAGGCAAGCAAAAGAGGTGGGGGGAGAGAGGGATGAGGGATGGATGCAAAGGGTTGGAGTGCGAGGGGGGGAAAAACGCAAACGTTTCCATGGGGAGGTTACTTTTTGGGCAGCGGTTTTCGATGGCTTGTTTGCTCAGCACATTGTCCCACGTGTGTTTTTGGGTCGCATAGAGTTTATCTCGATTCATTAAGGTCCCACGTTTTTCGGTACGCGTCCTAGAAATGAATTATTACTTTTCATCTACGATCCCAGTTATCACCTTCGTTTTAATGTTTGTCTAAAACTCACCGCTTGTCATTTGCACTCGTTAATTTTTCGTCGGGATGTCCGGTACTAAACCACAATTCACCCCAATCTATATACTCCCTGCGTATTGTAGACCATTGTGCCTCCCGAGCTGTGTTGGTCAAAGAATTTATGGCGAGCGAATTATTCGGAAATCCTATTTTGACGTTTCATTTTCGTTTGCTCATGTGATTCATTTTCAAAAATCATAATATTAACTTTGTCCGTCGTGGCTCTGGAAGAGGGGGGGGACTATTTTTTAAGAAAAACAAGCAGTTAATTTTATCCGTCCTCGAACATTCTCTTTACCGTTCTGTTTAAACTCTCAGGAGGCGTTGTACTTAAAAAATTAAATAAAAGACGAAATTTTTATCGGCCAGTCGAATCAAAAAATAAATACGCTTTAATTCTGCAACAGATGCCAGTGCAAAATAAAATATCTAGCGTTCTGATTAACAGTATTAGTTCAAATTTTGAAATTTTTACTGAATTGTATAACTTCACATTTTATATGTTAAAACTGCTCTATAAATCGCGGATACTGTAGAGATATATTACATTTTCATGGCTCCGAGGTAAATCTCATTGGTTTTCAATGATTCAAGTGAAGTTAAAATGCCTTATAAATTTTAAAAGAATGCATGCTAGCGTTTAGGCTCATGTACATATGTCGAGGGCATTAAAATACATTAAATCGTGCACAATAATTATAACTAGTACCTAATTGATATCAGCCTCGTAACATCAGTATTTTCATTAACTAAGTATATGTACGGTTAATTTAAGTATATTTAAACATGAGCAAACTAAATAACTATAGTGATTTAAATACCTTAGCGTGACACATGAGACAAATGAAATGCCTATAGGATAGAAACATGCAAGAATGAAGTCAAGGGTAAGAAAATTCTCATGTGATAAAGTCAATACCGCACCCGAATTTTTTGGTATTCACAAGTTTCAGGTATCCGTTCTAGGTTCCTAAAACGAGTGCACTTACACTTAGCCTGAAACCACGCTTACCCTTATCAGCGAAAATCTAAAATTGTATTCTATCTACTAACGAAATATAATAAAAAAAACGAATCATTTTAGTTGAGACATTTCGAGACAGTCGCTTACATTGACCTGTTTTGTGAGAAATATAATGTCGAGTATTTCGAAAGGATGCCCTATTGAAAATGGGAACTATAAATAAATATAAACGTGCACTGTGTTTCTTTGAAAGATAAATACCAACAAGTGATATTTTTTTGTGTTTCAAAAAACTGTAATCGAATCACGATAGTCAGTGAATGGACGCCAGAACTTAAATTTCGCGTATTCGTTTTTCGTTTATACTATCTGCTATGCAAGCGATGGAATGAGGCTTCCGTCACATATGATTGATGGCCTAAAAAATGGAGGGAAAGAGTTTTCTATCTAAGTAGCTGCGAGGGAGATAAAATATATTCTGCTCTTGAATGACTTATACACTTGAAAATAATGTAACACGTCAACAGAACGGCATTGATTTTTTAACAGGTGAAATTCCAACGCTTTTCTAATCCTACTGAAACCGCGACGAAAGACGAGGATATCAAGAGTTTATAAAGAAACGGTGAAATTGACATAGTAAATGGTAAAACGAAGGGTCTATACGAAGATTATAAGGGAAAATCCGTGCACATTATTACGAATAGGGTAGCAATTTTATAACGTGAACCATCGAAGATTAAAAATAGTCGAAAGATTTGTTGGCAATGTAAACGATAAAGATGTTAGGGCATAAATTTCCGTCATAGAAACAGAAAGTGATGTAATGGGAATAACTTAGGCCCAAGCATATTCGATTGTGAGGCAAAGAAAAGCGTGAAGGGAATTGAAATTAAGGCCAATGGGATAGACATTCATAGTAACATTTCAGGGGAGCTACTTAAGGGTTTAGGAAAATATGGGAGATTTTGATTTAGGATGAAATGTTGAAGGCTATGATAGAGGGGAGAACGTTAGTTAGGCGGGGGACGGTGAGGGGACTGACAGATGTATTAGACAGAGTCAAGGGAGGAAGGAAGTACAAGGAATTGTAAAAAAATTTTTTTTGGTATGTCAGGTTATGCTTTGCTAGGTGAGGATAATAAATTGAGGTATTTTCAGTTTGTGTCCTTCCAAAACCTACCTTTGACAAAAAAACATCATATAGCAATTGTGCATTGTCTTTGGAGAACAATATTGCTGGTGATATCCAAAGAGCTACGTTGCCTTTAATAATTTAGGGTTAATTTATGTTCCTTCAGCGGAAATTTCTTTTTTAGTGGAAAGCAGCTTTTTGACTATTTTATCGTATACACACGACAACTACTGTGACGAATCACACGAAGCTCGAAGCCGTTTTCCGGTAAATAAAAATACAGCGTCTGTGAAATATTTACAGACTGAACAATAGCAAGATATATCACTCCTTATTGTGAATTTGAATGAAATATTCTTCAGTAAAAATCATAAATCTTGTAGGAAAGAATAAATACTAGACATTCGTATAATTACAGTATGCCAATGGCTCAATACAAATTATTTAGAGGAATAGAGGTACTTTTTGACATAAAACTGTGAAACATGGTTATTAAATTAAACTCTACCAATGTGAACGCATTTACTTGCTGATATTCCATTAATATATACAGGGTTCGTCCGGAAAATAAGTGTATTGACTCCTGGGCTGGGCGCGCCGCTCCAGGCGCCCCCAGCACCGCTCTGACGGGCTGCGATTGGAGGGGGGTATGTTGGCAAGCGACGCTGAAAAAGGCAGTCGGCTCTGAGCTGTGGTGTAGTGATGAGCTCTGTTAACGCGAACCTCCACGCTCGACCCACGTCACGGAACGCGATGCCGAAGCAGCGTTATTCCATCAAATTTGCGGTAAAGCTTGGGAAATCGTCTACCGAAACTGTCGGTATGATTAACCAGGCTTACGGGGAGTCAGCCATGTCCAGAAACATGATCTTTCGGTGGCACAAGATATTCGTGGAGGACAGAGAAGAGGTCGACGACGAGTCTTCGAGGGGTTCCCGATGATGCCTTCATGGGAGCGTTCCAGGAATGGGAACGCCGCTGGAACAGGTGTATCGACTCACAAGGGTCCTATTTTGAGGAATATTAGCTTAAAATATGTAAAAGTGTAATAATTTTTTTTTCCTGAGCTAAGTGCATTTATTTTCCGGACGAACCCTGTAGTTAGAAAAGCAGAAATTCAAGGAAAAGCCAACATTTGAATATTATTTCTATGATGACCACCTAGTTAAAAGACTTTTACGTTCATTTAATCATATACCTGTATGACCAAAACTGAACGTTACTGATCTACATTCACCCACTGCTGGCCCCACCAAGGTAAGTGATAGGTGTAGGCGGGTGAGGGAAGGCACAAAATAGTAAACAGTATATGAGCGGAGGCATTAACACGATGCAATGTCTTCAAATTTGTTTGTTTCCGACTGAAAATATGGTATGCCAACTGTTTTTTTGGATACAGTTTAATCGTTCTTTTACCTTCGTTGCAGATAATTATGTTTCTATCAGTACAAGTATTTCGGGGACTAGTTAGTTTTTTTGTCCCTAGGGCTTTTTTTAAAAAAAGCTGGCACATTTCCTGCAAGAAGGAAAACGAAGGACCTCTGTCTTAAAAACATGCGTCTTTTGCGCCGACAATAAGAATTTCTACTCTAAAGGATGCAAATGCACCTGATAATGATTCAGCATGAATGGTGACAGTTCATTAACATTTACTAGTAAAAAGGACTCCTCTCAACTTTTTTTGGAGTTATTTTATCGCAGGAAACGATCAAATTGTGGTGATAGGCATTGAATTAGCATTATAGTATTTTTCGGCTTGGCTATTGACAGCAACCCTTGAGGAGCCTGAAAATCCTTGGAATGGACATCTTATTGTGAAATTGTGCTCACTTGATGACTTTGATCCCTCTGCCCATCCCCTGATCAATGGTAACGAAATTTGGCCACCAGCAGCTTAATTTCCAGTCGTCCTCTCCTGGAGTGTGGTGGATACCATTTATCCTCCATTATCTCTAGATAGATGACCATACTACGGAGGCCTAATTTACTTAAGGCAATCTAACTCAAAATTATATATATATATATATATATATATATATATATATATATATATATATATATGTATATACCACCTTGCAGAGGCTTATAGGGTGCAAATAAATTGGACTTTTCACGCCATCCAGGATCAATGTCATAAATTGCTATAAGGTTTAGGTATATAAGGTATAAAATGAAACATAACTTTAACTGTACAAATAAGTCGGATATAACTCACATGAACAACTGAATGAAAGTTATACCTACAACTGAAATCATTTAAGAGTGCTGGCATTTCACTGATATTAGTTGTAATGAAATAAAACTTATTTATTATTGAATAAATATACTGTTCCAAAACTTAAGTATTTTCCTAGACGACTAAAATGTCAACTTTTCTAATCCCTTGTCGAACACGATCAGGTAGCCTGTCATTTTAAGCCTCTCAATTTATCTTGATAATCTATTTCTTGATAATGAACGCTCGAATATCTTATATCAGCTAAGAATTCATAATCTTCGCGAGTGCCATGTCCCTCTCAGCACGTAGTACTACGAGCTCTTTAGTAGTTAGTTATTTTATTTTTACTGATCCCTGCTTCAAAATTACGTTAAGTATTCAGTAGTAAATTTTAATTTTTGGTCAGTAAATGATTTCCAATCTAGTTATGTTAGTTCCAAGTCTAGTTAAGTTTTTTGATAACATACCTTAACAAATACGATTACATTGTGCACTTACTATTCCCATATATTTTGGTGCCAAAGGAATCCAGAGAAATACTTCTGTTTTGAATAACTAATGTTAAAAATTTGTTTATGTTCAATTATAATTGAAATTTACTCCTTCAGTTTTGAATTTCATCCAGGTCGACTGCTAACCACTCTATCGTACGTATAAAATATGTTAATGGTTTAGTTCTGAAATAAAATTAAAATTGTTTCCATAAACTGATTGATTCCCAAACCCATTTGACAGGAATTTTACAACACATTACACTGTTGCCAATGGAATTAGTGGAAACGTTGCATAAACGTTATGTTTACGGGAGGGCCGGTTTTTTTTGGAAGTTGGAGAGGTTGGAAGTATTTTTTCGGTACTCCATTGGCGATTGATTTTGCATAAACACAGGTCACAGTAATACATCACTATAGTTTGATGGTTTTGACCAGACTTCCATTAACATTTCTAACATGTATGATTAATCTCGCATCACATTTCCAATTCTTCTTAACTGATGATTAACATTCACATTTATTTTTCATGATATCGTTAGAAACGATGGGCCATTCAAACCTCGGAATTTTTCACACCGAATCGATGAAAAAACGAAAAACGGTCGTTTTTAAGCGTAGCAATGAATCACGTGAACTTTTACGTGACCTAAAATAAAAAAGGTACTAAACCTTTTTCTGAAATAAAAAATGACTTTGGAGAAGTGTAGACACCCAACATCAACCGAATCGGAAAAGTGGAAAAGCAACCAAGATGTGGAGAACAAGAGTGAATCCTCTTGCCACAGCTTGGCGTCAAGCAACAAAGAAGTTTATCATGCGTCAACATGGAAGAATCATGTCACGCGTCACTCGCATGTTGACCTTATTCTGCCTGCCAACAAAGGCGAGGCATCGTCAATGAATAACGTTTGTTAAAGAAAGAATCAAGGAGGTGTCGTTTTTTCTTTCTTAAAACAGCAGTGACAATAACGGACTAAGGTCTGTACACATGCATTAGATATTCACTAAAATGATTGAGCTAAGTAGATAAAATTGCGATATTTATGAAATTCAACAAGAGGTAGAAGCTTCTATCGAATGATACACTTACATTTGCACATATAATAGGATCAACTACAGTAAATTGAATAAAACCATGCATTCTTTTAACTCATTGGAGCTATACTTACATAACGACTCTTGACTATTATGGACCTAGAGAATTTACTTTTACAAATTAGTTCTTTCCCCATTCCTTCGTAACCTCTGTCTTTCATCATGCTATCTGGAAAGCCTACTCTTTTCCTTCTCCTCCCTCACTTTATCCCTTGTATCACGGTCATTGAATGTTACACTATCTTTCATTTTTTCCTTCATCCAGGGTCTATGGCTTTTTCTGATTTCCCCAAACAGGTTCTTCACTGCACCCACTACGGTTAGATGCCCAATTTTTTTCTCCATTTTCCACCATACCAAAAAGCCATGGTACATAACATAGTACCACGTGCTGAGAGGGAAAAGGTACTCGCGAATATTATGAATTCATAACCGATATAAGAATTAAGTATCTTTTACCAAATATACCAATTTTCGGTTTAACTATAGGTAGATGTGGATTTTCGATTTAACAAAAAAAGCTTTTGAGTCAATGGAATTTCTTAGTTATCATTATTATTATTTCGAATTACGTTGCAATTAGGCGATTTTCCTGGTGGCAACGGTCAAATTTGATCATAGATAACTCTTACAACGAAAATTACATACATACACGGACTATAAAAACAGATAAGAGACCAAATATTCTTACATACAATGACACTTCCACATTACATACAAAATACTGTCCACATTACATACGAGCAATATTTTAACAACTACAATGAAATTTATTACCAACTGGCTGCTTTACATTTATACTTAAAACTTCTAAAATTGGATGGAAAGGGCTCAAACAAACCTCCAGGCAGCTGGTTCCAATCAATTATGGTTCTATTTAAAAAAAAGTATGCTTTCTTATTTGTTTTTTGCGTCCTTATTTTTATTTTGAAACTATGGTCCTTCATTATCTTAAAGTTAGGCTTTTCTATCCCTTGCCATCAATCTTCCCACGCTTCGTCCTTTTTAACAATTCTTTACATCGCGCCTAACCTACTCCTTTTCCTTCTATTTTTCAAACTTTTCCATTTCAATGTGTCTAACATTTCTTTGACACTATCTGTTCTTTTGTACCTTCCGAGCACATATCTTGCTGCCTTTCTTTGAACTTCTGATCTTTTTAATATGTCCCACCTGATACGGTTCATAAAGTTCTAGCATACGCTGTAGTGTACTCTTATTATCATAGTATTTAGCCATTCTTGTATTACACAATAAATGAAATCTAAAATATGATTGCCTTGCTGTATAACATTCATTATAGAAACTTTATTTTGGTAGTGACTTTGGTGTTATCAGAGTATTGCGAAATTCAAAGGTGTGTAGGACCAAATTATACGATTTGTTTGTTCGTGCCATGCTTCCTTTTGCTTTTATTTTCCTATATTATATTACTTTTAAAATTATTTTAACTCATTGTCTTTATTCATTCCATCTAAAAAACCTTTCTTTCCTCTCATCCACATCCGAATACGTCTTTAGAATCCTATCAACTATAATTACCTTCTTTACCCAATTATCTGACTTTAAATTTCAATAATTAAGCTTCTCTGATCTCTGTCAATTTCGACACTTATATTTTGGAATATTAAATTAATAAATTTTCACCTTATCGATCACTTACCAGTAACATCGATTTGAAATGTGTATGCACATTTGATCCTATAATAATAAATACTTATTTTTTGCAATATAACTTTATTAATTTATATACACATTATACGCGAATTGAACGGGAATGTACAAGTACGAGTAATTAATAACATTTTGAATTTTTGTCCTCTAAGTTTACAAATAATTCTGTGCTTGCCGAACTCAATCAAAGGGTGTAAAGTAACAATGTGGAATAAAGTTATTTTTAAAATAATTCCAATTAGCGTCTTTCCTTTGCCATATCACCCATTTTTAACGAATGATGCGGATTTCCAAGCAAAACGTCCACTTGGTGATTTCCACATTTTTCGGGCTTATCGCCGCGGAAACCTGCGAAAGAACAAAACGTCCACTTTTTAACCTTAGCAAAGGTATGAGGCAGATATCTATGAGTCAGTTTACACGTCCGGCATTTCTCCGTTGGCAGGGAGAGAAGTGGAACCATTGCAGTCAACCCTTTTTAAAAATGAACTGATGCCTGAACATATCCCGGTTTTCCTTCCACTCATCCTAAATACGCGATGAACAAATTATATTCTCAAGGACATATAAAGAGGTTTTTTTATTTTATAAGTTCCATTTCACCATATAGAGAACTCAAAAAAGAACGGCAAATAAGAAATAGATGGATCGGACACATATTGAGGCACAATGGATTGATTAGGAATATAATAGAAGGAAAAATAGAAGAGAATATTTCACGAGGAAGACCAAGAGATATGTGCATAGGAAAAATTAAGAAGGACGTAAAACAGAGAGGGTATCAAGGATTGAGGGCATTGACATTAAATAGAGTAGAATGGAGAGCTGCAGTAAACATATCCTAGAATTTAAATACTGATGATGATAATGAAGTTCCATTTCACAAACCAACTTTGGGATCCGGAGAATTAAAATATCATGTTTCTTACAATGATTGTATCACAGAATAGTCCAGAAAATTGTAACAGAATATTACATCGGAGAGAAATCAGATATCAAATGCATAGTAATACACGGAAAAAACAATCACTCGTACAATTCAAATTATCACCAAATAGTATGTTAATCGTTCCCAATGAGCGTATTGCTCAATGGTGTAAGATGATGGCAAAATATTGTAAGAATATATTTCATTTGAACAAATGAAAATAGTAAATGGCATAGCAAATAAAGATCCCTAACTAAATGTTACATAATTCAAAATACCAACAAACATACTGTTCATTTCGTACTCCGGTTGATGGGAGAACCGATATTTAAGAATGCAATTGACAGCATTAATTTAAATTGAAGGATAGTAGGGTATTAAACAGTTAGGGGTGACATTATGTTACAAACGGAGCTGAAATACTGCGATTAAGTGTGATATGGGGAGTTTTTCAAAGGCAATAAAATATGCATGTAATCCTGTGGGACACCAGCTGACTCTGCTAGACTCACGATGTTTTTCGCAATAACTTCCAACGACTAGTCACGACGAGTTGGTCGTACGTTTTCCGTACTTTTTAGCAATTTCCCACACTTACAATGGTTTTATTGGATGCGCCCGCCTGGTCTGAATAGTATATTTTGTTCCATGAACGCAACTGTGAGCCCCTTATCCTCGGCATTAGTGCCGAAGTTACGAATTTGGTTCAATTTCATTGCTCTTTTTTGTGTATATCCATGTTTGGTATATGGTAAATAAAGAGTTCTCTTTGTACGATAAGTGTAAACAGAATATCACCCTAAAGCCCTAAAATGTCACTCGAAAGAAATGATAAACAGTTGGATAGAAATGCTAATGGTTTGTTCCAGCCAGTTAGAGGGAATATTAATGCAATAATTTTTGTCCATTGAAAGGGGGCCTAGGTTTAAATACCCAAGAGTAACCTTAGACAAATTTTCCAAATTGCGACAATGTATTGAATGTGAGACATAGATTATGCAACTAACTTTGATTCATATTTTCTACACTCGAAATAAATATTCTTAGCATTTCTTGGGGTTACTTTATAGTGGGTTGGTTCATTCCAGACTAAGTTAAGAAATGTTCTACTGCAATGGGTTTTGGAATTTATCTTAACTCATTAAAATCCAGAATTTTTGTAAAAACATATGAGAGCGATCTTTAAAAAACACTAAGCCAAATCTAGCGTCATTTGAAAGGATTTTTCAATGTAGAACCTAACATATAAGGCCAGATTATTATTTGATACTCATTATAATTATGTAAAATAAAATACTTGTTTGATTTCTATTTAATTGAGAATGTACTGATAATTCCTGAAATTTGTAAATGCATACGGCATAAAATATTTTACATACATTAGTAACCATAATACAGATATACCTCCATAGCTACCTGAAAGTATTTTAAAACTATTGAAAGACCAGGGGTAATGAACAAAATGTGGAAAGTATGCATACAGAATATTTGTATAATAAACTCTTCAAATACACCCTCTAGTTAGAGTACTAACGTTACTTTACACGTGATATTCGAATGTTTAAGCAGTAAATATCTCCCATTTTCTCGTAATGGCGTAACAATATGGAGTAACAATTTCATCCGTGTGTGCTAATTCTCTTCGGCCTTTGGCGTTGTTTCATCAGCTAACTTAGTGACTGATTATCCTTATATGAAAGGGTTTCATTGTAAAAATTGTCCAGTTTTAAGCACAACATTTTTGTAGTCAAATGACATAATTAAGTACAGAAATGAGCCTTGCATTTTCAGCGCGAAAGTAATGTTCCACTTTAAAGCTCGAGTTCTGCTGGGTTAATGTAGAACGTCACCATAACCGATTGCGCGACTATATCCTTCGACTTAGGCCGTCTCTCATTCAAGGATGTAATGAGGCGTTGCATAAATCACGTATGTAAATCGAATTCAAGGAAGAGAAGGAAACAGCACCTCGCATCTCTCAATTTTATTCCGCGCACCCATAAAATCGCTTCTGTTCGTCTTCAACTGGTAACTAAAACTTAAAACTTAACACTTATGCCCAATTTCTGAGGGCAATGGGACAGAAAGGAGGAGGCATGACCGCGTTCCTTCTTAGTTCATAAACGTATGATGGAAACAGTATGTACTAAGCTCCAAATGAGAATTGATCTGGTCAATTGTTTAATTAAAACGTGCACTATGACGCATTAGAGGCATGTCTGAAGGCTTTGAAACTGTAAAGGTGGGAATTAACATAAATACTTTCGCCAAATTTAGGATTGCATGAGTAATTTGAACACTTACGTATTTTATGTGTAGACGTAAAGTAGGTGTCACTTTTATGCTTTATTTAAAGGAAAAAAATCTTTCCACAGATTTAAGTCAGTTGAACCCTACATAAATAGCAGTTTTTTCCATTTTGTGCCCATTTATATTCGTTCAATCACAGTAAAATACGAAAGTGTGAGGAATATTTGTTTTCCACAGTCTACCTCTGTGCACACGAATTGAAGAGAACTTGGGTAAACAGCTTGCTCGTCTGAATCAAGAGGGTAAGTGGAATGTCAGGATTTCAATTGACGAGGCTAGAGGTTGCCTCTATCAAGGTGAATGCTCAGGGCACTATAGACTGCCGAAACCCTAAGCATCCTTTCCGGCTACTAACATTACTAATTAATTAATTATATATCCATCGTCTTAAGCTACTCCGATTCAAATTTAAATTAAGCAGTTCCCATTCCAAGAGAATATTTTAAAAATATAGCTTTAATGATGTTGAATCAAAATCATTTGTAACCATCACACAAGAAATCGGTCACGAAAAAATAATGATGAATGCTGATGATAGGATGGAGTATTCATAAACTTTAGCTCACAGCCTTTTACACACAAAGCAGGCCTTCATTCGTAAATATACCGAATTATTTAGTTTTCAAAATGTATTCAGTTCTGGTCGAGAACAAATAAGGTTTTCATTAAAATATCCAAGTTATATTTATGCTAACGAAAAAATGTGTTTAGGTTAGTGGAAATAACGTCCCGGCGTGAAAAATCTGGGCAATAAAATTTTTGCACGACAAAACTTTCCGACAGTCGTATGCACGCACAGATAGGTTCATCCCAGGGCTAACGATTTCCTTTCGTTCTGTTTTATTTTTTTTGCATTCTCATTCGAAATGCAAACGAATGGAAGCCCTCCGACTCATATTCATTCTTCCACAATGTAACAAAATTCCCCTTTCAGCGATTCTGCACGTATCTCTGTGCCTCATCTCCACGGTTTCTGCCAGCATCAGACCCTCCAGACTTATCTCCACATCCTTAACCACCAACGCTCTCTGGAACTCCTTACGTACTCCAGTAACTTTTAATTGGGCCATTTGCCCATTACCACTGTTGCTCTCCTCTTCTCCCCTTCACCTTTCACCTCTTTCTTTCCTTCCTTCCCTCTTCGTCTATCACACCCACCTCTTCTTCTTCCCCCACTCCTCTTCCCCGAGGCAATACAGTGATATTTTTATCCAAAATTTATGACCTCACCTTATTTCTCCGTGACCGCGCAAAAAAGGTTTGGAGAAATAAACAGGTGTGGGTTTGCAAGAAAAGTTGTCAAGGGGAGGGAGACGTTACTGAACGGAACGGGGAGGTTTACGCTGGGAACACCGCAATGTGCCCGAGGACATTGCAGTTGCGAGAAAGTTTTAGGGCACCTGAAAACATCGGGAAAGGAATAAACATGCCTCGTTCAGCATGCTGCAGCACCGGAATCGTTATCAGATTCCAACGTCGCTTTTTTGAACAGGCATTCATTGTTTTCGAGAACCCGTTCTTCAAAAAATGATAATGACATGCAAGTTTCAATACTAAAATGGAGTAGAATCCAAACTTAATTTTCAGTAATATCAGTAACTGTTTAAATCATAATTAAATCTTAATTTTCGTTTCGTCAAAATTTTCCTATACTTAGATCTTTCAGTTTTCAGGCACTAGGCATTTATTTCATAATATGTCATTTGAATCCTAAATTGATTCAAATATTTTTTGTCACCCATATCACGTACCTTGCACTCAATGGCCATTTATTATTTTCTTGATCAGTTCTTAATAGAAATAGTTCTTCCTGCCTTGATCTGCAATGCCTTTCTACACACAGCTCATATTCTTTCTTATTCTTTCACACTCACCTTTCTCGCTTCATTTTATCAGAGCTTCGACATCTCAAAGCCTCTTAATAGCCTCTCTTAGTTCGTCTGCCTCCTTCCAAGTTTGCTTATTATCTGTCACATTATTCAAAACTTTGTTTAATCACAGTATTTGCCTGAAGGTTATATTGTTTTCCCGATTTGTTTATTTATTTTATTCCACAAAACCATGTCTTCTAAATACCGTGTTAATATTACTTACTCAACTGGAAGAGAGAAGGAATAATATGATTATCGTCCATCTTAAATCTTTATCACCTCTCATGTAACGCACGACACCTTTCAATACTTGCGTTTTCTGTTATTTTAGTTGTAGCGTGCTTTTTGTATCGATTCTACAGTCTAACCAGTTTTATTTTCTTATCAGTTTCCAGATCTGGAAGTTCCCTTAACAACTTTTTTCTATTTATTCCGTTAATTTTCATTTTTCATTTCCACTTACGATTCAAAATTTCAATGTTGTACTCTCTGACACATTTCTAATATATTTTAGTTAGTAAATGGATTTCATAAATTACAATCAAAACTCACCCCAGGAATTTCATAAGTTTAAAACGTAATTTCTAAATGTCCACCTAATAATAATGTAGTCTAACTAATGCATCCTATTTTTTTCAGGAATTTTCTATTATCTATCTTAATTTCTATCAGGAATGCCTAAGCCTGTGCTGTGATTGGAGTAGGGTCTTTCAATGCCATCGCTTGCAAATCTCGATTGATGTCTCGCCACTGTCATTTCTAATTACAAAATCGTAATATTGTACCGATCTTCAATGTCAACACCAGAGGAAGCAATTAAATAAATGGAGAAGTAATTTTAATATTTTAATTAGAGCATCCCCAAATGGCAAATGGGAATGTATTTTCTAGCTAAACATAATTTTTTCTTTGAATTTTTACACTTATAAAAATTACACAAAATATCCAGCAATATCTCTATTTCAATATTTCTGACGCGCACTAATTACGCTGTCACTTCGTCCGTTTCTTATAAAAATATTGATAGAAATTGCTCGTAAACGTTATCCAAAAAGTTGAAATTTTAAATTGATACACAGACATTCGTAAACATTAAAAAGCTTTTAATCATTACAGATGAAGTTTATTTAAGTGATTGGACGCGTTAGTCTGATTTACACAGCTAGAACCCATCCATAAAGTACACTGCGTAGAAAGTTATTCATTACTATTTTGCAAAAAATAAATTTTGAGACCGGCAGTAACATTTTACTTGGTGGATAGAGTTTGCTTATTTAATTCGTATAAATTGGGACCCAATATACTCTGGATACCGATAACTCATAAAATTTTATAATTTTAACCATTTTAATTTTCATCTCTTCCTCCTTATTTCCTCCTTACCTACACCACCGTCTTTGAAATATGTATTAGTTTTTCTATAAAATGTGAAAACGTATATAAGAAAAAAGTATATCATGTTCAGCTTCTATCCAGGTGAGCACGTTCCCCCGTACAGTTAATTTACAAACCAAAAAGTATCAAGTGTGCAACTGATGATGCACGGTCAATGGTATTTAACACAGTCAAATTAATAAATAAAATAAACTCCAGTATATAGATAAATTTAACCCTGTAATTAGCGCGATATTAAATGCTTTCCCACATGAGAAGTAATGCATCAACCATAATAGATCCAGTAGCAATGTTAATTAACACAATAAAATAAAATCTAAAATAAACGACCAATTAAAAACTCCATGAATATACTAAACACATTTTACTCTTCATATCGTAATGAATGATTTTTTCTAATATTAATCACGCCCACCTTAGTTAAGCATGCGTCAAGGAGAATCCTAGCAAAATAACCAATTAACCCAGTAAAAGTAGGACCATAATGAAAATCACTTGAGCCTTTGTCTCCAGAGCGCACAAAATTACGACGTGCGAAAAGTAGTTTATTTTCGGCGTTAAAACACACTCAAGGCGACAAAACTCGAGGTAATGAGTCTCTTGCCATCCGAAATCCTTGCTATTGCCATCGGTAAACGAGGTTGTGCAGCCTAAAACAAGTGGAGATGAGGAGAAACGAGGTGGAGAGAACGAAGAATCATGGCCACAGACGCAGGTCTGAGCGCGGTGGAGGTTGTGCGAGGAAATAAGAATAGGTTGGTTAAAACGGGGAAGGGAGGGAGGGTGGGACACGGGAATAGGGATAAAATGGGATTTGAGGAGTTCAAGGGGTGAGGAGGGTTGAGGAAATTTTTAAGAGGTTGGGATGCAAATCAGGTTGAGGACAATCAGTAGGAGACAGGGGTTTGAGGCTGAACGTGAAGAGACGACGAGGCGGTTGGCGAGGCCAGTGGGGATTTCGGGGGAAGGGTAAAAAGTTGGGGAATCGGAATGGGGTCGGAAGTGTAGGTTTGAAACTCTTTCGCTGGATTCGAGTATGCACCCCCCCTTTCATATAAGGCACCATGGGGAGAGGCGAATGTATGTAGAGCACTGTGTGCAATGAGAAGTGCCGTGGGGGCGTGGGAAGAGGGAGAGGGTTGAAAAGGCGAGTGGAGGAGACGAGATATCTGGGCTCTAGGGGTGAGCGGGGTCAGGAAGGGAGGGGTCGGAGGCTCGGAAATGGAAATGGTTTAACTGCAAGTAACTCCACGTGACGACGCCGTTCTAAGTTTTAATGGATAGTGAGATTCTCCCGGGAGATGATGAAAGGGAGAGAATTGCTGGGCAGGAAAAGGGGAAGGAGTGGACTCGGTTGGGTGGAGAGAAAGATTAGGTCGACAAGAAGGTATTAAAGGAGGGGTTAAAAATGAATGAGGCAGCGCTAAAACTGGAATTAAACGGGTAGAGCGTAAGAAAATTAAAAATGGACGGATATAAGGAGAAAAGAAAAACAAATGTAAACAAACTCCGAAGAGTTTTCTCCTTGAAGCAACCACGATGAATTTCCGCATTTCATACATTAACTTCGGTGCAAGCATAAATTCTTGCCGTAGAAGGCGGTTATCAAAGTCAAAAAGAAAAGTAAAGGACGATATTACCAGGAAGCACGGTAAGGATTATTTTATAATTTTTAATTTATTATTAAGAGTTGTCAGTGAAGAAGTTAATATTTATAGAAGAGAATCTGGAGGAAAATAAATTTATATTTCTCACAATTTAATGGAGTTTCTCTGAAGAACATTTGTGGGCTAGGTAAAATTTGATTAAAATACATTTTTACAGCCAACACTTGAAATCAGGTGGGCGACGAATATAATATTTCCTCACGATTAAGTTGTTCTTTAGAAGAATTAAAATCATATATCCCTCTGAATGCTTACAATTCAGAAATTCGTCAATAAGGATTAAGCAAAGTTTTCATTCATACAACGAATTAATTATATTTATATAATTACTAATATGACCGAAAGTTGAATGTTAAATTTTGTAACTTTTCTTTCAAAGAATTAAATGAAATTTATTTCAATTATCATTCCTAGTTCTCTTAAAATTTGACGATATTAAACATTTCAATTCGTAAAAGCCCAAACGCCGAGGAATTAACCACCACTTACGTAGAATCCAACATTAAATACGAGAAATTTAGCCTGTTGAAAATCGGTTGACGTGTGCTGTTTCTTGTCATGAACACCTCAATGTAAAGCAAACGCATATTTGCAATAATATACGCATAAATTGTGGGATCTCAGACAGAATTCAGATGCAAGGATATCTAAATGCGTTCTCGGAAGAGCCTTCACGTAGCGAGAGAATGGATGAGTAAGAGATCGCAAGGAACTTTGGTAAGGTACCCGCGACCGTCTGTTGGCGAAAAAAATATAAAAGTAATGGAAAAGACTAGTTTGGCAAAGTTTCCCACCATCTGCCATTTTAGAAAAAATACTCACTCTGACGCATATTGCGCCTGAGTCGTGTCAGAAAGGAGTTCTCAATATTCTTTTACGGGAGGAATTTTTAATCGCTAACGGAATCAAGATACGCATTCACGATGGCAAGTCTTAAATCAACGATTCAGTATATGGTGCTTTTCAAAATGCCATATGATTTAGCAAATTAATAAAATAATTCACTCCATATGATAATCTTGAATGTTCAAGTATTCTCAAAGAATTTTACAGAAAAGACCATTCTTTCCATTTCTAAAGGCTTCTTCCATTTCTAAATGATATAGTCAAATATTTATTTATTATCATTGATAACGGTAACTGAACTAAATGGTATAATGTTAGTTCATTTTTTTATTTCTTACCATACGGGTCTAATCACATTCTAAGATTTTTCATGATAATACATTTATATCATAATTATACTTCTGAGTAGCACCCATTCATTCAACTTACCTCCCCTAAATACTACTACTACTACTATGTTACACTGCTATTGTTTACATTATACATATTGTTATCTTACAGTATATTGTTACAGCATATTTTTCCTCTAATAAATCAATATATACTCATACATCTATATCCATACACATATGCATTCATATACACATATACATAGACATTCACATATACATACATACACGCATTCATATATATTCATAAACAATTGTAACCACGAGCAATACTGTGGAAAGATATAAATGAAGGCAGCTTTTAAAAGATATAGTAAGAAAATTTGGATTAGCAAAAGAATATTACGTGTGATAAGTATTATCGATAGGCTTGAAGCACAGTCATCCCGCAAAACAACTCTTCAACCAAGAGCTAAGTGAGTTCGGAATCGGGGTCAGTCACATGCGTTCCACCAATACTTGCATACCTTTTGCCGAATGCCTATTTGCAGTTCTTAATTGTATGAATTACCAAATTATGGTGGTCATTATGAGAGACTTGAAGCTTGAAAAGAGCCAATAGTTCCGGGTGATCATATTTATGTCGGTAATGGCACCGCCACCAAAAACGTCCCAGGTTTATACATCTTTCTCAGGACTTCCCATTCTCTGTGTTTATCGTCGCACCCAAAAATTAGATTCGCGACGTTGTCTATTCGACCGCATGACGGATCAAGCGGCATATCAGCTAGCAGTAGGTGGTGCCTCACCTCTGTCGTCATGGCCGTGTTCACGTCGTCGTTACGTCGAACATTCGACCAAGTGCCTCTTCGTTCGCCCTACTGGTCGCCCAGTTTTCCCAGGCGTCGTCCCTCGCGGGAGAGATTCCTTATCACGCTGCTCTGCAAGCGGTCTGAGATTCACTGTCTTCTACCTAATTGTTTCTCCATCTCGCAGGAGAGAGCTGACCTTTCCGTCTCTTTAAATGCCCTCCGGCAGCATTCGTCGTGCTTGAGTTTCTTTCACGCGCCCTTGAGGAGTGCCTTGCGCCACGCGTCGTCACCCCCGAGGATGCGCAGGCTGAGCTTCTCGTAGAGTACCTTCGCTTTTAGAGCTGTATCTGTTCAGACCACCAAAGTCAAATGAGCCAAGGAGCTGGTTGTGGAACGCTTTCTTCTTGTACCCGTTCCAGATCATTTTGTTATTCGCTCTAAAACAATATGCACTGTATTTAGCGGGTAAAGGCCACAGATGGGCCACGCTCGGGAAGACAACCTGGTTGAGGAGGCGGACGCGGGTCACGATCGGCAGGGGATGGAGTGAAAGTTCTCCAAAACTTCATTTTAAGTAAGTGGTGGTCTATAACTCCCCAGTTTCGCTCAATCGTGGGAGCCAACTCCTTCTCCCACTAAAACCCCTAAGATTTTGAGGGAAGGCGCTTCTGACCAAGCGATGGAGGTCGGGGGTCAGTTACCCTTCGGCAGTAGAAACTTGGACTTCCGGTTGTTAAGGAAGAGACTTCCCTGCTCATATGACGTTAGGATGTCGTGGGCGAGAGCCATGTGAGACGGGTCGTCTATGAAAAGGGTTATGCCGTCAGCGTAAGCGACGCCCAGGCAGACGACACCGTGATGGCACACCCCAACGACTTGGGGCGCCTCATCTATGGTACAAGGGCTATCACGGCGGTAAGCAGACTTTCAGTCAGAGAGCTGCTAGTTAAAATACGACTAAAAATATGGGTTAAAAATAGATTCAAAAACATCCCTGTACGCAAAATAAAAATGAAAGGGAAGACCGTCCAAGCCATATGCTTTGCCCTTAGGGAACATAGATGAGATGCAATCCAGTTCATCAGAACTTATGTCTCGGCCTAAATCGTTTTTTGAACCGAAGAGAGAATAGGAAGAGGGGGTTGTCATCCTCCTTTCAAGGTGGGTACCTGTTAAAAATGTTTTGAAAGTGCCGGGCCGCTTCCCTAAGGAGGTCGGTGTCGCCGGCGGCAGATTCTCTGACAGGGATTCTGTCTGTGGCGGAGACGGAGTTAGATTTCATCCAGCGCCGGAGTTCGGATAGCCTAAGGAAACCCCATATATTCGTGTCCAGTTATTTTTTCCACTTTTGGGGAGCGTATTTTTGATTCTCGTGGCCGAGTATAACTTTTATAGGAAAGACACTTAAGCGTGGAAACCCTCCGGCGCATCGTCCTTACTCAGGAGCTCTTCCAGCGCCCGGCAATAGAAAGAAAAGGTTGAAATTCTTTTCTCCGCGCTTCTCAAAAGTTTGCCTTTTGATATGGGTGACAATACGGGGTTGGAAAACGTCGTTCGACCATACAGCGAGGTCGGCGCCGATATGGAGTGCCGCGATCAGTTCGTATACGCGGGTGCGGATGAAGTCACGGTGAGTCGCGTCCTCCAGAACTCGGAGGCCCGTGCGCCACACGGTACCACAGCGGTGGGCGCGCACGGTCTGGGATGTGTCAGGGAACAAATCATTCATAATCAGCGCGTAGTGTTCAGAAAAAAACACCGGCAGGTTTTCCAACGTCTTGACACCATTCTTTATTGATGCCGAGAGAAAGGGGTTGTCAATCGGCGTATCAGAGTTTAGTCCTGATCGCGGGAACCGGTGCAGAAATAACGCACTGCATCAATCTCTCCAATGGGGCCGAGCATCAATGAGTGTGCCCAGCTTGGACAGTATGTCACCCTATCCCTATTCGAGGTACAATCCTTCGCTGTAAGATGGAATTGCAATCCCAAACCAAGATGGCCTCCCCCGAGAAAGAATGCAGTTAGGAGAGGAGAATTTCATTAAAATAAGTTTCTCGCTCACCGGAGAGAGTGTAAAAATGTTTGATGTGGATTCCATTCACGATAACGGACGTCATTTGGCCCGAGGCGTGGCGGCGAACATGCGAGATCGAAATGCCATTTCGGATTAGGGTGGTGGTGCCAGAATTAAAGTCGACAAAATTGCCGATAGCCTGAAAGGAGTTCGCATCCCTTGTTTATCTCTTGAAGGAGGATTACATCAGCCGTGAGATCGCAGAGAAAACGTTGGAGGACTGCAATTTTTAATGCGCTATAGACACCGGCAATATTTAGCGAAATGATATTAATCGGTGAAAGGATAGGACAGCTATGAGCACCGGACATTACTTACCAGGATTCTAATCGTGGCTCGAACCCGGGATGACGAGTGCTTCGCCGCTTTCCGGAACGCTTCGTTCGACGAATCGACGACGGAGATCGTGAGTGGTTACCGCATTCCTCCCCCTCGACCTCGTCTGAAGAGGAGAACAAGCCGTGGTCTCCACGTAGTCATTCCTCAGCATTCCACGGGGGGCTGGGGAACAAGACAAGGAAATGAAAGCAAGGCTTTCCAGGCGGAAGAAAAACTAGAGTCAAATCAAGTCTAGACTAATCAATAACTTTATGATGGGATGAATGACCTAAGTAACTAAAGAGAGAAATACTTTGGATCGTGAGGCCAAAAGGAAGTCTATGCATTAAAAATCATTAAATACGAGGGTCATCCGGAAAGTAGTACCCGTTCGTGCCGCATGAAGTGCTGACGACGCGAGTAGCCGCTGGACGAGGTCAGATAGCTTCAGTGGCTTGTCTGCCTTCTCTGAGCCAAGTTGCGTGACGCTAGCATTGCCTGTGTTGTTTCTGTGATTGTTTACAATGTTTAAAAAAATTGAGAACGCCGCCAGTTGTGAAGTGAGGGCAGTGATTAAATTCCTCAATGCAAGAAACGTTCGCCCATGTGATATTCATCGCCAATTAAAGGAGGTGTATGGAGACAATGTAATGGACGAGTCGTCTGTTCGGCGGTGGTGTCGCAACTTCAACATGGGGAGGGGGAACACACACGACGATGAGCGTTCGGAGAGACCGTCTGTCATTACAGACCAACTGGTGAGCTCAGTTGACGAATTCGTGAGGAACGATCGGCGCGTCACAATTGATGACATCTGTGAGCATTTTCCCAATGTTTCTCGAACAATTGTTCATGAAATTGTTAAACACCATCTGCATTATGCAAAAATTTGTGCAAGATGGGTCCCTCGCGTATCTCAATGAGCTGGCGGCGAAGGACTATGCAGCAGGAATACAGAAACTTGTCACACGTTATGACAAATGCCTTAATTTGCTTGGAGATTATGTTGAGAAGTAGTTTAAAGTATCCTCTTTCAAATAAAATTTTTTTATGTTTGTTAATATTTACTTTTGTGTCTTTATTTCACGAACGAGTACTACTTTCCGGATGACCCTCGTAGAAGCTGGGGAATGTCCAAAATCAGCAATATCTTCTAATTTCATCGGAAATTTATCTCTAAATCTTGCAAATATTATTTGTCTATCATAAATTAATGGTCAATGGGAGGGAAATTCAACACACTTTAATAGACATCATTGTATATAAAATCTTAAATCTTTGTAACTCAATCCATTTTCTCGCAATGAGTTGCACCTTCCCAAAGGATGAAGCGATATACGCATAGTTAAAATGACAATAATTCTGTCACTTGGAAATGCATTAATTCTCGTTATGGAGCCTGTGCATATTACCTAATTTCATTCATTAAAATGCAAAGGTCCTAAGAAAGTATTTTTAAGACTGCAGCATAATTATTATCTAGCACTCAAGAAGACTAGCGTAGGGAGTTATTTTACATGGTCAAGTACAGAGACTTCATTTTGAAATTCCCATAAAAGTTACTGCTAAGAAATAGGTTTTAATATATACCAAAAAAAAACAAACACGCGAGCGTCAAAAAAATACTATTAAGATATTCATTCTTATGTTACAATAGGTTGAATCAAAAACAAGGAATGCGAATGGCCTTCATATTAGTAGAAATTTGATAGTATTTATTTTCTAGCTTAATCAATAACTGTTATTAAATCTTTTATTAAACTGTTATTAAATCTAAATCCTTGGAATGTTGCCATAGGCTACTGAATGGCTAAGAAGCCATTCAGTAGCCTATGGCAACATTCCAAGGGAAATATCAATGGAAAATTAACAAAAAGCAAAATTATAACAGTTATTAAAGAATAATAATTTCCTGTATTATTTGCCAATTGGACGCTTCTTAATACTAATTAGACTCAATCATATTATAAACATTCCTGCGTCATGAATGTAAAAAAGAAATTTTACACTTCTGCAATAAAGATTTAATATTTAACGACCATGGCTCCGATGCTGCGCATCATCATCAGGTAACATACATAAAACTTTTTCAACTCATTTGGTCTGGAGCCAAGCCGCCAGATGAGTAAATATAATGTTAATGAGTTCTCATGTTCTATTTTGAGAAAATGGCTATGTGAATACAAACCTCCATTCGACGCCATTTAGGGTAGGACATTTTTATTCATTTATTACATATTAGCGTTTAAATATATTTATTTAGCTGGAGGCATTGTCAGCAAGATTTTATGCCAGTGACTCTAATCAAAATAGCCAGGTAATTGAAGAAAACGCCTCATAATAACTTAATAGTCACATAAAAGTATGATAGTTAAATATATTTCAAAGAAATTGCGGGAGATGCCGCAACAGTAACTTTTAACGAAGTCATCCGCTAATGTGCATCTCAATGCAACAATTTCAGAGTTTAAAATTCATTCGCTCTCTCAATATCCGTACATACAATGTCACTGGAATTTTCTTTGGAATTTGTCAAAGTATTAACACCATTAAGTGTTTAAAAGTTGGCTTAAACCTCGTGGACTGTGGCGCGTCGCGCACGTATACGAATGCCGGTGACATTGTATGTACGGTATTTCGTCATAACATCTTGTTCCTTTAAAAGCCCCAAAATTTCGCAGTTTAAGAGGACGCCTCGATAGCTTAAGTGGCTAAAGCACTCGACCGGATATTGAGGGATCTAGGTTGGAATCCCAGTCAAGACGAATGATTTTTAAACTCTGAAATTGTTGCATTGAAAGCTAAATATATTTTCAAATCGGAGTAATAGTTTATTTGTACCTTATTCAACTCAGAGGAAAAATGTCGACATAAAATACCAGTTACTTTTCGTTACTATGGATAAAAATAATCTTATATAAAATGATACCAGGCTACAAAATAAAAAGATCAAACGTATGAGACTAGCATAACAGAGAAACCATGACAATTAAACCATTGCCGAAGGACAGAAAAATAAATAAAAATGGTATTAAGATTTTTACAAGCACGGCACTTATTCGATATCCTTTGATTCTTAGGTTAGTTTCATAACGCAGTCATTATAATAGTATTTAGCTACCACACAAGCTGTTTTTACCAGGTCCGTTCCAAAAGTAATGCAATTCCTAAGTAATTCATTCAACAGGTTTGCACAAACACTTGTAATTCTTCAATGTACTGCCCTTGGACCTCTACACATTTTCCCAGCAACTCTGCCATGACCGATACGCGCCCTGCAAGGCATCAAGATCATCGTCATGGCTGATTGGATTTTTCCTATGGACGAAAAACAGTTTTCTTTCAGGGCTGCCTTAATCCGAGGGAACAAAAAGCCTGCTGGGGAAAGATGCGTTGTCGTGATGGACTCGCCAGGTGGCGGATGTGCCTTTTCTCGTCCTGATGACTCTTGTTCGGAGGCTTTGCAGTACATCCACGAAGTAGGCAATGTTAACTGTCTCTCCTTGAGGAACAATCTATTTATGGGCCACTCCTTTACTGTCGAAAAAGACAATGAGCTTTGTTTTCACTTTTGATTTGCTCATTCTTGCCTTTTAGGGCTTGGGGGACTGGTTGATGTGCCATTTAGAGCTTTTGCCTTTTGTTTATCGGTTGTATTAAAAAACCCAGGTTTCATCACCAGTGATGGCGTTCAAATAATGTTTCATTTCCAATGCGTTGCAAAAGTCCACACGGAATTACCGCTCGGTTGGTGTTTCGTGACGCGGTCGGGCCGCAGAAGTTTACAATAACTGACCTACTGCCGCTTTCACAGCTTGGAGAGCACAAAAACCGGATTCACGGCAAAACTTAGCGTACGCTAAGTTTTGCCGTGAAACTTACTCCAAGTGGTTCGATTCCACTCCGACCAATAGGAGCGGCGCGGGAAATTCAGTTGCATTACTTTTGGAATGCACTATGTACATTATTTAGCAGGTTAGTAGTTGCGGAAACAATGGAAATGTTTCAACAAGTTGAGATACATTTGGAAAATGATGACTGATCAAAAGAATAATACTAAAATTAGAAACGCAAAAAGAAAGCTAATTAGTTAAACAAGCATGGACAAGTTATTGTGATACACGATGAGATATATTTAATTATTCCAGGCATTTGAGAATAATTATAAAACATTTCAGTGATAAATAAATTAGAAAAATGTATGTAGATACTTGGATATTTTTTCTTCAAAATTCGTTTGAATTCTTCACTAAGTAATATTGTTTATCATTGCGATTGAAACTTTATTTTCTACTCCCATTAAAAATAACCTTTTTTGAGATATGAAAAATTAAATTACCGTAAAAATACCTGGATACTATGAATATAACCCGAGGCCTAGCCGTAGGTAATAAAAATTCAGCGGACGACAGTTTGTGATACATATCCAGGAATTTCCGCGTCAACGGCTCTGCTATAATTATTTTTAAAAGCTACAGTTTGAGTCATGTCCCTTAACTCAAAAGACACACAACCATTATTTCATCCCCGACCGAGACCAAACAAAATTTCACCGCATCTCTAGGTAAAATTCTCCCAATTCGTTACCAAGGAACCTACCTTTATAGAAAGTAGCGGGAAGTAGACACTTTTTTTTACATCTGCGGCCCTTTTTTTCGGAAGTTTGCAGTTTGCCCCGTGTCAATATTTGGAAACGCCGGTAGGGAGGCCGATTTTTATGGCGGTTGCCTCCTGTTCTGGCCGCCCGGGGTACGCTCCACGGGGTCTCTCATAAATGGAGATTATTTTTTTCCTCCGGTCTTCCCGTTTCTTTTCCTCTCCCTCTTCCCCTTCCCAGCCCCTCCCTCCGCTGCTAAATCCCTCCCTCTTCGTCTCCAAATTCATCTCGTCCCTCACCTGATTGGTCAAACCACGTTGTGCACCCCCTCCCAACACTCCATCTCATCTGTAAGTCCCACCGCCAAATGAAAATTCCGCCGGGCGAATCGGTCGAGAGGAGGAAGCAAGTCAACTACTTGAGACGCAAAAACTTACTTTCGGGCCCCACCCTCCCATCTCCTTTCCCCCTCCCCCTACCCCACCAGGTCCTTTTCCCAGGGCCCTCGAACCCGCTTGTCGCACCCACTCCCCCCCCCCCGCAAAATACCCCATCTCACACCCCCCGCCGGCCCGGTCGCTCCCTCGTCCTGTTCCGTCTCCCCAAGTTGGTAATTTATTCCAGACACGCTCCGTTATGCCTCTCTTTCGCATCTCTCTTCTGGGACTCTTTCCGTCCCCTGCGCACTGCCTCCTGCCGTGTTTCCTCCACCCTGCCCACTCAACCTCCACCATCCCGCCCCCGAAAGGCCCCATCTCCCGCGATGCGGTTTGAATTTCATCTCCCATTTCAACATCACGGCTCCTCCCCAATTCGCTTTAGCCGCTCCCTTTTGTTTAAAATGAGCAGGGTGGCGAGATCAATCGTTTTGACAAGAAGGTAAATTACGAGGCGAATCGGTCCGCTTCGCACCATTCAACCTGAATGGATGGAGGTACCGTCAAATTTATGTCGCACGTAGGTTAAGTCGAGAGATTTTATTTTAACCTCTATGATGCTCAAATTATTTTAAATTTTGAGCACGGCTCCAAGCAGCAAGACCAAGATCTAAAAAATGAGGGTTTCAGTATGATAGTACTACACAATAGTCTTTACCATTTAAGGCAGTAGCCAACCGTTAGGCATATTATCGGGAATCGATGAGCAAAATGCTATGAAATGTACGAAGGGTTAATGAAAACTGTTGAGAGTGAAAGATACTCTGACGCTTCATTAGATCTTAATCGCTACTATTTCATTCCAAAATGGAAACGTCATCTTGAATCAAATAGCTACTCAAGTCTTCTTAATAAGTCATTAGAATTCTGAAAAAATGCCAACAAATCTTCAGCATGGTAATTGAATTCGGACGTAGAATTGTGACAGCATAAAGTAGTGTTATTCTGTAAATGAATCAAAGGAAAACGCTACTCTTGCTATATATCTTGCAACCATTGTTTTTGGCCATTAACTGAGGCCAAAAGATACCCTTTCCATGCAGAAAAACTTTAAAAGTTAAAAAAAACCACCAAGTGACTTAGCCACTTCAATTCCTTTCATTCCAATAATATTAATGAAGATATTAAACCAGCAAAAATTCTTTACCTGAAATGTTTCGAAAGAAATCTTAAAATAACTGGCGTCGAAGAGACAACAGAGCCAATTTGTACGGAGTCAGAAGAATCAATAAATAAAAACATCACAAGGATAACATATCCGCGGCGTAATACAAGTAAGTAAAATATTATTAAGAATGCCTCAAGCGTAGTAAGAGACAGCAAAAGTCAGTATACTACCAGTGTTACTGTATTAATGTAAAAATAATATTTATTACCAAACAAGTAGTGCGGTGATAAAACAAAGAGAAAAATTTTACCCTAGTATAAATTAAAAAGTATCTAAAAATGAAGCATTAACTGGACCAAGCCTGATTTTTTCCAAGTTGCTAATGAAGATATACCAATTTTTGGCATTGGTACATGGGAGAGAGCGCAACGGAGGTGCCAGTATGGTGCTAATTTTAGATCGGTCCGGCAACATTCGTCAATCTACATGTCGACGAAATGGTCGGCAATGCGTCGACGATTTCGACCGTACGTAGGGAAGCCATTAACCCGTGTTCCTAGCATATGACCTCCAAGTACAGGATATTAAGCTTCTAGAGAGAGTCATAAAATATTTACGGCTAGGGAAAGATAAAAACTTTTGGGGTTTCAAATTAAGAATTTTTTAGTCCTATATAAATTAGAACGTCTCTTAAAATTATGTCAAAGAATATTTCATACATTTTGGCACGATGACATAGGCATCGTAATTTAACAAACATGAGAATGTCTCAAAACGGAACTATTGATATAAACAGTAGAATAGTCATTATATTAATTGATTCAGTATTTAAAAATAAAATTAATCTACTTCTTCCAACCATTGATTTAAGTATTTCCGACTTTAAATAGATTAAATAATAGTACCCCAAGCATTGGCTCACTTTCATTTTGATTGGCAATTTTAAATAGATATTTTTATAACTATCCGAAATTGCTGTATTTCTTCCCTTATTATTTGCTATTTACTCATACTTTTGCCGTAATATTTTGCATTGACTTAAGCAGGTATCTATTCCTTATTATTCTTCGCACGACTTTCTAATTCTTATTTCAACTCTATCATCCATCCATCTTCAATGGCAAAAAAACTATAAAAAATACCATGTGGCAGGAATTTAAATTCTGCACGCAAAGGGTTCGCAAGTCAAGATGGCGTTCGTTATAACACGCGTGCCAATGCTGAAACACTAAGTGAATGAATTACGTCCGATTGTATTCGGATTGCTCCAAAGGTACGAGTGCATTACAAGGTCATTTCTGAGGACATTGGGTGTAATTAATGAGCGTTTTACATAACACAGAAGAATACTCGAGAGATAGGAGACTATTCCTAAACCTGTATAAAGTAGACTACGGGGATCGGGATGATGCAGTGGCTAATGTATCGTACAGGCTTCCCACCGAGAGGGCCCGGGTCCAAATCCTGGAGACAACAAATATCTTCAGTGGTATCCCGATCCCAACTTGAGGTGCTTCGTGGAGAGTACTTTGAGTGAGTACGACGTCCGTCGGATGGGACGTTAAACTGCGGACCCGTTGGTGCCTTTTGACAAGAGTACACGCTGAATTTCTCTCCACCCTGCCTTTCCCATCCATCCCTCAGGGCGCAAATGGCCTAGCTGTCGGTCACCTCCCATAAAACTACTACCAATACTAGGAGACTACATAGACGAGGGTTCCAGATGTATAATCAGGATACATTTCCGCAGAGTTTAAACCGAGAATAAAGAGTGTTTCGGTTATTTAAAGGTGTCCTTAAATGTGTCCGAGGAAGCCTAAGGAAAAGCGTGAATGGAAGGAAATGACAATAGATGTTTGAAAAAATAATTAATTCCATTACATTCCTCGGTGATAAAACTTAATCTATTCCCAGTCAACGAAGAAAGTTGCATGAATGAGAGAAGTGTGGAAATATGATTTATGGATAATAAAATTACAAGATGATTGAGATTCCCACAAAATGGGGTAATTTACTCATCTAATTATAAGGGCATATGCATAGTAGGCGGAACAATTACATTATTTAGAAGGTAGTTTAGGCTAAAACGGCGAGAGTGATAACGGCATTTAGAGAAAAATTGGATTAGCTTAAGATGTATTTACGTACAACGAGGAGTGAGTTTGCAGTAAGGCAGACTTAAGTTAGAGTTGTTAACTGAATTGAGCACTTTGAAGCGAAGTTGCTCCTGATGTTACTTCCTGAGGAAAGAGGATAAGCAGAGATTTGAGAATTTTGAATGGAGGGTGTCAAGACTATGAAGAAAATAAAATGAAAGAAAAGCAAAAATGTCGAATTTAAATGTCTAATGAATGGAAAGCCTCTATATATAAAACCGATGAGACTTTTAGATGAGAGATTTAATTATTTATAGGATATTTTGCATCGTCATGTTGATGTCATTAAATATATTATAGTGAAGAAAACGTAACAGATTGGTACTCTTCACTCCAACGCTTATGGGAAATAGTGTTCGAAGTCTCATTTCATAGATTATTTAGCAGACCACTTATTTGCTAATATGTGACAAATAAAATACTAGGTTAATCAAAGAAATGATTCAGTGATTTAAATGATCGAATGCCAAATTTTAAGAAAAACGTCTATAGTTTGAAAACGTTTTTGCTCTTTTTAACAATTCATGCACTATCGTAAGAGAAATTTCATTAGGCACAGATTTAAACACTTGAAAGCAGTAACTTTGTATTTCCACAGGACCTTTAATAAAACACGACGTAGACTTCGAGGATGGACGTCATAATCAGCTCATTATACGTCATCATCACCTAATAATTACGCCCAGCTTCGAAACCTAGGTCGTATTTTAATAAAATTCCTGTGAAATTACAAAGTTTCTTCTTTCATTTTAAATTAACTCTGGCGTTATACGAGAATCACTAATAAGCAGGAAGGATTAATGCACTAACAGCGTCGTCCTACAGATAATTCATAGAAGAAGGAAAAATAAAAAAATGTCTGAAAGCATAACTCTGGGCAACAAAAATTTGCCCGACCTTAGATGAAAAATCTTATAAGAAAATAATTGGATTCTATAGCAGTGAAATACATGTAAAGAAGAGTGGAAGATGAGAGGTGTAAATACTTAAGAAAACTTTCAGAGACTTGTAGATTAGAGAAACTGATGGAGAGCTGTGCTAGCATAGATTGCAGCTAAGATTGGCAGCTATAGAATAGTACTAAGCATTTTTTAAAGGACAAAAAATCTCCAAATTGTAAAGAGCCTACTCCTGCAGCCTTTTTACTTTATGAACGTGCTATTGATGTTTGCTCTGAAAAACACTTTCAAGTTAGCATTTATTATTTGATTGAGGATTTCATTTTTCTCCCTCTGTTTTAATAAAATTTTTATTAGAGATAAATCCTCTTCTTTGCTGGCGTACATTGCTAGTGAAGCCAGCTCGAGTCCTTCATCAAGTCAAACTGCATTTTTTCCGACTTTTTGACACACGAGTCGACCGTCGTCTTCAGAGCTCAATGACGTGGCTGAATCTGCAGTGGCTTTGCACAGAATCGCCCTAGACCATGTGTTGAGACAAGCAAAGTATTGCTTGTCACGTCGACAAAGTTTCGGAAAGGCTGGCAATGGGAGCCATCGGAAGCCGGCTTGAAGAGAAGACCTGAATTCGTATACGATCTCAGAAATTCCTTAAAAATTGTGCTTTGGAGTACCAATAGGGATAGAAAAAGGCGGGAAGTAGACATCCATCACAGGACATCTGATCCCAGGCCCAAGACTATATTTGCAAAAATAAATATTAATATGCAATGGAATCATACATTTAGCAATAAATCCTTGGCGTTACAGAAGTTCTCCTTCAAGTTGATTCATTAGATTTGGTTACAAGACTTCATTACATTTCCTGTTTGGTAAGCACATTGCTAAGATTCCGAATGATATTTTAGGAACGGCGTATGCGTTTGGACTATGACTGAGGGATAAGTGAGTGTACAACTGTTTTGGCTAAGGAGTCCAATAAATTCAAGAGTAAGAAAATGACAATCATTACTAAAATCAGTGGTCATTAAAGATCTTATCTTTACTGAAAAAGGAAATAACTAATTTAAAACATATCGAGGCAATATTTTAATTAAAATGCAAAGAAAATTCAAATACCGCAGCCTTGACTGAATTCTTATACATTGATCCTAAGATAATTTTAACACTAATATCTTTGAATTCTGATCGGAACCCTTAAACCGTCAGGGAGGATATTTTAATATCAAACCGGCTCTTGAAGAACTTGCCTTCGGAAGGTGGCGGTTGCAATTAGGCATGCCTGACACTAAACACAAAAGGTGAACCAACCATATCCATTCTACTTATGCTAGCCGACGATACACGAAAGTGGTGGCTACATCCATTAGGGTGAAATTCGAAATGGGGCTGGGGGAACGGGGGCCCACTCTGGTCAGTCCCGCTAGTTTTATTTCGTTTAAAGCCATTTGACTACATTAGTCGAGCCTTACCTAGGGGTTCTCCTAATGTAAAATTGGACACTTGAATCTATTGAACAGGAAAATAGGTACACACTGCTCTGTACTTTAAACAGACTATGATTGAAAAAAAGATTTCTGACGTGTCTTTAATAGATTCACTGATCACATTCACCATCGTCAGGCTTCTTTCCGAGGAAAAACAGAACCAACGAGCATATCAGTATTAAAAAGAGACTGCAGCTGAAGCAGCAAAAGGATGAGTTCCGAGATTCTTTATGACCGCGTGGCACGTTGCAAGCCGAATTATTGAGAGGTGAGGTCGATGCTTAGCAGTCGAAGGATACGTAACCATTATATCGCTCGGAAGAAACCAATTAATTCGGTGAGATTCACACTAGGTGGACTGGAAACAACGGAGACACACCAATGGTAATCTACCCAGTATTAATTGTACTGGGATAGCAAAGGTATCGGTTTTCAATATCTACTCGGCGATCCTTTGTAAATTACTAAATGATTCCTGCTAATTGATTAAATATAACTGAATTTATATTCTGAATAATTTAGGAAAAATACGTTATTATAATATACTGCATTTGTTTCCCAATGATGAAATATGTTTAATTGATGACTTTTGATAATTCTCCTAAGTGGTCAGTGAATTATTGAGAACCGAATACTTTTCAAATAATATTTCTTTAAATCCACAAATTAAAAATTTTATGAGCAATTTCGAAGGGGTTATCCTATTGAAAGTCTTTCGATTAAGCAGGGAAAAGGGTTGAAGATGGGTATTTTGAGCTGAACAAATAGAGGCATAGTAAGGAGAAGGCAACTTTGCCAAAAATTATGATAAATAATTGTAAAAGTACGCTCTGACATTGTGAAATCATGTCACAGAAACTTCTAAAATTATATCATAAAGCTGTGAAATAAACTAAATATTGCTTTTCTGAGGCATTCTACCGAATAGTATGAGTTTTCGATGAACCTAGACACTGCTGACCATGAGAACCTTGAAATATGCTACCGATTTTTAAGGTGCCTCTGCTTCTTCAGTTGCCATGAAATTGGAATTACTATTTTTCGTGCTCAAAAATATAATTTCCGGGGGTATAGACGAAAATTTTTCAGGGCTACTCGTCTTTCCAAAGCAGCGCTGCAAACGCGTATGACATACTTTGAGGATCAAAGAATTTGAACCCGTTTTCATACCACGCAGTTAATCAAGTTTTTTCATCGGGGAAATTGGAGGGACGGAAAAGCGAGCAGGAAAACATCATTGCCCGAATATTTCCAACAGTCCAGCCACTTCCTGGCTGACAACACCGCGCGCCTTGTCATGAAGAAAAAATAAAACCGTGGCAATAAAAACAGAAAAAAAGTGTCCTTGTGTCGGCTTCCTCTCTAGCAGGGACGTGCCATGAACGAATCTTTGGCGCCTCCCCTGTCAAACGAACGAACTACAACACCGCCACCGGATCGCATCGGTTTTGGAAAGACGGCAGCGCTATTGGTGGCGAACGAAATAAACTACGTCACAAAAAATATTTTTTTGTAAAAAAATGAGTGACTTGTACAGGAAATTGGCCGTAAATCATAACTGTCGCCATTGACGACCAAATGGTGACCATAACCCTTGAAATTTCCCTAATTTACGCACAACATTTTTTTGGGCTGCGTGAGCAATTGTTATTTGCATATTAAATTGCATAAAGTTAATGAAAACGGCTCAGTGCATTTGAATAGCACCCACATTGAAATGAATTACGTTACATAGGGTAGCATCCGTTAAAATGAGAATCATCCTTTTCTAGACAATGGACATGATCGAAAAAATTGGATAATACAAATGCAAAAGGAAGAAGCAACCATTATTTTTCGCCAATAAGACATTTATTTTCTATTTCGTGGATACTGCTTGTATTATTTGTGCTTTTGCAAATCCAACTACAGTAGTTACAGTATACTACTAAAAAAATACCAAAAATGGCCTTTTGTAAAACTAAACCTGAAGTTTCAAATTATCAACCCGGATTCCGGTTACATTGTATTCACACAGAGTTCTGGAGTACTCCATTATATTATCTCCGAAACATATCTTTGTCTATAGGAAAGTGATTTTTTAAAGGATATTTTCATCTAATGTCTTCGCACCCATGCATCAAATCGCGTCTACTATAAATCATGACAAGCCTTTAATGTTTTCAAATATTTTATTTTTCTTGCATAATGAATACGCCAGGCGAGGAGCGGCAATAAATAAATCATTGAGGAAATCTATAAATAAATCAGGAAGTAAACCGATAAATAAACCAACCCAATATATTAACCATTATTTAAGGCTATCAAATGCTCTAGGTTTTTGCAACTGTATCTGGGAAAAAATATACCGATTGAATGATTTTACATTATTTCCTTCACAATCAGAGAATATAAAAAAAACCAAAACTGCTCGAGAAATGTGCAATTTACTTGAATTATTCGGTAACAGCTGGATTTTATTAAAAGTCTTACAAATATTTGGCTGCATATGCAAATAATTGGAATACATTTGCAATTCAAACACTTTTTGTAAATTTCTTCTAAAAATCAAACTACTTATCGCGATAAATTCTGAAACCTTTCGATTTTAGGTCGCTCATAGAATCCCGACGGTTTCCCTCCAAACCATACCGTGCTTTTGTTCGATTCCCAAAATAATTGGAACCACCACTCTGTTTATTAATAACGTTCACACACCGAGCTACATGACATTAAAATAAAATTTTGAGGTTTTATTTACATGTTTTATGAAGTATTGATATTTGCTCACGTTCTCAAACTCTGCTTAATCCTCCGAGCGGCCAGTGTTCCATCATGAAACGAGAGAAACGAGATTATGACGAAAAAAAATCGTTCTTTATTTTATCATTTGGATTCAAATATGACACGAAATATATATTTTTTAAAGCCATCGTATTTGACTTCAACAGTTTCTATCATATGCCATAATCCCTAAAAATCATTCCCTTTGTCAGATTTTACTTGCCAATGTTAATTTCATAAGATTCAATATTGGCAAATATCATCCGAGAGTTTATAATAGTTAAGAAAAAATCATTTCAAGGTTACCACCGAAAAAAGACAATTTTCGTATTAAGGATAGGGAGCAAAATAATTGGATGACGATTCAATATGTTAATTTATTACTTTAAGGGTATTTGGCAATACAAGATAAACGTTGTAGCGACTTATCCTCTTTAAAGCGTGGTATTTTTTACAAGGTAGAATGTTTAAAGAAAAGAGGAAGGCAACGGAAACTAATTGAATTCCCTTTGTACCGAGGAACAATCTAATTAATTATCGGAGCCTTGAATACTGAAAACCACAGGGTTCAAGCCACTGGGATATGTACCTTGACTGGCAACGGGGAATTAAATCTCCGCGATTGGCCGGCCTAGGCGGTGAAAGAGGATATGAAGACAACTGCAGCAGTTAGGACCAGGGAGATGGAATGAAAATGGTGGGCAAAGGATAGAAAAACTACCAAGCAATAGATTTAGATAGTAAAGATATTATCTAATTGAGTATATTATTTTCCTGTCCCAATTGGACCATTATTATTCTGTATCGTAAAAAAACTAATAAATTCTGGGCTTAAAAAAATAATATATATATGAATAAAGTACGAGCAAAGCAGTGGAGTGACAAGAAATCCATAGCAAATATAGCGGCAGTTTCACTAATGTATTCATGAGTGATGTGCAGGAGAGCGTAAATCAACAGTTTCAACCATCGCCTCAAGGAAATAATTGGGAACGCTCCTGCAAGAAAAAACTTAAAAGTTAAAATTGAGCATACCATCATATTATGCTGAAATTTGGCACTCAGGAATATTAAACACCTGACATTAAAGGCATCAAACGGACCAGTAACCAATTTTGACGCACAGAAAAACAATATTTGCTAAGGAAAAAAGCAGATTTTGAAAATATTTTATTAGAATTGCCTTTTGGAAGTAGAGATTAAGAAATACAGGGTACTTATCATTATCGAATGCATTTAATAGCATTCAGATGATTTAACTCGTGGGAGCGGGTGGAAAGGTAATTATTTTTTAATTTTGATTACTAATTTTACACCGAAATTTCAAGGTATTAAGGTCAGAAGAGTTCCACAAGACCACGAAGTATTTCAATCACCAACTAACATTTATTCCATGACCTTGACCTAGACGCCACACTATATATGCCATATTTATAATACCTTCTTGTAGGTAAACTACATTTTTTAATATGCTTCACAATTTTGTCGATAGTTTTTCGAGAAGATCCTTACAAAGGGCATACTTATCACTATTCGTATCATAATTTCTTTTAGCCAAAATATTTTGCTAATAGTTATGCTTTCTGAAATTCATAATTTTAGCTCTATACACCGATGATTGACTTTTCCTCAATCCTACTCTATACTTACACTTAAGCTCTGTATATTAAAGTTTTCCTTCCATTTTATCAATTGATGAAATGGCTTAAAATTTGAAACTATTCTCTATAATGTTTATAATATTTAATACAATAATATTCTTGTACTATAACCCTCTCAGGCTAATATTAGAGATATGCCTTGGTAAATGCCTTCAACTACATAATGATCTACATATATGACAGTATTTGAGGGTTCATGGAATTAATTGATGAATTGATCTGATTATTCTCTCCCTGTTGTATGTACCCTGCATTAATCAAATGCATTTTTTAAACAGAGTTTATTTATTCACTTTCAGCTTAGATTACTTCATCCTGCTAAGCGATTCTGAATCCCTCCGTCTTTGCAAAGAGGCTTCCTTTTGTGAACCATTTTTAAAATTTTGTTTGGCCTTATAAAGTTGAATAATCATAAGCCTTCATGGGAATAGATCAAAATTATTCATTCACCATGGCATCATTCAGCCTCTAAGTTATTGTAATAGATCCATTCACTGGAGAAAATTGAACAATTCCAAAAACCTTTCTTTATTAAGGCCTCTTACAAACACTATTCATCAATCTCTTAGCCAGCTCCATTGAGTGAATTTATTTTTCCCAAGATTCTCCCCTATCTTTGTCTTTATGCCACCGTTCGGATTCTAATCATCATTTACGGGGTGTCATTTATTTCTATGGTAAGGGTTTTATTTGCTAAATATGTTCATTAGTTTTGCGTATAAAAACAGTCCCTGTTCTTTCTTGGTTAACATATCCCTTTATAAATATTCCATCGTGGATGCCGTATTTTTCTACATAATTCTATTAATTATGATAATCCGGTATCTACTAGCCAAGGCAGGTTATTTATTGAACCTAAGGCTAAACATTGCTTACCATAGAAGCCTAGGCTCACTCTTCAATAAGCCTTCTATGAACTTGTGCTGCCATGACCTATTTTTCAGCTATATATTTCCTACCCTCAATTTTGCCTGCCTTAATGCCTACCTCATCTATATAGTCTTCGACAGCCCATTATTTCCAATAGCTCCTGCTCTCACTCTTCCTTCCTTCGCCCGAGAAACTTTTCTGGTCTTCTATCATGCTTATTAATATTGGCTTAGATAATATCAACTTTCCATAACTCAAGTAGTCATTTCGACCTAGGTTTCGAATTCACTACGTGTACTCCATTATGAAGTGAGGAGATCATAGATTTTCCTTTTTGAACAAAAAATACAAACTTAAAACTATCTTAAAATTCTCTACCACAATGGTACAAGGAGTAATGTTTTAAATAGATTTTCTAATTGTCTACAGTAATTGGTTAATCTATTGATTCGCTTCTTCACATGGATCTAAAAAAACTATTTATTGCATTATATTTAAAAAATTTCAGAAATCATTGTTGCACTCTTCGTTCTACTTAACCTAAGTGCTGTAAATTTCGTGTTTTACCCTATATGAGTTGTATCTATATGTGGAACTCAATCTTATGAGAGATGTTCATGGTACAATTTCATTTCTATTTGCTTTTATATTTTACCGTAAAAATACGTAGTTTAATTAGCATAATATGCAAAGAGCTATCTCGTTGTAGCGATATCTAATTAAAGGGCCTTTCAAGTAGTTCTGGCGATTATTCAATGAAATTGGAAATAATTGAAAACCTCTATTCCAGACCGCAACTCGCCACTTGAATGCGAGAATGTATGGCGGAGTTCCAATTATTCATTCACTTCCGAATAGCAGCCCCAACATTTAGAACAAGTCAAGTACGTCCAGGTTCAACTTGCTATTCCATTAACCCATTTTCTCGCCTTTAAATGAGAAACATGCATACTTAGATCATGACCGCAAAAAACGGTCATCAGTCGAGTATCTACCATAAGCCACAGAAACCCCATGTAGTAGCGCATGAAGACCTAAGTAATACGAAATGCAGTATATAGCCCCAGCCAAGCTGTATATATGTATATATATATATATATATATATATATATATATATAATTATATATATATAAAAAATATATATTATATATATTTAAACACACACACATTCAAACACGAAATCGGAAGAATTTTCATGAAAAAGAAATATCTATTTACCGCTTTAAACAAGTATGAGTTCTAAAATATGATAAATATTATTAGCACGATAAATGATTATTAGTCATTAATAACGATGAAAATATACATATACATAATACATGTATATCATTAATGCCTTAATTCTATTTCAACTCCATCTTCTCTCATAAATAAAAATAGGAAGCGCTAGTAACACTGATAACTCAACTTCAATTATAAATGCATGCAAATGAATTAATTAATAAAATTAAAAGGGATCTTAGGAGTTACATTCCTGATACAAAATACAGCATACGTGAATGCTAGAGGATAGCACTGGAAAAAATACGAAACTTAGGATGAGGATATGTTTTTCAACGAAGTTTGCAAATTTGGCTACCATGTTAAAATCTGGAAAATCACTCTTTTAAGATTTCAGTATCGAAAGTCAGCTTCATTTTAAAACAATTATGAATTCTCCTTAATTTGTATCACATGGTTGTGGCGAACAGTTCATTAAGTTCTGTGAAAATCATTCATCGAAAACCATTTATTTCCACCGTTAAACCAAAAATTACAAGTAAGTTTATTCCCTCTGCAATACTGGAATGAAAGCATTTATTAGAACATTTAGTTTTCCTAATTATGGTTAGCTGTATAATCAAAGTTCCTCGTATTGTCTAAATGTAAGATACTTTTCGGAAAAAGTCAGTATTATTTAACTGATGAAAATCTATGCCATTGTATGTGAATACAAAAATTTCAGAGAGCAAAAATCATTCGCCTTGAACCCTTGGAAATTGTTGCATTGAAGTGCACATTAGCGAATGACTCCGTTGAAAGTTACTCTTGCGGCATCTCCCGCAGTTTCTATGGACTGTTTATAAAGTTAAAATAGCCTTAAATAATAATTTTTAAGGCCGAGGTGCAGCAATAACTATTATATTTAACTATATAGAGGATTTCTTGACTAATATACTTAAATATGAATCCATGTACCTTACATATCCGCTATTAAAATTGTGCTATATGCACTAATTATCAGTCGATGAAAAAATGGAGAGAAAAATGCAATATATATAGCTCACTTCCCCATTTCCTTTTAAAGGATCTCCAGGAGAAGGGAATAATTTAAAACGAAAGTGACACGTTCTTCGGGTAATAATTTTTGGCTGCCCTAAGTAGACGGTCACAACTCAAGTATATCCCCGCCCGCCTCTTGTAAACTTCTCCACGCCACAACTCCCCAGATCCCCATCCATTATTCTCCTATTCCCTTGCGCTGTTCTATTCCATCAACCTCCCTCGTTCCCTCTTGCCCTCACAAAACTCCATGGAACACTGCCCATCTACCACGAAGTGAAGTTGTTTGCTGTCACCGTCTATCATTACCTAATCTTCGTTAATATGAAGACCTACGAATATGGATCATGAATAGAAATATTTGATAATTAGGTACATTCACCCCAACCTTGATGTGGTGCAAGGGCTTGCGTGTTCCTTTTGTCCACTGAGTTGTATTGCCCTGAGTAATGATAATTGCTCCACGTGCGGCCACCTAAGATTGGTACTAAGGTAGCTGTCAAAGGAAAGGTAAGCCGCGCAGGGCCTTTTCCTCCAACAGACGGCTGCAAAGGTGTCTGACCCAATTAGGTTAAAAAACTAATTAGCAAGGCAACGGGAAACAAAGTTCATTATTTATTCCTAGAATATAATAATGGAACCAAACACGAAAATGAGTCCCGGCAACTACGGGATTCCGGAGGGAAACCCGAGGCCAAATGTCGCGCCCGACAGAGGAGTCAAGGCCTCCGCAGTCAACATCATGAATCCTTGCATAGGTGAGCGGATACCAGCAGAAAAGAAGACGCAGACGAAGGAAGCCACAGTGATAATATTGAATTGGAATGCTAGGGCGATAAAAAGAACACGAACGTTGTACATATAGCGAGTAAATAAAACTTTTTAAGCGCAGTGCAAGATGAGATGGAATTGTAGCGGGAATTGTTGGATCAATAGTCACAAATTAATGCAGAGTGGAGTGGCCGAGAGTCTACGCGGGGAAATCAGAGTGTTGAACGATACATAAACTTGGTAGGAAGGTGATGAACGAGAACAGAAGAATGGTCGCACATTATAGGTAGAAATAAGAGCCCCAGAGAGGAGAAAGGAATTACTGGGGAGAAAACTATCAAATATTTCTTGAAAAATAGGTAGACTATGGTTAAAACATAGTTTAAACACTATAGTAGACGCAGATACATATTCAAATTCCATAAGATAAAGGGAAATCATCAGTTGAACCATATTCTGGATAGTTGAAAACTATAGAAATAGCCTAGCACAGTTTCCTGGGAGCAGATGAGGATTCGAATGAAAATTTTCTACTCAGAAAGTGTAATGTTAAAAATTATAGAATTGATTGGAAAGGAGTAAAAGGAACTGGAAAGTAGAAGACGTAAATAATCCGAAAAGGAAGGAGTACCAGGAGACAGTAGATAAGTTTCTAAGCGAGGATAAGGGGATGAAACAGTAATAGAACACTGAAAATATCTTAAAAATATGGAATAAAAATGAGACTAACAAGAAAGTAAGAATGGCAATAAAGATAAAATTTAGGAATTTATTGATTTAGATACGACTAGGAAGATTGATGAAATAAATACGCGAACACGCACTTAGGGAAAGAAAATACAATATGTACACAGTAAATTGAGGTAATTAATAGAGCATCAATAAAAATGTTAAAGAGAGCAATGCAATAATTTGGCGAGTTTACAGAAACAGTGCAAATGGACAAGCCATACAAAAAGATGAAGAAAAATTCAGGACAGAGAAGGGGAATTAATTGTCAATGAGGATAGCTTTGGATCAGGAATCCTAGAATGCGATATTGAAACATCAAAGAAAATAAAATCAAATTAGACTACGATATTATGGGAAGAATCAACCCCCGCCGTAATTTGAAATGTGGACAAAGGATATGGCGAGGGAAATTAGAGACGAAAAATAAATAAGCAATTAAAATTAAATAAAATTATATAGGGGGCTTTGAGCAAAACAAGCGATAAAACCAAAATATGATGACAAAAACGCCCTGGCTAAGGTGTACTAGATAGCATGGGCCCTCGCTCTTATCAAACTCTCATCCAGACAGGGCTTGTGAGAGATTTCTCCCTGCACCAGCGGCCCACCAATCACACGTAATAAAATATATGCAAATTAATCACGCACTCGCCAGCTTGGATGTATTAATAGCCTTGATCCTTGCTAGTCTCAAGAACTCATACAACCAGGGCTTGCGAGAGGGTTTTCCCTGGACCAGTGTCCCGACAATCACTCACTTGCTTGGGTATACGTAAACGCCTTAGCTCTTGCAAGTCTCACTCACCCAATCAGGTCTTTCATGGAATCTCTTCAATCATTAGTCATGTAACTCACACTTCAGGAAAGGTGATGGAGATGCCCAAAAGCTGACACAGTGTTTCAACTGTCTCTTCAGAGAAGGATTGGACTCCAGGAATATATATCTTCCATGCAGAGCTAATGTATAACTTTGGAAAACGAGGAGGAAAGAAATTTTATGAACTCATTTGTAGCATATATGGCAGAGATATTTGACGAAAGATTTCGTGAGAGAATTTTTTTCAGAACAGCATTATACCCACTACTCCAAATAAATTAAATGATCAGTATGTGAGGACTCGGATAGTTGATGCTTGATTTCACGCGAGAGAATGTTGTTATTTAGGTATATTATCATTTTAAAAAGACTGGGGAAGAGAGAAAATAAATACAAAAACGCAGACCAGCATAGATTTAGAAAGCGTAGGGGTGCGCGAGATGCTATGGCAATAATGAGGCAAAACGAGAAAAGGACATGGAGCGCACACAGGATGTATGTTTACACGGGATACATTTTGGTAGGCGATAAACTGAGTGAACTGAGCAAAATCAATAAATATATTGGAGAATGTAGAAACGTCTGTGTCTATCTTCTGCCATTCATTCACTCATTATAATCCATTTTCTCTGCCAAACGCTTTCTCTGAAATCGACAAAACAAAAAAATTTTGATTGTACTGAATGTTCATTTATACATGTTAGTGAACTCAATGCCGACAAGGTATCATGCATACTTCTTCCCTTCCTGAACAAAACTGATCATCGCTAGGCAATCATTTCCTCTCCGTTCACTCATTTAAAATTATTAGAGGGCGATTCTAAAAGTAAGATGTCCTATTTTTTCATGAAAATAAAATTTATTCTCAACTTTGTGTGCATCGTAGGAAAGGCTAAGCATTTAGCTACTTTTCTACATAGTCGTCTTGACGATTAATCACTTTTTGCATCCTTGTAACCAACTTTTTAATACCGGCGTCGTACCTTTCTCCCTCCGCGTCACGAAGCCAACTGACGACTGCTTCTTACACTTCCTCGTCTGACTTGAATTTCTGTCCTCCATGGTGTTCTTTGAGAGGGGGAAACAAGTGGTAGTCGCTGGGGGCAACGTCCGGGCTGTAAGGAGGGTGGTCGATGATATCCCAGCCGAATTCATTGAGTAGGGTGGTCGTTTGATGTGACGCAAGTGGACGTGCATTGTCACGATGCAAACACACTCCTTTGGTGAGACACGTTGTACCCGAGGACCTCCGGCACATTATTCTGCACGGATAAGTAGCCACTGTCTTCATTGAGACCTTCCTTTATCTCATGAAGGGTAATTCTCCGGTAAATGCGCACCATCTCGTCAATTGGAGCCATCGTTGATTCCTGCAAACTCGGCCGCCCCGACCGCTGCTCATCGTGGACGTTTTCTCGGCCATCAAAAACCTTCCTGCACCACTTCAGCACCTTTTTGGTGTCCATACACTTCTCACCGTGCACTTTTAGTACATGGCGATGAATTTATAACGGAGAAGCCGTTGTCAGTTGACTCGCGACGCGGCGGGAGAAAGGTACGACGCCGGTATTAAAAAGCTGCTTACAAGGACACAAAAAGTGATTGATCGTCAAGGCAACTATGAAGAAAAATAGCTCAATGCTCAGCCTTTCCAACGATGCACGCAAAGTTGAGAATAAATTTGATTTTGCATGGAAAAATAGGAGATCTTACTTTTCGAATCGCCCCTGTAATTACCACACCAACTGCGTTCGGAATCAAATATATTCTACATATTGTACTCAGATACGGTTTCCTTTCCCTTTTTGGAATGAGAACTAACATTAATCTAGCAAAATCCTTCCAGTCAAATTTCTCTATCTAAAATATATTTTGAATCCCTGAGCATTTAGACTAGGATCTACTCTATCCCCACACCCTCATATTTTGTTACAACCCCCAGAATCCCTTTCTGTCGAGCAATCAAGTGTGCTGATGGGGCATTGTCTAAAAAATTTGGATCCTTACTCATGTTGTAAAGAAGCTCTCGGAAGCGCGCGAGTTTCCCTTTGTTCGTCCGATAGCACTCGGGGCACCAACTACGCACACACCTTTCCCACACCCACGTTTTCGGACACGAGTCGAAGCACATCACTATTGGGGTTGGCAAGTTCATTGGAAGCCATGCAAACACTTATCTGCGATCCTTGTCTAGCAAAGCCTTCACTTTAGCAAGATTTCCATCTCTTTTTCAGGTCGGAGGGCATCCTGACCGTTTGGTGTCTTCAACATCTTCTTTACCCTCCCGAAACAACTTGTACCACTCAAAAACATTCGATATACCCATAGCGTTATCATTGTACTTGAACATGTCATAAGTCTCTTTCCCAGTTATGCCGTTTCACGAAAATTTCGATTGCGTAGGTTCATGACAGAGATTAACGAGGTAACGTTATAGAGATCTCGCAAACGAACGATCCGCACTCCTCAAAGACTAAGAGGCAACTGCCACCGCCCTCCAGCCTTTCCTGAGACTCCTCTCCCTCGACCCCAGCCAGAGAAACCGCCGCCCATCCGCCAGCCTATCCGGGAAAAAATAAGTCATACTACTTTTAGGAGAGACCTTATATGTGCTGTTTTGCTTGCGAATTTCGATATCTCCGTTTCAATATGATCCAATATTTCATTTATTATACTCGCTTCTCCGTCCTCACTCCATTTTTTCCTACTGTCACGTTTTACACCTTCCATTTTTGTTTGAGTAAAAGCTCTGCATTCGATTTCCTCAACCGTCTTCCCTGTTTTATCCCCTTCAAACTGATATTACAATTCATTATGATCTGAATTGGCATCCACTCCCTGGATAAATAATTTTTAATGTTTGGAACCATTTGACCAATGGTTTCCTGGGTCCACTTTTATTTTACGAGTTCTTCAGTTAGTTGGGGATTCGACTCCCAGATAAATGTGGGAACTGGTCGTGCAGTTCCTAAATCTATGTCAAACAATTAATTTGTCTACTTGGCAACTCATACTATAGGACATTTTTCATGCATATCTAGGCCTATTGTGGTGTCTAAATCATTATGAATAAACCCATTCTTCAGCCGAACATTACTGCTTCCTCCCGGCGACCATTCAATGCTCCCACACCAGAGTCCCATTCCTCGCCATCATATCTCTCTCCTTCTTCGTCTACTGTCGCATTTCAATCCCCCATCGCTATCAGCAGTGTCCTTCCATGAAGATCCGCAATTACTTTTTCTAACCGATCGTACGCCCAATTGTCACTCTTTGATATCTAGACCTAAATAATGCCCAAGTTTTTTCGTTTAGATTTTACTTTTGCTAATAATATTTTATCATCCGTCTGCACTAGATTAACTACCCACCTTCCTACCTTGTTCTTCAACCCTGCCACTCGCTGAACTCTTTCTCCCTGTTGTACATGTTCATTGCTCGATAATTATTGTATCAACAACCCACCCTTATTTCCTTCCATCTCTCCTTGTTCAGCTTTAAATTTGTATCTTTCTTCTTCCAACTACCGCTTCATATTTTTCCTGTCATCAACGTTCCAAGTCCCAATTTTAAATGGCATCTCCTATTTATTATTTTCTGCTCATGCTTTGGATCTAGCTTTGCGAGTATTTCGTTCAATTAGGACCGCGGAATCACTGCCTTTCCCGCTGCCGTGTACAACGCACCGCTCAATGGGCTGAGTCCAACAGTCACCAGGACTCATTTCCATATTTTGTATATTTGTTTCAAACATATTTTCTTGAAATAATTTTTTTAGACTCTCGCCCATTGCATCCTTTAAAAAAAAGTTTAGCATGAGACCATTATTGTAAATGCCGCCTTCCTGGGCACATCTTTCCTCACTGAGGAAGGGAAACTGCGCGAACTACCTTTCGTTCGACTCCTATCCTTCAGCTTTTCTGACATCAAAACGCAGGCTTTCTTCCAGCACGTCAAGATTGTTGCTCCTGGGAATGATATATACCGATATATCTACACCTAATTAGTTTTGCTACCTCTGCCCAAGATCCGATGATAACTTCAAATAAATTTTGTCTACACCCATTTAACTAGCAACGTGTAAGTAGTTAAATTAGCTATCTTAGAACACAACGGTAAGCCCTAATGTTATTTATCCTAGATGAAGTGAAGAAATTAATATGAGTTTGCAGCTCAAAAAGAAGCTAATATGTCAATTGTAACATTTTTTCTATTGGTCAGTCGTCCATGATAGATTAAAGTACATTCGAGTTTTCTAATCGAATAATTTTGAGGCCCGAGAATCTAAGGCTAACAACAGCATGGTCTCACTGTTTTTTCAATAATATACTCCTTACTTCTTTTGATAGAGTAATATGATGACTCATTGGAGCATTATAAAACGGCAATCACCGCGAGAGTGGTTCACATTGTTTTCATCCAGAGAGGGGGAGCGAGAGAGTGCTTTTAAGGTATTGATTCGATTGAGATACACCTTTTTACATCTTATAAGGCTTTTACCTTGAATGGAAGAAAAAATTAAGGTGGAAATCAATATCTACGACCCACCAAAAGGTTCAGGATGAATAAAATATGAAGCGCGTCATGTAGAATATTTCTAATGGACTCCTTAGCTCTCAAATGTCAGACTAACTCATCCTGCTCCGTGATAGTGTCGATTTTTATAGAATAGCCGGGGTTTCCAACCAAGATCGTTGATAACCATGGTTACAGTTTATCAATTACAGAAGGTATTAGAAATATTTGTCAGAAGAGTGTAGAAAACTTCAAAGGGTGTGACTGCCAAAGTTTCCTGCGTTTATGACTCGAAATCGGTGAAACTTACAGAAATTATACAAACTGTGTTGTGTCTCGATTCATACTTAGAACTGAGATAACATGCATTTGTGAAGTTAATTGCACATACATGTATCAGTGATATTTTCAAGATGTATTGCCGAATGTTATTCACAGTAATTATATATTATGGTAAATATGGGTGATTACAATCGCACGCACCAATGACCAGTCCATGATGGTCCTTTCCGCGATTTTTTTCGAAAGTGGGATTATTTCGCCATAGCGCTCAACGGTGGTACTCATGGCTGCATTACTTCAGACTCTGGACATTTCTTTTTACTTATTGTTTACTTCATTTTAACAGTAACACTGTCGCACTGGGATGCAACCGCCACAAAAATTCACTTTCATTAACAGTGTGTTTTATGAGTCAATTTTTCTCAAAACTACAGTCTCATTCATCTGTAAATTTGTTAACTTAGGTTAATTCCTATAGTCAATAAAAGGAAGTTGGAAGGCTCCTTCAACGTTATTTCGGTCAGCCGGTCACCGTCAACGAGAAGAGCTCTTTACTCCCCCCGTAGATGGTATTTTAGCTGGTCGGAATCAAGCAATAGAACCCTTCTAATTTCTTTATATTGAATATACAAGGTTTATAAACAGCATCAGTAAAAATTGTATCCTACGTGTGTTTCTGTGTCGAAGTCCGTGCCGAAGTCCGTGCGAGTTTCCGTGCCGTGTCAAGTGCCGAATTCAGACCGTCATTTAAATGCACGCATGGTTGCAATTCATATTGGGATTGATAACATAACAACGCACTCCATTATCACTGAAAATTTTGCAAGGCTATAGATCTGCGTTAAACTCGTCTCGAAGGCCTTGACAGATGACCAAGAGCAGAGTCGAGGATCTACTTGTGAAGATCTACTGCAACGGTATCTCGGCGATTCCCCAACTCCCTTGCAGTCCCAACTTGGCACCAGCAGACTGTACCCTAATCCCAAAAGTAAAATCCCCCCTCAAAGGACACCACCATGGAACCTTAAGTGCCTTCAAAGAAGCTTGCACGTGTACATTTAAGGCCCTCCGTGTACATTTAAGGAGGAGTGCTTGGCATTCACCAACCAGGAAGCCTTCGAGTCATGGGAAAGCCGCTAGAAAAACTGTGTCGACTCTCACGGGGTGAAATTTAAAGAATTTTTAGACATTTTAGATATCTGAAATATCTCTATTTTTCCGAAACTTTTCCCCATGCCTTTTAATATAAACTATGCATGTATTAACCTAACTGTATCTCAATAGTTGATAGCTTACACGTCTGCTTTCCATCTTTACATTTGTATTTTTTCTTTTTGCAATAATTTCGTGGTCTTTTCCTTAATATTTGCTAAAATTATGATATTATTATTTTTCCATGCAACCTTTTGCATAGATATCATTTATTATGGTCACTAGAATTGCCAGGATTTTCATAAATTTTGCAGTATTTTATGTGATTTCTAAATCAACTTTTGACTGGAATGTAGTTGGTATAATACCACCTCTGTTCACCTGGTACCTCGGTAGAATTGTAGATATTATTTCATTTCTTACCGTTTTATTTAATTTTAATTAGGAACCTTTGTGACTCATGTTTGGGCAGGCTATCTTTTTAAAGTTAGATCGAGAAATAATTCATTTTCCTCGTTAGAACACTCAGACATCTTCTCTGAATAACATGACTCAGTATGCCAATTAGTGCCACCATGAGAATCTTAAATCAGCCATCTTACGGCATGACGGCAAATAAAGAGTTATGTGTGATGTTGTGGAACCACTTAAAAATCATGTAGTGCATCGAAAACAGTTGTGATTAAAATTAAATGTTAAAAAATGCAACTGTTTTTGTAAATTTAATTGAGTGAGATTTAATCTAGGAATACTGCCACAATATATTTTAAGTTTCAGCTATGGAAGTTATCAATCTACTCGCACCGTAATATCCATTTAACTTTCCATATGAACTACCTTTTCATTGAACTGTCCACTGCACAAAGCCCCGATAGGAGACTAAATGGGGATTAATCTACCTTAGTAATAAAAAACATTTTCGGTCGTAATCGCAAATAAAGGGTTATAGCATTTTCACCGACTGCATCTGAATAATTTTAATCGAATTTAAGTGCATGACCTTTCACTCTATTTGAAAATGCAAAAGCAATTACGATTGGAAATGGAAGAGTTTTAACGCGAAGGGGTGTCTGCAAAGTTTGAATCGTATAGAGTTGATCTCAACTTCATTTTTGCGTGGCTCATAAAGTTTGACACTAGTTTCTGGCTTTCAATTACCTTGGGATGACCGTTTACCATAGTAATATTAGTTAATTCTAATGGACTTTACTAACGATAAAAATACTAATATAATTACTCATTATTATTCAGCGTTTCTCTGGATGCATTTTCAGAAAGCTACAATAAACTTCTAAAATTAGATCCCGAGGAACTTCAAAATCAATAATGAAATACAGGACTTGGATGTTGAATCCTACTTATTAATTTAAGCAACCATTAGGATTTTATCATAAAACCAAACTGCAATGATGAAAGAAGGAATTATGGGAATCATGGTGGTAACCCTTGAAAAGCCACAGCAGTTACGACGTTGGCATGCGTCATGCTGGCAGACTAAGTTCAGCTGAAGGCATTAAAATTTATGGTTAATACGCAACGTCCTCCCCTCAATACAACAGACGATTCAATTGCTCTAAATCAGTTAGGAAGACCACAACAAATCGATTTTATGCGCCCAGTTCCAAGCGAGCACGGAAATTGAAAACACAGCGGCCCCATTTCCAGTATTTCCAGTTTCAGCGTTTCATGAGGGATGCAAAATGCATGCAAAAGGGAACGAAAACAGCTTCATATTCGACATGTCGTGAGTGATGGAAAAGCACATTGGAAGCAGGCACATCAACCACAAATGTGCATGCAGATGAGTAGTTTGATGTTACGACTGTCATTTTGTTTCTGAAGGCCATGAACACTGCCGCTGAGCCAAGTTATTAGGCAGTATTTTCGGATTTTTAAAGAGTGCTCGAATTATACGTTAATATGGAAAGTCGCCGCTAAGTCTTAATACTCTAACATAGTAGGAGAAATTTGAATATAAATTTCAATCAAAAAAGGGATCCTTGAATATTGTCACAGTCTTAAAGAAAAGGGGAAAGAATTTAAAGAAAATTACTTTTTGGCTCCATTTCAAAATAGAATAAAATTGTGCCAAAATTTATTATGTTACAAAACATAAGAATGTTATTACCCGCGCTAAAAACACAGGAACAAATATGTATATATATATATATATATAGTATATATATATATATATATATATATATATATATATATATATATATATATATATATATATATATATATATATATATATATATATATATATATATATATATACGGGACTCTATGATGAAGCCTTAAGAGAAGTTTCCTGATGTCAAAAGAACAACAAATCACAAATTCCAACAAGAGCAACAGGAATAACGATTTTTACACCGAGACAAGTCTAGACAATATCTTGCATTCACAGAAACAGAATCCACGCTACTGACGGACGAGGCATTATATTGAGAGCGCTCAAAGCTAGTTGAGACTAGACTAAAAGATCCACGAATTTTAGACCTATGAGGAACAAATGAAAGAAAGTGTTAGCCTAGCAACGCCCAGAGCCAGTAAGAGGACACATTGAGTACGAAAATAAATGAGCTAGCTACGCGTGCAAACAATCTAATGGACAGACATCAACAGCAGGAGGGCTTTAAATCACCATCAACAGCGGCATTGCTCAGGTCCCCTCATCACGATCCACCACACTCTCTGTTGTCCTGCTTTTTTCCTGGCATAATTCTAGTCAGCTAATATTTTTAGACTTCCTTTATCCACCTATCTATCGTCAAAGTCCGAGTAAAACTTATGCTAATTAATTTTTTATCATTGCTTATACGCCTAGCTCCTCTGTGGTGGATCAGATGGCTCTCATTTTCTCATCTGCTTGAATATTTGGCATTGAATAGATAACGATTTTGATCAAAATACTGCAGTTGTAGTAAGATAATAAAGAGTTTTAAATGACTAATGTCTTCAGCAAGTAAAAACATTAAAATACCTCGGATACAATAAGTTAATCGTTAAATAGTGCACTTAAAATCATAAATTATATGATTCGCTTCACCAGTTTGAATGGATAATGCAAAATAACATCGGAGGTTAATTTAAGCCCGAAAGAGAGAATCATGTACTACATTTAAAAAAATTTTAGAGCAAAAGAAATTTCTTCAGGCCCATAAAAAAACAATAAACCTAATGATAAAAGAACAAACTGGTTAATGCGACCTTTTGTTTCTACAGTGGATTTATATAATATAATATACTGAACGTTAACTGATAATAGAACGATAACAATATAGAATAAATATTAAGGTTATAAAATGCAATCACGACATTATCTCCAGCCATAAACAAGCACTTGTCATACTCTGGAGTTCCAATTCCGTACACATCAGCAGTTGATCGTAGAAGATATACGTACAGACTTTCCTTTTCCATAATTTTTATTGCAATTTTATTAACTTTCCAATTATATATAAACACCATTTATTTACTTAAAAAAATGGGTACAATAAAGGTATAATGCATCATAAAAACAGAGTGATATCTGTGAAGTATTTAAAAAGAAATGTATAATGAATTTTATGCAAAATATATAGAAAATGTAAGGAAACAAATTAGCTAAAAGCATCATCAGCCTAAGGAAAGTGTCTAAATTAGGCATGAAGATAAATTAATATAATTAGTTTCTGAGTTCTATTGCTACGGCCACAATCAGAGAAAAGTAGCATATTTTTAGCAGTTTCGGATAAGATAGATGTATATAGTATAACTCATAAACATGAAAAACTCCAAAAAACTGCCGGGAAATGCCTCGACAGTCTATTTTGACGGAGTCATCCGCTGATATGCATTATGACGCAACAATTTAAAAGTCTAAAAATTCGCCTTGACCGGGATCAAGGTCAAAATGAATAACTTTTACACTCTGAAATTGCTGCATCATATACAAGAAGCATAAAAATGCAAAATTACGGCAAATGTAGTTAATTTATCTTTTCATTTGCATTTAAATCAGAACCATAAATGGCGCTTGCCCATTTTGAGACAAATCTGTTAAGATCTGGCACAAATTGTGTTTTTGTAAGTATTTACTAATGCGTGAGTTGAAATGTTTTTCGCTATTAAAGAACTTTTTAAGAGTTATATGAGTAAACTTTTATTGGTCTGTTTAAAACATTCTAGAACTTTTGAACTTATATGAGTTTGATATTTTTTTCCAAAAATCTAAAGATTATTATGCGAAGTGTGATCATATTCATCTCCGCCATTTAATACTCTGAGAAAGTCGCACACCGATATATCTTAAATAGCCATAAAAGGTGCAAATGGGAAATGCAATCTTTATTTTACATGATACAGGGTTCGTCCGGAAAATAAGTGTACTGAGCTAAGGAAAAAAAATTTATTACACTTTTACATGTCTTAAGCTAATATTCCTCAAAATAGGACCCTTGCGAGTCGATACACTTGTTCCAGCGGCGTTCCCATTCCTGAAACGCTCCCGCGAAGGCATCATCGGGAACCTCTCGAAGACACGTCGTTACGGCCTCTTTGACGGCGTCCTAAGTCCCGTATCGCGTTCCTTTCAAACTCCTCTTTATCTTCGGAAACAGAAAGAAGTCCGGTGGTGCCAAGTCCGGGCTGTAGGGCGGGTGCGGCAGCGTTGCCACGCCGTACTTGGCCAAGAAGTGCGACACGATAAGCGCGGTGTGAGACGGCGCATTGTCGTGATGCAGCCGCCAGATGTTTTTGATCGCTGGCCGGACGCGGGCGACTCGTTTTCGAAGCCTATCGAGCACTTGGACGTAAAATGCAGCATTTACAGTTTGTCGTTCAGGTACAAATTCGTAGTGGACGACTCCCCTTTTGTCAAAAAAGACAATGAGCATCGCCTTGATCCGAGATTTGCTCATGCGAGCTTTCTTTTGACGCGGTGATGATGGGGTGTGCCACTCCGCACTTTGTCTCTTCGACTCCGGGTCGTACTCAAAGATCCACCCGAAACAACGTTCTCTAAAAAATGTGGATCATTTTTGCAGTGATCCGCAAGTTGTGTCGCGATTTCCAAACGATTGAGTCTTTGATCATCACTGAGCACTTTCGGCACCAACTTTGCACAAATTTTTCGCATCTGTAATTGCTCCCTAATAATCTTGTGCACTATTGTTTTTGGCACATTACACTGCTCTGCTATCATCCGAACACTAAGACGACGATCAGAGTTCAGTACATCGCGAACTTTTCGCACATTTTCGTCGGTGAGTGTCGTTGATGGGTGTCCAGGCCGTGGTTCGTCGTCGACCTCTTCTCTGCCCTCCACAAACATCTTGTGCCACCGAAAGATCATGTTTCTGGACATGGCTGACTCCCCGTAAGCCTGGTTAATCATACCGACAGTTTCGGTAGACGATTTCCCAAACTTTACCGCAAATTTGATGGAATAACGCTGCTCCAAAAACTTCGGCATCGCGTTCCGTGACGTGGGTCGAGCGTGGAGGTTCGCGTTAACCGAGCTCCTCACTACACCACAGCTCAGAGCCAACTGCCTTTTTCAGCGTCGCTTGCCAACATACCCCCCTCCAATCGCAGCCCGTCAGAGCGGTGCTGGGCGCGCCTGGAGCGGCGGGAAAAAATCAGCACACTTATTTTCCGGACGAACCCTGTAATCATCGTGTTGGATACGCAATTTAAAATTTGTAATCTTTGGTTGGTTTCGGAACTCTAAGAGAGTTAAGACTTTAATATAAAATTGATTTTCATACTTTTTGGGAAAAAAATGTACATTAACACTAATCATCACTAGAATTAAACAAAACTTATCTATACAAATTCTCCTATATACTCGCTTTTTTCCATAGGTGCGATCATGATTACATAAGGCTTATTACAACTAATACCGTCCTTCAATTAAAAAGGCAGGCGAGTTGCACTTTTGTGTACAGAGATAATTTTCCAAAATAGATTAATGTAATAGGTAAAAACCTCCGCCATCGAGAATGATATCAGAAAATATAAACAACCAGACATGTAACAAAAAAATATTAATAAAAAATTCCAAAATTACAACAAAAGTTCATAAGAATTATCTACCTGGATGTGGTGCCAATAACCACCTAACCAACAATAAGACAAAAAAGGGAACAGGGATCCTCCATATGAGCTGCAAATGTTAATCAAATTAACATGCATTTAACTGCAAGCGTCGAAATAATTAAAATAACAAGTACACTATTAGAATATTTAAGACAATGCTAAGCCTCAATACTTACTTATAATGGAAAAGGTGGTTACAAAAATGCAAAATTAAAATATTTCAAGCCTCATTAATTTTTATCATTGCATGAGATATACGGTACTGAAGGTTATCTCTCTCGCCAGGTTTTAGGCCTGCATCCAACTATATAGATGCGTCTTCCTCAAAGAAACTTTACTTGTTTCAGTTTACGGTGCGTTATAAGACAAGCCCCCCGATCATCTTAAAACGCCAATGAATACTTGAATGGATGGCTAAAATTTCATAGCAATAGGATCGTGTTCCACCGAGAGAGTGCGCTTTTAAGGAACTGACGCAATGAGTTACATCGTTTTTATTACTTATATATTCTTTCCTTCCGAACGTAAGGAAACGCCGACGGTGAAATCAATATCCTCGACAAAAAGAGTAAACGTGTTTAATAATGCATACATTATGAAGGGACTGACGCCATAGCTCTTGTGGGTTTAGGTAATCAGAAACGTCAGAAATATCATTGACTACTTTGGCACAGCACATATTAGTCTCTAGAGTAAGAGGTGCACGGCGTCATTGAACAACTACTACGATAGACACCTTAAACCACTGTTTATGTAAAAAAAACCTTAGAATTATTTGAAAAAAAATTTTAAAGTTACCGAAAGGAATTACAATTCTTAGGCGTGCCAAGCGTTTCGACATGCGTTATATTAACTTGCTTAAGCTGGCAAGAATTGTCCAAATAGTGACGTGCCTAGATTTATATTTAGAACTAGGAAAATTTAAAATGGTTAAAATGGCTACCAACGCCAGTGCAAAGGAGATATTAAAAATTTTCTGTCGAGTACTATACGCAGGGCTATTATTTTTTCTTACATCTTTTAAAATATATTGGGTAATATCCACGAGGCAGGTAAAAGCCGATCGGGGACTATTCATAGTGCTTATAATTACATGCACTGATGATGCCTTCAAGATGGTTATCTTTGCGATATTTCAGCTGACACAAGGAGCAGGCTTGTTCACAGCTCTAAGGGAGCTTTCCACTTTCGAGAAAATAATTCCGATTCGTAAACGTAGCATTCGCGAAACTTATTCCACAGTTATATTCATGGCTGCTACGCTATTCATTCTGGAAATGTTCAGCCTTATTATATTCCTTGCTAATGGTTTTCCATTTATTATAATAGGAGTAATATCATATTGGAATTTTACCATACCAATCATTCATTATCATTTACTGATATCTATTATCATGTTAATGAAAAATTTCGAAGAACTAAATGGATTAATAAATTTAAATACGCATCATAATACGATTAACGAGCCATTAAGGAAAACTACAGGAATACCATACCAGAGGATACGTGAAATTGCAAAGATACACGATGAACTCAGTATCGCTGCAGAAAAGATTGACCAGTCTGCTGGACCTTACGGACTGTGCTTCGTTCTATTGACTTTAATTAGAGCCGTTGGCTACGGTTTCATCGTTTTGGTATCATCTTCTCTTCCACATGTAAAATCGGATGGTCTAACATTGAGGATCTATCATGGCACCGTCAGGGTTTTGGAGGCTGTAATTATGGTGACAACAACTATGATGATATTTCGTCGTACCAGGAACGAGGTAAGAATACTATATGATTATGCATGACATAGATAAGGATATACATTCGGTGAAATATCTTCCATAACGCGTAAACTAATGTTACCAAAATAGGCTAATTTTCTTGCGGCCTTCTAAAAATCTTTCATAGCTATTAGTAATTCAGTCACCCCTAAACTGCCTTTAAAAAGATTTGAAATCCGCAAATTTACGGAAATGTGTCTTCCATGTGCCTGTATAATGTAGTCATTCAATGATTAAAGTTCTTAACATAATATTAAAATAGGTAAATATACATGCATATATTTAAATATACTCGTTAATATGTACTATGAGCATACATATACGTGGGTAGCCTGAAAAGATTCCGACCTCAAAGATTTTAGAAAAAATGTCTCGTACGTTTGTTAGGTTGAAAACTTTTCAGACCACCATCGTGTGTGTACATATATATATATATATATATATATATATATATATATATATATATATATATACATTTCCATATATATATATATATATATATATATTTATATATACCCCTCACCGGACTACAACCTTGACGTGGTGGAAGGGCTTGTGTGATCCGATGACCCCTAGAGCTATGCTGGTGGGAGTAATAATAATTGCTCCTGGTGGGGTCACCCATGCCAGATAGGTCGAAGGTTAGGAGCCAGACGAAAGGTAGTCCCCGCAGCGTCTGTTCCTCAGTGAGGTGGCTGCAATGGCATCTGACCCCTGTGAGTGATCGTGTCACGTTAAAAACACTATTGAGGAAGGCAACGGGAAACCACCTCAATTATCATTCCCAAGACTAAATGATGGAAAATACAGAGATTTTGAGTCCTGGCAACTGCGGGACTCGGCCCAATCGGCCGTGTGTCGTGCCCGGCAGCGGGGGAGGCAGGGCTTCCGCGGTCGTCATCCCACGAAACCCTTGCAAGGGAAAACCAGCAGCAGCAGGACAGAAGACGCAGGAGAAGAAAACCACATTAGTTAGAATAGGAACGTGGAATGTTAGGACAATGATGAGGACAGGGAACTTGGAGAATATTAAGCGAGAGATGGAAAGGGTAAAAATAGATATTTTAGGTTTATGCGAGGTGAGATGGAAGGATAGCGGGGATTACTGGAGTGATAATTTTCGAATAATATACAGCGGCGGGGACGAGAGCCAACGAGGGGTTGCCATAGTATTAAATGAAGAAGTAGGAAGAAGCGTAGTCAACATAGAGCAGGTGACGGATAGAATAATACTAGTAGAGATAAATGTAGAACCGACGAACTTGGTCACTACTCAGGTATACATTCCACCGAGCAACCATAAGAAAGAAGAGGTCGATAGGGTGTACGATAAGTTAGAGGACTTAATCGCGTGTGTTCCTGCAGGGAAACATTTGATAGTGATGTGGGATTGGAATGCGACGGTAGGCGAAGGAAGAGATGGCGATGAGATCGGAGACTAAGGTTTAGGCACGAGGAGTGACCGCGGGGAGAAAGCAGTTGAGTTCTGCAGGAGATAGGGGTTAGTCATCACCAATACTTGGTTTAGACACCACAAAAGACGCAGTTATTCATGGGAAATGCCAGGTGACTCAGAAAGGTATCAGCTAGATTATATCCTGGTTAGACACTGGTTTAGGAACAGTGTGATAAATTCGCACAGCTTCCCGGGAGCGAATGCGGACTCTGACCACAATTTAGTTGTTATGAAATGTAGAGTCCGTTTCAAAAGGATAAGGCAGGGGTGGCGAGTTAGAAAATGGAATGTAGAAGCATTAGATGGTTGGAAAAGGAAGATATACGAGGGTCATCCGGAAAGTAGTACCCGTTCGTGAAATAAAGACACAAAAGTAAATATTAACAAACATAAAAAATTTTATTTGAAAGAGGATACTTTAAACTACTTCTCAACATAATCTCCAAGCAAATTAAGGCATTTGTCATAACGTGTGACAAGTTTCTGTATTCCTGCTGCATAGTCCTTCGCCGCCAGCTCATTGAGATACGCGAGGGACCCATCTTGCACAAATTTTTGCATAATGCAGATGGTGTTTAACAATTTCATGAACAATTGTTCGAGAAACATTGGGAAAATGCTCACAGATGTCATCAATTGTGACGCGCCGATCGTTCCTCACGAATTCGTCAACTGAGCTCACCAGTTGGTCTGTAATGACAGACGGTCTCTCCGAACGCTCATCGTCGTGTGTGTTCCCCCTCCCCATGTTGAAGTTGCGACACCACCGCCGAACAGACGACTCGTCCATTACATTGTCTCCATACACCTCCTTTAATTGGCGATGAATATCACATGGGCGAACGTTTCTTGCATTGAGGAATTTAATCACTGCCCTCACTTCACAACTGGCGGCGTTCTCAATTTTTTTAAACATTGTAAACAATCACAGAAACAACACAGGCAATGCTAGCGTCACGCAACTTGGCTCAGAGAAGGCAGACAAGCCACTGAAGCTATCTGACCTCGTCCAGCGGCTACTCGCGTCGTCAGCACTTCATGCGGCACGAACGGGTACTACTTTCCGGATGACCCTCGTACAAACAGGCGGTAGAGGAAATCATGGAGGATGGTAAAGAGCTAAGTACTATCGAAGGAAAATGGGAAAGTTTCAAGAAATGGATGCTAAAGCCGCAAAAGACACTATTGGAACCGTTAACGCTAAAAGGACTAGGAAACCATGGATCACGGATGAGATGATTACAAAGATGGATAAGCGGCGAAAATGGATGGAGCAAGGGCAACTGGTGGGAGCAAGGGTTTTCACGGACATTATTCCCTGCATTCACCAGGCAAACGACTTCTGAAACCAAACGACAGTTTCCGTGGACTTCGGAAACAATCAATCAAGATGGCGCTCTATGCGGACAACTTTCATATTACCCGCCAACATTTAAATATAAGAAAACGGCTCTTCCTTTTCCAATATGTCTCGTGTTTTCGCGAGATTGAATATTTGAGAGAATCAGATTTTCCATTCAAAAAATACCATTCATATATGAAAATTATCTAACAGAAATACTACAAAGATGGTGTACACTATTAAATGAAGGACACAATATACGTTTCCTCTGTTATTTCAGATCAGTTCAATTATTTCCACTTTCTTTTAAGAACAGTGGAAAAATACAATGCTTTTCATTCAATGAACATGAGCTTCCGTAAAGTTGAGCCAGAAACAATCGAATACATAGTGTCCAATATTGGCTGTGAATATGAAATGTTACAATCCTATTGCCAATATTGGATATTATAAGAAAACTCATTATTTAGGTAACCATTAACTGGAGTGGAAAATGTGTCAACGGGGAAGGCAACATGGCGAAGTACTGCCCTTGGTCAAGTTCAATATTTGCTATAGGGTTGACGCTTCACTTGATAGAAATACTAATTTGAATTATTACCCTCCTCTAGGTGAGTAGAGTTCTATTCCCACTTTATCAGCCAAAATGCATGCTAGTTTAATGCGATGCCATAAACAATAACATGCACGTAAGATTCCAAATAATCGGCCTAAAAAGTATGTCATCCTGCAAAATTTGCAGCCTCACTGTTTCCCCACTCGTCTTCGTTCCGAGGCCTCTTTCCAATGACTTTAATATTCCCTACCTAAATAATAAATTTGAGCAAGCAATTCGAACGTATGAGGCCACTTTTTGGAATGAGAGTGTATTTGTCCTTTTAAGATTAGGGTCATTATGGGAAAGCTGACAAAGGATATATTAGCTAAAACCTTATGCATTTTAGAGGAATATCCACGCTGAATAAATGGGTTTTTTCAGTCTAAATTACTTGAGCGTGAAAGATTACGTGCGCATGTTGGTGTTGCAATTTCCGTGCCTAAATTTCTCATGAAATGATTCTATAAAAGGTGAAATTCATCATTAAATTATTGAAAGAAAGGAGAGCACTGTCTCCTTTTGACACCCTATAAAGGTTTCAAATTACTCATCCTTGAAATGTTACGGTGAACAGAAGAATCCTTAAAAAGGATAGGAAATGTCGCACGAAGTTGACCAAGCTCTGCAACTTCTTACAAGAATCAGTCAAGTATTAGGGCTAGTGCCTTTGCACACCCGAAGACGAAAATTCAGAATGAATACTGATTGTTCAAGTGAATTTATTGATATTAGCTGTAAGACATTCAATCCCAGGTCGATTTTATCAAAAGTATATTCTACAGTTATAGGAAGTTTTTTCTTAGTCATTTCAATTTACAATTTTTACGGTTTATGCATTGTTTTACTTTCATTAGACCTTTCTTCATTTCCACTTATTTCAGCAATAATTAACTCTCTAATATTTAAGGTATGTACCATTTATAACTATATTTATTTCGTGTACATTGGATATCCAAGTACAGCAGAGTTAATTGCTGCACTTAAACACTTAGACAAGTGTGCAGGCAGTGGACATATTGACCTTCAAGCCCTACCAAAGTTTTTCGATATTTGCATTAAGTCATGCATAGCTATTGCCTTAGCAGTGTTAACTGTGAACTTGTCTCATCAAAAGAAAGACTTATATTCAATGGCGTTCACCACACTAGACATATGTTCACATTTCATTAACATTTCAACCGATCTATATTATGTTTATTTTGTCATATTGATCCAACAAAGATTTCACATGGTTAATACGCGTCTTTTGTGCCTCATGAACGATAAATCTAATAATTATCAAAAAATGAAGAAAAACATGCATAGGATTATAACAGATATAGACTCAATACATGATTCCCTCTGTGATATTGTGGACGATTTCGATTCTAACGCGGGACCGCAGGTTTTGTTCCATTCCATCATCGTGTTCACCAACGGAATTGTTTCTTTATACTACATACTGGGATTGGCTTTTGAGTATATTCCCGCAGATGACACCTACACCGAAATTCTTTCAGTTACTGCAGAGCTAGTGTTGTTGGTCTTCAAGTACGCAATCACAGTTTTTGAGTGCTATCAAACGAGGAAAGAGGTAATGTTTCATCTCTTAACGTAATCCAAATTGAGAGATGAGTTGGATAACATCTATTTGTGCTATAATATTTGTCCAGTATATTTTGATAAAAATAATTAATTCAAGTAATTATTGCGCCAATTTAACTCTATCTCTATCTGACTCAGCTATTTCTGAAATATACCCTAGTAAGATGTAAAGGGTAAAGGTTCAAGGTTTGTAATGGTCCAATTGATAGCAAGGTATTTATTAATTTCCTTTCATGAATCGAACGTGACTACACCTCCCTTAAGGCGGAACGAAGTGCAGATCTAGTGACACACGCCTTGACGCATGCAACGTGGGATAAGCGTTCAGAAAAGAAGGCAGGAAATTTTTAATTCTCAAATTACTGATATTCCATGTACAGAATGTTATTTCCAAATCTGTCTGATCTGAGTATTTTTTTGTGTCCAAAGAGATGGAAAAACTGTGACTCTAAGTATTTTTTCTCATTGAGCGCCGGGTGAGCTGAGGTACGCTAATTCAGATTTCTTAATTCAGCTTAAATTATTTAATTAACGACTGCATTGTAACCTAATTTAAAAACAAAGCTATGCAATATTTTTAGATATACATTGAACTGATACAATGCCTCATTTCTCAGAAGAAAAATAAAATTGGATAGTCAGTAGGTAGCAATTTGCGAGTACGAGGACTTAATATGAGTAGGGAATTTGAGCTATATTATAAATATAACAAGCATAATTTTATATGTAATTTTTTATAATTTGAGTTAACCTAAGTTAAAAATATCTTAAGAAGGTAAATTTATTTTAAAGTATCGGATATTCATAACCTTATGCCAAAATAAAAACTTCGCGCCAAACAATTAACATTAAAACAAGTCATTATTAAAATCAGTATTTTATAATAATAAAAATACCGTTTCAATCTTACATATACACTTTCCTGACCAGTTTTCCGCAGATGGTATTGTATATGCATATTCCCATTATTTAATGTTACGATTTTAAGGAGGAACGGACTCAGATATTCCATTTCCCTTAAAGAATTCATATTCCTAACATTGAGTAACCAGCTAGCCGGTTACTCGATGGGACTACGTAAGATTATTCTAGCATAATAGGGGTAAATTTGCAATCTAAATTTACAACTGATATAGATAAAGAGATAATAATAGAAATCATGGCAATTTATTATATTTGCAGCTTCAACTTTTCTCGATGCAACTGCTACAGAAGAGGGTTAATTTTACCGCCTGCGGTTTTTTCCCAATGGATCCGACTATACTCACATCTGTTGGTGATTTATTTCAAATAGTTTTAAAATACACACACTTATATGGCAAATGTTCAGTACCAGTACTATATCCATCAATATAATGCATGCTAATTCCTCCATTAATAAAGCATATGCTATATTGTTATTTTCCAAAGTCATACCATCAATGCAACATATGACATGACATATTTTTCTTTTCCATGCTTACTTCTCGTACGCTGCTGATTAAACACGGAGATGGCAGCCGCTGTAGCCACGAACCTGGTAATCCTTGTGCAGTTCCAGATGGCGCTTTCTGAATCACAAAGAACGAATGCTGAAACAACATCAATTCCCGACATTGAAAATCATACACTTGTCATAACAGCTTTGGCACCTTAACCAGACGTGCAAATTTCATCACACTCACTCACACAATTATTTTGTGAGTGAGTGTGTGCCCGCATTTAACGGAAAAATACCCAATTTCATTATAAAGGTAATGAATACGGAAATAAATCAATTTTTGCACCTTATTGAATAACATTTTTTACATATATTTCATGCTTTTTTAATTAATTTTGTTTGGTATTCGCAATCGTAAGTACACATTGTCGTGCAAATGGGGACGTGAAATATTTATGTGGACGCATGAAAAATGCTGGAGCACGCATAGAAACGCATGGAGTTACTGATGAATCCCATTATCGTCCAACTTATTGAAACATGAGGTCAAAATTTAGCAGATATAGGTAAGACCGGGCCGTTTTTACTTTCAAATTCAAGGTACTGGACTTCTTATTTCGGATTGATGCTGAAATCGCAGAAAATATATCCAATAAGCAAGATGCATTACATATTTTTACGTCTTAAGAATAGCAGGTTTTCCAAATCGAGATAGGAGCATACATATGTTGTAATACAATACATGAACGCTCGGAAAGACATAAAACATAACTTATCTCGAATAATGCAATCAAAAAAGCTATAAATGACCAGATGTTGAGTATTGCCAATTGTATTTCTTGAGGCACACTTTCTTGATAAGATCGAAGGTCGCGTTGGAAAAAATAGGTAAAAGTTAATATTTTTTAAATTATTAAGAATGCCTTATTTTTCACCACTATATTAGTGGCTGCGTTTCCTGTCCTTAAGCAATACAATAATATTTATCGATATTATTTTAAAGATTTATTTCCTTAAGAAGGGTCAAAACCTAAACCTGTATTCAAATAATCAATTTTACTTTAAGCTGACAGAGAAAAAAATCTTAAATTTCTATACTACTCTCATTATCTAAGACAGCCTTAAATGGAAACATTGGATCAACCAATTTTTAACAGCCAGTATTTCATCAATGCGTAAAAAACGGATGGCGCTGGAACTGTTTCCGACTGAAGATTTAGAAATAATAGCGCTTGACTCAAAATTACGATATACAACGATAACTGGAAGTTTTAAGCTTTAAAAGGTTTCTCCGTATCAATGTATTTTATGAAATAAATAACCGGGGCTCTTTCCTGTTCTCCTTCAAGTGTTGCAGTCAGACAGGCGGTTAAGGGAGAGGCCACGTATTTAAAATGTAGCTCTATACGTAAAAACCAAACAAAGTGAATTGGCGAGCAGCGCAAGGAACCTCGGCCTTTCTCAACTCCAGACGCCTCTCAAGGCTCCACCCTCAGGGAAGCACCTCAGGCGCTAATTATTTCCCAACCGCACTACTGTCTATGTGAGTAAGAGAAGAATGAAGATCGTGCTCTCTCTCTCCGCTACGAATTAATGCTGAGGCTCATCCCCTACGTGCTATATTATTCTGGAAACGGGATATTTCCCGTTGCCAAGGAGTTCCTAGGTGGGAAAGGGTTAGTCTCCCTCGTTAAGCCACCCTTACGCGCCTCCGCTACGTTTCCTCCAACCCACCTCCACCTTCAAATCCAAATGCTGTTTGTTTATCTTTAGCCTGACTCCTCAAAAACAAACACGAGCCGGCGATCCTTTCGTAGACGTTTAAACACTTGAAAGTGCGCCTTCGTGTTTGCATTCCCTCCATTTTCTAATAACGGAGCGGAATTGGAAGAAGTTCCCTTAATTGGGTAAAAAGATGATTTTTAATTGAAAGTTTTTTTTCCAATTTGTATTAAAAATTACGTGCTTGCATTTATTCAAACTCATTTAGTTCAATTACTTATAAACCGAGGCATTCATCTTATACAAGCAACTAAAATCGGTGGGTTTTTTTGGAGTATTTTTTCCAATTTTGCAAATTGTACAGATTGGACTTGTAGTGCTTAACATGCTGTGCAGGTAATTAACTGGACTGGAAGGTTTAAGGTATGTTTTATTCATAAACAACAACCAACATCAACCAGTGTACTGCTATTATTCAAATTAATATGAAAAAGGACACAGTTAAACAAAAATATAATTTACAGGATTTTTTTAATTTATTCCATGGATCGGTCTTCCCTCGTGAAAAAGTAGCAAGACTGGAACGAATGGAAGACGTTGAAGGAAATGAAATGTCCCGGCATTAAATGCAATCGAACGGGGAGTTATATTTTGTCACCATGAGAACGAACACACACACGATAAGGGCTTTATTTTCATAGACACAGCTTCTAAGAAAACTTAATGCTGTAATCATTTACCTTGGCCTGTTGACGTTAGATCTTCTCTTATTCCCAATTGTTTTCAAAGATAATTAAACATTTTATTTGACGGAATACAAGCAAATTCTACGAATGAATACTCCGATTACTTTAGTTTTCAACCAACATTTACAAAAATAGTTTAAGTATATCTACACCTTTACAGAACTAATTACACACGTACCCACACACAAGCACATACACATATATATGTATACATAACTGCAAACAAAGTAATCAATCCTAAGGTCGGTTTGGTAGGTGATAGTAGATTTCACTACTAAGCCCAAATCACACATCACGGTAGGGGGGCCAGTTGATTTCCATCTGCCGGCTATGGTTTCCCAAGAAAATCTGGTACCCAAATAATCTCAAAGCTTAGGTGGAGCTGAGGATGCCTAAAGAGGCTAGCCCGGGAATCAATCGCGAACTGGTCTTTGACGAGTAGCGTTCGGGATTCTAGAGGATATAGGATTCCAGAAGTGCTCCTCAAAACTTCAGGGGCTGAGGAATATCGGAATGCAAACCTTCACCACTGTGGGTATTCGTGGTTTCTAGATGTTGTCTTAGTAACAAAATATGTCTAAAGAGGTGTTGTGAATTTTATTTGGTGCTTAATATTTTATAGCCCAAAGGAATTCCCGTAAGGAATTTTACTAAAAAAAACTATAGCAAGCGACCCAGCATTCAGTTCGATAGGTAAAGTGAGGGCTCACCTATCACCAAGCGAAACGGCACGTTGGCGAAAGCAATATGTACGATTATTAAAGGGTTAAGTAAGAAAAGAGTATCACCAAGATGTAAAGAAAATTATGATCTGAAATGAAAATCAAGGTAATATAAGACATTTTAAATCAAAGTAGCTCATTAAAATGGGTTTACATACGGAGTAATCGATATCAATAGACCTATATCCTTCAAATTAAGAATATCTTCCACCACTAACTTGAAAACTACCAATACATTAATAACAAAAATATTGATATATGCAATGCATTTCATTATTTTCTCTCGGAGCTGGAATTTGACTAATCTTGGGTAAATAAGATATTATAAGAGTCATTGACCAATTTACTATTGTGCCGGCTGTCTTTGAGGAATTATACGAAACTAACTCTTTCAGCTTCACTCAAAGTTAACAAAAAAACCGGGAAAAGCACTATTTTCTTATCTTTTGGTACACATATACGTTTTTTGGCTTGTCTACGATTTTTTCCAAAAAATGGATCAAAGAATCTGTATCAAATTTTGTGTGAAAAACGAAATTAAGTTCGCGGACGCATTCAAAACGCTGACTTCGGCATTTGGAGAAGCTACCTTGGACCGAAGCAACGTTTATCTGTGGTACAAAATGTTCTCAGAGGGCCAAGCTCAGTGCTATCAAGGATAAATGGGAATACATCGAAGAAAATGGAGGAATTTAAACAAGAAGTTAGCCAAAAGGAAGTACCAAGAGTTAAACAATAAATTGAGACAGGCAACAAAGGCAACAAAAAACAAAGAGGCTCTATGGACTAATTCGTAGTATCTATGAGAAAGGAATCGGGCCGGCAGACTTTGTGAGATCAGTGTTAGTTCCTTTTCCGAAAAATATAAAGGCCATATCATGTGAGGACTCTAGAACAATGGGTTTGGTTTCCCACGCAGCTAAAGTTGTTCTCAGGATCATCAACAAAAGGATGAAGAGCAAGAAAAATGATTACTTATGAGGTGAACAGATTGGGTTAAGGAATGGGAGAGGCACGCACGACCCCGTTGCAGTAATAAGATCACTAATCGAGAGGAATTTAGAATATAATCAGGTCGTATTTGCCTGTTTCGTAGAATTCGAAAAAATGTTTGATTGATTCAATCGGGAAAAACCAATGAAAATATTGCAGAATATAGGAATATACTGGAGAGACAGGAGGCTAATCTGCCAGCAACCTGTGCATGTCTCAGACTACTATGGCACGAGTAGGGAACGGAGAGTCCGGATGGGCAGTAATAGGAAGAGGTGTAAGGCAGGGTTGCCCATTATCATCGTTGCTGATCAACTAAAATAAGGAGGACAATTCAAGAGGTATTGGAATTACTGGAGATAGGAATGAGAATCGGAGGGGAATGCGTAAAATCAGTTCAGCTTGCGGATGACCTTGCTGAGTGAATTGGCAATTAAGTGCAATATATACGGGATGAGAATACATATAAATTAAACAAAAGTTATGCGATTTTCCAGAAAAAAAGGCTAAGCTAACGTTTAAAATAGTAGAATACAAACTAGAGCAGACAGAACATTTTACGTATCTCGGAAGTGTTTTGGACCAACATGGCCAAAGTAGTAGCCGCGTAAGGAGAAGAGAAGGGAGTTGAAGACAGGTACGTTTAGTAGGGATGTTAAGAAAAGGCTCGTCAAAATGTAGACATGGAGCGTAGTTATGTATGGCCCGGAAACGTGGTCATTGAAGCGGGATGACAGAAGAAATTCCGATTTAAAAGCCTCCAATTCCGATTGGAGCCCTTAGAAATGAGGGTGTTGCGAAGAATGGAGAAGGTGAAATGGAGAGAAAGAATAAAAGTGAGGAATATGGTGAAAGAGGACAGGGGATTTTTGTCAGAAATCATAGGGAGGCAGGATATGTAGATGAAGGGAAGAAGGAAGTATACAGAGAAGAAGAGGGGCCTGTTGTAGAGTAGGATTTTTGGTAATGTTTTTTTATTTATTTTATTTTTTTATCGACTTAATTGGGCGAGGTTGAGACTAATAGTTCCTTTTTCCAGCTAACCCTTTTTTTAGGGGAAACAAAATATTATTGGTAGTTTCGTCCATCCAAAACCTACCTTAACCGGTAGATTTTCCAATAAGATATATATGTGTGTGTGTATATATATATATATATATATATATATATATATATATATATATATATATATATATATATATATACACACACAGGGTTCGTCCGGAAAATAAGTGTAATGAGCTCAGGAAAAAAAATGTATTACACTTTTACATATCTTAAGCTAATATTCCTCAAAATAGGACCCTTGTGAGTCGATACACTTGTTCCAGCGGCGTTCCCATTCCTGGAACGCTCCCGCGAAGGTATCATCGGGAACCTCTCGAAGACACGTCGTCACGGCCTCTTTGACGGCGTCCAAAGTCCCTTATCGCGTTCCTTTCAAACTCCTCTTTATCTTCGGGAACAGAAAGAAGTCTCTAAAAAATGTGGATGATTTTTGCAGTGGTCCGCAAGTTGTGTCGCGATATCCAAACGATTGAGTCTTTGATCATCACTGAGCACTTTCGGCACCAACTTTGCACAAATTTTTCGCATCTGTAATTGCTCCCTAATAATATCGTGCACTATTGTTTTTGGCACATTACACTGCTCTGCTATCATCCGAACACTAAGGTGACGATCAGAGTTCAGTACATCGCGAACTTTTCGCACATTTTCGTCGGTGAGTGTCGTTGATGGGTGTCCAGGCCGTGGTCCGTCGTCGACCTCTTCTCTGCCCTCCACGAACATCTTGTGCCACCGAAAGATCATGTTTCTGGACATGGCTGACTCCCCGTAAGCCTGGTTAATCATACCGACAGTTTCGGTAGACGATTTCCCAAGCTTTACCGCAAATTTGATGGAATAACGCTGCTCCAAAAACTTCGGCATCGCGTTCCGTGACGTGGGTCGAGCGTGGACGTTCGCGTTAACAGAGCTCCTCACTACACCACAGCTCAGAGCCGACTGCCTTTTTCAGCGTCGCTTGCCAACATACCCCCCTCCAATCGCAGCCCGTCAGAGCGGTGCTGGGCGCGCCTGGAGCGGCGGGAAAAAATCAGTACACTCATTTTCCGGACGAACCCTGTATATATAATGTGTATATATATATATATATATATATATATATATATATATATATACACACATTAATGTGTATATATATAATACAAATCTCTAATACAACAGGAATAATTAAATGACTTATTTTAACCAGGTTACTCTTCAAAATTATCTCTACTGCAATATGATTAGTATATATGCACATATATATGTATATATATACATACAGGTATACATATATGTATAATCTGTATTTCCTTACGTATCCCAATTTATTGCTCAAAAATAATATATTATTTCATTTTCATTAGAGAGTGTCATCTTCAGCCTCGCGCTCAATTTTTCTGTTAATTAGCAATAACAATACAATTCCAAATAAGCATAAATATTGCGATAGTTTATTTCAAATAAACTGACACGTAGTTTCCGATAAAGTTGGAATAACATGAAATTTATCACGAAGAGGAAGCATTTCCACTAGAAAAATCTACGGGACCTTACGGCGGATCTGTACTTTTTGGAAGAATGCTTTTAAATGAAACAACGATACGAAATAATAATAAAACCTTCTATACCCAATAAATGAATCTAACCATTCATTCGCAAACTGTGTTCTCTCATCGAATCCTAGAGCTAGCTTTCCAAACAAAAACCTCCCTGTCCGTTTAACAAAAAAATACGTTTGATGAAACGGCTCTTTTTGAATTGTCCCCGTGGTCCATTCACAAATGCATAGCTTTTTGCGAGAACAAAAGAAGAATTATTACGTCCGCACTGCAGAATAGGGGGAAATACGAAATTCCCCTCTCCCATTCGCCTGCTCCGCCTCTTGAGACCCCATCAAAATTCCCGTCATATTCCTCTTAGGCTATTTTTTCCGGTTTTATCTCGGAAACATTTCCTTGTCGGCAACTAAGGCCTTTCGCTCTCCCCATCTCGGACCCTCCTATTTCATTCAAAACATCTGACTTTCCACCCAGCAGTGCCTTCATTTTATTCATCCTGGTTTCTAATATCGCTTGGCACATGAGGGCCTTAGATAAGAAATTGCACCACCCCTCTCTTGCCCTGCTCCGTTTACATCAGCTTCGCATTCGAATGCCTTTCACCCTTGACCTTAAGCTGATATGGCTACTTGCTCTTCGGTTCTCTGGGGAGAGGTTTTTTACTTATCTTCCTCAAATAAGTCTTTTTTCTGTGGAATTTTTACCCAAAAAAAATAAATCCACTGAATAAATAATGCAAAACTTAGTAAGAGTTACTAGTTATCTGAACGTTGAATCCATTGTATTTCTTATAAAAACGGTTGGAAAAATTCTCCACATTACCATTAATCTTCAAAGCATACTCTAAATGGTCTGTTTTCTTACCCCATATCTTTGGATTAATTAAAATACTCTGCCCCTCTGAATCCTTCGGACGCTTAGTGCAAATTTACTAATCTTTGGTGCTAATTTTTGGCTTAATAACAAACTTCAACAACATTGCCGTTTCCTTGTTCTATTGACCATTGGGTGCGATTGGTACGGTGATTAGCGTTTCATTTGCGTCGTATTCCATGTTTCCAGAATAAAACTATTGTGATGGAGTCCTTTTTTCATTGTATTCCAACCAATACTTAATTACGGCAAGGAAAAGTAATTAATGCATTTCTTAGGATCTACTGTGAAACTGGTGCGCGCCCATTAGCAACATTTGTTGAACTATAAACTTAAGTCTCAGTCAGCTGTCTCTCAAGCACTCTTCTATTTTACAGTAAACGTAGCATAAACTTGTCCAACTCAAGTGGTTTCTATTAAACTTCACCATGACTTCCTCTTACCGCTTTGGCAATGGATATAATTAAGGTAAAACTAAAACATGAATAACTTTTAATTTTATTTCTATTACTAGCGGCCGAATAATTCAGTGGTTAGAGAGTCCGACAAAGTACCAAAGGACCTTCCAGTTTCAAATCAGGTGATTCCCCTGAACATTCCCTTCTTCGCTCAATGCGTGAGGTTTTCAGGGTGTAATATCTTTCCGCGAAATTATATGCACCCGAGAAAAGTTAACATCCCTCTGTCCTAATGCTTGAATTTAACGCGCACATTTACTTGTTAGTGGCTAGTTCTACCCTGGTCCATAAAATCAACTTTCCGGTTGTGCAGTGTATTTTTTCTTAAGTTGCAATATAATACACTTTTAGATAGCAGAAGCAAGGCAAGGATTATTAATCAAAGAGGTCAGAAGGGAGCAGTAATAGCGAGGTATTATTATCTATTTCATAAAGTACCTTTCCTAACGCAAATATTCAGTATCATTAGATTTTTATCATTCTATAGCTTTCGTCAATCAAAAAACTAATTACCGTTCCAGGATAATTACCGATAAAATCCATTTGCCCAGAAGATTGGAAATCGCAATCGGTATAAATTGCCACTTACCCATATTTTTCCCAGCGCTTTACAATTTGCAATTAAAGTCCATAATGCAAATCACCAGACAAATTATTATAAACGATGACGACTGCTATGTGTAAGAAGTGAAGCAATAAAAATCATTTTATCAGCCACTATAAATATCGACTTTGATGGAAACCGCGGCCATTAATATCATTGATTGCCTGCTAACGCCCCGTGGCTTGTTATGCGCATTGATAACAAAACAAAGCGCTTCCTATCTATAATTTGTATGAGTAAAAAAAAAACACATCCGGATAAAGTTGCACGTAACGCGGACCATAGGAAAACTTTCAGCACGGATAAAATCGAAGTTCCCAGTAAAATCTCTCTCTCTCTCTCTCACTCTCTCTATCAGGCTTCTTTCCGCTAGTGAAAGCTTTGCACTCGAAACGTTATGGATGCGGATGCACTTATAATTAAATCCCCCGCGGTTCCAGCAAGAACCGAATGAACCATCGATCGGAATTAAAATGTGGCTCGCATTAATGCAATTAAGAGCATGGCGGTTGAAGGTACGAAATTGGCGAGGCGGGAGTTAATCTAATGCCCTAGAACAATATATTCGGGAAGGGGCAGGAGAGGTACAGAATCTCATTCGACCCGTCCCTACGTTCATTACAGCCGCAAACTTCCCCTCTTTTCCCTCTCTCTTCAACGCCCTATCCTGTCTTATCCTCCTTTTATGCCAAACCACGGAACATCGGAACCCGCTAAGTCAATTTCCGATAGAGAGGTATCCTGGAGCCAAATGAATTATCCTCACTGTATAATTCTGCTCCACCACCAACCTTGCCATTGACAATGAGGTGGATCCCCTGGCTTCCAACACATTGAGACGAGACCAAATTCGCTCGTGCCTTGCGGCGATTAGGAATCCATCAACTCCCGACTTCCTCCAGAGCCTCCTCCTCTTCTTCCCAATCGGTCCACCCTCCTTTCCCACCAGCCATTTCTCTGAAGGGCTCCCGGTATATAAGGACTCCGAGCTTAGACCTCGTTGCCTCGTGTAACGGCGAAGATTGTAACTTCTCATACTGCCTCACCCGTGAGGATACTGCTGATGGAATCTTGAGTAAAATGAAGTCTCACCCCCGAAAATAAATATAAGCGACGAAACCGTCCAACAAACTTCAATCATTCCAAATGGATAGATAAATCATATTTTACGCAAGCAAAAAAGTAAACTTTGACCATTATCGGCTCTGTTTAGACAACAAGATGAAATACTGTTTACTAGCTACCAATTTTTTACAACATACCAGTGAAATTGCATCGGTGTATTACTGAATCTAAATTATTTCAATATTTGAACGTTCTCCCTTTAGGGCATTATATTAGGTACGTTCGACAAAATCTCTTTAAAATTAAAATCCCTCTAATTTTCCAAAGATAGTTCGTCTCCAATTTTACAACTAGTTTGATAAAATAATAACGATAACTTTCCTTTGTTGATATCAAGTCAACATAGGGAAAATAAAATAAAAATAACAATTGTAAAAGTGGATTCATAAAATGACCACGTTGTGGAGCAAACAAACCTAAGGCTGATTTACTACCAAGCTCGGACCTAACTCAGCCTGGAAAATAACTGAAAATTAAAATTTTTAAAAGTTATATTTACAACCGAATCAAGTAGTGCACGCGAAGCGAACAAAAATTGAAAAATTGAGAGATATTTTAGAACACTGGTAAATTTATATTCTTCCGATTGATGCTAAATTGAAGAAAATAATGGGACACTATTATCTAGAGGTATCTATATCATAGAGGTAATTTTGTAGCAAAATTGAGTTTGTCAATACATATATTACAGTTAAGAGGTGTGGCGATGTAAGTAAAAAAAGTACTTTCATTAAAATATCGTAAAAAAGTGAAATTGCCAAATGGGATCATTCTTAGTGATTACTGAGCCTCACAATATTCTTTAAAATCTTAATTGAAATACTTTCCCTAAATATTTGAAAACTTTCGTTATTTCTCTCCATACGATGATTATTAGAGCATTAGTATCTTTTTTACGTGAATGTTGTCAGGAGAACATGGCACAACTATATCATCCATTCTGCTTTTAAAATGTTATTTATCAAGGGAAAAAATCTAAAGATTCGTGTCACCAAGTATTCTCTGTGGTCGAAGGATATGGCGATGAAAGTTCACTGGCTCTGCTCTGGAGCCCCTTTTTTACTCAAGTTCGTAATTTTCTGATGTGGTAAAGTTCAATGAAACTTTCGCTATTTTTTGAGTAATATGTCAAGTTCTCAACGTAGTATGCCGTTAGGAATCCTAATAGCTTCGTAAAATATGCATTCTATGCTTGTAAAACTGAAATAGTTCTTGCAAAAACAACTACAGATGACAAAACAAACAGTGGAAATATCTAAGTTGAACCACAACGATGTGTGCAGTATCAAAATATCACTGAGTTCTCGAGATCCTTCTCGAGAAATATTTTTTGTCCTGGTTATCCAGAAATACATGCCGGATGAGTAATTGTTTATACTAGTGCGTTCATCTGGCTAAAGCGTGAGGGTCCTCAGATCATAAATCATTGTGCAATGGCCCTCCAATCGTTTTGCGGTAATGAAATGGAAGGGTTTATTGTTTAAAAAATCAAATCGGAAATATTGAAGAGTAATTTATTCTACTAGGAATGCAATCATGCACCACCATTAACGATGTCGTTCGGATGTTTAATTACTACTTCTTCCGCTATAATTTCGTGGAACAAGAAATTGCAATAAATAATTGCAACGTCCTCAGAATTTAGATCAAAAGATCTTGGATCGATCAGTCGATCCTGATCACCTTACATGTATGCTCTAACCTTGTGCAGGATACATATTTTGATGCCAACATAGTTCAACTATAATGGCCCTCATACGTTTAATTATAGAAAATAAATTTTCAAAATATTTTATAATATATTACATCACGCCGAAATCTAGAAATAAAGAGGCAAACATTATTACAGACAAACCAGGAAAGTCAGGTAAGAGACTGCTTAAAATTTACTTATACTCGATATTATTTAAATAAATTCACTACATAGGAATAGACCTCGTTTCATGCCATGAAAATTTTCGACAAAAAATAGACAAAAAAATATGTAGGCCATATAATGACTTCTAGAAAATTACCTTCTTGCTCTATTTTATATGAAATTATATGAAAAACGCGAGAAATTTATTTTTCTATACCTACCCAAATGCGCAAACGGAATGAGCGTAAGGGTAGCAAATATTAGGCTGGAATATTTAAACAGTCTACCCACCAGAACCCTTAACAGATTGATGAATCCCTATGAATAACAGGAACCTCAAAAAATGGTCAGCTTTATTGACTTCCACAAATTTAAATGTACAGAGGGAAAACTATGTGGGCATATTTAGTCGTTTTATATGCTTTCATGCGTCACACCACGATCGCGCGATTACATAGAGGCTGTTAAATGCGTCAAGAGAACAATGAGTTACGTTTGTTAGTTTACACATGATCCATCAATGTAAACAATAAACTTAATTATTAAAAGAGAAGTAACTGCCTTTGGTTAAGTTGCAATCATTAATTTAATTCAATTCCAACCCTCATCACCACTCTTATTCATGAATATTCATGCGGCGCGTATTTTTTTCAAACTTTCCAGAATTATTTTCCGACATATTGGATACCATAAGGATAAGGACATATTGGATGGACATAACGAATACCATAAGAAATGAAACGCTAGGAAAAGAGTAAAGAGGATCTTTAATGATGACTGATCACAAAAATGCCGGACATGGAGGCGTATCTTTAAGAATAATTTCAGCAATGTCGCCGCTGAGAAGCGCAGCCGTGGCCTCGTCAATGGTGCCATAGGTAGTCAGAAAGCAGTTAGCGAACTAAAACACTTGCTATTTATTCCGACCACCCAACTTTTTGCATTTTCCAACCACGGCCACTTGCTAACGTAGAATTTTTTTTTTGTTCGAATCCCTAACCCTCTCCCGGATACCGTTCGGCACTTGATTTTTTTACAGTGCTTCCGCAGGGTTTTTTCAGCGCCCGCAAAAAGAGAGCCTGTGGAGTTTAGCCAACGGGGCAGAGGAGGAGGAATGGGACGGCAGGAGGGAGTGGGTATTTGCAAACTGTTACTGTGTGCTCACTATGTGGGCCAGGCCGCAATTTATGGCCAAAGCGCTATTCCGCTGACGTTTATGCTGATGAGAATGACTGGCCCCGTTTAAGCGGGAGGGAGGGTGAGGGCTGGCAGACGTAGGGGTAGAAAAGACCGACGGACGGAGGTGCTTCCGGCAGTGCTGGCGCGGCGGAACTGGGAACTAACTGCGCAGATAGTTCCCCACCCCTCTCCCGTTCACGCCCTTTTAATTTAATCCTTTTTTTTAATTCCATTTCTTTCCCTCTTTTACCAATCCCCCCCAACCATAGACCGTCGCCCTCCAGCGGGCTATTTCTATCTGCTCTGCTGAATCTACGCGGTCTATTACAGCCACTGAGTGCCTTTTAAACCCACGGCAGTAGGTAAATAGATTGGGAAGTGATTAAGACCGTGGCAAAAATGCGGTGAATGGTGCTACTCGCTTAGTGTTTACTTCGATGAACCTAAGGTTATAGTTAAGCCTCCCCAATGAGTTATATCGACTTTCCATCAGTAAATGCGAATGATTTGGTTGAAATATTTTGCTTTCCCGTAGTGAATGTTTAATGAGAAATAAATGATAACGGTGAAAAAGCATTGATTCAATCCAACCAATTCAAAGGGTGGCCTTAGCACAAAGTATTGGCTATCGATTAAAACTTGGCCGGTAGTTATATCTGTGAGACCTATAAACCAGGGATACTGTATGTCGACGAATTTACTTTTAATCATCGAAATATGGTCAAATAATGGAGAAACCAAATGACAATAAATGATTCCAGTTATCTGCTATAGGAGCCCACCTCATGTATGACTCTCACAATACATTTCTAAAATTTTCCGATCTTCATACTATAGCGTACTCCTATTTTGAATTAAATCAAAATCATTTGTTTTTTATTTACATATTAAAAATAGAACGGACTGATACAAATAAAAACCGGGTAGAGATAAACAACAATCTATTGAATACAATATATTCTAAAGCGATCAATATACCGGATACTGCCTCACAGACGTCTGGATAACAGGATTAAGATGACTAGGTATTAAAATAGGGCATAAAGACGTTCATAAATTATAGGAATGTATTAACTTTGAGTGCTTCGCTCAGTTTGTACTATGGCCATAAATTTTGGATGTGACAACGAATGTTTGAAGCCATATATCCGACAGTATAGCTCAACGGCAAAATTAATCTCTATATATCCGACGGCATGAGAAAGGAACTTCACTGCAGGTTTAAGGATATTAGACGGCTTTAGTCATGCTGCGTTATAAGCTCAAATGTATGCGAGTGGCACCCACACTCTTTGGAAACCCTGTAGACACATTACCTCTCGCACCAAATCAGGTTGTCAACATAAGGAATGGGTCTACGCTAGAATTGGGTCTACAAAATGGACTCCAGACGGCTTGAATTTTGCTGTCTCAACCAGTGGAGATATCCATAAGCATTGGAAGTAGATTGATCTTCTTTACTTGGGTATTCATAAATTATAAAATTTCTGTTATCATAGCAAAATAATTTCTGCCTCATAATGCTATTTTCTCGGCGCCTTCAGTGTAACAGAAAAGACAAGACGATGAGAATCGGAAAAGAAATAAGATTTCGAGTTCCGAGTTACCTCATGGCTCCCAGCGCAATTTTTTCTATAATTTAGAAAATGTTCAATGTTTAGGAAGTTCACCCAGCAAATACTATGTTCATGCTCACTGTTAAGAATATATCTTCTCAGAAATCATGGAAAGGGGAGAAAATTAAATAAACTTCAAAACATTATCGAAGAAAATAAAGTTAGTTCTCAGATTTTTGAAAGGCACCATTCTTAATTATCAAAATAGAAGCTAGAGGGCCCGAATCGCTAGCTCATCACTCCCGAAAAAATACGTATTTTAATAATTTAATTTGCTCTATCCTTGAACTGATTAGTTTCTCAGATCGATTCCAAAATATCAAGGCGTGTACTATGTGAGGTATAATGAAATAAGAAAGTAACCCTTTCGTTTTCTCATATTTCATTTTCGACTTTCCCGCTATGCATGTTGAACTTGTTTATTCAAAGTTAAGTCTGCTATAAGATGACGCGTATTTCCGCAGTCTCCAGCGATGATGTCCATAATCCTCACCGCATGGATCCCCAAACCTCATTTCATCAAACTTCTCCGAATATACCGCCTAGTGCATGTGAGACCATGTACATTTCCGACACCTTTTGTAGAAAAAAATGATCCGACGCCTCGGAGAAACGTTTCACCATGCGCAAAAACTTGGTCATGTCAGTCATCAATTTGTTTGAAGGTGGATAACCAGCACTAATGTTTCACCGAAGGATATGAGAGTGAGACATGGAAACAGGCGATAAAACACAACTCTCCTTTTGAATTCAAGTGCACGTCTTAGAACTGAAGAAGATTTCAAAGGGCGAATGTCTTTCGAATAAAAATACCATCAGAGCCCAGGAAGTTAGGGGCATTTAAAGACTGCACATTGTACGTTTATTGGTTTCCATATTAAATGGTGCCCAATATATATTCGGATATGAACGTTTAAGGTAAGTGTGGAAGAAAAGACGATCTTAGGCCTGGGAAATATTCTGAACGTTTTATCTACCGAATTAAACGGAGGTGATTGAGGGATGTGAATTGCTCCTCCCATCTCATAAGTTGCACCGTTATCTCTTGCAAATATGGAAGATTACGACTGTAGGACGCTGTCGTGAAATCTGTTATAAACCTCATCACCCGCACCCATATCGCGGCGGAATATCCTCCTTTAACTGTCCATTGGGAATCGTTTCCAGAGCTGTTGATGCCGTAAGCTTAATAGCATGCTGAAAACATTTTTAAAAAATTCGAGTACTCGCGAAAGCCATTTAAGCCTCTTTTTGCAAGTCAGTGCAGGATTTTTCATATTATTTATTTTTGATTGCTTTTCTTTTATCTATTCCTTTAGCTATTATAAACTACGATGGTAATGTTTTTGCCCTAATATTTTATATTACGGAGAACCGAAGACGCAGAATTTTATTATCTTCAACTTAGTAGTTTCTAGCGTTTTTGCCGTCTCGATCAATGAATTACGTACGTGTTTTAAACGGATTATAATTTAAAAATACATATTGCTAAAACTATTTCATTTCAATCTCTGAAGCTTCTGTCGGTAAGATGAAATCCAGCTGGCATAAATGTACGTCATTGAAATCAAAACTGACTTTGGACTTAAAAATGTATCGTCGTCTTAACAAAAGAAACACCAACGTGTCTACATGTCTAAACCAGTTAGGGCAGTTTTCTGATAAAAATTACGCGATAGCTGCATCTTTGTGTGTGTGCAAAGATGAGAATAAATAAGGTACTGTGGGCAGAATAAATTGAAACCTTTTAATTTAACTGAATTGATTAAGTATTGGCGAAAAATGTCCGATTGAATATTTAACTGACTGTGAAATGTATTGCACCGATTAATGGATTTTCTAACTTATAGCTCAAACTCTTGAAATAGGACATATTTAAAAGGCCAGTCAAAAAGTCTACGGCATAAAGTTTTTATTTATTGGCTAAATAAGTCGTTTAAAATATTTTCTGATCCGCTTGACTCTTTCGTCATCAGTTGCGTAGTTGCCAGGTCTCAGTTTTATAATCTCATAGGTTCGTTGGATAATATTTGAGGTGATGCCCCATCGCCACCCTAAATGGTGTTTTTAACGTGGCAACATTACTCGATGGCCACAACACTGGGGTCAGAGGTCTTTCCCGGCGCCCCAATGAAGAATAGTCGCTGCGCGGACTACCTTTCGTCTGGCTCTTATCCTTCAACATATGTTGCATTGGTGATCCTACCAGGAGAAAGTATCATCGCTCCCGCTAATCTAGCTCTAGGGATCATCAGAAAGCACAATCCCTTCCACCACGTCGAGGTTGTAAGCCACAGGGAGAGTAAGCTAATTCAAAAAATAATGATATAAAAATAATATAAACTATTATAAAAAATGGGAAAATCTCAACCGCGGAATACACAGAGAGCCGAACGAAATAACAGGTACGGTAGATAGGAAAAACTTCAGGAAGCCATGGGTTACAGAAGATATGCTTGAATATGTATGGATATGATGAAGAATGGACAAAGAGTTTATTTCACCGCATCGAATGTTGCTCAACGAACTGAAGCACCTCAGGCGACACCATTGACGAGTTTCTTTGCGACTTGCCGAAGCAATCCGTTTGACCAAACGTTGCTTTACTCAGAGACGCCAAGTTATTACACTTGGAACGCTTCATCGAAGGAATTTCAAAGTCTGAAGCAAGGCGACGCAGTTCCTGGTCATCCGGATGTGCGCTCTGCTGATACTTTTGACCTTATTAAGACAGTTCATCCGAAGAATTATGAATTCTTCTATTTGCGGTTGATGCAGGTGAATGTTAGAGGGCCAATATCATTCGAATCACCACGAACTGTTAATGGTATAGTGTGCCCAATATTTCGTGCTGACGACCTGAAAACGATAATCATTGGGACACAACAATGGCTGAAGCAACTTTTTCCGCATCTACAAGTCAGATATTCATATTATTTGCTATCATCCTTTCGACATGCTTCCCATCCAATCCACGTGACCTGTGGAACAAATACAAGGATGATATGTCAGAAGAAATTTTGCATAAAATTCGTATAAGTTCAAGAAATTTCGATATTGAGGTAAATTAGGAGATGCATTCATAACCAGGCATTGCTGTTGATTAAAGACAAGTGTTACCTAATGTGCGGCAGTTTATTAGTGAAGTTGGGAATACCAGCGCCATATAATGGAATGAATGACGTGGTGAATCGAGAGTTGGAACGTGAACGTGAATATGATCGACAAGAATTAGACCAATCAGTTGAAACGAATGTACCCCTGCTGAATCCCCAACAGAAGGAAGAATATGATACATTAATGAAGGCAATTGATGATGGAAATGGTGGCTTATTTTTCTTGGATACCCCTGGTGGAACTGGGGAGACATTCCTCATATCATTGCTTTTGGCCACTGATCGTGCGAGATCGGCCATTGCGGTAGCAGTCGCTTCTTCTGGCATAGCGGCCACATTGTTGGAAGGATGTCGCACGGCTCATTCAGTGTTTAAATTGCCGTTAAACCTACGAAATTCTGAGAAAGTAACATGTAACATTTGGAAACATTCCGCAATGGCCAAAATTTTAGTAGCATTTAATAATAATCATATGGGACGAATTCACGACGGCGCGCGAAAGCGCCTTGGAAGCACTTGACCGCGCATTGAAAAATCTGCGAAATGACTCGAGATGCTTTGGTTGCGCAATGATTTTACTGCCTGACGATTTCCGACTAACACTGCCAGTCATTCCAAGATCGACTGCTGCTGATAAAATAAACGCTTGCCTCAAATCATTAAATCTGTAGCGCTATGTGAATAAACATCAACTGAGAGCAAAAATGAGAATTGCATTGCTGAACGATATATCTGCTGAAGATTTCTCCAAGCGATAGTTGACTCTCGGTAATGGCCATGTTCATGTCGACGAATTGAGCGGATTGATTTTATTTCCTCGGAATTTTTGCAATTTCGTTTCATCGAAAGATGAGCTCATCAACAAAGTGTTCCCGGACATCATTGATGACCGCCAAAATCACAAATGGTTGATTGAGCGAGCAATTTAGGCGGCCAAGAACAAAGATGTGGATGACTTAAACTTTGTGATTCAGAATCATATCGTTGGAACAGTGCATTCATTAAAATCTATTGACTGTGTCACAGACGAAGACGAAGTCCCAACTATCCATTTGAATTTTTAAACTCCTTGGATATGCATGGCTTCCCACTGCACAATTTACAGGTGAAGGTTGGCTCGGTAGTCATGATGCTTCGAAACCTTAACCAACCAAAACTATACAATGAAACGCGTTTGGTGATTAAAAAAACTGATGATTAATGTGATTCACGCGACTATACTCAAAGGGAAATTCAAAGATGAGGAAGATCTCATTCCGAGGATTCTCACGATTCCAACCGATATCCCCTTTGAGTTTAAACGAATTCAATTCCCAATTCATGTTGCATTCGTGATGACGATTAACAAATCATAAAGCCAATCGTTGAGCGTTTATGGTCTGAATCTAGAAAATCCATGTATTTCTCATATTCAATTATATGTGGCACGTTCATGTGCTGGTGAACCTTCCGCTTTATTTCATTCTTGAACCTGATGACAAAACAAAAAATAATGTGTACCAGGAGGCGCTTGACTCGAGAGAATAAACCAGAATGTATATATAGATTGAATAAAGAAAATGTCTTTCTGACAAGCCATTGTAGTACTTATTTTTGTAGTATTTTTTCCTTATATTATTATAACAAGTCAAGTATGATTAAAATCGGTACAGCCGTTCTTGATTTATAAATAGTGTAACTAAACTATTTATTGATTGTTAGGTGGCACGAAGTTCGCCAGGTTTCGTAGACATAACACGGAAGCTCCGAATAGTACAATACACAGTAACACACAATATAGAAACACAAAAAAAGAAGAACACTCACAAGTATTTTGATATTTCGACGGAAACAATCCGTCTTCATCTGAAGATATAGTAATGACTTATTAAGATATAGAAGTAATGACTTATTAAGTCATTACTTCTATATCTTCAGATGAAGACGGATTGTTTCCGTCGTAATATCAAGAAAATACGTGTGAGTGTTCTTCTTTTTTTGTGTTTCTATATTGTGTGTTACTGTGTATTGTACTATATATATATATATATATATATATATATATATATATGACGATAAATTATTAGTCCTATGGATTTTGTGCTGATTAAGCAAAAAAGCAAATAGTATGCATATAGCAGTCGTGCTGAGTCCACCCGACACAGCTTTTAAGTTGTCGATTTCACCTAATAAAAATTTTCCTTTTAATTATTATTAAGGGCAAAATGTAATGCCTATTTAAATATTTCCTCAATTTAAAATCTCCTTCATCAAAAATTCATTACTCGAACTGCAGATATCAAGCACAGAGCATTCGGTTCCAACGACTTCACTCCTGCTTCTCTTCCCTCCCTTCGATGGTGTGCTCCGCCATGCGTCGCATCCGCTCCTACGAGACGCTGCTGCTGCTGAGATAATTACCAAGCCGCCCACCCCACAATACTTCCCGCTTTAAACCCCCGCCTCTCTCCCTCGACACCGGCTACAACACTTCCAACTGCAACCTCTCCCTCCTGCTCTCCACCTTGTTTCTCCCGACTCTGGCACCGAGAAGATTCGCTCTTCACCTGTCACGAGCGTGCTCACGCGACGTATATGCCACGAAATCTCTCAAGGAGCACCAGTCGCAATTATCTACGCATTCGTTGAAGACGAATCTTGAATAAGTAGAAGAAAAAAAATAACGAGAGATCCTTCCATATCTACTTCCTACATTTAATTGGTTTTCTCTGTCATGTCACATTTTCTCCTACAGTCTTTCCTCTGTGATTTATCAATTTCTGTCTTCCCACATGTCTTCCCCATATTGGATGAGTCCCTTGATGCTGCTTATTTTTTAGGCACCAAACAGGATGGACGTCACTTCGAAATCTCCCGTTTAAAAATGACAAGGAATACTTCTTCAGCGTGAGAAATGTAGTTAAATTAATTTTTACACGTAATAGAGAAACAATAAAGCATTTTAAGCTCATAGCGCCCAGAGAAATATTGTATCTTTCTGGGGATGCAGTTTTGAACTTACAAATAGATGCTATCATATTATTTTAATTAAATACAATCCAAATAGGTCCATTTTTAAACATCAATAATCCACATTTGCCATTTTCTTGAGTTGATAATTAAATGTGATAGTTATTTCTAAAAGGACTATAAGCAATACTTTTGGAGAACCATTTCAAGTAATTTCGGATATAAACGGAAAAAGGGCCGGAGCATGTAATCGGGCGGGTATGGATTGCAACATATATTTGCGGACATGCATTAGGAAAAGGAAAATTATCTCAGAATCAAAGGTGAAGAATCCCTTCAATAGATGTTATTGAAGGAAGTCACACTAGAGCCCTAAACAGAAAGAAGAGAACAGAAAAGTGTGAAAAAGTTAATGAAATCAAGAATAAGGGAAGCATCAAAAGAATACATAAATAAGCCCTTAGTTGACAAGACACACCTGTGATGATTGAAAACAAAATTCGATAAGGTTGGGAATGCAAATATACTGCGCTAATACGAGGATGATACAGAAAGAAATATTCAAAATGGAACTCTGTCAAGAGCTGAGACCATTAGAAAATAGGCTATTGAAATATGTGGTGTGAACGAGGAATCCAAGGACGCAAATAAATTGCTGACATTTCTTATTTGACGCGATCAAACTCATTAAATGTTAACAAGTAACTGTGAAATAAAAAATGACAAGGCTCAGTAAGCCAAAAAACAGGAAATGTTTTTTTTATATCCGAGAGAGCCACGGAAAAGTAATATTGCCAGAGGACTTAAAGAGGAATTTTATTACTAAGCAAAAGGGGAACCAATAAATCGAGGGCCACTTCATCACGGAAATCGTTTCTTATAGACCCAATATATTAGCATGAAAATCAGGTGGATGTGTATAGAGAAAAATTGAAAAACTTCCCTTCGGAAAACCAATTTGAAAATCGTAGGAGCAGACGAATGTTGATACAGCAATGTTTTGAAGAGTAATTACTGTATAGCACAATTGGTCATTATTTTGTTTAAGGTGGATGGAGGCGTAATGAGTAGAGGTACTTTTTTCATTGTCAACGTTTTAACTCTCAAGTGAATTCGATAATCTCGTTGGTCATCTAGATGGTAATAGAGTAAGGACTTAGGGGAAATAGAGAATCAATAAAAATATAACCATCTTCATAGTATTTGGAAAGCAATAGTGAATTTATCGGATTTCTGGTTGCCTTAACAGAAGAAAAATTAGGAATATGGAATCCTAGACTTGACTGAAAGTCATATGAGATAAATAGTAGGAAGCTCTAAGGATATCATGAGAAAAATTGCCAAAACTATGTTAGAGGATCATATTTACCGAGAAAATTAAATCTAAAAATGAGAAAGCATTCCTAGATGAATGGATTAAAATACTTGCTTAGATCATGTACCTCAGGAAATGAAAGTTGTGAATACCTGGCGTTGACTTCAACACTTATGCTAATTTCCACACTGGTGAATGAAGAGCGATGGAAACCGGAACATTGTTCACCTAAAGAGAAAGAATTAAAAAAAATAACTATAAAGAAATGATATGGCGATGTAATAATCTTATTTGTGGAATTAAAGAACATTACGGTTTAAGAGAGCTGTTGATACCCATATTTGAATTTAAGGATCTGAATGATCGATTGCATGATGAATACGTGGCAATGGATGGACTGAAGTCGCAGCTATCAAATAAGTCGAGCAGACTTGGGTCATGAATTAAAATGAGTAGATAACTTAGAGGATAATTAAGAGAAAAAAGATAATGATGACAAAAAAACAACGTAAAAAATGAATCCGAACTACTTTTGTGATTTTAAATTTAATTACATTTAAAATTGAAATATTTTTAATGAGCCCCATTTTCGTTACCAAGCCCGGCCGACTGTAATAATAATGAATGCCACCTACGTCATTTCGGGTAGTCGACCCGTCAAAAATAACCGGAAAGATTCATCAAGGATTTTATTTCCGATAAACGACCCGATTCACAGCCTTGAGCGAGGGTCGATAGCGAGTGATAAAAAAATATGAAAAGGGAAAACGCGGAAGGCTCCAGAAACGAGCACAAATTTTATATAAATTCCAATAAAAATATCCTTTTATCAAGTGGATTCCGAGATAAGAAATAAAATGTTTGGTTTCCGTGCTCTTTATGCGATAAATTCTCCACAATCTTGCCACAATAAAGTGAAAAATAGTCAATATAAAATCAAAATATTGGAGGATCAAAATTATCCTGGTGCAAGGATACTGATTCCTGAGACCCTGAAGTACCCTACCTGGTAAAAAATATACAATAATTTATTTCTTGAATCAATGTTCAATTTCTGTGCATATGCTAAATTGTCTTCATATTTTTTAAGTCACTTTGTTAAAATATCGGTGCTAAGCGCTTCTATAAATACAATTTCCGGTCCTTTATGAGCATTTTAACGTGTTGCGCAAGACTAATTAAGTAGCCCATGTCATAGAAAGCCCACGAACTAATCTTTCACGAGCATGTTAAACTAAGCCCCCAAATTTTGGCATGTGAGCATACGGCGATTGGGAAACCGAAGGCACGAGAAAATGTCAAATACGGGCAATTTTTGGAGTGGGATGATGAAAGAGAGAATTGTCGGGTCATTTTTCTCCATGGTCGGTAAAATTTACCAGGGCATGCTTGAAAAATCCTCCATCCCTCAGATTCAACGCCTGCAGCTGAACGAGAATGTATATGTACCGTCTTACTTAAGTTAGGCAGGGCGCAAGTTTCAGGAATGGGCTTAAGAAGAATTGCTTAGGTTCCGCTAATCAAATGGTCGGACCATTCTTCATGATAAACCACTTTCTTTTTTTCCATGATCCTATTTAAAAGAAAACATTTACATGACACCTCTGCAAAATACAGGTGCATTATGGATATTATATACCACCTGTAGTATGGATATTATATACCACGTTAAATGGGATACTGAGCAGCAAGCGAGATGCACCTGAATTCCATTTGCATATCCGAGAGTAAAAATTGAAAATCAGGTGAAAGCATACTGAAAAATACTGCCTACCAATAGGAAAAAACCAAAATCTCTATTTTACAGACCGTGGTCTGTCGCGAACGTCATGTTTTTCTCACCTCTTTCACAGGTTAAATTGGTCAATTGGAATGTAAAAAATTCATTACCGTATTTCTCCAAAAGACACAACTCCAAATTTCAACATCTTGTCGGATATATTTTTTTCCGCCATATCTACGACTTGACCAGCATTAACAGTAAATTAAATTATTTCAATTTATTCTCCCGAAATCCATTAGTTGATAAACTCTTTGGTGGTGTTTAAGAATGAAATGTAATTTCATATTTCCCGACTGACACTTTCCTTTGGCTTATATCGAAAAATTAGCCTGAACATCAGTGCATCAGAACATAGAGTAGGAACAAAAAATGAGAGTAAATTCTATTTGGACCACAGAAATAAATTTAAGATATGAATTGCGTTGGGTAATGATTTTCATTGAATATCCACAACCCATCTCTACACAAAATATACGATCTATTATATACCAGATAGATACGTAATGTGGCCCCAGGGTAATGTCCGCGTTAGCTAACCCAAAGGTCGAGGGTATGATTCCCGCCTGGGTGGGGTTTCTTACATCAAGGACTTAGTCATTTAAATTTGTGTCAATTGCTATATAATAATTGTTGATATTGCGATGTAAAGGTCAAGTGCTCTCTCCGGAATAATTCCAAATAAATAAATAATGGATCAAAGAGTATTAAAGGAATGAATGAGATGACAGAATGGCTGGGAAATGGAATTAGTGGGATATATTACCGAAAATGGAAAAAGAGGGCTTCACGCATTGCTTCCTTTCCCTCCGTTCTATTTTTTGTCCTTACTATAAAAAGAAGGATATTCAAATTTTTTATTCGACCGAAGAATGAAAAAGTGGAGGCCATTAATGTCGTTGAATAGGAGTAATACTGGTAAAACAAAATTATCCCCCCCTTCAAATGGTGTGGATGCCATGAAACAATTTACTCATAAACTTGATTTTATTACTCAAGTAATATTTTTGATTTCGGAATCTCTTTAACATCCCGAGATTACAGAAATAATTATATTAAAAATACTGAATGGGCAATATTTAGTTTTTAGAATAATTCCAAGAACACATATGGGCACAAATTCTGAAAGACTGCTCTTTTCAATTATCAGGCTCAGTGTGAATGAAATATTTTTACGCTCGCTCCCAAAATATTCACAAAGATTACGTGATTCGATGAAGGACGAAACAACAAACAAGAGTGGAAGGGATAAAAAATTAAAATTGGTTCTTCCTTTCATACTTTTTGCTTGCAATCTCTATACATCATCTCATCCATCTATGCCAGAGCGACAGTCAAAAGAACATCGCAGTGCGTGTGCAGAATGAAATGATAATTGCTGGATCCTTCCTCTTTTCCTTTTCCCGTTGGTCGCATGACTCATCCGTCTTCTTAACCTGTCGGTAGTAGCGCCTTCTCCCTCTCGCCTCGTGTCTGCTTTCGGAACTATCAGTTTTATGTCTCACCTCTTTTATTTTATTCACCATCCATCTTCCCTTCCACCTCACGCGTCTTGTTTGAGATGTCTCTTGTAATTCTGCTAGCCTCATTTCTTTGCCTTAACCAGAGTGAATAAATTGATGGACATTTCAGCCAGGTAGATACAGGGTCGCCCATACATACACAAAATCGGCCTACAGTAATATCAAAATATCGTGTTCAACACAACGTATTAAAGTCACTACCTACACAAGCATTACGCATGCATATATGTATGATTGCTCGCATTTGGGAAAGCTATGATCGCGAATTATGTACATATAATTTGACATTTTAATTTATACCACAATTCCCCTGTATAACCTCCGATGTTAAATAATAATATTGTTAGCCATACATTACATATAGATCAGTTTACGTGTTGATAATGATTATATAAGGGCGCGTGATGAGAATTTCACACCATCAGAGAAGAAATTGAAAGTATTACATAAATCATGGAACATTAAAGAGAAAGCTACGCAATTCTAATAAATTGCGAAGGACAATAGCACATTATAAGTTAAACATGAATAGAGCTAAAACTATAATCTATATGACTAGACACGATATCTCAATGGTGATTTTCCTACTATCTTAATCACCTGTTTCTGAGCATTTTATCATATTTTAAGGCCATATTTAAATTAACTGCATGTTGAAAAAATCTGGTAAAGTCGAAACGCCTATAAGATATAAATAAAATCATGATTGCCGAAATTTCGGCCTAAATACGACAGCCCTTTCGGAGAAAGAGTACAATGACCTGGAGGCATTTTTATTCCAAATAATTTGGAAGGGAGTTCATTTAAATTACCTTCAGATATAGAAAAATGAAACAAGGTGACTGGTTGCTATAGATCTATCTTTCCTAGGAGCTTTTGTTGAACTGAATAGATGTGTGAAAGTACCTCAAAGGATTAATTCCACCAGTTTTATATCTTGAGGATCGTCTCAATGCAGAGAATTTAATAGACACTGTCTCAAGTCAAAGAATACAACAAAGTCCTTAGATAGAAAATTTAGCAATTTTGATACACGAGGAGTAATGTCAGAAATTCATTACAATGTAGCGTTCACGTTGCTAATATTTCCTCCCTCTGCTTCATTTACCCATGGTTTTTCTCTCTATCAGTCTTCTACTGTCCGTTGGACCTCAGGTTCTCATGCATCCTTTTTTAAAATTAACAGAATTCTTTCCTCCTTATCTTTGTGAAGAACTTTTCTGTCAGTAGTTTATACATTTCATTTCGAAGACTTCTTGTGATCAGCCCGCTGTCCTTCCATTACTAACGCCAACTCACACGCCCAGATAGTTCATCCATGTAACTTCTGTCTGTTTACTCATCATATGTATATTCCTTTCGCGCTTCTTCGTGTGATCTTCTTTTCCTTTTCGTTATACTTTATACCCGTTTCGCAATTCTTAATGATCACGTGTTATGACAGCATTACAAAAATTAATTTATTATTAAAGAATTTGAGAGATATGTTTAACCACTGGGCTATTTTTTGAATATTCATTCAAAAATCATATATCCTTTTTTTAATGTACAGCACTATTCTTTATCCTCGATTCAAAGAAAAACCTGCTTCTCCGGACGAAAAATAGTGCCTACAGTATCGCTAAATCCTGCATTCAATAAATGCTTTCTTGTTCCGATAGCTGAAGATTATTCTGCGTCATTGTGTTCCCCGAAATGATTTTACTATTTTCTATATGCATCACTATTCTCAATACAGCTAATTATATCCTCAGTTCAAAGTAATACGTTCCGAAAATTAAATATCCCATATTAATATAAATGACACCCTCAATATTCATACCACTTAGCAATGTCACACTAACGTTACTGCCTAAAAAAGGTTAAAAGCATTTAGGCTCCCAAAAAATACCAACTGAGAATATGGGGCCAAAGTTTTATGACTGCTGCAACCTCAATTTGATATTAAAATATCTTACCCTCAAGATTGAATCAAGTCGAATGACTATGCATAAACTACGCCATCGTTTTATTTTGAAAATTTTTCACATTGTGCACCCCTCGAATCTCAGATATTTCGACTGAAATTACCGCTTGGTTCGAGTGGAGTTTGGTTTCCATCCAAACTAGTGTCTATGCAAATAGCCCAATTTCACGCCATTAACAAGGGCGCATTGTTGTTTCGGTAGAGGAATGATAAAATCTGGGTCAAACAAGGGATGGGATTTGTGTGGCCCCTCTGGAAGAATCTGAGTTTGAATAGTGGAATTAGAAGCTCGGCCAAAAACCTCTCTTCTTACTCTCAAACGTCCAAACTAGGTTAAGAATAGCACAATGTGACTCAAGCATTCGCTTTTGCATTACGAATGAGTGTCTGAGAGAAATTCCTGCAAAGCTTCGAAATCAAGTTTGAAAATTTACATACCTACCGGCCAAAAATTCTTCAGTATAACAAAATTCTCTAAACGCTTGAAATAAGCAACGAAAAAAATGTTCAATATAAGCATTAGGTTATAGCGAGGATAAAATGGAATGCTCAACTAACTTCATTAGATCTAAGACATTAATTCATCAGATACTTAAGAAATATTAGCGATATCGAGTATATTTTTAATTTGGCTAAAGAATTCCAAATCCTGATTTGGCAGAAAATTTTCTTTCACAATCCTTTCATTCTTTCCATTTTGTTTGTTTCAACACTACATTTCCCTGCGTTCTTATTAAATATTTGACTACTTAACTAAACCTTTCCATCTGGCATATTGCTAAATTTCAATTTAATAAATACATAAAAAGAGAAATGCTGGATGGTAATATATTGTTTAACCACTAATACACAGAATTGATCAGTTATCATAGGGGATATATATGAAACACTTCTATGACATGAAAATGCAGAGTTGTAATACTTCAGGGAGCGCTAAGCCATATTTCTGTTTTTTTTATGGCAAGTGTTAGTGGCATTTCCGAGTCCGTATTCGCCACCGGGAAGGTGTGCAAATAATTCACTGAGTTACTAAATCTGTGCCTAACAATAAAATATTCAAACTGATATCATTTAGGATCCCAAGGCTTTTTTCTATGCATATAATAATCTATTATGGGTTTGAAACAAATTATTATTCATAAGGATAAAGCCCGGTCACCGACAAAATTCTATTGCATTCTCCCAGTGGTAATTCCTTGTTCCTTAAATGTTTCTCCCATCTCACTACCATTCTTCCTCATTACCTTCGCCTATCGTTGTCCCATATATCCCATAGTGATCAAATATTTCCCTCCAGGAACACCCGAAATTATGTCCTCTAAATGATTGTATACTCTAGTCCCACCATATGATTGCTTGTCTTTAAATGAAACTATATTAGGCCAGCCAGACTAGACAGAGAATATGACGCAGATGACGATAACTAAGGTTTAGGCATACTTGATGGCGAGATAGAAATGACATTATCGAAATGGAAATTAAATAAAAGTGTGGGGACCAATATTCCTGTGAAATTACCTACGAGTAAGTGTTGATAAATACGTTGGAAGATTGGTTAAAAGGACTAATTTGTCATATCAGCGTTAATTCCTATCCCGAAAAAGGGAGAAAGCGGCCGTATCTCAGGTCTCGAGAACAATAATTTATATTTAGCACGCAGCTTAAGTGTTTCTCAGAGTCATCAATAAGAGAATGGAGATCACGGCAAATTATTACATGGCGGACGATCAGTTAGGGTTCAGGAAGGGGAGATCCACTCAAGATGCCACTGGAGAAATGAGTTTACTAATGAAGACAAATATAGAATAAAATCAAAATACATTTATCTTTTTCTTAGATTGCAAAAATCATTTCAAAAAGTAAATTTTGTAGAAACAATGAATAAATTGTAGGGATAGGAGATTTATCCGCAATCTGTACATATGATAGACTGCTCGGGTGCGAGTGGGGGATGGAGAGTCCGGATGGGCCTTGTTAAGAAGAGGAGTAAGATAGGGTTGCTCATTATCCCCAGGACTTTTCAACGTGCATGTGGAGGAAGTGGCAAAGGAGACACGAGAAATGTTGACGTTAGCAATGAAGGCCGGTGGATAATTCATAAAATTAGATATTTTTGGGAAAATTCAAGCTTTAGTTTTCCAGTAATCCTAAATTTAATGATCAGTACTTAGTGTAGTAGCAGTATTTAGGGGAGGCGACCTATAGCTAAGGTCATTTGTCCATTAGGGATGGACAGGAAAGAATGGAGAGAAATCCGGCGTTGGCATTAGCCTTAAGAAAAGGGGTACGCAGCATAACGTCCCTTCCGACGGACGGCAAACTCACTCAAGGTGCCCAACACAAAGCACCTCCAGTAGCGATCGAGATACCACTGAAAATATTCGACGCCACCAGGATTCGAACCCTGGCCCTCTGGGTGGGAAGCCAGTAAGATAGCCACCACAAAACCCCGATCTCCAATGCTAGGTGCTAAGCGTTAAGTATTTTACTGAGTGTTAAGTCAGTGCGATATCTATGGAATGAGAATCATTGTAAACAAAACAAAGATACTGTAAGTTTAGGCAAACTGGAAAGGTAAGTTATGCATTAGGATAAAGAGTTTTTAAGCATAGCTAGCGGAATATTTTAACTTCTCGGAAGTGTTTTGGCCAAAATAGTCATTAGGACATAAGTAGAATAATTGCGTTAGGCAAAGAAGCTTTCAGAAAGGGGATGGAAGTCATGACGTTGGGTAAGCATATTAAGAAAAGTCTCGTTTAAACTTTGATGTGAGGCTTGGTTTTGTATGGCACCATAATATGATCGTTCGTTAAAGGGAGATGATAGATTTAAATTGGATGCTTTTGAAATGTGGGTGTGGAGAACAATGGAAAAGGTGAAGTGAACAGAAACGATATCAAACAGGGAAGTGGCCGGAGAGGGGAGCACTGGGAGAAATCTAAAGAAAGGAGGAAAGAAAGGAAAAGAACGTTAAGATTGACCATGTGATGTTGAAGACTATGATAGAGGGAACAACGACAAAGGAAAGTAGGAGTCTGATACACATGTTATGAAGGGAGTAAGGGAATATGCTGAATTGGAAAGGGTTTATTATAGTGTCACATTTAATGCTGTGCTTAGGAATGGCAAATGGAATATCAATCGGAATCATTGTATACTTGTAATCTGTTTCTAATCAATAAAATACCCTAAACGGTTAAATACCAATGATTTTTGACACGGTATAATACCAATCATATTACGTATGCTTCTATATTTTACATGCTTACCTTACTTCGTCTTCCGTATGTAACATATTTTGAAAATAAAATATTATGGTAGACGTCCCTATCTTACTCTTTGCTTAACAACCCCCATCGTGAGTCTATCCCTCCACCCCACTCCTATCTTCTCTAAAGTTTTCATTGATTGTACTATTGTCATCCCCTGTGTACTCGGTCGAAACTCTTTTCAAAATGCACGACGCATACATTACGTCCTGATTAGAATCATGATCTCATTATTCCTATGGTATGAAGCGTTCTCACCCCTTTCTAAACTAAAATTGATTTTCTGCTTGGTAATGATTTGCTCTCTCCTCCATTCGTTTGTAGGTAATCCTAAGAACGACCTTTGCTGTGTGTTAAATTTACAACCCTACATGTACTATCCTCCCATACCGATGTTTTCCCAATCTTTTAAAGACGATGTCATTACTAATCTAACAAAGCCAAATTCCTCCCTCATTAATGCTACGAATGAGTCCATTTAACTGCCTTCCCTGTTCTCAATTATCTAGTAGGTCTGTAGATCTATTCCAAAATTCCCTCTTCGATTTTCTTCCTTTAGTATAATTATTAATAGTTAAAATTGAATATTCCTGAAGGATATTTTGCTGAAAATTGTCCGTGTAATATTTCAAAACGCTACAATCTATATGTAATTAGAGAAAAGCTCGACGGTAAACTGATGTTGTCATATCTAAAACAAAATCATTTTTCAAAAGATTTATCAATTTTACTTCCAAGATAACCCGTATTGATTAATGCAATTAACCAAGACACTCCGATATTGGGTTACATTATTTCCCTATTTCATTCATTTTAATCTTACACTTTAAGTAAACTTATGGGTTTACTTGTTAATTTCAGAACTTTCTTGACGAAAATGTGCTCAGAATAATAAACAAATAGAAAGTCATTTTCCAGAACCAATGAATTTCAAATTGATAAGTTAAGAGTTTTTCCATAAGGCCCAATCCGTGTTGGAAATAAAACTACACATTTGAAGATGGAAGGTATATGCGGGCAGTATCGCGCGATTTTAAAAATAAATTTTGATTTTTCAGACTTACAAAAATTACCATTGGGAATAAAAAAGCTATGAAAGAAAGCGAATTATATAATCATAAAATGCTGCATTTATTACATTCAGATCAAGAATAATAAAGGCTTACTAATAAAAAGTTTCACTTCACTATCTATAGTATTCTATAAAATTCAACAGAAGTAGCAAATATATCTAATCGCCAAAAGTGAAACTTTCACGGCTCAAATCATAGACGCAATAGTGAGGTAAGCAGTAACACCGTCTAATAGAAAAGAGAAAGAGCAGAGAAGAACAAAAGTCAGCAACAAAAAGAATATTGTAGCAGTGACCCAATTCTGCCTACTTTTTGATATAGATTTAACGAACCGTTCATTTTCGAAGTCATTGAAGGAACATTTCTCATCGCAAACGTTCTAACGCTAGATTAAACCCACCCCACACTGCGTTTGATCTTGCACTAATATGCAAGATATAATTTCTACCTTAGTAAGTATCGCCGTTATACACAATATTAAATATAACTAAGAGAAACTAAGACACATAAGACTTATGTGGGAGGATTCTACTTCACACGCTCTCTTAAAAACATAACGGATCATAACTGCCTCAAAGTAGGAAACATCAAGATAAAATGAACACAAGTTTTTAAACACAAGAACAATAAATTTTATTTCACGTAAAATTTCGACGGCTTCACATTTAGATATTTTTGTGTACGAAAATTCAATACCAACTTAATAAGCATATATTTTAAAGTTGAAATCTTCCCAAAACTCCACCCCAATTTCCTATTTCTCCAACTGCCTCGTCGCCAAGACAACTTACATTATCGCATTCGCAAATGGAAAATAATTCCACCACCATGAATCTGACAAACCGGAGATCCAAATGTGTGCCTAATTTTCTGGCAGGAGAGAGAATGAAAAGGGATTCAAAATGAAGGACTCGACCGAATTCCAGAGGATGAAGCGAAAGCTCTCTCGGGCGAAAATACCTTTACGTCCTTTCAGAGACGGAGTGAAAAAGAAGATCCTAATAACAAACGGAAGGACGGAGGAAATCGGTCGAACGGCGTCTGGCTCAACTGAATCCAGTGCCTCACCAACCCGCTCCGATAATCCAGCTGAGTCCCAGAGGCGTACAGAGCAGGAAAATAAGGTTATAAGCACGATAAACGAAGGCCAAGATGAATAAGGGAGAAAGAAAGAGCCTCTGGAACTCCATTCGATACCCAAAAACACCATACCGCACGAGCTTAGGCTCGTACTCTGAGTCTCCATGTGTGTGCGTATACAGTGCGCTTTTTCTCAAACAAAGGGATCGATACCTCATTTCTCTCCATTTCTCCTCTACTCCTCTCCGTCCTACTCTTCTTTTACCTCCACATAGGCATGCGAACGTGTGAGGAATTAACTTCGGTATTTGATGACTGTATATGCATTGATGTTGCAGTGCGGTTTCTCGCCACTAAACAATGCAAAAATATCGCATTGCGACATAATACCAATCGTATCCGGACCGATTGGTTTTTCATATTCTATAATAGCCCTTATTTTCGAAGTTAATATCAAAACAAGGAAAATACCCAGATAATTTGCAAAAATCAAATTTGCTATTTTCTTTACCGATATCTTCCAAATGTACGTAGTTGGCAAAGAGAGACATACAGGAAGAGTCATGAAATAACTCGCATCTGCCAAATGATAACGCGACTAATTTGGCATTAATGTGAATTCTGCACGTTATGTTAATACGAGCACATATAAGAAGGCAAGAGTATAGGATGAATCTTAATTTATAATCATGAAACCTAATACCATTATCTAGTTGAACTTTACGTTCCCTTACATCTTGTTCGATAAAACGAGGGTCCTCATGTCAATAAGTCCATTTAAATTACCTCATCTCCGAATAGATACTGCGGGTTTGAGATTATAATGCGATATGAGCTCCACAGTTGAGGCATCACGGAGTAACCTCATTTATTTGTACTATGACCACATTGGTTTGCCTAGTCTACCGAGCTCGGTACATTAATTAATATTAACTATTAATATGAAAGGAATTTCCATCACGCATATGAATTCGTAGATTTATAGCGCTATACGTGTATTAGGCGTTTAAACTACAAATTCTGTCGACTCGATCAGACCGATTATCAGTTCCAAAATGGTTTTGTACTAAATACTGTTTTGGGACGCTTGAAAGCTGCATTATGCCTCCATCACTATCATGGCTAATCTATTAATACAGAATGAGATTTCAATGCCTTATATTGTCGCCGAAATAGAAACGTCTAGTCCGCGCACTTTTAAGAAATTCAGTTTTAATGGCAAAGTTGCGAACATTTTCGAGGCCGCAACCACTCAACATCCGCTCTACGAGGTCTCTCTTCCTTTCTGTCACCCTTCCTGTTACCCCGGGAGTTGCCCGTCTTCCTTTCCCACTCTCCATCCTTCCTCATCCGCTTCCACCTCCGTCTATCACGGGCAGTTTTCTCGCCCATCACCTCCTCCCACTTTCCCCCACATCTCCCGACCATTCTCCCTCACCACTCCCCAGCTTCCTTTCGTTATCACACTTTCCGGGAAGCAACAAAAAAATTTGAGCATCGGGGAGAGAAGCCAATTACTCACCAATCGGTGGATCGAATTCCCCTCGGGCGGAAAGGGGACTGGTTCCCACACCACCCCCTCGCAACCTCCCTCAGGCATAAAGGGAGGGCGGGAAAAGAGCTCATCGGAGAGAGCGGAGAACGCGAGGAGGCTGGGGAGGATTTCCCCTCACATTTTTCGTTCCAAGTTTCGATTCCCACTCAACTCCCCCACTCCAAACCCCTCCCCCTTTATATCTCCTCCCAGCTATTTCTCGCGCCCTTATCTCTCTCCGGGAAAGGGGAGGGTGAGTAAAGGTGGGTTAAAGCTTAAAATATTTCACCCGGACCGTTCCACACCCGCTATACACCGAGGACTAAACCGTAAGGGGACTTAAGGGGTTGAGAAAAAGGGGACAACAAAAAACTTCCTCTCCCCATACCAGTTCCCACAACTTAACTCTTTCTAAACTTTTGCTCGCCTCCTCCTCCTTCCTTTCCCTTCTAAACTGGCAAAAATCTCCAGGAGCAGTACATACTCTGCATACTTATATAGCAGATTAACATATGACCACGCCCAACCGAAAGATCCGTAACTATTTTTGATGAAAAAAATAGCAAATTAAAAAAAACTAATTGCCATTACTATACGTAAGTACCGGGAACTGCTATAGTAGGCATTGCGTAAGTAGTAGCACTCAATGTAGATCCTACAATAATATCTGTAGCATTTTCTTTTTCCCCAGTAACGTGTATTTTCACTAATTTCCCAACTTACGGTAAGGTATGCCACTTTTGCGTATCTCCGCTTGAAGCGGTGAACTAGTTCCTCAGTGTAAACAGTCCTTTGCTTTTAACCACTTTTCGCACCCCTGTTTTCCTTCGGAAGTTCAAAGTTGTCCTACTCCCTCCAAAGGTTTCCGAGTCTTTCACAAAGCCTTTCGCTCCATACTCCTATTCTTCCCACTCCTTCTAAAGTTGCTATCTGTTTTTTTCTCAATGAGACCAAGAAGCCACGAGCCTCTGCATCCAAATGGCTGCTACATTGAAGAATGTTAAACCACATTTTATGGGCATACTCCCTCTTCTCGGAAGCTTGCCTCGTGGGATGCCACTGTACAGAGAACATCCGAGATGAATACTAAACCAGTCAAAAGCCTTCCCTACTGTGGTGAAAGGGAATCCCTGGGAAAAGAAATCCTGGTTGATTAATGAGTGAATGACTCACGCACATCTACCAAAATACTTCTGGCCATTTCTTACTCACATCAATGTGAATACTGTCTGAAGGTAATGTGACCCTAAATTTTCATCTAGAAGATATTATGACCAGGTGCCAAATAAATATAATAAAACCTATTAGTCTTTCATGGAATTGATGACAATCAGTATAAAATAATAAATCAAGGATTTTCTATACTGATTGACTTTAAACGATTTCAGTGACCGGGAAGTAGGAATACACTCTATATTCCACTTTTGGTAGTCCAATTTCATTCGTTCAATAATAGGCCATAAGATAACCAATTAGCGCCAGAGGCATTAATTCTCCAATTTTAGATACACTGTAAATGACTAATCCTGATATTTTGCTCAAACTCGTAGCTCTTAGTATCAGAAAATGAGTTAGGTATTTTTTCCACCTCAAGTTATTAAAGGATTCCTGAAAGTTATCGCCCTCAACACGCGCAAAAGCTGCTTGTGACCATCAGATCTCATAGAATAAGCTAAATTTCTTAGCTACGAGCATTGAGGCCAACATTGGCAATAAACTTTGTTTATTTCTCCTTATAAACATGAAAAACTGCTCAGAAAAATATTATACATGTATACTAATATATTATAAACAATTGCGTATAAAATACGCAGCGCATTAAGCGCAGAATATGGAAGGATAAATATTTGAATCAAAAACCGTATTTAGAAACGGGAATCGAACCACAGGCCATCCGTTTCATTGACTATTTTCATTATGAGGCCTCGGAAACGCTTTCTTGGGAGCGTGGCGGACATCCTTCGAGCGACACGTAACTCGAAAGATATTAGTAGGTGGTAAATTAATAGAATGTAGACACGAATTGGACAAAGTGATATTCCAATATATCGACGCAAATTTGGAATGTATGATATTCAATAGTCTCAGTCCTCGATTTCAACAAACTCCAAATGACTTGGACATCGAAGTGAACGCCGAATGGAAAGTACACATCTACGATATCTCATATATACCGTTAAAAAGTCGTAAAAGTTCTCATGCTAAGGTATCACCCATACATATCATAAAAAACGTACACACAGGCCAGGACTGTAATTTAGTGATTTGCACTAGAAGACTGTCAATCGACAGTTTTTTTATGCTGAATTTAAACGGCACATTTCTTCAGAGATACAAAATAAAGAATATTTGCTGAAGAAAATGTTTCTGGTGGTTGACTATGCAAGAAGCCGGTGACTACATCATGGAAGGGAAGGGAATTATAAGAAGACTAGTTATTCGTTTCTTCATTCCTGCTCGTCCTACTACACCTTCTCACTCAATAATCAAAGCTTGAGATGCCCATGGGATAAAGATTGGAGAGTTCTTTACATCTCCCTTCCCACGCCTCTTCCCCTATTCTAAGCAAGATTTGCTTAGAATAGGGAATTTGCCAAGTTACTTGCTATCTACAGCCACACGGAGTTAAGTGCGTGTTTTCAGGCTTGGTTACAAACGACAAAAATATTAGAATTATAGAATATAATTAAATAGATCTTGACATAGAGTGGAATCTCAAACCCCTGAATGCTGTCAATTATGATTTTTTGTCTGAGACGGTTTATATGAATTTCTTTTTGTCTCATATATTCTTTCTACCGGATCGCGTTGAAAATTTTCATTTCATGGAATAAAAGGCGGAAAGATTTAACTTCAAAAATCATAACTATTTTCTGCTTTTATGTTACAATTATAAATGAGCATCAATAATACGTTAATAGCTTTAGAATCGGAGGGTAATGATGTGAAGTCACATGTGCCTTCAATATTCTAGCTCATTGACTTAAAAATGTATTTTACGCATTTTAAGTGAAGAAGGAATAATTCATATGATAAAGCCCACTCAAAATAGACAAATATATCAATCCCGTTCATGAAACACTGTACTTGCAGTAATTTTAAGCTTGCTTCTTGGCATTTGATAAGAATTAATGATATCTTCAGGTCCCATTTCTACTGATATTCCATGAATAAGGTAGGGACAATTTATGATAAATATCAAACGACTAATGCAATACTTAAAGAAATTATATTGAAATTCCATGCAAATTTATGTAATATGCTATACAATTTATTGTTTCTCCCTTCATATACTACCTTGATCAAAAAGTTCCCGGAATAACCACCGTGTGGCGCTCCCATCGTTCCGATTTGAGTTCTGTTTTTTTTGTTAAATTGGTACATCTGTTGTTGATATTCCCTTAAATCTTAGTGTCATAACTTGACATTTGCAAAAGTTACGTAGCCAAGAGTACATCTATCTCTGTGTGTGTTGGCGATTTTTTACAATTGCAGAAATGGATTTAAATTTGCAACAACGAACTTGTATTAAATTTTGCGTAAAAAACGGATTTAGTGGCGCACGGACGTTGGAAATGTTGGAAAAGTGTTTCGGCAACGATTCTCTAAAAAAAACGGTCGTTTACCAGTGGCACGAGCGGTTCAGAAGTGGTCGTGAGTCAATCGAAGATGATGAACGCAGTGGCAGACCATCGACATCGAAAGTCGGTGAAAAAATTGATGAAGTAAAAGAAATGTTGGTCAATAACCGCAAATTAACCATCAGAGAAATAGCGGAGGACTTGAACATTGCCTATGGATCCGCCCAAGACATTGTGGTTAATGATTTGGGTTTCCGTCGTGTAGCAGCAAAGTTGGTGCCAAAATACCTCAATTTCATGCAAAAAAGAGACCGTGTTGACGTCGCAAAAGACATGATTTGCGAGGCTGAATCCGATCCCACATTCATCAAAAGGATCATTACTGGAGACGAGACGTGGGTTTATGAGTACGACACGCAATCCAGACATCAGGGAAGTGAATGGCGTTCACCAAATGAGCCGAGACCAAAAAAACCACGTCGTTTTCAGTCAAAAAAGAAGGCAATGCTGACGGTTTTCATGGATTACAACGGTGTAGTGCATCATGAATTTTTGCCAGAAGGCCAGACAGTAAACAAAGAGTATTATTTGGGCGTTATGAGACGTTTGCGTGAAGCAATTCGCCGAAAGAGACCAGAAATGTGGGCAGAAAACTCGTGGATTTTGCACCATGATAACGCACCGTCGCACAGTGCTATCATTATTCGTAATTTTTTGACGAAAAATGCAACAAATACCATCCAACAGCCACCGAATTCACCTGATTTGGCTCCCTGTGACTTCTTTCTGTTCAATCGAGTTAAAAAACCATTACGGGGAACGCGTTTTAGCAGCCGAGAGGAAGTAATGGAAAAATCGCAGGAAGCACTGATGGACATACCGAAAACCGAATATAAAAAATGTTTCGAGGATTTGATCAAGCGCTGGCATAAGTGTGTTGCAGTCGATGGGGATTACTTTGAAGGGGACAATATAGATTTAGATGAATGAACTTGTATTTTTAATTTTCTGAATAAATTCCGGGAAATTTTTGATCAAGGTAGTATTTCACTCATCTTTATGCTGTCCTAATTGCCCTTTATTTTTCACCATGTTTTAATTTAGTTCTGATATTCACCATCCTAGCGTAACATTAGAATTTCAAAGAGTATCATCACTCATTATCTTCTTAATTTACAGATGTCTGCATTTTTAGAGTACTATTTAATATATATATATATATATATATATATATATATATATATATATATATTTCCGCTCCTACCAAAGGTAGTGCCTTTTAAAGGTTTGAGTCAAATCTACGGGTAAATGGGTAAGGCATTTATTTAGAGATATTTCTCAGTACTTAAATACTTCCTGAACAAACTTTGCATAATTACCATATTCATCCACAAAATTGCTTAAATACGCAATGGGCTTCCGCTACTTCATAGTGCTCGTCCGTTATTTTTATAATACCTTCCCACAAATTGAAAATCTTACTCGTTTACTTTCGTTATGGATCGTGTTACTGAATCCCATTTCTTACTCCCGACCAAGCAATTAGTCTAACAATCGTAAGAACCCTTGAATGATATAGGCTTGTTTGACGGAAAATCAAAAAATTCCAATCCTGTATACGTGCATGTCTCTTAGTTCCCAATCCTCGCCTCATACCCCTTCTTTCCAAGAGTAACCGATCTACAAATTTTGAGTGGGTCGCCTATATCAACAATTATGATAGTTTCTTCTAGGATAATGCTAATAATTTTTAATGAAAGATAAGTGAAGAATATTTATAACTGGAGATCAACTTTATAATTGCTAGGTTGAAAAAAACAATGATACTCACTATACCTGGCCGTCTTCAAGGAAAAAATACATACATAGATACAATAGATCTGATAGCATTTTAAGGATTAAAATGGATTTCCTTATGAGTTTTTCAATTCATTGAATCAGGGGTGGAAATTTTTTCGGAGCAGAGTTTGAAACGATATGAAAAGAGAACAAGGAAATAGTAGTAGTACTTAGAAAATGTGAAAACAATCAAATGAAAAAAACTTGGAGAAACATGTTGTAAGATAAGAAGTAAGAGGAAAAGCTTTTAGAAAATGTTGACGGTACGTAGCATAAAGAAAAGAATTAAGAAAATAGCCAAGGGGGAAATTCGGCACTCTTTAGGTCAGGTAGGAAAGCAAAAAAACATTTGATAGAAAATATTATAAAGATAATGAGAACGAAATAAGAGATTAAATTTTGAAAATATGCAAACATGTTCAAAACTAAATAAACAATGAACTGAATGAAGCGATGGAAATTGAGAGAAATAGCTGAAGCTGAAATAATTGGGAGGCAGAGGAAATCAAGGAAATGGAAGGCAGAGGACGTTGGCAACGGTAGAAAATATGAGCAAGAGACGTCATTGCGGTATTTTGAATCATCGGGTAAAAATACACACGATATATACATCGGATAGGAATGAAAATAAATAAGAGTATCATTTATGGAGAATTAAATAGCATTAGATTGTGTAACATGAAGAAATCAGATCACACGTTATCATACTTTATAATACTCGTAAATCTGAAGGAAAACAGAAGACTGAGGATAAAAAAGAGGTAGGAGCGATTTACGTATAAATGAGCAAATTTCTAAAATCGGTAATTAGAGAAAGACTTGCATAGGATTGGAAGACTCCAATTAACCATTCTTCTATTACTGGGTCAAAGAAACCAATGCTAATAAGGCAGTATGCGAGTAAAAATTTGGAGAAAACAACAAAAGTTAATTCGGGTTAACTGATGACATAATATTAGTGATAATGAAAAAATTCGGATTTTTTATTACGCCTGTGCTCCAAACTGAAATGACATTGGGAATATAGAATTTATTAATGGCAATTTGAAAATAGCGTAGCATTTAGCTCGTCTCATGGTTGTCCAACGTCGACCAGATTTTTCGATTAAAACTCAGAAGAAATGTGAGGGGGGGGAAGGGCTCTAAGGAGGAATCAAAGTATGCAGGTTCAAGTTAGTAAAATATGCCAATTATCAAGCTTTAGTAAACCAAAGAGCCTAAATATTTCAACCCAATACCTGCAGTTTTACAGAGTCAGTTTCATAGATATTGAACGAGTCATAATCGAAAGAACAATATTAAGGAGGTTCTAATTAGATAGGAAGGCTAAAATAACGTTACAAGCAAAGAGAACAAAATGAACCAGGAGTTCATTTATCTAGAAAGTGTATTAGGAAATGTATCTAGGAAATATATTAGGTGGCCAAATGAGCCAAGACCTAAAGAAAATATGTGCTTTTGATAAAGAAACTTACACATGCACGATGAGGAAGGAGTTAAGGAGGTTCCAAAGCAAATATCAAAGTGCAAATTTCAATATGATTCGTCTAATTTTACGGTTCCGAAAAATGATCTTTTCGTCATGTAAATATGGCTAAATTGTAAGTTTTAAAACATCATGTTGGAGAAGAATAAAAAAAATTTAATGGACTCAGATAAAAGAGTACAGTGGCTAGGTGGCTTAGAAAAGTAACTACTAAAGTAAAAGCACTAATCCCCTACCCCTTATAATTGTGTGAAATTCAAACTCCATAGGGCTAGGTAAAATACGAATTCTACCGACATCTTTCTAACCGTTCTGCTGGTTTATTACTGTAAAGGATACCTACTATACGCAATTAAACTTTATTCAACTAATCCTTAGCTCTAACTTTCAATCAGATTTCAATGATGGTCTACCCCCATGTAGCTTGCTAGAGTAATCTAATGATTCTACAGTTCTCAAATAGCACTTCTTTAATTTTATTCACGAAGAGGATTAAAATTTACTTAATCAAGCCGCAATCATTTTTTATCATACCCAACATGTAGTCCAAAAATCTCCACTTCACCATGTATTCCGAAATATATCCCCTCCTTTTTCCCTTAAACTCATAATTAATTAACCCCCAGAGTCGATTTCATATGCATCAACTTCCTTGGTCATTGCCTTCACATCCGAACTTTGAATCTCATCAACATCATGTTGATGCGGGAGATTACACTTAAATATTAATTACTATTGGTTAAAGTAAAAAAAGGAAAGTGTGAGGGCGTTAAATACAGCTTAAGGAATCTTTTATTCGTTGAAAAGGCAACTTGGAAAAGAAAGAAAGAATGCTTGAGCTATGCTAGTTAAGGCATTGTAGCAATGACAGACTTTGCGATGGAGAATTTACCGAAAGTAGAGGACTGGTTAACCTACCTCGGAATAAATACGAAAGCAAAAGATTAGTGAATACATTTTATGAATTCTAGTGCTGTATGATTCAGAGACCTACATTCAGAGACAGAGAGTATTTGTGGAAAGAAAATGAGATTTGATTGGATGTTTTCTAGATGCAAGGACAAAAAATGATTGAAACAGTATTTCGAATACAGTTGCAGATAAGTAAATAAATGTTTTTTTAACAACCATGCAGGAAACAAACTAAATACGTGAAAATGGGAATAATCTTGAGTAGTAGTGGTATTTAAAAACAAAGAAATTAATATGAGTGAAAAAGAAGGAGGGCGACAACAGGACTTAGGGCTGACTTTGTTTGGGTGGAAATTGTTGAAAAGTTGAGCCAGAAACAATTGAATACAAAAAGCATAATAAGTCAACCGATTCAGGCAATTCATTTTTTCATTGTGTGTATTCGAAGTTCACAGTCATGTTTAACAGTTTTCAAGGAATATGCAAATCCTGCTCTTATGTCCACATACAACCCAAACTATTAAAAAATTAACTTATATTATTATTAAGAGAAACTTGCAGTTGGGTATGAAGTTAACATTGATACCCGATAAAAATGAAATAAAATAGTAAATTTCACACAAAAAGTTATTCTTTAATTTTCCTACTAAGGTTTATCAACTTAAAACGATACAAAATGAACCTAATTTGCTATGTAATAACATCGTCTGATAGTCACATTTTCTTTTACGCTGGAATGAAATACTTATTTTACTCAAAAAATATTTATTTCTTATTTTAATGACTAAACTTCACCGATTAGTCAATATTTATCGTCAAATAACCGTCCTCAGTGCTTAAAAATATCGCTAAAGAGACTCATTGCAGTCGTTAAAACTCAAGAAATATCGGTGCAGAAACATTTTATGGGGTGTGAAACGAAGAGCAATACTGGAGTCGTGCATGGTTTGAAGTGTAAGGCTGATAAAAGGAAAGTCATCGAGGAATATGGCATTTTTCCTTTGCGAGTGAAGTAGACATTTCACTGAATTATGACATGGGAATGCTCATTAGTATGAGAATTGGTTTTAGTAATGCTTTTCCGGAAATGGAAATCCATTATCGAATTTTTTCTCGTCATGAGGATAAGATCTTCTTGCGATTTTGCTGTCCACAAATTTTTCCTCCGATTGCAGGAGATTGCAAGATATATTTTTCCGATATTTTATGTTTTTAAATTTGTAATTTTGAGATGAAAATAAAAATGGATGTCTATACTCAACTTGGTAAATACCAACGTTAACAGAGATCTTTAAATTTTAAATTGAACTTTAAAGATATGTTTACTTATCATTTAATCATACAAATATAGCAAATATAAATTCACCTATCGCTAGTCTGAAATTAATATCCTTTCTAAATTAAACACTTTTTTCTAAGCCATATATTTCAACAAGTATCAACTCCATCCAAGAATTAAGTTTCATTGCACTTATTTACCTCATAAAATTCACGCAGCAGCGCTGGGAGTGGCAAACGCTGAATGAACTATGTATGTAAATGTCTGACGTAACGGAAATGGGCAAATAAAAAGTATTGGAACCTGCGGGAGATATATTTTCTGCATTATAGAATCAGAAACGGAAAATATTGCTAAAAAAGTCATTAAGCTCACTAACCAACATAACATCCAACTGCAACATTGCTTATTCAGTTTAAATTAGGGCAATACTCTTTTTTATACGTGGTGATTCTATTTTTTATAAAATTATCTTGTTGCTCAAAAATATATACATCCTTGATGAACGCTTAATGGGCTCTAATCTGTGAATATTAATATATCTATATTGATTATATATATATATAATATTAATCATATTTATTAATATATGTATATTAATGAAGTTATTTCACATTGTATATGTTTGACCTTTGGAAATGGCTCCAATTTTTCATATTATTTTGGCGACGAAACTAAATAAATATTTTCCACCTTAAGGCTTTTAGAAAATCACCACTGGGACGAAAACCAGAACTCGTTTATAAGAGCGGGAAAGGGAATTTCCCAAACACAATCCCTAGGTAGCAATAAAGGCAGGAAGCAAGCCATTAACACTTCCGACAATGCGACCCCACATCTCAGCGAACGTTACACCCACCGCTCAGCCGCCAAAGCCCGCTGCCAACCCTTATTTCGTGCATTTTTCAACCTAGCGGTTCCTCGGGAATAAAACAAAAACGGATGAGTCCAACATCGTGCCTAGGGAACACGGAAACACCCCCCTCCCCACCTCTGTCCCCGGCCTAGATAGAAGTTTCTTTTATTCCTCCCAGCCATTCTTTGGAAATTCATCCCGGAGACCCGTAGACGGCCTCGCACTCCCACGTGGAATCACCGAAATGAATGAGAACGCAGTTGCGATGAGTACTGTCCCTCTCTGCTCTTGTTTACTCCCTTGGCGGCAGAGAAATGAGTTAGGGGGAGGATGGGGGTGGTGTAGGGAGTGCGGGTGTGTTGGAGGTTGGGGATGACGGGAGAAAGAGAAAGGTAGGGAGAGTAAACTCCAGCGTTACCGCGGTCACGGAAGGGAAGGAACGAAGGGGAAGGAATAAAAGCACGCATAAAAAGAGAGGAGGACATATAAATAAAATGGAATGAAAAATAAAGCGGGCGAGAGGAAGAGGAGGCTGGGAGAAAATATTTTTTTAATGTATACGAAAGAGCTTGGAAAATAAGTGGAAAAAACAGATGGGATACAACAGTAAGAATACTTGCATATGGGACTAGACAGTTGAATATTTATTCCTGAAATATTTCGTTTGGATGTAATAAAGTTTACTTCCACTGTAGAGTCAGAACTGAGTACGATTTGGGGCAAACGTTATTATTTTTAAAGTAATTACTTGCACGATAATAAATGGAAAATTATGAATGCTTATATAAACTCAAGGTAAAACTGTGGAAAAATTATACCCGGCCCGACATATTGGCAGAAAACCATAAAAAATTGTTATTTATTGATCATGGATGTAATATAAGGATAATAAAGAAGTAAGTAATGCATTTATGCTCATGCTCTATGCTCATTTATGCAAAATATGCTCATATGGTGAAGTAATTATACTTTTGGCAAAATATTCAACAGGAAAGTTTTGTCATTAGGTTATAGTTCATTTAGTTTTCATCCCTCTCGATGGTATTACTATATCTCTAAAAAAACGTTCATTACCGTGCTAGAAAAGTGACTATCCAGTGGGTACGGCAATTATAATGAAGAAAAAATAAGTAAAGCACGAAGTCTTACATATATTATTAAAATGTCATCAACGATATGGAAGCGAGAACTAATAACAGCTATCTCTGAGGTAAAGAATTCTATTTCAACAAAAACATGCATCAAAGTGGTAATCAAAATATTTAATTTTCAGTGTGTAACATTCTACAAGAAATTAGCCACGTTCGTTAAGTGAATGCGGGAGCAACCAGTTCTAAATTTATAATAAGTATTACCATGGAAATAAAAGCAGTAATGTATTCAAGAAATATGAACGCTAATAAAGAGATGCTGGAATTAATGAACATTAATGTAAGGAAGAAGGGACCACATTCAAAAGTAATATGTAGTGGGAATTGATGGCGAGGAGGCGTATCATTGAGGAGGTTCTGGGGAGATAATGAGGTAGAAAATTGGAAAAAAAATGAAATCTCCAATTGCTGAAAATGGGCATCTGGGGAGGGGAATGGAAAGGGAGTTCACTACGGCAACTAAATCAGTCGATATATTTTGGGCATATAGGTACATCCGGGATAATTTCTGTTTTTGTCATTCGAAAAAAATTATCTATAAATAAAAAAAACAAAACGAGGCAATAAACTTCATCTCATAACTTGAATATTAAAATTTTCCCTAGAGAATAATTCAAAGCTACTTTAATTTTTAAATCTCAGCTGCTGAATACATTTCTTACAACGATGGAAAAAATAATAATAACAAATAATTTCCCTCAACCCTCCAGCATATTTGTTTGAGAATTGGATTTTTGAAGGAGAAAAACTATCTGCATTGGAGTGAATAAATATTTTAGTATCTCAGACCAATAAATAACAAATTAAATGTTTTTTAATTAGTTACTATGCATTGGTGATGTTTCAAATTGTTAATCCTAAATTTTTTGTATAATTGTACAGTTTTTTATTTTCTTTCATATACACGTAGTTGATATTTCAGGCAAGTGCATACGAGTATTAATTTTTAACGGTATCTTCCATAAACTGGAAAAGATAAACTCGGCAAGGCCAATAATTCAAATGATAAACGCACTCATCGACCAACTTGAGAATCGTAGCCTTGAATGCTTAATGCCTTTACCTTTGTAAAGATTATTCCGGAGCTGAGTTTACTGTGCGGAATGACCAAAGCCGACCAGCTCGTAGGCCTCATCTGGGCCAGAAAGTCCTTTAATCCTTCCTGCGGAAGGCGGGTTGTAATTCCAGGGATCATGTTTGATATATAAAGTTAAGAAGATTAAATGCTTTATTGCTATAAAAAACGGAAAAAAATGACATTTCACCCTATTAAAATTCGTTGAGTTCATGAAGGGTAAATACTTTAAAAGTGAATATTGCTCTAAAATTACAATCCGTTTAACACGTACTTAAGATAAAGAAAACTTTTTGCGGCCTGTAGGAGAGAGGAGTTGAGATGAATTGTTTATTTGGTGCATTTTGAAAAATTACCACGGCTTCATACTACACCTGCCCCAAGGCTCCACTGCGCTCAAGGTAACATAAATCTAATGAGTAGATTCCACATCATTTCAGTTTATGAGGAAAGATTGAATTCATTTCATCAGGATCAAAATCGAATCTCCCCGATTTAACTTCATTGTTTCCAGGAAATCCATCTTCCTTTCATACAAATTCCTGAAGAGAATTGTTCATGGAAGTTTTCCATTAAACAATACCTGCCTTTCTATTTGACATTATTGATTAAACATGATGAAATGCCGAAATACCTAGCGGAAAGTTGAAATGAAGAAATAAATGAGGCATCCAATAATATAAATGGAGCATTTAGTGAATACATTAATGCAGGCTTTGGATGACATTGTTTTCAAAACGGAGTTAAATCAACTGCTTTTAAAAATGTTTGACGATTTTCTCACCGTGGTGCCGAATGTAAGTTGAACAATAGGACACGTCGTGAAGAGAGTAACTGAACGACGAGGATTGTGATCCTGGGAACATAGAGATGCGACCTCGGCCAATTACAATAGGACGGCATATTAAATTATGATACCGAGGTAAAAGCAAGGAATAAGTAAGTATCCATGGAAACGAGCACTCGGTGATATCTCTTAAAAGCTAACCTTTAATGCATTAACGTAATAGAGTATACACGGTTGCTTACATTGTTACCTTTGAGAGATAATGTAAAATGAAGAGCCATTATCCCACTTGAGTACGCCCACGGATATGCCGTGGCTTCTCGGATTCAGGTCTTAATTCAACGAACGACCAGGATGAACGGGTCATTTGCGGTCCGATTCGCAAGAACCACACTCTCGGATTCCCTGAGGTCGCATTGCACCTCAGTGTCTCACAAGTGACTACTCTCCCTGAAACAAACAGTCCCACCGCGAATACTCACACCTACATCTGGAACTACCTCTACAGCTTGATCTACCTCTCCCTGTGGCCACTAAATCATTTTTTTAGCTCATTTAACCATAAAATTTTGCATATTAAATTAAACGCACCAATATTTTCATTAGTTTTTTATTTGTGCTAATGGAACACCATGAAGGTTGTTTTTCATTTCGATGTTCGCATAAATGGATACAGGGTGCTCGGAAAATTTCATTTACGTGAACGTTACTCAGGAATTTATGGTGCACAAGTTTTCGTATTTTCGTTGGACATTAAGTTTTTATTTTGTCGCAGTAGAGTATTTATCCAATCCCCCTCTGAAGCATTAACATATCAAAACATCCACCTGTATCGAAATACCCTATGAGCTGCCTTATGGGGGAGTAGTATAAGGTGTTCGGATAATAGCCATTAAATATAAAGGGAGACGCCGGTAAACTGAAAATAAGTACTTACATGTTAAGGTAAGGCACCATCCCTAGTGTTAAGAGGAATCATTTTGCAAGAGAAAAACGAATCCTACAACTAAACCTGTTCAAATATCAGTCGTTCTCAAATTTGCAATCATTATCCGACTTGCCGATTTAATGGGACAAGCATGAAGAAAAGATAAAATTATAATACCCACCTTTCTATTTCATTAATTATTCATACTATTCATATTTTACAGATAAATAAGAATCAAATCCTCATTTTCCACGACTAACACGATTTATCTTTTTGTATAAAAATGTTGTAGCTTCGATGTGGTGTCGTAAAAAATTACTTTTAACTTATTGAGTGAAAATTTCATGATGTATTTTGCTAAAACGTAATACTCCATATATTCTTTACTCATAAATGTTTATAAATATATAGAATATCAAAATTTAGCAAATATATACGAGCAAGTATAAATTTCCATTCAAAGTGGAATTGTTTTATGAAATAGAACCGGCAATTTTTAAAAGCTGTTGAAAATGAGGATTAAAATTTTATTTTCCTGTATAATATGTTAAATAATTTCAAATTAATAATGAAGGAAGAATTTATCTTCCTAATCCTAGCCCAATTTACTAATCTGATTACTTCAAAACTGGAAGTTTTCTTCACTCCTGAACATGAAGAATTGAGTTAAGAAAATTAATGAAATTCTGCCATGATTTTGTTTGGTATATCCTTCATGACTTAAGAGAATTTCATTCCATTCATGTAATATGTAACAATCATAAATTCATATGATTCACGTAATAATCGTATGAACTTCACATAAAATTAAAATATATTTATTGCTGAATAAACTACATCCAATTATTAATACGTGGGACTATAAAGTGAGAAATTAGAACTTATGAATCCCATTCCATCAGAAAAAAATTTTTTTCCATTAAAATAAAAAATTTCTAATTATTTTGGAATGAATAAAATTTGAACGGTGGTGAAACGAACATATTTGCGATTGGAAGAGTTCATTGAGAATTCAAACAGAATCATCAATTTTTTTATTAGAAACCGAACGAAGGCGATGTTTTCTTTTGTGAGGGCGAAAACGTTGAAATTTGGGAAGAATAAAAGTTATTTGAAGGAAGGAAAGTATGAATTGGTAATTAAACCTCCCCGAGAGAAGTTTAAAAGAAACTCTCAGATCACGGCCCTAATTCAAAACTAATGAGGAGCACTATTCACTTGAAGGGCTCACTACAAAGCCCTGAAAGCAGAATTCAGCCAGTGAACTTGACCTCGAATGATTTTGAAGACTGAACTGAACCTCCCTCTGTTTATAAGAAGCCTCTGGCTAATGTATTTCCCTTTTTAAAATGCTTGAAAATGCAAAAGGGCCCCCAACACTAATACACAGGCCACCTATAAGCCAGAAAAATAAACATGATCTATAATCTGTCTAATAAATTATATGAGAAATAAATAACTAAACGCAAAATCAAACCATTCGAGGATTTGTAAACGAATGAACAAGTTGCAATAATTATACCATATAAAGGTAATTTGCCCTGGTCATTAGCGTCATCTCATGCACATGTCTCTTACATGTACATAGTTATCACTTACTCTTAAAAAATTATTTTACTACAGATGCAAATGTAACAGCAGGCAGATCATTCTTTGATAAGACGTCTGTTAAGACAAGAAAATATGCTATATTTATTTATGCACATTATATTCAGGTCATGGCTTTGGATTCATTTCGATCAAGTTTTAGGCTATGACAGAGCACCAGGTTCAGGGACAAATACGGTCCAAGTTAATGGCAAAAGGATCATCATCTGGGGATTACTAGAAAACTCCATAATTATGACACGCAAATGTGACTGGCTGAATCAACTACTTTCCCGCTGTTACGCTTATCCCTTCCCTTATTGCACGCCAATCCCACAGCGCTTAAGCTACGCTCGTAAAATTCATGAGGGACAACGACGGGCGACAACTGCTTTACTCCCCAGACTATCATTGCACATTCCGATTGATGGTCCGCTACCATAACTTGTTCAGGGAAGATAACAAAGGTATTTCAAATAACACATCCATTCCTCTGTTCTAGTTTCATATTCTTTACCGATTTTACCTATTATTGTACGACGACATACGGCGTCATATATGTATGAAATAGACCATTAAATAGGTGTAATTACTCCGTCGCATCTAGGCAATATACTATATATATTAAGCCTAATATCTCTGCAAAAGCTAAGAATTAAGACAAAAATTCCAGCCCCTGACTACAATTGCAGTAGATTTTAATTGTGTTTAAAAGAAGAGACCGGGAATGAAAAATATTTCCCAAACTAAAAATACGGTCTTATGAATGAAATGCTACATATTGGAAGATATTTCATTCCAAATATTAATTAAACAGCGCTAAAACATGAACAGGCAATATATTTAGACCGAATTGTTTCGGTGGACGTGTTTTCATGGAAGTCCACATATTAGCTCTGCCGTAGTCGTCGTTGACAATAATACGTATTTAGCAATGATAGCATAAAGTTTGAATCTGTCATCAATCAACTATATACAATAACACAACTACGGTTTATAACAGCTAAACATAATTCATGATGTGAGTGTACCATCAATTGGTACATATTAGGTAAATTGATTAGTCAAACTACGGCCCAGTGTTGGTATGATCTCGATGTTTTCTATCTGCACGCGGAGAATAAACTACGACATCCATTTGAATGAACTTTTAAACAAAATGGCAGACAGGCATTACAATTACAGCCCAAAACACAATATTGAGTGAAATTCCAGTTGATATTGATAATAACTAGAGAGTAGAGTAGTACACACGTAACCACTGAATTTTTAAGGGAGAAGTTAAAAACAAAAAGCAAAAAACATACCATATGATTCACACTCTGCATAATGCCACTGAAAACAATTCCCTGTTTAAATCCTGAACTATCTTTATGCAAGCAGTCGTTTACTTTAATATCAACAGTGAAACAATCAGATCCATTGTCTTTTCATCCTTTTACCCCACATTTTTACTATTATTCTGGATTAATATCAACCCTTACTGTCCCCCCAACTGATTTTTGCAAACCTCATATTTTAAAAATATTCTCAAAAACTGGGTTTAGAATAACTTTTTCCACTCATAAAAATGTAGCCTAGAACAATATTAATTACAACGGCCTCGAAAACTATCTACGAGGGTCATCCGGAAAGTAGTACCCGTTCGTGAAATAAAGACACAAAAGTAAATATTAACAAACATAAAAAATTTTATTTGAAAGAGGATACTTTAAACTACTTCTCAACATAATCTCCAAGCAAATTAAGGCATTTGTCATAACGTGTGACAAGTTTCTGTATTCCTGCTGCATAGTCCTTCGCCGCCAGCTCATTGAGATACGCGAGGGACCCATCTTGCACAAATTTTTGCATAATGCAGATGGTGTTTAACAATTTCATGAACAATTGTTCGAGAAACATTGGGAAAATGCTCACAGATGTCATCAATTGTGACGCGCCGATCGTTCCTCACGAATTCGTCAACTGAGCTCACCAGTTGGTCTGTAATGACAGACGGTCTCCCCGAACGCTCATCGTCGTGTGTGTTCCCCCTCCCCATGTTGAAGTTGCGACACCACCGCCGAACAGACGACTCGTCCATTACATTGTCTCCATACACCTCCTTTAATTGGCGATGAATATCACATGGGCGAACGTTTCTTGCATTGAGGAATTTAATCACTGCCCTCACTTCACAACTGGCGGCGTTCTCAATTTTTTTAAACATTGTAAACAATCACAGAAACAACACAGGCAATGCTAGCGTCACGCAACTTGGCTCAGAGAAGGCAGACAAGCCACTGAAGCTATCTGACCTCGTCCAGCGGCTACTCGCGTCGTCAGCACTTCATGCGGCACGAACGGGTACTACTTTCCGGATGACCCTCGTACATGGCTATTGTGATGTTTTGTCTTTCGACGTTCAAACACAGTTGATTGACATCATAAGCCGGTTTTCAAAAACCCACGTCAGCTATGAGGTGAGGTTAGTCATATGCAAATTATATCAAAACATTTAAAATAAACTTTGCAATTCAAAAACGAGCATAGCTAACCCAAAGGTTGAGTGAAGTATGCTATGATGAATCCATAGTACCGTGACGAGGCTTAGTGATAATTATACGAAGTTAATCCTTCAAGATATTCAAATTTTGGGAGGTTGCATTTTAGCCAAGGCTTAACAAGGGAAATCCAGAGTCTCAGAGACGCCGTGGCAATTTCACAAAAACTTTCTGCTTCATGAGGAGCATGAAAAAAAAGGAACTTGAGAAAATCTTAAACCCTCATCTATGCAAAAAAAATGTGGACGTTCCTCGGAGATGTTCCAAAAATATTTATAGTAAAATAGAAGAGAGGAAAAAGTACGACATTAATGTAATGGCGAAGTTATTTCCGCCCAAGGATCTAGTTCTTGAAAAAAGAGATGGCGGCATCTTTGGTAAGTCTTGGGACGAACCCTACCTTTGCTGCGAAAGCGTCAACCCAGGTAGAAATAAAGGAAAATTAATTTCAGCAATATTCATCCAAAAAAATTTAAATTCTATACCTATAGAAGCATTTATATGGAAGGAAGATGCCGGCACGAAGTATACTCCAAAGTTAAGGGTAAAACTGCAATGAAATTTATTTTACCTACAATTATTTTGAGTTAACTATAATACTTTTTTCAAATTTTTAATAATGAAATTACTTTATATGTTTAATCAATTAGATTTTACATTACAATTACAAATATTAAGGGGTACAATTTTTTTAATTAAATAATGTCATTAATATTGGGCTTGTTTTCCTGGAATTTTGCCCACGAAAATAATTTAAGTTTATCCTGACAGAATTCACAATTTTTTTAGATTTCTTGAGAATAAATTTTAAAAGAAATTCAAATAAAAAAACCTGCAAATAAACGAATTATTTATGAAACTAAAAAAATATTGACGTTCTTTAAATTCTCTGGTCATGGTGATAAGAAATATTTTTGCATAAATTTACATCATAAACCATTCCTACTGTTAGTCATATGAGGATATTACAAAACGTTTATGCAAAGCAAATGAAAAACGATTGATTATCTACTTATAGAATATATGAAAAAATGTCATATTTATAATAACTGTTTAACAAAATTTAATTAAAATGTTATTCTTAAAGTTTTGTTTAAAATTAATTCATGAATACTTGTTCAGCGGATACATTTTGATTAGAGTGAAAAATATTCTAAATTAACTTAAAAGGCATCGTAGTTATTTAGTAACTATTTTCTTACCTTAGAACATGGAATACAAGTTTAATCCAAGGCGTCCTGTCTTGGGAAGTGGCCACAGAGTGGGAATACTTCTTCCACCGTTGAATTTTCCTTGAATACCAGACAACACTCAAAAGCTTCAAATGGTCAAAAGTACAACACAAGAATCTCGTAACAACTTTTATCAAGATTAAAAACACACCCACTCCACAGCAAGAAAACTATTGGACGCACTGATACAATTCACAAACTGCACAAGAAGAGCATAATTAACACTTCATATCATTTCGACACTAGCATTATGTTCTCCTATGACCTCCTCTGTATATAATCACGTTGATTATGTCAATGCAGAAATAGGCAACTGTGAGGAAGAACCAGAGAGAAGGTATCGAACAGTTTGTTAGGATATGAAAGTCTTCGAAATTAGGGCTGTATTCTTTAGCTGGAAAGGTATATATGGCATCTCCACTGTGTAAGTTCCATGATGATATTGACTGAAAAACACATCCCATTAACCAAAAAATAAGAAAAACCAATGAATCAGTGTACTCATATGGATCACACATTTCTAATTCCTTTAGATAGCTAACTTGACTAATGTGGACCTTTGCCAACGCTAAGATTGAAACAATAGCTAAGCCAAAACTGGCCTGGCCAGCATTCAGCATCTCAGTTTTCGTGTTCTTGCAGAATAGGGAATAATGTTTTCAAAACGTTTTGATACCATTTTGCTTTCCTGGTGAATTAATTTAGAAATAAAAAGAGAATAGACAGCAATCCCTCTTATTCAAACTTCATTTCATTATACGACAGTAGTTGACCGTAAAGTTTTTTTGCGGCGAATCTTTAGATCCATAGTAGGGTAACTGGAAATGTAAAAACTCTCTTAAGAGTTTTTTTTTGAAATGGTAGACCTTCAATTTTACTTTAAAAACGGAAATTGTAATTTTTTTGTTGGTGTATTTTACCTTTTGCATTGTGAAAAAGTAACACTTATTAATTGTATAAAAGTATATTTACCATATGCATTTTATCCAACGCTAAACTCAACTTTCAATGTAATATAAATTCATTATAAATACGTACGTTGAACCTTAGGTTAGAATGGCGTGCTGAAAAACCCAACCCTATGAATACATTTTGCTCTTATTTCCCAAATAGGTATTTAACACATTTTTGACAACGTTATGAAATACCCAAAATTGTGTTATTTTCAATTTTTTTTGCTGATACAATCCTTCATCGGCTCCTTGACTATGCAAGACTTTTTTAACATTAACGATCAAAATTCAGAATATTTATAATCTTTCCATTAGCTTAAAAGTTACTATGAAGTACTTTTCATTCATCCCTTGGTATTGAGGAAGTAATTAAATAATTGATAGCTTTAATTCGATATATTTCAGTATAATTAAGTAGTATACATGTACAATTATATATATTGATTGAATATATTTGAGTTCTTTTGAGGAAATTTCGACGATCGACTGAAGAAACTCCGTAGAAGACCTAGAATCATCATTTGATGATTACAAGGTCGTTGCAATGTATGAAGTGAATGGTGGTGGATTAACCAGAAGGACGTATCCGATACACAAGCTGCCAGAATTAAACAGGGGTACAATGAAACTCAATGATAACTAGTCTTGCTGTAAAGAAAAGCATATTCTCTGCCCGATCCAACTGCTCTTCCTAATCCTTAACTGTCTTTTCCCCTCCGTTTGAGGGTCAATAAAATGGCAACAATATAATTTACAATTATTTCTGCTTAACCGCCGTATTACCATCGATGTCACATCAAACTATGAGAAAGAATAGTCAATCCTTAGGGAAGAGGTAAATATCTCAGCTTTCTCGGTGACCCATGGATTTTATTATGGAGAATATTGCTCCTTGATTATCTTCAATATTGACTAGCGTTATATCCGTCAAATTACACCTTATTAAAATATTTTTCTCAAATTAAAATTACATTAAAGTTAAGGTACATTTTCCCACCCGTGATACATTTGACCATATTGTGATCGCGAGTTGTCACGGCTTCATCTCCAAAATTATCTGGGCCGTCTTGTTATATCCCTGAGAATCTCGTTTATACACTCAATTCGTCCACTCTATGGGTGAGAGTACCATTAAATACACCTTCAATGAGCGTAGAAGTTTTGTCATGTCCTATTTCGAAAGAAGTGATCCAAAGTCTGAGATGGCAAGATCTCAACTGCGAATGCGTTTGCCGCAGCTGCCCAGGAACCCTCAGGTGGCAAGGGAGGCGATCGGACGAGAAATGCCAACAGACTGGCGAACCGGCCGATTTCGTGAAGTTTATTTTACGAAAGCCTGGAACTGAAACTTTTTCTAAATTGGTCAAACTTTCGATGGCTTTCCGACGCCACGCCCACTGCCCAAGTTCGGTTATTCCCACACTTTAAGTTGTCACGCACCGTAAAAAAATAAGAAAATCTCGAGGAATCATTAAAATATTCTAGAAATAAGAAACTCTCATACGGATTTCTGAGTATTTGGTAAATATATTTTTCCTGGTTTAAGAAAGTATGGATTGAGTTTACCCTTGTTCAGCACCCCATGAAGAATAGCTAATGCACATGCACGTACTACAAAGTGTAGTACTCCTTCCGTAATATGGGATAGTGAAAAAATTAGAACCTGTGTCAACTGTTTTAATAATTGTAAACTAATTCCACCACTTGGTTACTTTTCTCACATCTTTCGTTTCCTGAAAGGCCTATACCAAATCATCCATTCAAGCCTAATGGCCCAAACGCTCAGCTGTCCGCCGCATCCAGTAATATCCAATACCATCGGCAGAAAAGATTCTGTATACGTGTACCAAAGATATATGTTCTCGTGGTAAAATAGCAACAAAAATGTTCTCCAATTTTTATTTTCATAAATTGTAAAAACTAAAACTTAAAAATGATTATCATTCCCCAATTCACTGCCGCACATAGTTATGATCTTTTAACAAAGCGTGTATTAAAAATCAAATATAATTTATTCTCCGCCTCTATTGAGAGAAATAAACTCTTTAATGGTGGTTTTATTGGCTACATTCGAAGTAACCTGTTGATTGCACATGCCTGATATGATGCATATGACAGGATTTTTCAACGCCTACTTTTTTGCCTATTTAAAAAACTTTAAACCCTATGCGTACAATTAATCAAACACAAATCAGCATACACCAATTAAATACAAATATATGTCGCGGACACTTTTAACTATGAAAAGATGCACCATGATACTCAGCCGGTTAATAAAAACCCAAGTATTTTAAAAATCAAAACATTACAACTTTAAGTCCTGATGTATATAATTTTCCATCCATAGTTACCAGCAGTTAATAAGTTCAGTAAAAGAAAGGCATATTTTTTAAGCTTAAAAAGATTCTTTTGGCTCTGCATGGTTTATTTTTCAAAAGTACATGCAACGCTACCTCCTTTAAAGCTAGAGTCCTTTGTGACCGGAGTTGCTATCACGTTTCTTGAATGAAGTTGAATCATCATTCCAACCCGAGTAAACATGGGCATATTAGTACGTCCTGGACCAATATTATGATAGCATAATACTATCAGTAGCTTTTGCAGGCATCCGTTTGTTTCACCACGCGAAGTTAATTTCCACCCTAAAGCTTCGAGTTGCACAGGTTATTAGTAATTTTGGCATTCAGACTAAGTGAAAGTGAACTGCGCCATGTATTATATGAGTCATAGGTGCTCTTCAGCTCATCTATGAACCCTTGATTCATTCTTCGAAAAATCTCGTTAGTTATTATTAATTGTCCTTTTTAATCAAGTACTCACTAATCTCTTGAAACATATGGTTGTCCAAAAAAATAATTTAATATTGAGAACATCTGCTCAAATCCAGAAAAATCATTTTCAGAGAACATACTTGAACACTTTCACATGATTATTGGGTAGCTTGAGTTGTGATACACAGGGAGCAGGAATATTACATGTAAGGCAAAACTTAAGGTAAGCACCCTTAAGAAATACGATAGTTTAACGCTGGCGAGGTGTAATGCATTTAATCTCACATTACAGCGGGGGATCGGGTTGGTGCGGAGGCTTGCCTTCTGGCTTCACTGGGTTGGAATCCTGGAGGCGGCAGATATTTTTCAGTGGTATCCTGATTCCTACTTGAGGTTCTTGGTGGAGAGCACTTTAAGTGAGTACACCGTCCGTCGGATGAGACGTTAAGCTACCGACCCCTTGGCATTTATCGTTAAGAGCAGGCTAATGCCGAGGCCGGGTTTCTCTCCGCCCTACCTCCTTTCCCACCCATCCCCAATGGGGCAAATGACCTCAGCTATCGGTCGCCTCTCCTAAACCAAAAACTACGAGTACATTGCTGCGGTAGGCAAGTTAACATGAGAAGTTTAGATCATTATGAACAGATGATAACGGGACCTTTTCCCCCAAAACATATCGTGGTCACAAAGGCATCGCGTCCAAAAAATAGAACAAAATAATGTTGAATGCCCTTGCACTAATATTATGGGCTAATAATCGGCAACACGTCCTGATGGTGGCTTGCAGGGGGACTCCCAGATATGCATCATCACCAGGCCCCCTATACTTACTCCCTAATTAGCAGTCGTGGGCACTAGATAAAAAATTCTTTGGCAAATTTTAAGTCAATATTTTTTAAAAAGGTTCATTTTTGAAAGTTTTGTCGTCCTTCCAATCTGACATCCCGGATTGTTTGTTTTTTGTGGTGTGTAATGCGCCCTGCTACCATCCCAAAGATCATGGTTTCAAGTGCCAATGTTGGACACGGATTTTTATTAGCTCAAATAATCTGCAACTTCATTAATGACCAGCGACGGTTTGCTTACTTTTTCGGAGCAAATGGTTAAGGCACGGCGACTTTAAGTGTCTGAAGAAAGATTTGTAGAAAAAACTCCCTAGATTTAAACCACGTATGCCGTCAAATGAAAGGAATTAAATCGACAAAATTATTTGAATTAAAACTTTGCTTTACAGTATATATGTAAATAATTATACATTAGCAGTATTTAAAGACAATGATAAAGGAAAAGAACTGTGAAGAACAAGTACATGAAATGGTCTTATTCATTAAACCAAAAGACACGATGCTAACCTTTAACTAAAACATATGTGAATATTAAAATGTGAATATTAAAAAATTAATAATCTTTGACATTAAAAAGGTGAACATTAACCAATCGACCCAAAGTTTCATAATTTTGGTTCAATATTTTTCATTGTTTCCCTCCCCGGACTACAACCTTGACGTGGTGGAAGGGCTTGTGCGTTCCGATGACCCCTAGAGCTGTGCTGGCGGGAGTAATAAAAATTGCTCCTGGCAGGGACACCCATGCCATATAGGTCGAAGGTTAGGAGCCAGACGAAAGGTAGTCCACGCAGCGTCTGTTCCTCAGTGAGGCGGCTGCAATGGCGTCTGACCCCAGTGGGGCGGCCGGCAAGTGATGGTGTCACGTTAAAAACACTATTGAGGAAGGCAACGGGAAACCACCTCAATTATCATTCCCAAGAAAAATATGATGGACTATACGGAGATTTTCAGTCCTGGCAACTACGGGGCTCGGCCCAATCGGCCGTGTGTCGTGCCCGGGAGCGGGGGAGGCAAGGCTTCCGCGGTCGTCATCCCACGAAACCCTTGCAAGGGAAACCCAGCAGCAGCAGGACAGAAGCCGCAGGAGAAGAAGACTAAATTAGTTAGAATAGGAACGTGGAATGTTACGACAATGATGAGGACAGGGAAATTGGAGAATGTTAAGCGAGAGATGGAAAGGAGAAATATAGATATTTTAGGTCTATGCGAGGTGAGATGGAAAGATAGCGGGGATTACTGGAGTGATAAGTATAGAATAATATACAGCGGTGGGGACGAGAGCCAACGAGGGGTTGCCATAGTATTAAATGAAGAGGTAGGAAGAAGCGTAGTCAACATATACAATACATAACGCAGGTAACGGATAGAATACTACTAGTGGAGATAAAAGCAGAACCGACGAACTTAGTTATTATTCAGGTATACATACCACCGAGCAACCATAAGGAAGAAGAGGTCGATAGGATATACGATCAGTTAGAGGACATGATCGCGTGTGTTCCTGCAGGGAAACATTTGATAGTGATGGGGGATTGGAATGCGACGGTAGGCGAAGGAAGAGATGGTGATGAGTTGGGGGACTACGGTTTAGACACGAGGAATGACCGCGGGGAGAAAGCAGTTGAGTTCTGAAGGAGACAGGGGTTAGTCATCACCAACACTTTGGTTTAGACACCACAAAAGACGTAGGTATACATGGAAAATGCCAGGTGACTCAGGAAGATATCAGCTAGATTATATCCTGGTTAGAAACAGGTTTAGGAACAGTATGATAAATTCCCACAGCTTCCCGGGAGCGGATGCGGACTCAGACCACAATTTAGTTGTTATGAAATGTAGCGTACGTTTCAAAAAGATAAGGCAGGGGCGGCGAGTTAGAAAATGGAATGTAGAAGCATTAAATGGGTTGAAAGGGAAGGAATAAAAACAGGCGGTAGAGAAAATCATGGAGGATGGTAAAGGGCTTAGTACTATCGAAGAAAAATGGGAAAGTATCAAGAAAGGGTTGTCTAAAGCCGACAAAGACACCATTGGAACCGTTAACGCTAAAAGGACTAGGAAATCATGGATCACGGATGAGATGATTACAAAGATGGATGAGCGGCGAAAATGGAAGAATATAAATACAGAATTAGGCAAAATGAAATACAAAGAATTGAACAATAAATTGAGGCGGGCAACAAATAAAGCAAAAGACGCATGGTGGAAGACGCAGTGCGAGGATATGGAAAGTCTGCAGAGGATGGGTGAAATCGGTGCGCTGTACAGCAAAGTTAATCGTTATCGGGAAGTAAGAAAGGAAGAGCTATAGTATGCTAACAGTTAGAGATAAGGCGGGTAAGGTAATAGTTGACGCAGAAAAGATCCAAGAGAGACGAAAGGAGTATATAGAAGAACTGTATGGTAAAGAACTCAGACCAACAAAGTTAGACATTGAAAAAGAAAATGACGTAGAGGAGGACAGCTTAGGTCCAGGCATACTAGACAATGAGATAGAAAGGGCATTAAGGGAGATGAAACTAAATAAGGCCGTGGGGGTAGATAATATTCCCGTGGAACTTTTAAAATGCTTAGGAAAATGTGGGAGGAAGAGGCTATATGGGCTGATCCGTAGCATTTATGAGGTGGGAATCTGGCCGGAAGACTTTGTGAGATCAGTTTTAGTTCCTATTCCGAAAAGGGTAAAGGCCACGTCATTTGAGGACTATAGGACAATTAGTTTGATATCCCACGCAGCTAAAGTTGTTCTCAGGATCATAAACAAAAGGATAGAGAGTACGGCAAATGATTACCTAGGGAATGATCAGTTTGGGTTTAGGAAGGGGAGAGGTACGCGTGATGCCATTGCAGTAATGAGATTATTAATCGAGAGGAATATAGAACACAACCAGGGGGTATTTGCCTGTTTCGTAGATTTCGAAAAAGCGTTTGATAGAGTGAATCGGGAAAAACTAATGAGTATACTACCTTGATCAAAAAGTTCCCGGAATAACCACCGTGTGGCGCTCCCATCGTTCCGATTTGAGTTCTGTTTTTTTTGTTAAATTGGTACATATGTTGTTGATATTCCCTTTAAATCTTAGTGTCATAACTTGACATTTGCAAAAGTTACGTAGCCAAGAGTACATCTATCTCTGTGTGTGTTGGCGATTTTTTACAATTGCAGGAATGGATTTAAATTTGCAACAACGAACATGTATTAAATTTTGCGTAAAAAACGGATTTAGTGGCGCACGGACGTTGGAAATGTTGGAAAAGTGTTTCGGCAACGATTCTCTAAAAAAACGGTCGTTTACCAGTGGCACGAGCGGTTCAGAAGTGGTCGTGAGTCAATCGAAGATGATGAACGCAGTGGCAGACCATCGACATCGAAAGTCGGTGAAAAAATTGATAAAGTAAAAGAAATGTTGGTCAATAACCGCAAATTAACCATCAGAGAAATAGCGGAGGACTTGAACATTGCCTATGGATCCGCCCAAGACATTGTGGTTAATGATTTGGGTTTCCGTCGTGTAGCAGCAAAGTTGGTTCCAAAAGACCTCAATTTCATGCAAAAAAGAGACCGTGTTGACGTCGCAAAAGACATGATTTGCGAGGCTGAATCCGATCCCACATTCATCAAAAGGATCATTACTGGAGACGAGACGTGGGTTTATGAGTACGACACGCAATCCAGACATCAGGCAAGTGAATGGCGTTCACCAAATGCGCCGAGACCAAAAAAACCACGTCGTTTTCAGTCAAAAAAGAAGGCAATGCTGACGGTTTTCATGGATTACAACGGTGTAGTGCATCATGAATTTTTGCCAGAAGGCCAGACAGTAAACAAAGAGTATTATTTGGGCGTTATGAGACGTTTGCGTGAAGCAATTCGCCGAAAGAGACCAGAAATGTGGGCAGAAAACTCGTGGATTTTGCACCATGATAACGCACCGTCGCACAGTGCTATCATTATTCGTAATTTTTTGACGAAAAATGCAACAAATACCATCCAACAGCCACCGAATTCACCTGATTTGGCTCCCTGTGACTTCTTTCTGTTCAATCGAGTTAAAAAACCATTACGGGGAACGCGTTTTAGCAGCCGAGAGGAAGTAATGGAAAAATCGCAGGAAGCACTGATGGACATACCGAAAACCGAATATAAAAAATGTTTCGAGGATTGGATCAAGCGCTGGCATAAGTGTGTTGCAGTCGATGGGGATTACTTTGAAGGGGACAATATAGATTTAGATGAATAAACTTGTATTTTTAATTTTCTGAATAAATTCCGGGAAATTTTTGATCAAGGTAGTATTGCAGAAAATAGGAATAGATTGGAAGGAAAGGAGGCTAATCCGCAACCTGTACATGTCTCAGACTGCTCAGGTGCGAGTGGGGAACGGGGAGTCCGGTTGGGCAGTGTTAGGAAGAGGTGTAAGGCAGGGTTGCCCATTATCACCGTTGCTGTTCAACCTGTATGCAGAGGAAATGATCAAAGAGGCATGGGAAGAACTCGAGGTAGGAATGAAAGTGGGCGGGGAATTGTTAAAATAAGTTAGGTTTGCTGATGGCCAAGCTTTAGTTTGTCAGTCAGCCAAGGGGCTGCAGGCATTGCTGAGTGAATTGGAAATTCAGTGCGACAGGTATGGGATGAGAATCAATATTAATAAAAGAAAGGTTATGCGATTTTTTAGAAAGAAAAAGGCCAAGCTTAACATTAAAATAGGAGGGCAAAAACTAGAGCAGGTAGAACAATTTACGTATCTCGGTAGTGTTTTGGACCAACACGGTCAAAGTAGTAGGGACGTAAGGAGAAGAATTGCGCTAGGCAAAGAGGCTTTCACAAGGAGGAAGGAGTTGATGGCAGGGACTTTGAGTAAGGATGTTAAGGAAAGACTCGTAAAAACTTTGATATGGAGCGTAGCTATGTACGGTGCGGAAACGTGGTCATTGAAGCAGGAGGATAGACGTAGATTGGAGGCTTTTGAAATGTGGGTGTGGAGAAGAATGGAGAAGGTGAAATGGACAGAGAAGAAAACAAACGAGGAAGTACTTGGTATGGTGGGCGAAGAGAGGGGTTTGTTGGGAGCAATCCTATGGAGGCAGGAAAAGTGGGTGAGGGGGGTGTTGACCGGCAGTGGGATGTTGAAGACTGTGATAGATGGTAGAATGTTGGGCAAAAGAGGAAAGGGAAGGAACAGGATAGGGATGTTGGACGGGATGAAGGGAGGAAGAAAGTACTCAGAGATGAAGAGGGACCTGATATAGAGTAGGATGATGGATTTTGTGTTTTGTTAGGAGTAATAAAATATTTGTTTGGTAGTTGTGTCCATCCAAAAACCTACCTTAACAGGTAGATTACCTTAAAAAAAATTTCATTTAGTGCATCTAGTCGTATTGAAGGTGACAGATATTATAACCAAATTAAATAAGGTGTCCCATGGCAGTAATGAATCAAGCATACATGAATTATATTCACGCCGTTTCCTTTCAGGGAAATCATTATTAAAGAATAATCAAAAATAATTCAGGAGGAATAAGTCGATGAAAGAAGGAAATAAATTTGAATCAACAATCAGCAAGGACGGTAAAAACAGATTAACCTGTCCAGATATCCTCTAGGGTAATAGACAGAAGTAAATTTATCTTTTAAAATAAGTAATTTTCTAAGCGATGGTAGTTTTTCATACGATAGAAAGAGTTCTGGCATTTGTAACTTGAATCACTCGGCTTACAAAATCTCAATGTTTTTTTAAAATATATATGAAATTTAAACTCGTAAACTCAAGAAACTATTCCTTCGCGTGAAACATTGCATTGCCTTCCGAGTCATCAACATCTCTAAAATAAGTTTGGGAGGGACACTGGGACGATGGGGAAGAGTGAGGACATGTAGGAATGGGAAAGATTTTAAGTGGATTGCATGCAGTCGAGGGTTCGGAAATGAAAAAGGAGCAGTGAGAAAGGCTGTAAAAGGGAGAGAAGGAGGTTAAGAAAGAATGAGTGAGATAAGAAAGGGGAGGAAGAGGAAAGGAAACGGAAATAGTAGAATAAATAGGAAGTGATGTACGGTCGGAGAGAAGGGGGAATGTGCTTGAGGAAAGAAGACAGGCGAGTGGCATGAGGAAAAGGGACTGAAGGGAAGAGGGGCAAAGGGCAAGAAAGGATATATTTGATAACGATCCGTACGAGGGCGCCGAGAAAAGGGAGAGAAGAAAAAATTGAGAAACGGTCGAGAGCAGCAAGCGGGACGAAATACTTGGATGGACATATTCACCGGGCAAGCCGAGGAGGGATCCTAGACCGAAGGGCAATTGAGCATAAACCTACATTTCGAGTCGTAGATCAATCACTAGGAAAATGATACCATTGATTTCTCCTGACAAATTGAGAATTAATTAATCAAATTAATTATGAGGTTACCTTGCCATCTAGTGAGAATTTTTGACCATTTCCAAGCCCGCAAAGTTGCTTCACTTTTTTCGCACCATTATTTGTGACGTCAAAACTAGTACCCAATACGAAAAACATTTATTTTTAACATAATAAATACTGAGCGTGTAGGCTCATTGCACACTCCAAAAAGTCCATAGCAATCGAAAAGCCTTTTTTTTCGCATTTAGATCAAAACTCAGTATCGTACAATTTTATGATCGACGCAACGATTTGGAGTGTAAAAATAATTAGTCTGGACCGGGATTCGAACCCAAATCCCTCCAAGTCCGGCCGAGTGCTTTAGACAGTTAACCAACCGTTTTTTAAGTTGTAAAAAGCAACATAGTTATGGATTTTTCCTTCCAACTATTATTGTCCTTCATATTTTTCTTCTATATTTGAAAATTGCTATCATTTAATCGAAAATACTCTGCTCGGGAGCATAAGCACCATTAAAATGAATTAGGCTATTCGAATTCCTCCGACGCATTCCTAAAGCATATCCTTTGGCGTTACATGTTACTATAATCAATATCTTTTTAATAAATGATTGTTTTCCTTACAATTACATTGAATATTAATCAGGAAAATATTTTAGTATAACCGAATCATTTTATCCACATCAACTAAAAAAAACTAAAATGCCCCAACTTTTACGACAGTTTTCCAGTTCTCGCGTTATCACCCATGAATTTCGAGCAAGGAATACCAAGACATCACTACCCTAAATATCCCTAGGAACATTATAATTGCGAATCGTTACTATACAACACATTGTAAACCTCGAGCTTCCAAAACAATGCATTTCCAACTCACGATATTTCTTGCGCGGACGAATCGCTTTATAACACTTAGGATTGAGTGTTTTTGAGGGGAAGAGCTCTGGTTGGCGAAACGAGTGCAAAGAGAGGGGAAAGAGGAAGGGTAAAGAAGGAATCCCGACCAAAAAAGGGGCTTCCAGAGGAAGAAAAGAATAGTGGGGCGATGGGAGAGGGAGAGTGGAGGGATGGAAGAAGAGGGGAGAGAAATAAATAGGAAGTCGGGAAAGGGTTGTGAGAGAGGAGAGAAGAGGATTGGGATTTCGACGGTTTTCGTGGAGGCGGGTTCGGGGCGCGGCAGAGGGAGGGCGGAAGGTTCGCGCGGGGCGGGGTGGAGCTCGGGAGGAGGGGTGGCGTGGATGGGCAAAGAGAATTGCGAGTAAAGAGGAGGGGTGGAAGGTTGGGAGGGAAAAAACTGGGGAGGGGTAGAGGATGAGAGCTGGGAGAGGGGAGGGTGGAGAGGATAGAGGTCGGGGGGTATTTTGGAGGGGTAGCAGACAGCATCGGAGCTCCTGCGCAGAATTCGAGGCGCGCTGCAAGCCCGGTTGCCTGGTTACGAGAGCGGGAAGAGAGAAGGAGAGGAGAGATGTGTGTGGCGAGGGAGAAAGTAGGAGAGGGAGATAAAGAGAGTGAGTAGAGTACTGTGGGGACACGATGAAGATGAAGAGGAAAGCGAAAAATGTTGGGAGGATGAATACATCCAAGAAAGACGAAGGAGAAGGCCTGTGAAGTCGCCTGAAATGGGAAGGAACCCGAAAGAGGCCCCTCAGAATGAATCCAGCATGAGCACGAACGTGGGTGCTTAGAGGAAACAAAGATTGAACCCACGCGAAAAGTTTCATCCTTACTCCCCCTTTCCATTTCTCCGTTTCCTCCAATAAAGTCCGGGAAACCCATTTCCCCATTCCCTCAGTGTAGCGGCCCAGCTTCTTTAGCGTCTTCCAGGTATGCGTGCCCTTCCAAAAACCCTCACGACGCAACCTCTGCGGTATTTCTCCTCCACTCTGCGGAGTATGAACCCTAGGCTTTTTTTTACATCGGCGTCCGACTATCTGAATCCGTCTCCGTCCGACGCAAGCGTTCCCCTCCACTTTTCGTCCTGCCACCTCATGTAGCACCTCACGTCCGGATCACGGGCTCCAAGGTGCGCCTGGGAAAATGGTTGACGAAAGTTCCCACCCACCGCCACCCTCACATCGACGAGCACCATTACAGTGATTAGTTTAACTCTGGACATCCCCCTTGGTCCTCCCGAAAGCCCTCCCCCATCAATCTTACATCCGAGTATTAAGCGTTCTCCCGTGTGCTACCCCGTATATAGGCCTTCCCGCTTTAACCATCTCTCTCGTTTCCCATTCCGGATAAATCCCCCTTTACCGTCCCTGCCGCCGGGGCAGAGAGAACCCCGCCCCTGTTAGAGGCAACAGCTGACGGAGGGGGGAGGAACGGGGAGGGGGGAGAGTTCGGGGAGTCATGGAGAGGGAGGGTGCGAGGTGGATGAGGGAGGGGGTAAAAGGGGAAGAGAGGGGAAAGAGTGAGAGAGAGTGGCGCGGAGAGGGAAGAAACCGACGGTGGCGGCGTCAGCGGCAGGCTCCTGCACCTCACGTGGGTGAGGTAAAGCGTCCCTTCTCTCGGAGCCCTCGTCCTCTAGGAGTTGTATAGAAGGCAAACCCGAGTTTGCACACCCCTCAACACAAAACCGGTTTGCTCCTGTCGCGTCCACCATCTTCCCTCGCTCTCCTATTCTGCCCCACGCTTCACAGCCCCCCCCCCCCAAATCCACACCCCCTTCCTGTCCCCATCCCGCTAGATGCAAAATAAAACACCGCCCGCCGCTGCGAAACGCTTGGGAACGCGTGCAAGGAGAAGGGAGGGGGGTTCTGTGCAGGTTGGCGCGAGAATGCACGCATAGGCGTATGACAGGACGTGTCTCTTGATTTCTTCTCCGTAACCCACCCGCTTTCCTGCTGCCCCCGCTCCCCGTTTCAACACCCCCCTGACCCACGCCCCCCCCCCCTCGCCGGAGTAGCCGTGTGCGTGTGGGATATGTCGGGGAAAGGTGGGTCTAGGTGGGTGGGGCCGGATTTCCGGACGCGGCAGGAGGAGGAGGAGGTGTCCGCGGAGGAGTGCTGGAGGCGCCCAGGACGCGGGTGGTGGAGGAGGGAGGACTCGACGGGAGGTTGCCGGAGGAAGTGACGGCGGTGGGGAGCGGAGAGCGAGGGAGAGGGAGGCGGTGAGGCGGGAATGGCGGGCTGCCGTCGGCGGGCCTCTCGGCCTCCGGCTGGTGCATCTTCACCATCCCCCCGCCGCGCCTCCCGGACCACCGCTCACGTGGCAGCTGTGACCCCGATGTGCTGCAAGGGCGTCGAAGCCGCCGAGCCCTCGACCTTCCGTCCTAAGGGGACACCCCATAGGCAGAGACCCCTGCACATGGCGAGGAAGCGCGGTTCGAACGCGACGTGCGCCGCGGACTCCTCAGCCAGGAGGCACATACTCTTCTTCGGTCTTCTCTTAGTACTGGCGGCGAGGCTGCCGGCTCCCGCGTCAGCGAACCCGGACGCAAAGAGGCTCTACGATGACCTCCTGTCGAATTACAACCGTCTGATTCGTCCCGTCAGCAACAACACGGACACCGTGCTCGTCAAGCTGGGCCTCAGGCTGTCGCAGCTTATTGACTTGGTGAGTTCATATTTCTCCCGCCCCTAAAATAGATCGTTTCTCAACCCATGTTTATTTTTACGAGGAGATGAAAATCCGTCATCGCCATATGTCGATTACTTCATCGTTTCCCAGGTGAGAAGATTTTATTCCTTAAAGCTCAAACCTTTCTCCCTTTTCTATTTCAACGTATGCTAGACCTAAAATGTCATGGCGGTCGCTAAAGGAAGTGGGAACCTAAGAGTATCTTTATAGCCCAATAAAATCCATTTCCTGTGTATCAATGGGTACTAACTGCAAAGTGTGAAGAACACAATGTCTGGGTGAATTTATTGATTCTATGTATCACTTTATTGGGAATATTAACCATTAACAATTAATTGTGAATCACTATAGTTCAAACTTCGTTTCCCTTCATTATATGACCGTTGTGATTACTGGTTGTATTACCAAACCATTTCGTTCCATTTTGTTGGAATTTAATATCCGAAGGAAGTTGGAATGACGTTGTGCAGTCTGATTTTCTGATTGACACAATGGGAAAGTAATTTTTAAAACAATGTGTCCGTGTCGGATGATTCCCCCATGCAGTTGCAACAACGGTAACTCTGATCATATTTATTTTCTAATAAATTCATCGAAACAAATTTTATTAATAAATCACTGAGAGAGTAGAAAAAGGGGCATTTTGGGGAGCAACGAAATCAAACGTTATACATGCGCATAAACAAAAGCAATAATTTTGGATCCCTCTTTATGGTGTTTTACTTCCAGGGTTATTTCGCCTTCCCAGTAATTAGATTCCATTCCTCATCCAATCGCTAACCATACCACTGCAACACTCCTTAGTCCCGCTCACCCTCCCTCCCCGTGTCCCTCATCAACAATTCACCCGGTTACATTGCCTCGATTTGAAGAACCGGAATCCCAACCCGTAATTGCAGACGAATGCACTCTCCGTCAAGCTAACATGTTCGCCATCTCCATAAATCAATCCTCGGAGAATGCCACGAGTTTGATACATACCCAAGTTAATCCAGTGATTTGCATAGACCGAGCACAATTAACAGTCTGTAAACTTGCCAATTCCATATTCTCTTTCTTTGTGTCTGTTGTCACGTTTAATTAAAAAACAGCTATCACTAATAGCCATTTCATTTATGCTTTCTTCACTAATCATAATTTTTCATTTATTCGTGCAATTACAAGCTTGTCTCATACATGTAATCCCTTCTAGTAATTTTTATTTCCCTTATATACTTAAATTTCAACACTTTACGGCATTGTAATTTTAGAAAGGAAATGTATGGTAATGTAAAGGTTATTCCGATGATCTTCAGAAAAATGATAGGTACAATTGAAATAAACTTCACTTTTTTTAATTTACATTCAACTCATATTGCTATAGGTTAATATTCAATACGTTTTGTCATCGCCTATTGCGTTTTTAACCGATATTCTGGGTTTTCTTACTTTTCGCATTAAATGGAAGTAGTTTACTCTGCGTAAATACTATTGTTTCCATCTGCTCTTCTATGTATACATAGATAGTAATATTCATATTGATACTGAAACTCCATATTAATGCGCATTGGTTATAAGTACAGGTATATGCTAAATACCGTAGCATTGCATTAAAAATGAAAGGTTAGATTAATTTCCATGTAGATTTCAGGAAATAAATGATATGCTATGAAGAGTACTGAGATAACAATATAAAAATCAATAAAAGAGCGTCATTTTAAATCTGAACAATGTGGAAATTTGCATGATCAAAACATTCTTATTGAAAGCATAGATAAATTAACAATAAAAACCTATCAATACTACTATTGATAAGGGTTTGCGTATAATTCACTTCTTATTAAAATGAAATTCATTTCAAAATTAAATTTAAAAATAAATTTACATTTGCATATAAATAAGAGCCTCACCAAAACTCTTAATGCGTCATTTCTCAATCACGCATTAGAATGTCATTCACGAGAAATGATCATAAAATTTGGTATAAATGCTGAATGAGAGCACAAAATCCAACACAATTGATAGCTTACTGCTAAGCCTTACATATTTTCATTATTTATAAACAAAAAATTTGAATCAGATATGCAGAAGCTTGAATACCAAATTTGCAGGTCAATCATTCATTATCCACCCCAAATTGTTTGTGCTGTATTTAAAGTGATCATAACGTTTGAAATCGCATGCAAAAATTGATTTACCAATATAGAGTCATTTCTGAAAATTGACCGTTGCAACCGCATAAATGTCCTCAATTTTAGTCTTCAGCATTTCTAACTCAAAAGCATGAAGAACATACACATGAGTACAACTGTTTAGGGATAGTAAATATAATATGCTTCCAATACATTGGATGAAATTTATGAAAAAAATAATGATTAAATTTACTTTTTATTGATATTCATATATTTTATTTTTATTTTTTTGCTTTTTTAGGAATCTTTGCAATTATCTTTCATATTTTTAGGTATATCTTTTGATTTTATGCCACTCTAATGTGAGCCAAAAATTTATCAGTTGTACATTCTTTTAATAAAAATGTTCGAAATTATGTCGCTTTACCTAAGCTATACCTTTAAATGGCTTTCTTTCATTATTTTTAATATACAGGAGTAATTCCAAACGGTTTCTTCATTTGGACAAAAATAATTCATCCTTCCTAAGAAATGAGAAATTTCAATGATGTGTTCCAATAAGCTTTGCTTGGTAATATATTGCAACACTATTGGTATAAAACGATTCCAAATATTGCTTGATTACGGTTTTTGGGCAAATCACATTCAAAAAGGTATAGAATTGAAGAGGTTGAATAATGAACGCCTCAAAGAGCAAAACGAAACTGACTAACATCACACTATTTTAACCTTTCATTTAAGACGTTTTGCATTTTCCATGAAAAATGATATGCATGTAATTAAACATTGTTTGTATTTTTATTTTTATTCATTTATTTTACCATCTACACATTACAATTTTCATGCAGAGAATAAGATTTTTTCTGTCGCAATGAATACTACATAGTTATTGAAGGCTCATGAATAATTTTATGGAAACCTCATTTCCCGCTTCACGATGTATTTCAGCATTTTAATGGCAGTTGACTGGACTATTGACGAATCTGCAAAATCATCATGGCAGATCGTCTCCGATCTACTCAAATTACAGGAAATCAAATCACAATATCATATTCCCAATTTCCCAGTGTACGGGATCAATTTTCATCTGTGGAATCATGAATTGTTTTAACATTCGTCCCTAGTGCCGGCCGGTTCAGCCCATATTACACCAGCCACAATTCCACATTATTTTTTCTGCCTCTTATATTGGCTGCAGTCCAGCCGTCAGCTTGACTCACTGCGGTCTTTTTTTTAAGGGGTTCAGGGAATTCGCCCTATCGTACTTCATTTTTTTTACAAGTGGCGCCTTGTCATGTTTCTCTGCATCTCCTCCTGGGAGAAAGGTATTCGAGCAAGTGGCATAGCTGCTGTTCCGTTTTCTTGATATTATAATTGCCGCCGTTTTGCACTTATTTCAACCTCATCCTCCCTTGTGTTCGAAGACAGACCCAAGACAAAAGAATAAAGAAGCTTTGTCTTGAAAATCTCCTTGTGCTAGAGTAATCGCGCCACACTTAACGCCATTCTTAGGGACGTCTGAAAGCCGAGAGGTTTGAACAGAGCGTCTTTCTTGCTGGTGCTTGTTAATTTTATTCCTGGGAAAACGTATTCAATTACATTTATGCTCATTTCATCATGAGCGACCCATAACTTCACTTGCCAGTCCTTTTTCTTGCGGTAATGTGATGTGGACATTTATTTAACGGCAAAAAAGGTAACTGTCCAAATATGATGTTCTTAAATTTAAGTCTCAACGGTTTTTAACCAATAATCAGACAAATATTTTGGTATAATAAGTAAAAACATTGAGCTATTTTCATGTTTGTAAATATAATCTTGAATTATTGTGCTTAAGAGTTTTTTATAAAATGTATTAGTTAAACGTATATTTGTGAAAGTAATTATCAAATAGCACAATTCAATTCAGCAAAATTTACTATCATGATATCAATAAAACAGATAGTAATACCACATGACTAAATAAGCACAAATAGCCATATTCAATTTTAATAAACATGGCGTTTTGTCCATCGAAAACAAATAATTTCGAGATTTCAACACTAAATTATTTTATAAACAATGAAACAGTATCGATATGTCCGGTTTATCCATGACAACGTCGATATTCCAGATCTAAAAGTTCAGAAACACATTTTAGCACTTCAATACATTTTATTTTTATATTCAAAATACATATCCCAAAAATAGTATAGGCCTACGAAATAAAGGGAAACGATGAATTATGATTGAAAAATACACTGAAAAATATGGCAATAAAGATATACTTATGTGCATATTTCTTATCAAGCACTTACATCCCTTTTTAATACTTTCACCGAAAGTGCTTTGTCAATAGTTGTCCATATCAGTATATATATATATATATATATATATATATATATATATATATATATATATATATATATATATATATATACACACACATATTTATATATAATGATGAATATATATATATATATAATTATATATATATATATATATATATATATATATACTGAGTCTTACTTGAAAAGGGCGAAAGCGTAAACAATATACAATTTGAGTATTCTTTAAAAAGTTACTATTTTATTTGTGTTCTATTGTGCCATCCCTATATATATATGTATGTTTCTACATATATATAGGGACATATTTCTACATACATATATATATATATATATGTATGTATTTCGCGGTAGTCCAGGGGGTAGAGCGTTGGACCACTGACTGGTGGGCCTGGGTTGATTCCCGGGCGAGCCATTCTAGGCACCTGCAGCTTCACCCAAGCCATGGGATTTTTCGGGTACCTGGGGATCTTCCTGGGGAAACCATAACCAGCACAAGGAAAGGAACTGGCCCCCCTACCCTAATGTGTGAATCTCACACACCGTCGGGCTTAGTACTGGGTACTTAGTACTGAACTCTACCATCGCCTACCAAACCAACCTTTGGGTTAATTACTGTGTATAGGGTTATATATATATGTATATGTGTTTGTGTGTACATATATATATATATATACACACACACACATATGCATACCTATTTATAAACTATAAGTGATTTATTTCAGTATTTAAATCTTAAGATTAGCCTACTGCGAACCTATCCTTTTAAAATATAGTAGTGCTAAATTCCTCACCCCTGAGAGCTTTTCTATCTTAAATTCTTATTAATTCGCACAATGTACTTGTCTCTGGCTGTTCCTGGTGGAATCTTCCCAATAATAACTTATACCTATCACGCTTATATAAGCTAAAATATTATGCTTTTATATATAATAATATATATAATTAATCAATTGTGCATCATTATTCGTCTCGTACGTCTAATGTTTCCCTGCCGTAGAGTTTTGGGCATTGCCATTCCTCTTCTTTTTTACACATACTTCCTCCTCCCTCACTTAGTCTGTCCATTTAATCTTTAGCATTCTCCTCTTGCACCATTTTTCAAAGATTTATACTCTTTGCATGCCTTCATCTCCATCGTTCTACGCTTATGATTTAAGTTGAGTACCATGAATTTTGTACCATATACCATGAACGTTTTGACATAGTTTGCAACTTTCGATTCTTTGAACAAGGTTGCCTTTTTCTTCATGAAAGCCTGCGTACGTTGAGCTATTTTTCTCTTTTTTTTGGTCGAAATCAATGAAATCTTCTGTTCACCAATCGGCCCAGACCCACTCAATCTCACTCTTTCCCAAGATGTCTTTACGCTGTCTGTCCATTAAAATCTCAGTATTTTCCAACTTACGCACTCTCCTAATGGCTTTGCATGGAACGCATCCATATACTGCAATTGTTCTCCTAGACTGATTTGATTGGGAGGCTATTTTACCACCAGAATATTTCATCAGGAATAATGTCATAAGGACATATTTTAATGAAAGATTGCCTATTCTAGAGAGCTTAATGCAGTGGCTTTACTTTGCCTTCCATATCGCAGTACTGAGGCCGATTCCGTGACTTTCGCTGTCAATCCTGTATCAATTGCCACAGCAGCACCATACTCAGCCGATACCTCATGATTACACTGTTGCATTTCGCTATTCATGGAGAGTATTTTATCGTTTAGGAGAACCTTCAGATTCATATATAAACACGCTACCCGTGGGCTACCCCTTTCTGTCTTACAATGGTAATAATTATTATGATTAATATTTGGTAATCTACCGTTTAAGGTAGGTTTAGCATGGGCACAAAGTAAAACGCCTGCATTCCTTAGCCTCCCCCATCAAAACACAATTTGACACCTCAGGCAACAATAAATTGCCCATCAATTCCGCACAAATTCCCGTCACTCCGTCCAAACTGCTAATCTTTTTCTTAAGTCCATCTCGTTGGCCAAGCATACTCCCCTATATCACAGTTTTTGGTATTGCAACGCAAATCTCAATGCTTTGCATCCATATTTCTGCCTTTCCTCCTTGATTTCTCACTAGCACGCTCTGTCCTCCTCCATTATACCTTGTACTTCTTCGTTTTGATTTACTATCCGTCCATTTCAACCCTTCCATCCAAACCGACATCTGATAATCCTCCAATCAAAGCCTGTTATCCTGCTTCAACGACCATGTTTCTAAGTTAAAGAAACAGGGACCTTAACTAGCAACTCAGGGAACAAATCGATTTTTACACGGTAATTTTAATTAGTATTAAAATTTACTTTATTTTTACAGTATTGAATATGATAGATGTATCGAGGGCGGGGGTTACTTCCATCCCTCAATGACTATCAAGCAACTAAACTCGGATCTCTTTCTTCTGAAGAGCGCACCCCTTAGGGTAATAACTAAGGCTTTCTTTATTCATCATTATGTAATTGAATAATCCAGTAAAAGAAGGTACTGAAGCAGATTTATCTTAGTTTCACTGTTGATATGTCCATTGTCTCTCAGGCTTCATTGGTCGGGTGAAACTATATTTAGGAAAATTTCTGCACAACTGGTTCACGTTCGTGGTGGAAAATCTAATAACTGCACTCAAAATAAACTCTAAATAAGTTTAACAATAATAATGACAGAGTTCTGGATCTTCACCCTTTGTCAATTAGCGACATTCTTCTAGTATACCTTCTAACCACGTGAGGATCGGATCTTATATCCCCATTATGTGTTCGTAGCGATTTTGCTATTCACTTGATTTATTTTGATACCCAGGTTGAATACTTTCAACCAAGGTTGCATATCTTTGCCCTCAGAATCATTAATTCTTCGCCCTTAATAGGCAGGCGATGATACAAGAAAAATGTAATAAAATCCGTGACTCATCCTGGCATAAAGCAGTAAATAATAAAGAAGGGAACAGTACAATCTGAGCAATACCAGCTTACGAAAATAATTGTACAGGGTTGTAAAGACCGCAATCCCTCGCGTTCCACCGCTTTCATTGTTTCGCTGTTGAATTTGGTTTCCCAAGCATTCTGCGTCTTCTGGTTGAAGCTGTCAACTTTGACATGAAGGCACTAACTGGAACGCTGGTAAAACTGTCATCAAAATTGAAGCAAGGAACGCGTTACAACCCTAGAGAATGCAGCCTCCACATTCAACATGACGCGGGAACCTTGGCAACAATTTCTACAGGATTGCTTATTTTGTATGCACTAGTATCGTGATAAGGAATCCAGACATATGACAGTTGAAAGAAATTTCAAATTTCTAAAGATACGAATACCTTGCGTTTAGCGTAGGATTCTCCATTTATAACATGATTACGATATTTACCTGCCCATCGGTTTTAGAAATTAAATTATAAACAATCCCATTTACGATTCCCTTGTTAATTTTAGTCATATCAGTACGAAACTTATAAAATACATATAAAAATAACTATAAAGTCACTATAAAAAACACAGGATAGTATATTTCGCATTCATTTATAACAAAGAAGCCTCCATGTAAAATATTCAAGTGTATTTGCCAGTTTGCCAGTATTTTATGACTCGATCACCATCCTTTTCTGCAGCCATTGTAGAAACAAATTTTGCTTCTGGACTTCAATTTTGGCGTGTTTGATGAATTTTTATCTCATTGCTATCATTTGTGGATTTTTTCACATTAATAATTTTATCAGCTGTTATAAACCGTGAAATATTTGTCAACATTCCAATTTTGTTGAAATTTTCACCAATTAAATTTCGCCGAGTGAAAAGGTTAAATTTTTAATTTCTGTTGGTTTGGTTCCATGTGTGGCTGGAATTCCAGCTAGAGTAAGTGATGCCTTCAAAAGAAACTAAGAATAGATGATTATTTTTAGAAATGCCGCAGCATTATTGAATTAATTTTTTTACGTTTGGACTGCGCGGATGTGTTTTCTGTGATAAATGGCACTTGGTTAGTTAGATATTTGTTTTGGCGATGTTAATGATAAAAAAATAGTCAAATATAGAAATATGACATTTTAATCTCATTTTCAAAATATATACAAAAAAATATTAATTTTATATCCAATGTTTCCTAAAGATTACATGTACCTCTTCATCATTACATATACATCTTCCATCATTCTTTTTGGACGTTATCAGATTCCTTAGGTGATAATTAATATTCCTAAATTTGATCCAATAGATAGTTATTACCACTAAGAACAAGACTTCTATTTTATGTAAAATAGCAGCACAATTAATGTTGATATTTATTTCCACTTTAATAAATTTTATAACTGTAAACAATTATCAATTTTGATTTTGTATTTTGAATTAAATTTGATTTAAAAACCAAGATTAAAATATAGCCTACACGCGGGCATCCATGCCTACAAATTATGTATCAGGTCGATTGCCTGAGTAAAACACAATCATATTTTGAAAATTCATCACCTTATCGGTCTTCATACAACGCTAATACCCTTGCTCATGCCCGCCAAGATTAATCCTGCATCCTATTAAATCTTGTTGATGAAACCAATTGGAAGGGAAGAGGCGAATGTTTCAGATAGTTTCTCTCGTAAAGTTTAGAGATTCTGAAATATAATTAGTCAGCTCAGTCTTTGGTGCAATGGGAATATGTGTTAGAGGAAAACGCAACCAGTAAAATTACTGTGGGTGTAAAGATAATGATGAACATGGTCAGCAGGGAGTTTAGCTATTTTCAATCCCCTGCCGCTGCTCATGTGTTTTTGCATGATTTACCTTTGATACATAATAAAACCTGTTATTTCAACAATCCGATTTGCTATTGCGACTTCAATGGTACCTACGACACTAAATTCTAAAAAAGTCATTAACACGATTCATATTATCTTTAATGTCGATTTTCCATATGTTATAAGGAAAATACAAACATTCAGCTACGAGCTTCAGCAATATGACGACTTAAATCCTCTCGGCTGAAGAAATTGAGTCTCATAACTCTCCATTGCTATCTGTTCATTATTCACTCTTGTCCACTAACTATTTACTGAAGTATGGGGAAATAAAACAGCGGCATATAGCGAAACAAATTAAAAACTAATGTTAAGAAAGATCATTTTCCCCTTGAAAAGATAACATTGCAAATTAGGGTAGAGCCTGAACGTTGAATGGTTAAAAATCACACGCCTAAGTTAAACATTAAGATAAGGCAAGACTATATTTCTTTTTTCCTTGTGCTACATTTACAAATCTCCCTATGGTAAACTATCTCCAACAAGGACACAGATTATCGAGTAAACACCGCAGAACAATAAAAATAATGTTTCCGTCAGCAAAGTGCCATGGTTCAAACCGAAGTATTAAATCTCAGAACCTCTTATTGATAATCCTTTCCAAATCGTGATTATGGCAATTTATCCTAATGGATAGCTTTCCTCAGTATGTCACTGCATTTATGTATTTTGTTTATCTCCTAATGGTCATGGGCAACGATGAACTAATCAATGAGAATATCTATTGTTGATATGGTTGCTGACATTCTACTAAAGATTTTAAGGATGGCACACGTAAGGGAATTATATGAGAAATCAAAAACTTTTTCTTCTTTGAATCGTCAGTTCGAAACGGATACTACCTTGATCAAAAATTTCCCGGAATTTATTCAGAAAATTAAAAATACAAGTTTATTCATCTAAATCTATATTGTCCCCTTCAAAGTAATCCCCATCGACTGCAACACACTTATGCCAGCGCTTGATCCAATCCTCGAAACATTTTTTATATTCGGTTTTCGGTATGTCCATCAGTGCTTCCTGCGATTTTTCCATTACTTCCTCTCGGCTGCTAAAACGCGTTCCCCGTAATGGTTTTTTAACTCGATTGAACAGAAAGAAGTCACAGGGAGCCAAATCAGGTGAATTCGGTGGCTGTTGGATGGTATTTGTTGCATTTTTCGTCAAAAAATTACGAATAATGATAGCACTGTGCGACGGTGCGTTATCATGGTGCAAAATCCACGAGTTTTCTGCCCACATTTCTGGTCTCTTTCGGCGAATTGCTTCACGCAAAAACGTCTCATAACGCCCAAATAATACTCTTTGTTTACTGTCTGGCCTTCTGGCAAAAATTCATGATGCACTACACCGTTGTAATCCATGAAAACCGTCAGCATTGCCTTCTTTTTTGACTGAAAACGACGTGGTTTTTTTGGTCTCGGCTCATTTGGTGAACGCCATTCACTTTCCTGATGTCTGGATTGCGTGTCGTACTCATAAACCCACGTCTCGTCTCCAGTAATGATCCTTTTGATGAATGTGGGATCGGATTCAGCCTCGCAAATCATGTCTTTTGCGACGTCAACACGGTCTCTTTTTTGCATGAAATTGAGGTCTTTTGGCATGCTACACGACGGAAACCCAAATCATTAACCACAATGTCTTGGGCGGATCCATAGGCAATGTTCAAGTCCTCCGCTATTTCTCTGATGGTTAATTTGCGGTTATTGACCAACATTTCTTTTACTTCATCAATTTTTTCACCGACTTTCGATGTCGATGGTCTGCCACTGCGTTCATCATCTTCGATTGACTCACGACCACTTCTGAACCGCTCGTGCCACTGGTAAACGACCGTTTTTTTTAGAGAATCGTTGCCGAAACACTTTTCCAACATTTCCAACGTCCGTGCACCACTAAATCCGTTTTTTACGCAAAATTTAATACAAGTTCGTTGTTGCAAATTTAAATCCATTTCTGCAATTGTAAAAAATCGCCAACACACACAGAGATAGATGTACTCTTGGCTACGTAACTTTGGCAAATGTCAAGTTATGACACTAAGATTTAAAGGGAATATCAACAACAGATGTACCAATTTAACAAAAAAAACAGAACTCAAATCGGAACGATGGGAGCGCCACACGGTGGTTATTCCGGGAACTTTTTGATCAAGGTAGTATTACAAAGCAACATCCAAAGGATTAACTGTTAAGCTATGATTTTTGAGTTGGAAACATCCAACCATTTTATTCCTATCATAACTATAGCATCAGAGAAATGGTTTGGTATAACGATACCAAACTCTTTCTCTGATGTTAAAGCTATGATTTTCAAATGAATATTTCTCTAGGATATTCTTCAATGTTAATTATTCAGCTTAATCAGCAAAGTTTATCTCATATATCATTTAAGAACATAATGCCATCAATCGTTTTCCTAAATTGCACCAAATTGTAAAGCACTCCATAATTTTTCCATAATAAATAAACTAAACATTAGGTAATTACAATATGCTTCTCACATTATTCAAATCAGGTACCTCTGTAAAACTTGAATTCAATGGAATATTCACGCACGCATCTTTCAAGATGAATTACGGAAATAAAAAATAATAATTGTCATTTTACAAATTGAAATGACGATGCGATAATCTTATTTTCGTAACCTTTACCTAAAACTCTTGGTATGTACATTCGTAAATCACTTGGTACCAATTTTATCCTGCGCCAATTTAATTCAAAAACGTAAGCGTTGCATATTTGAAGAGGTTATTCCCAGCCTTCGACACAAAGGCCGCTTTAACTAGTAGATGGTGCTCGCCTCGTAATAGCAACCTCTCATATGTGCTTCATTCTAGCATTAAGGATAAAGAGGGATCTCTTGGTAGTAAAATATTTCTTTTGGCCATAAATTTGTACATGCAATTGAGAGGTCATCTTCATTGTACGTCATTAAATGATGAAAATGTAATTTGCGAGGAGAAAATAAAATAATATGATAGGAAAACTCCAGGTTTAGCTGCTGGTAGGAAGCTATGCTATTATTTCCAAAGCAATTCAAATGAGACCCAAGAGAATCAGTTTTAGGGCTTTTTGATTCTCTGTATTTTCTCTTTAAATGGGATTAACAACTATTATTTAAAAATTAAATACTGATCTGATATTTGACCATGATAAATTTAGAACTATTTCCTAAAATATAAATGAAATAACGTTATCAACAATTAAAAGTTGCTTACTTCCGCCAAAAATGCTGGTACAATCTTGTTTGTATACATGATTTGCGTTTGAAAAATTTTCTAATCGTTATAACAATATTCTAAACTGGCATCGGTACTTTCATTTCCCAAGCATTATAATTTGGCGCCATATGAGATTACTCAGGCGACCAATAAATCTCCAAGAACCACACAAAAATATCGACCTCTTCTATAAACCCTTTCCCTCCGTCCATTATCACGTTCCCAGGTATGAATAGAAGAATTACCTCATTCATCCTCAAGGTGACGCCCCGAAGAGTTATCAATGGAGGAATTCCAGCCATTTTAAGCTAAGTAAGTCCTCGAAAACTCTCGGGGAGTCGAGCACTCACGCCATCCACCTGCAGCAACCCTACACTCTATCCTCCCCTACCTTCCGTCCCCAATCTCGGGACCCCTCCAGACCCCACGGCCTGACCAACCACCCTATTCATCCCTCCCCACACTACCTGTCGTCCCGTGTATGAACTCCACGTCTCCCTCCTATCTCTCCCCACCTCTTGCCAACGGCAAAGATCACGTGCAACCATCTCGACTCCGCCCCAGATCCCTCCTAGTCACCATCACCCCACACACGCCCTATACGCCCCATCATCCACTGCGCCACCGTCCCGTCTCCGGGCCCGAACTTCCCCCCTTCCATGGCACTAACCCCTTCCCCGTACCAACCACACCGCAACCCACGCTCGGCGAGAAGACAGAAGAGGCAGGCGCCTATGGAAAGTTGATTCGATCTACCGCTTTTTATTTTGTCATCGACGAGTCACCGCTCTGGGATATTCCTTAGCTTTACTCCCATTGCCCCATCTCCTACAGCAAGGAATAGAACTCGAAGGGGAGCGAAGAAACCTGGGAGGTGCGCGTTCTGTTTATTCCGAAGACAATAAAAACTTTCCTGACTTCCCTTGAGCCTCATTGTTTCTGAAATGTGGAACAGTAACAGAAGAGATAAGGCAATTGTTTCGACCTATTTGAGGTGAGGCGCAAAGCAGGATGGGTAAGGTGCAAGGTAAAATATCGATGACTCATGGCATTGTCTATATATTCACGTTATAATAAACGTAATAAAAATTACACATATTCAGGCATAGCATGGGGGAAATTTTTCATGATGAAAGAAGACACTTTGCTTTTCCACATAAAATAGTTTTATGAAGACTTAAATTTCGTTACATCGTAACCTAAATATGTTACACTGTAACGAAACCTAGAACATAATTAAAATATCCTACATAAAAAACGAAAGTATCTTCTTTCATCATATAATATAACTGAGGTACTAAAGGAGTATCCAATGCAGGGGCGAAAGGAATACACAAGGTTACTAAACCCATATTCACCATTGGTGATGAAATTGAATGAATGCAGCATTAATCTTTATAACAGCGAATATCGTCATTCTGCCTGTATGCAACTTGACAAGCATTCAGAACTGATATATTCGTAAGCACTCAAGTTTTCCCCATGATCTTGATGGATGAAGGTTTAAGTGTTAATTGGACCACCAGAGATTTTTCTCCTGCATGCAGCCAGACGCCTCCTCTCCACATCTCATTGGTCACCCAGACTTTGAATAGGAAGATATTCATTTATTACTGGTATTTATGCCGAGATAAAAAGAGATTCCCAAGTTTTACCCAGAAACTTTCTACAATATTTAACCTTAGGAGGATCAATTTGGTACGATTTTCAATTTTTGGGCTTCCAATCCCGAAAACCTGAATTCAAATCCTGGCGGCGACCGGATTTTTCAGTGGTATCCCAATCTCTATGCTATGTGGAGAGCACTTCAAGTGGAAAACGCCTTCCCTCATATGGAACGCTTAATTACGAATCCCTCGGCGCCTATCGATAAGAGCGGCTCAATGTCGACGCCGGGTTTTTCTCTACCCTTTCCCCATTCCCTGAACATCCTACCTCTTCCACCAAATTATTCACCTATCCCTAATGGCTCACATATCGGTTGCCTCAAAGCTCAATTATCTAGACAAAGGACCTCTAAATTCTGGGGTAAGAATAAACTATTACGTTTAGTTTTGTTTAAGGAAGTTTATTTAGCTCTAGCCCATTGTAGTATCGATTCTAGCTTTGGCCCGTTACTTCGCGTCGATCCTAGACGCCCGATCTACTTTAAGCACAAATAGTGAAACGTTAAAAATGTTTACACTCTGAAATTGTTGCATTGTGAAGCACATATAGCAGATGACTCCGTAAAAAGTCACTGTCGGAGCATCTCCCGCTGTTTTTTGAAATGTTTCAAAATTTTTGCTATATTTTGCTTCCATTTATATTTTCGCCAATGTCTAGATCGTTTCGTTCTCTTTCCCTCTCACACGCCGCTCTCTTGACGTCCACTTTCCCCCAATTTCCGTCTTCCGTATCCCCTCTAATGAACCCGACCCAAAACCACCACAGGTAGTCGTCCTAGATTTCGCCACTCCTCATCTGTCGCTCCCCCGCTGAGCCTACCTCAGTGCAGTTTCCTCAATTCGCCGAACGTGCCGATAAATTTGCTTGCACAATATCTCGGAAACTTAAATCCTGCCCGACAGCGCCGGGGAGACGATACGCGCTACAGCCAAACTCGCTGCAATTTTGCGGGAAAGGCGCCCGATAGCTGAGATTACTGGCGTCATTATGGTTAGGTCGATAATTGGAGAGTTGAAGCCGGGCGAGAAGGAATACGGAGGAGGCAGGAAAGACGATGAAACTAGGTCTCAAGGTCTGCTTACTTGCTAACGAAAAGCTAAATGGCCCGTCTAGTTTTCCAATCGAAGGAATTCGAATGCCAACCACAAATGCCGAAATAACACGACAGAAGAATATACTTAATAAATCCATCCGTCGATCAAAAGAAGACTTGATAGTTGGTGAGGGAGTTCGTAAATGTTTATTTTGACCTTCGGGTGGTTTTAATTACCCTTTGAATCCTCTCAGGTAATGAATAAAACTGAAACAACATTATTTTTCCCAGCAACTAACCCTTAAACTATTTTAACCCTCATATGCTTACTAATCGCTAAAAATACATAAGATGGAGAATTAATTGACTGAATGAAGAATTTCATTTTTGGTATAGTACATTTTTTTTAATAATAAACCATTTCTTTCATGTCTAGATGTTTCCTATCAATTAACCTTGAAACTTTTCTCTGATCCTTAGTAAGTCACACCTGATAATTTGATTCCTGATACGCATTATTAAAGGGTGACGAGGTAGGTTAACCAAAATATCTATGCCCCTTATTGTTGAGAACTTGCAATATTAAACAATCGGAGAAAATTTTTGAACCAAAAGAGCTGAGATAAAACGCGACACGATAATGTGGAATGCTCATCAGCTGCGTGACTTTTTCATGTCATTATCGTTAACTGTCTATAATTATATTTTACGTGGAATCTAAAATTGGAAGCCGAGTTAAGACCTTGATCTATTTTGTTCACTAGTGCTAATTTAAAACCCTTTTTAACATTTCGGAGTGTATCCTGAGAAAAGTCTTTCCTTAGAAGAGGAGTCTACTACAAGAAAAAATGTAAAAAAAAGACCCACTTATGACTTCAAAAGGAAATATCCGACGTCCTGTGATTTCACCATCGTAGCCTCTTTGGGCTTATTTTTTCATAATTATTTTCACAAGCGGGTATGCGGTTGACACCTTTTCTGTTAGATCGCAACGACGGCTATAACTTACTTCGGACATCTCTTATAGTCTACTGCAGGGGTGTTTCTTAAATATTTCGAGAACATGCTGAGATGTCCGCGCGAACACCGGCGTAACCCCAACTTATTTAAACCTTCTTTTAGGTAATCCCTTTTTTTAAGTCCACGCTGGGTAAAAGTTTATTTTTCAACGGAGGAGTACGTGATAAAAAAATAATTTCCAAAAGTAAATAAAAAACTAAATTCTCTCGCCCTGTGAATACGAAGCTATAGCAGATAACTATTATTATTTTATTTTGATCATTTATAGAAGTTTCCACGAGTGCACCTTCCCCACTTCTCCTGTGTTTGTCCTTTATTTGTGGTCCTATCCCTTTTCCTCACATCTGTTTCTATATTAATGAGTATATATATATATATATGGGTTTGGAGAAGAATGGAGATGGTGAAATGGACAGAGAAGAAAACAAATGAGGGAGTACTTGGTATGGTGGGTTAACGGCTAGCCAAACTTGTCAATGTCTGATTTCCTAATTTTTATGTTATTTTCCCAATAAAGTTATATCAAAAGGTCTACATGAAAAAAAATTTGGAAAATTGAACATTAATATTAATATATTGAAAGTGTTGAATTTCATTTTAATGACGCAAGTATGTTCTACTATGGTCCTGTTAAAATTGAAGAGGGCGAAAGAGAGGCAAAGGTCATATATTCAATTATCTCACAATACACTCACAACCAAACAGATTATAATGAAAATATTTCTAAATGTAAAAGCAATTATTTTTACACTCTAAAATAGTTACATTGTAATGCACATTAGTGGACAACTTCTAAAGATTATCTTATTATTATCTTATGATTATGACGTCCAAATGGAATGCCTTGTTTTAAGATGCATTCAGCCGTAATTTGGATCTCTTTGCCTTTTTCTTCTTATTTACGAACTAAGAGACAACATTCCAGCACTTTTTGTTCATGTTTGCACGCATTACGCAAAAATTAATTATTTCTTATGGATTTATATGAAATTTGCTTAGATAAACCTATTTAGATAGCTAAAGACTCGAAATGCGGTAATTTAATATTTAAATCGACGTCAGGAGATATAATTTGATGAATTTTATGCATGATATATTATCAACCGTCTATGATATCCCAGACGAGAATTTATTAAAAATGTACAGCAATTTAAAACGGTTATGGATTAATATACTTAGACTCAATCCTCTTCTTCAAAAATATGCCCTGGAGAGCTTTTACCTATTAACTAACGCCAACGTGGAATCAACTTTTGAATAATCTCATCTAGCAAAACAATGTAACACTCTCCGACGCAGTTAAATAGTGGCTGTAAGGTGGTTCTGACATGTAGCAACGGGTTAAAATATTTATAACCCTTCCTGTTAATACACATCTTACTGGCATAATATATTTTGTTATTTATCCTATCGTCTGACCGGAGTCAATACTTCTCGGTGGTTGGAAGCTTGAAGGAAACTACTGACGTTGTAATACAATGACGAAAGAAAGAAAGGAAGGATCCGGTGCAAAAAGCTAGACTCACTACATAAAGGGAAAGGTGGCACGAACATTTCCTCCTTTTTCAGAACAAACGCAAAGGGATGGATGGAGTGGGTGTGTTGGTGCCTCTGTAGTCGTTCCACACACCCTTGCACGTGAGAAGGCTCTTTTTTTCGCGTGTGTTTGTGGGTGCGAAGGGGAAAGAGATATGACGGGACCGGCAAGTCCTGTCAAAAGGCATTGCGTTGATAGAGCTGACGTGGGCACTGTTTTGAGGGGGTAAACACGGGATGGCTCCTTCTGTGTTCCTACGTCATCAGTACCAAACGAGGAATTAATATTCGTTCTTGCTGAAGTCTATTTTAAAGCGGCAAAATCTTTTGTTGGTCTCCTTTTTAACCCCTTTAGACCCCTCTAATAAGGGATACAACAACATTTTACCGTTAAGAGGATTCAAACTTTCAAAATAAACTCCAAAATAAATCACAGTTGTGAGAAATAATCGAATTTAGAACCTGCAAAATACGTGAAAGTTGTTAATTATTGGTATTTAACACAGTCTTCCGAGACAAACTTTTCTTTCGAACTGTCTGGGAGGGTATGCACTCAAAGGGTTATGATTTCCTAATTTAAAAATTACAAATAAATCAATCCTCTGAGCTTTTCTTGTCATGAGATGAATTTAAAAAATAAAAACATGAGAATACTGCCCATTCCTGATAAATAAACCTAACTAATCTTTGAAAGGTAAGAGTTGAAGAAATAAATTGATTTGATGGTATGGTCACTGCAGTATGGTAACTAGCTATTTACCCAAGGACATAGATTTGTACACCTCTTAAATAACAAGACGATTCCATGCAAATACGCGTACATTGAAACAAGTGTCAACTTCACTGCACCACTGATGTGACTTTGTTTAAAATAATTTCAATGTACATAGGTATTTCCTATTCCATCATCGAAAGTCATTAGTGTGTAATAAAATGAAAATAAAATATTTTATAATGAATTGAGAAAAAAATGAATATCACCAAAATGTACTGCTGTACGACCTGTCTCGTCACCTTGCCACATATTCTGGTAAATTATTTCAGTTAATATTTTGAAAACTCTCTAATGTTTATTTAACAAATCATTTTATCTGATAATTTTACAAATGCGACGAAACCGGAAACAGTGACGACTACAATTAAGTTCAGTGAAAAGTTTTTCCTAATTCCTCAGCATGATATTCTACACGGTTGACCCCGGAACTACTGAACTGAAGATATTTTATCATTTTGCCTTTCCTAGTTTCACAAACAGTAAAGACTGCCGCCTTTATTTCAGGCAGCCTATCCTAACGGTGTCTGGGTGCCTTCTCTAATTTCTGGTCTTCATCGCAAGGAGATATTGCATGGTTATAGGATTGGAAAAGCTTTTATTCCTCTCAGTAACTAGCACTGACCATTTCCTTTATTTGATTATCCTTACTTACCCGGCGATACTTAATTCATCTACAGCTCTCAATTTAACTTTTACATTCGTGGCAATTATTTGCTTCATGACTTGGTCTTTTGTATAAGGCTTTCTTTATGCTGCTTAACACGTTTTTACGGCTAAGCACTAAGTATTAAAGAATTGTTGGGTTAAACTAGAGTTTTTCATAGATTCCAGTCTCAGTCAGCAACAATACATAGGGTAAATATAAGAGAACCGTAAAAGTAGAAGCTAAATGCCTTACCTTGTTTCTTTCTTTTCGGTACATAACTTCACATTTCTCCTCTACTGATGTTTGTGAAGGAAGCCAGCTAGCTGTATAAAAGTTAAGGGTGTCCACAGGGGGAACCAAGGCGGTGAAACGCAGCTTTTCTGACGAGTAAGATGAGACGGGCGCCAAAATCTTCAGTCCTTTCTCAAACAAAGAGAGAGAGGCAAAATAAGGAACGGGTGAAAGGAAAACATTCGTCACTCAATGGCGACAGGAAGGGGAGCACATCCAGAAATGTGGGGAAGAGGAGAATCAAAACAAGTGTTGTTTGGAAATCTGTGTCGTTTGAGAGGTTTGGGAGAATAGCATGAGAACCCTGTCCTTCAGCTTTTCTGCCGCTATGAACTCCCAGGGGTTTGTTTGCTAAATCGATAAAGTTAATTAACCGCAAACCATTCCTTGAGTTTTCTTTTTTATTTCTTTACAAAGAGGAATATTATTCTATAAATAATATTGATATTTTCAAAAATGAATCATTATGCTTTGAAATCTACTCACTGTCTCTCCATACTATATTTTACAACGTTTTAACATGTAATAAGAAAATTAGAAACCAACTACCTCATTTTTGATTCAGGAATATGGTTATTTTCTACAAGTAATAATTGAAATGATTTTTTTTTAATATATTACAAATACTCAGTATTGAGATGGGTGGAAAAAAGCAACCGACAGGAAGAAAAACGACGAAGTTTTAGGTATGGCGGAAAAAGATTGAAAGTTGCTTATTGCGCTCCGCAGGAAGGAAGATGAAAGAAAGAAATTTTAAGGAGTGGGATGTTGAAGGCTATGACAGAAGTAAGAATGCCAGGTACGCCGGGAAGAGAATGGTTTTGTACGCCAAGAAGCCAGGTAGAAAATGTTAAGGCTGGAGAAAGATATAATATAGGGGAAACAAGGGAAAGTCTAGTATATATATAATAGACTTCCACTTATCTAATATAACTCTTAATTGATGTTGGAGATCAACAATAACCTAAGATTGACAGTTTAATTACCGACCATGGTCAGCAAAATATTAAATGGCTATATTAAGAAATACATAAACTATTATGCAATTTAACTACTTGAATAAACATACTTAAACAATAAAACAATAAAATAATAAATAAAACAATTTAAAACAATAAAATAGCAAATAAAAACTTGTAAAATACATGCTCATAAGATTTAGTGAGACCCTCCATGATCAGTGATTATCGGGACACACAAAAGTAAACCACGGGTCTTCGAAATAATTCCACCAACCATGGAGAGAAATTCAAGAAGAAGAAGGAAATAAATGCTGATCCTGAAAAAACCTGATCATAAAACTAAAGGCATTGCGCTCGTAAGAACAGATGGTGATAATTAAATGTCAATTTTGACCATATTAATACTGATATTATACCTCCCACCTAGAAATTGTGTAAAAAGGATAATTTCTTTGAATCCGTTTGTGAGCAATTTTTAAACCAATAATATTTGGTATCTCCATAAAATAGATTTCAAATTCTATTGATTAAAGGTAAAAATTCCTGTGATTGAAATTGAATCATAAGGATTTATTTACCCGATTCCAGTTTACCAAATAGAATTACACATTTTTCTGGTTAACTGCAATAAAAAGTTTCTCAGATGAAGAGTTTTCTTCAGTTAATGCTTCTTCACAGATTTGAATCTTATAAATAATGAAGACGGAATGAGAAGTTCGTGGTTTCATTAATATTCAGATTGGTTCGCAAATGTTCCTACGTTTTTAATTCTTAAATGCCCAAAATCAAGTCGATAGTTTTTTTTGGTAATTTTTACTTAAAGTTCTTATTGCAATACAACATTTTTATCAGCTTCGAATATTCAACAGGAAAAAAACGTTTCGAAATGTAAAAAAATACGATATCATTTGTAATGATTCATTCGCAAACTATGTCTTACCCTTCATCTGATCTAAATATTGGTTACAAGAACTATTCGCATAAAAGACAGCCAATATGCTGGAATCGGTAAGATCATCAACTAGAACAGAACAAGTAGACCTCGCAAGTTCACTAGCCAAGTCCTGTTACATTTAGAAGGTTTACATTTAATGCCTATCGTCCTAGAGTTCTGAAATCAAATAAATGAAAAAAGAAAACTGGGATGGAGGCCTTTAAAAAGTAGCGATGAAGAATGTAGGAGTTAAGGCTTATTGAATTCAGCTGGTATGGGGAATAAGAGAAGTTGGTAGGGGCTCCACAAAGAAAACGGAAGAAATGGATGTATGAGATATTTAGACGTGCGATCGGAATGCTGAGACTACCGCAGAAAGGAGAAAAGAAAATGTTGTTCGGGAAAGGAAAAAGCCGGCGAAGAGAAATAAACATTTTGAGAAGATTGAATGACTGGCCAACAAAAGGACATATATGAAGTTCATGAAGTGTAGAGAGACAAAAAATGTTAGCTCTGAAAAATGAATGGGAAGTCAACAGAGATGCACGAGAGATGTAGATGGGTAATATGAAATGAGCTTCATTGAAGAGCCGAATACTCTCATAAATTGATAAAAACATAAAACCATAACCTTAGTGCTTATCCCCATAAAATATTAAAACAAAAATATGTGAACGCTACAATAGATCCCACAGAACCTATTTCTAAGGTTTGTTGCCTGTCAGCCCTTTTAAATGACGTGTAAAATAAAAATGTGGCCTAACGCTCGGGGTGTCTCAAAAAACCACTCCTTCAGTGAATTTTCAAAGGGCAGCTACGGCACGGCGAAGTAAAACACGAGTCCCTATATTTCCAGGGCTTATAATGTCAATGTTAGAATGCAAAATATTACACGTTTAAATTAGTTGTAAGTAGTCGGAGAAGACCCACATATACCGCTATGCATTACTTTGATTAAGGAGAAGCCTTTGCACGCGTATTCCGCCAACGAATGAAATGCTTTCTCTTCACAACCTTCTGTAGCCTCTCTTAATTTATCGATCCTCCTCTTCCCCATCTCCCCCCGCTTCACCTGCCCTTCCTCCTTCCCGCCTTCATCTCTCGTTTTCCTCCAAACATCCGACCTGTCCACTTTGCCCTCCTTCTTCCTCCCCCTCGGAACCTCAGCCACCTCCCCTTCCGATTCACCTCCTGCCCTCTTGCAGGTCACTTTAAAGGCCGCCACCCACCATCGTTCCTATAAAACTAGGACTGTCAAATGGAACGAAGAGAAACAGTTCATTTCGACAAAGTGAAAAAAGGTAATAAGAAGTTTAAATTGTGCATGAAAGAAAATCGCAAATGACAGTTTAGTTTCAATCTGATATTAACCTTTGATTACTAAGGGACGGAGGGCACCATTGGTCCGGGTTCTGTTCCTGCTTTGAGGCAATCTAATCGGGATAAAAGTGCGACCCCAACGGAAGTGATCGAGGAAGGAGGCAAAATGCTTAAGATACCCATGTATTATAACAGCATTCTGTATTACTTGATTATGCACCTTTTACGCTGCACAATAATAACTTAGCTTTACTTACGGGAATCACGTATGAGAGAGTACACATATTCAATACCAAAGTGATGGAAAACTCATCAACACAAACGTGAACCAAGTGGATCTACCCTTAAGAAACTCGATACATGAGTTGAGTTCCATTTTGAGTGTCCCCGTAGTTCTGAACTGAAGCCGTTCTTACCGTGGTTACTTTCGTCCTGAGTTTCGATTCATTCGAGTTTATTCATTTCGTTCCTTGAAACGAAAATGTATCGGACTTCCCACAAGTTTTGACTTCCCTTTCTGCCCCTGTTGGGAATCCGGTTAATCCCCATGAACTCGGTTCTCCATCCAAGAATCTGGAGCTCAACTCCAGTTCTACTTTCCCACACATACTATATTTCATCTAAGAACTTCGGTCGTGTCAGATTGCCTTCTCCTTAAGGTTTCCCCTTATTCCTCTATCTCAGAATGGCAAAAATATCTACAAAATACGTCAGTCGCCCCATGCTCGGTACCATTCGTAAAAATTGAAATAGCCCACATCGAAAGAGTGTGGATATACCAATACTTGTGTATTATGTATGGCATCAAATATACGTGAGAATAACGCACTCTTACCTGAACCGAGTATATCCATTTTATGGAAGAATATGGTAATCTTTAGGAATTAGCGCCATACCATATTTGTAGTAGAGATTGATAAAGAATCGGCCTAAAACCAAGGCATGCAACGGTAGGTCGGTTCGATGAGTGATTGTAGACCTCACTTCTTTCCAAAACATACGGATTGGTATATTCACGTATCAGAAAAGGCATGTTCGTTCCTTTCCTTGTTATTTCCCAGTTAAGTCTCTTATCAGAAAAATCATACACTACTTGTGGACGTACATTCGTATTGAGTTCAAATGCGGACCTTCCGATCAATATGTACTTGCGTGCTCTTACTAATCCCTAATATAATTCTACATCACGACTCAGTATTTGATATCTGCAAAGAACGTATTTATACAAATTCGCATTCACGTCAATTCCACACCTTCGCAATGGAGTTAAACCCTTTAGGATAAGAATTACTTAAAAAAATTTGCGGTAGCAGTACAATTCGTAATGGCATTCATTTGTCACAGTTTGGTTTATATATCTATCCTAGTTTACCAACCATTCCTTATTCCCCCTCCCCCCCTCCTTCCTTCTTCTCCTCAAATTTCTTTCTCCATCCCTAACCCACACCCGCCGCCCCTCTCCGCTCCATGTTATAGTGAAATCGATCAGAGGTATTCGATTGAATTGGTTCTCATCAACCGTACGCCTCCCTCTCTCCCCATCTCTCCCCATCTCCCCATCTCCTGCCCGGATTCTGTTGACGTTTTCACTGCTCTTGTTGAAAATAGCATCCCTGATGCCTCCGTGGAGCGTGAGTTTGTTTACCAGGCACTCAGTCCTGCCTAAGTCTCCAAGCTTTATCTAAAGTATTAAGCATACGGTAAAAAAAATCCCAATTGTGGTTCCTGTATCCAATACGCCAAAAGATTATTTCAATAAATGCGTAAATTTTACTTTAATCCGGCATTACCCGGGTTATGTAACTAAACGTAACAATAACGTCGTTTTGTGGAAATATAGCGGGCTATTCTCGAATTTTGCATTAAATAATGTTGGTCACGAGCTCTTGGAATTTTACATGGCTTGATGAATACATTGTAAGCATGTGTATCAACTTTGGCCGATGGTCCGAGCTTGGGTACCTAATAAACAGAGTTGCGAGATGGACGAAAAAATTAATAGTGTGCGGCCACAGCGCAACACAGCAACGTGAAGGAATGGAATATTTTATCCCTCAATGTGATACTAGGAAAAAACTGTAAAACGAGAACCGCATTGTGTCGTCAAAAAATCCACTGCATAACACCGAAAAATTCCATGAATATGAAACATGCTGATGATGACGGTGTTGAATTTTTGATGCGGCTCTGCTCCGAATTCACGAAAGCATCCGCCAGGCATCAATAACTAATTTGGGTGTTGCAGTGCATTCCACTTCCATGTATTTAGGCTGGACAACGAATCCTCTGGAACGTTTTACACAACTGCGCAGCTTGCATTGAGTTCGGTAAATCCCCAAAGGTTGATTGAGTGACGTCCTTCATAGGGTAAACAATTTTTCGGTAGAGACTGGCTTACTTCTTTGGCGTAAAATTTGAATGCTTAATATCTCTGAATATAGAGGTTTAGATTACGCAAAATGCCACATTATTAGTATGTTAGAAAAAAAAATGAACTAACCAACCCAAAAATAATTTTTGGGGTAGAGAAATTGTCTAGATATCATAGAGAAGTTTAAAGTTGAAGAGAATACAGATTTTATAAATTCTATTCATACAATTTTTTTGCTGAAAAAAAATCTTCATTTCTATTCCTAATCTTTTCCTTGTTTCATCTCGTTATGAAATCGTGCTATGAATTGAGCCTTCATGGAAAATCATCTGATCTTGAGAGCTTACATTTCTGAATCCAAATAACTCCGAAACAATTAGTATATTTACAGCGATCACATGCTGCAAGAACTACATTTCGAAAATATTTTCACTAATATCTCCATAAACGTCAAGAGTCACATTCCTATTTAAAATTTGGTTGTAAAATACACCGCCATCATTATGATTGACCCATTATAACGAAGGAACGATATTTAATTAATAGGGCTATAGAAAGGATATTAAGTTTAAGCGGCCACATCTTACAGATTAAAAATACCCATACCCGTAATTAGTTCAAGCATGTAGGCAATGTTGTGGCTTTATAACTAATCTTGAATTGTAGTGATACATTACAACATAAAAAAATCTACTAATACGTTTTCATCAGCTTCTAAGTGCAATTACACCAATCTATAAGAGAAAATTCACGCTTCCCCTGGGAGGCATGATGCAGGGATTGACAACCTCTTGGTTGCTAGTTTATGAAAAAAGTTGCCAAAATGCTAAGAAGCCTTTCAACATCATGCAAGGTAAATTTACATAATTCAGGTAGTTATTTTAAATATTATTCTCCCTATGGACAAAGCGACTCTAATCCATTATACATTCTATCCCAAGGTTTGAAATAAACAGTCGTGATGATGTACTAGAATGAATCCAAGGTGTTCGATCGCGATATTCAGGATTATAAATATCTGCAGCATTACCTAACTTTAGTAGTTATTTGCTAAAACAAGCAGGTTAATTATCGCTAAAAAATTTATTTTTCTCAAAATGCTTACCTATTTGAATACACTTTTACATATTTTTCCTCGCATTATATCCCTAATTCAAAACAGAGAAACAAATCAAGTACTGACCCATGTTTTGCTTTATGTAAAAATAAATGCAGTTAGTGCGCAAGTTGAAGACGATAATTACGTAACATTGAAACTATGCATGGAAGGGAATATTCTGGACCAATGGATGCTTCCCTAATACTATATACGGCCAGTATTAAACTTTTCTATCACAATATATTAACAAAATAATTTCGTTTTATGAAAATCTAGCAAATCTTCAACGTAGTTTTAAATGCATACTGATTACTACAGGGGAAAATATTTTTTACATCCGATATTTTTATATTTATTTTACACCTATTATCTATTTGCCTGTTACAAAATTAAAACAGTTTTTTCCATGATTTAACATTATTAAAATAAATGTTACGTACAACCACATCTGAGCAAATGCCACTGTCGTTCTTTTCTCGGAACACCAAAAAATATTATACCTACAAAACTATATTTTCGTTAAGTCTGTCACACTACATTTTACATATCAAAACAATTTTCAATAAGAAATACGACTGACAGATGATAAAAACACCATTTTGACCACTTTTATTTTTCGTACAATTAAAGCTTAATTAAAAACTTATGTCACATTTCCTCCGTTACTTCCGTCACCAACAATCACACGACAGGGTTTTGCACTCGCGCGTCCGTTGTCATGGCTTTTAGCCCTGAAAAAATCATGCCTCTTCTCTCTTCTCCCAACCTCCAATTTCTTTATTCTCTCCCGCATTATCCCCCTCTTAAATACCTCGGGCGCTCCTCGCAGCCCTCCTTGAGATGTAAGATCCATTATCTTCAGCCAGGAGTGGATAAAAGAGTTATGGAAGGGAGAGAGAGAGAGAAAGGAGCCCCATCACGCAAGTATCTCATCTTCTAGATAGGGCGTGGCGAAGAGAGGAGCGAGTGGTGGAGGGGGCAGCGGACAGGGTCGGCGGCGGTGGGAGGAGACCGAAGAAATGGAGGAGGAAGGCCGGGAAACGCCAGAGTGCCATGCTCTTTGGGCGGCATAAGGTTTACATTTGTCAAACTCAACCCCCAGCCCCCAGATAAGAGTCATAAGCTCCTCGTGGAGAATGAACTGATGGATGCCTCCGAGTGTCCATTTACTTTCCTTAAGGGCATAATATGATTAGCTAGGTTTTGAAGGATACGAGAATTTTGTCTGCCACTACAGTCTTCCCATCCTACTCTTAAAATGCGCGAATGTATGGATGCTATCATTTTAAATAGTATTTCCAACTAACCTAAAAAGTAAAGAGTAGATGTGCACCAACACATCTTAATTTTCCGAAGGACAATCTTTTCAAATGTTATATAGAATACAATAGCGTGATGACTAGGCAGTAATCACTTATTATCGGCATTGGTCTGCCTTAGAATTCTCCAAAAGGTGATAAACAAAAATAATTTGTATATTTTTCACTCAGCGCTGACTGAAGAGTCAATATTTTCCCATAACTATTGCATGCTTCATTAAAGAATATTATTGAGATTGTATGTATGCATGTAAGTAAGTATGACAAAATTTCTATCATTTTAATAGGTCCTCAGGCACTAGTTTATCGTGGTGAATATCAACTACATAATCGATGAAATGCAAAAAATTAATCTTTAAAAATCTCAAGTTACATCATTTACATAGTTTCATATTCGTGGGTAGTTAAGATAGCTAAATTTATTTAACCTTTTTTAAGAACCCCAATGCATTTCATGAATTTGTGCGAGTTTCGTCGACTCAAGATCCTAAATCCGAGCTAAAATCAAAAAGCTATGAAGTTGAAGCTTCAATTAATAATAATAAGATTTCAAATTTTAATGAACATATTTCAAATTGAATGATAACATTGAATAAAAATTTGGAACAATGTTATTATTTCAGCTATCAATTTTAATATTTCCTCATTTCATCTGGTCTATTATTTAACTCTAATGTAGTTGCATTCCCATTAAATCTCATGGACTAGTACTTATTTAATACACTATTCGTGTATCTATTCAAATTCAAGGAAAAAAATGAATTCAATTCATATAATTTTTCATTTTTCGTTGAGTTTTAACGTCAAATTTCGCCATACGGCTGACTCCTGCAGCTCGCTATAACAGCTGACTCCTGTAACTCCGACTTCATTAAATTAAACCACGATGGACATCATTGACTTTGATTTTCGCAATCTAAAAAGCTGAGTCACATCTTCAGAAATCTATCAGAAATAGGTATTCATATTTTTCACGGCATGCACTCTTTTATAAGTGATATTTTTCCTTTGAGTCTGGCGCTGAATCCGGGTGAGCGCAGTATGAAGCCTATCCAGAGTGAGATATACTCCTTCGGATATGTGGTTTTTCGATCTCCAGTCTATCGAAATTTGAATTTCAAATAAATGTGAAAAAAAGTGGAGAGAGGAGTAGGTCTCAATTCCGCCCAAAAAGCGTTCTCTACCGCCCCACCCCCTCCTCCCTCCTTTGGCGCAGGACATCCTCCTCCACTGAGTGTCCTGACCGGCAGAGATTCCATTCCACCTCGTCCTTACATGTACGAATTCCGAGGTCATCCGGACGTCCCCGCAAGCGCGCATACACGCTTGCAAGGATAGTGGAGCCTCAAAGTAGTGGGTAGAAAGGTAGAGGGAGAGGGATGGGAGGGAGCTAGGAGCGGGCCGGGAGGGCGATGGAATGGGTCTGGATGGGAATGCTGTTTTGAGCGGTGGCGGGGACTCGGAATTAATTAAAGAGTAAGGCAGCCAGCGGACCAAAAGTGGGGAGGGGACGTGTATGTGACGAAAGAGGGGTTTTAGGGAGACGTGCAATGGCGGACGAAGGAGGAGAAAGGGACAGGAGAGAAAGGGAAAGGTTATTGATTACATTAAAGAGGAAACTTTTTTGTTGGGGATGGAAAAGGATGGGCCGAGAGGAGGAGCGCCGAAATGGAAGACGAAGAGGTGTCCCGGGAGGGCAGGGGGCATATCTAAACACTAAGAAGAGAGGTTTTATATACATACTTCCTTGAATATCGGAAACAAATATAAGATATCTCATCATTCCGGTGGCGAAACAATAAGTTTTTCACTCAGGAGCGGACGAGTTTGGGATTACTATAGCGATGTTTCCTGGATGCGTCGTCGAAGACTTCGCAAAGGTCATTGGAATCCGAGTAAGAACCCAAAAGCAGTCCATCTCCTTCCAGATAGATTTAAAAAATATTTTATTTGGTGGGAATATAGTTTCAAAACAAACTCAGGATAAATGAATTTTCCATGAGAATAGAAAGTTACAAGAATGCTTTTTTTGAACAACCAATGTAGGAATACAATATTTGCTGACTTATTCATTCCTTCTATTTAATTCTCAGTTTGACATATTTTATTCCATCCAGTATGAACAAGTATTTCAGTTAAGAGTGGCCTCCGACTTTACTTTTGTTAGAACGGCGTTCCAGGTTTAAAGGATACCTAAGTCATCCCCTAGCTTCCAATAAATAAGATTTTAAGTATAAAGGTCAATTTCGCAAACTACTTCATCAATGTTTAAAATGGTCTCTGATCTGAATTTTCTTCCATTCAAGGGCTTATTTAGAGTAAATTCAGCTTAATTTACTGTCACTCAACTCATGAAAAATACAGTTGACATTTAAGGACGAATACAGACCTTAAAGACACAATTGGTTCAGTTCTATCCTTCTTCTATCATGAAATTTCAAGGCCTTTTCAAAAATGATTTCATTTCTACTTTAAAAATTATATACATTTTTCAAATTGTGATACATGAATACTGCTGCATGAAAATTAATACCCATTTCTACATATTAAAAAAACAATGGTGGGTTTTTTTCCAGTATCAGTCACTGCAATTATTTACCAAAAAATAGTATTATATAAAATAAAAATATAATTCGTATTAAAAATCTCTATTAGGGCAATTAAAAAGTCATATTTTTGCTCATGGAAAACTATTTCATTTCCGACGAACACTCACTTAACCCTTCCACTTTGGTGCTGTTCCAAGTTAAATAAGGTAAAATTATCAGCAATAACTGGGGATGAAGCGGAGTACAATGGCTTAGAACTTGACAGCACTTTGATGTACATATATCAGAGAATGATTGGATCAAATGAATGGGTGAATGGGATACTATTACTAGAAATTAAAGTTATCTAAGCTCGGGACTTATGGGATTAATCGGGTCTTTTCACTATGTTCGAGAGCTTTACAAATATGTAACTCGTAGACAAATAATTAGTTGCGTTTTTATCAGCAAGTTTATGCATACGAGATATTTTAGTTGATAAAATTGCATACTCTATGACATATTTTACTTGATAATAATTTTAATTTCCGCCATCAGTTAGACAACTAAGAAAATGCAAGTAGATGCATAGCGTATCCTCATAATCGCATAAAATTACTTGTTTGCTAAGAACGATCCAGGAAAATGATCGACAAAGAGCCATGCCGCAATTTTCATTGCTTTATTTTCCCATGCACTCACGACTTCTTTTTCTATGGACGTACAGCGAAATGAAACAGTCTCGGAAACACATATTAAGTCATGTATTCATTTTGATCATATTAATGGATATTTGCTCTCCACCTACGCCTCCTTTAGCTTGAAATTTCTCTCAAGTCCCTCCGGGAGCCCACTTCCCCGAAATAATGGGAGCATGAAAAATAGATTTCAAATTTGCAACCTGAAACCTTTTAAGAGCCAAATCGACAATCGGAGCGGAGGATCTAGTTACAACTGAAGCCGATGGGAGTTTTTTGCGAACTGAAAAAAAGGAAGAAAAATTTGAGTGTAGGGATCCGAAGCATGTATGACGATAAAAGTATAAATTATCCACAATGAAATCACTTGATTCATAGACAATTAGCGCTCAGCATTTCCTAAAAATTGGTTCATCCCAATTCACGAATTTAGGTTATACTTATTTATTAATGTTTCCTTTCTTTTCTTCCCTTTCACTGCTCAGCTCCAATGTGGTTGAAATAAACTCCGAATTTCATGGTTTCAATTGCTTAGCCTCAATTATTCCGACTTTGTCCTCTATTTTGGGACTGTATTATATCTTACCCAATGAATGACTCTCTCATCCTTCCAAATTGGAGCTAAAATTTGTACATCTATACTCATGCAGCACTCTCTCTCTCTCTCTCTCTCTTATATATTACACATGCATTTTAATGAACAGAGATGGACAATAGATAAAAACAAATGAACGATGCAACTGAGGGGTGTAAGCCTGGCACTTACACTACGGAATCCAGATCTGTATTACTGTGATCGCCATTCTCCCAAGAATATCCAAAATGACCAACCATTTTAGGATATCAACATCTTAGAGGATGCGTGATTGACCAACTTAGGAGGAGAAAATAATACATTCCTATATTCTTTAGCCTTTCAGTCTCCAGATAAGCGATAAATAAGTTGGAATACAAATATCTATGCACATCTCACACATTTCTCAGGCATATTGTGAAGAATTGGGGAATATAGTATCTAATTCTGAGAAAACGATTCTCGCATTAGTTTCCAGTTTTAACCACACAGATTTAGAAATTTTGAATTAGGAACAAATGTAATTGTTATGACTCTTGTTGGTTATTTTACCATTTTTTTCAACCACCTATTCGTCAAAACATTGTCAATTTTTATTTACCCGCATAAACATAACTGCTTCCCAGAGAATAACTATGCTAATTGATGCCATTCTATACAGAGAGGATAAATATTTCTTAAATAAGACATGATTAATGTGGTCCTTCGCTTAACGGAAAGTTTTCAATTGTGGGTCAACTCCACTGCACTCAACTTGGTGAGCCGAAAACAATCCGAGGAATTGGCCGACATAAAGTTCAACTCGGGGTACATTGAAGAGAAATTACGCGGAGCATATACAGGAAAACCTACTTCGCTTCCACTTGCTTTTGCCGCCAAGCTTGGAACACTGTTTTATTCATGTCTCGCGACCTCCTCGCGTTCTGCCACCACCACCTTCTCCTTAGCTTCCACTTTCTTAGCATTTCTCCTTTCTTCCCTTCCCTCATTTCCCTCATCCTTCATGTTTCTCGCTCTCCAAGAAACTCCCCCTTGAAGTTTTCTTGAATTCCCAGCACCCAAAACTCCCATTTCTCCCTCTCTCTCCCGGGTCGCCACCCCTTACCCCTCCCCTGCTCCGACACGCCCATGGGTCCTTCCCTGGTTCCCGCCGTCTCCTGCAGCCGCGTCCCCACCCCACTCTTCCGCCGGGCTCCCCATAAACTCCCTCTCGGGGAGGGAAGCCGCAAGGAACGCTGCCTTTGTTACCGAAGATTCACCACGAACCACACCCTTCCCGGACTCCCCCCACCTCTTCTACTCCCCCTACCCCCGCCCCTGCGCTCAAACGCCCCTTCACCCCGCCCCAACCCCGCATCAAAAGGCTCCACTCCGAAATTCTCACCCACCTACTGCTTTCTATCCTACGCTCCTCCTGCCATCCCTTCTCCCTCCCTCTCAGCCCCTTCCCACACACGCACTTCTCCTTAAAATGCCTCCTCGCCCCCTCCAACCCTTCTTTTTGCCATCTCCTCCTTCCCGTGAGCGAAAACCCGTTACCTCAATTTGCATAACACGGCCCTTCACCCTCTCTGCACCTTCTCCTCCCCCCTCCCCGACCCTCAGCTTTTCTCTTCTATTTCCATCTCAGCACCTTTCCTTAGAATCCCTCGTCCCGCCTAACCCTCCCTCTCTCCCGCCTTCGTGCCCCTTAAGTCTTTATTATAGGATATGTTCGAAAGGTAAAACTCAAGTGGTGCCATATGTAAGGGTTGCCTTACTGAACCATTCATTCGTGTATGTCTGACCTATGGTACCGAGGCCTTAATCAATGGGAAGGACTTGATTAAAATGCTGACGCAGAATCAGGGCTTATGCAAGAGCATTTTTATTTCCATTTTAAACTGCTAATTATTCCACATTAGAAACAATAATTGATTCAAACTAGCAAATATTTTTCAAAAAAATTATATTAAAAGATAGATTATCTCCTAGCATGCCCATTTAGATTATGGTGATATCTTGAATATCAAAAAAATCCTTATTAATTATCTTTTGGTCTTCCACGACGAAATCAGAATAAGGGGATGTATGCACTCTCTTAATATCTCCAAATTTATTTCCTTGAGCCTTCCTCTATCTATGATAATTTCTAATAAAATAGATCTCTCTGCATTTGTCATTAAATTCAATTGCGGAATCATTTCCATTGATAAGAAGTTTTTACTTTGACAAAATACCAAAGAGAACGCAGGTAACGCGCTGAGGAGAGCAGAAAAGAGAAGAGCAAATATGCAAGGAGCAAAGACTTGGAGCATCCTCAACTCTTTTCCTGAACAACTAATGAGCTTCGAATCATTTTTTTATCTTTCATAAATGGAAATCATTCCTCGTGATTTTAATGCAAATACTACCTTGCTAGCCAAAAAGTATTCATTTTTGCAGCGATAGAGAAATTAGAGTGCCCCTTGTGACAAACATTATTGCTTAACCATTCACCGCCAGTCGTGATACTCATAAGGGAAAGGGTAATTTGAAAAGTACGTGACGATTTGAATAGATGATTTCTCATTATCCATAATGAGCACTCTCAGACGCTCTCCCTATCTTTTGCTCTCTCTTCCATCGAGTGCCCTCTTTCACTTTCTTTTTATTCCTGCGTTCCCTTCACGAACCACACCCGTCCCCCTGTAAGTAAGTACTCCTCGCCTCCGAGACCCTCTCCAGCCCTTATCCCCTTACGCTGAGTACGCATTTTGCACGATCCCTCTTGCAAGCGTTTTAACGAAGCAGAATGCTCCTAAGTGCAATTCCCGTTCCCTCGATGCCCCACAATATTCTGTGACACAGCATATTAACGAGGTGGTGAATGAGTTGACATCGAAATCATCTCTTTTTCCTGGATCCAATACCAAGTTAACCTTTGTACAATCAAGCTGAAATATTGAGCAATGATACTGTCTCTCGAGCACCAAAAAATCCTAGAAAGAGTAATATATGCCTGGAGGTGATTTTGAAAGTCGCAAGTCGTTGCAAATCAACGAACGATAAAAAGGGATGTTCGAGGATTACATCGGAGGATATGGTTGAGCATAGAAGGTAATGTCAGAACGGATACAAAAATTGATAGAGAATAACGCAGGAAAAAATAATTTAAGCGATTCCATTCATGCGATTTAAACATTTACTTCGGAAGTCCACAGCAATTTTTATAATTTTAAGTTTCAAAAGACCTAATTTTAGCAGTCTAAAAAAAGTCTATACTACATCAGCACATTATGTGGCAGGTGTAACAAGCAGTTTTTTTAACGTGGTTTAAACAGAAACCATCCGAAATAGTTAGAAATAATCTGTATTGGCTAAAATAGGACTAATTAATTAATGTAATTTCCTCTTCGAGTACTCGATTAGTTTCCGACTTAATTTCAGTCCTAATTATTTATATCCTCTATGAGTATCCTTTCGTGGTATTTTTGTCCTTTCCTGAAATTCGTTGATTTCTTTCAAAATAAACATATATCAAGCATTAAATATCAAATCTTGTCCCTATCTTTATGTTTGCTTCTTCCTTAGTTTCAATGTACAAAATTGATGTTGCCTATTCTCAACATAGAACTTGTATTGGTCTCCAGTCATGGCATCATTTTTTCCAATTCATTTTATGATGACATCATATTCCACTTCCAATCATCAAATACTTCCTCTTAATTCAGGAATTCAACATAAGATGGTTGATATATTTATATCTTATTTCTTACGATGAGTCTTATATATATTCTCTATTTCCACTACCTCCTTCAAAAATCATTTGTTCTTCCCTTAAATAATCTACCGCCTTTTTCTCAATTTCTTGGCATATTATTATTGAAATGTTCGGTGAAAATTTCACTGATGATACGCCTTGAATAATGCCCTATTCTATTCTTGAAATGTGTGAGTGCATAGTTTGTTAGAATAAATTTAGTTAGTTTTAACAAATGCCAGCCTTATTCATTTTTGCATACTTTTTTATTTCATCGCTACCCTCGAAAATAAAAATCTATTTCTATTTCAGATTGTTTAGCTGTGCCATAACCTCTTTTCGTGAATTTTTTATCAGTCAGTATCAGTATTTTTTTTATTTAAAGGTAATATTCATATCAATTTCGTCAATTCTTGGTGTCATGTTTCCCGTATGTTCTTTACAGCAGCTTTATATTCAAATCTAAACACGTAGTATTCTCTTTTATCATCATCTATAGCTGTGTACTTTTCAACCTGTAACCTAACATGCGGTTCCATGCGGTCACAAAGTTTTCCCAAATAGTCTGTTTTTGAACTATCTTCTATAGATCCCAGTGTCTCGTCTAATATCGATGGCTTCCTTTTGCATGTTTTCCAGATCGATGCTCTCCTTTGGCCTGCGGTTTTTTTTGCACTTTGTACCGTCCAAGTGCTGCCTTTATTCCACACGATCTTTTTTCGATTGATCCTGTTTTGGAATTTTTTCATTACTTCTTTCTTCCACGCAAGTAGACCCTACGGTTATTTTCCAGAATCATCATTTATTCTTTATTATTTTCTTCATCTTCTTGACTTTGAGATGACACTTCATGAGAACTGACATTCGGTTGATTTCGACACCTTTCTCCAGATGGTGATTTCAGGCCATAAGAATATCTGTGAATCACATGAATGTAGTCCATTTGATGCCTTTTATCTTTCCCTGGCACTCTCAACATGTGCCGTCTTCGGTTTGTTCGGTATCACAGTTTAACATCTCTTATTTGTGCTATAGGATGTTTTATCCCCTAGCGTGCCACTCCCCCAACCTATATTTCCCTAAAATTATTACTTCTCAGTATTGTCCGACGAATACAATCCAGTCATCAAGGATAATCATATTTCCTTAATTCATAAGGAGTATCTTCAATTAATTTGAATTTCTTCAGAGTCATTCATTACTTGGCCATCATCGTTGTTTATAGCAATAAATGCCCTTTCCTTTATTTATTGATAAAAACCTACAAAACATCGCTCGTTTCCAGAAATTTGGCTGAAACAAAGTATATACACATATTTGTGCTTCTATATGTTTTTTACGTAGGGAAACCAAGGGATATCCTTCATAAAGTGCATTAAAATTTCAAAATAGTATCCCACTGTCCTGTTAGTTGGCACTAATGAAAACCTTCTCCAAGAGACTCTCCTTGGCCAGGTAAGGCACACGAAGTATTGGCATCACTGGCCTTAGTAGCAGTTAAAACCATGGCAATTCTATACTCATTGCGGACTGTCAAAGTGGTAAAATATTTTTAAGGTACATCATGGAATGCACTCATGAAAATAATATGCCTGAGAATTTTCTGTATTCAAGAAATTACGAGGTTGAAATATATATATAAGATCCACCTTGTGAACATTCATCTTGAGGAATTACACAAACTTTGTAAATTCACAAAAATTATTAATGCGGTCTACCGGTTTCATCAAATAGATGACATATTCAGGCATAATTCTCTAGATGGGACATAGACTATCTCCAGTGAATTGTACCTGAAGATGTCACCTACGTAGCTACCGGTATTAACGTATTAATAAATTTTGGTGAATTTACAAAGTTTGCCATGTGACACCTCACATTTGACATAATGATCTCTCCAGGAAGAAAATGTATAACTTGTTCATATAACAATCTAAAATATTGTTACATCCTTCAAAAAGTATGATGGTTATCATTTTTCTTCTCAATTGCGAATTCCCTTAATGCGTAATGTGCTCATTAATCATTCAAATACATTATCTGATCAATAGTTGTTATATTATCAATGAGACAAGCCCTTCAATCCGGAGGATGCAACGTTTTTGCGAGTTTCAGTAAGCTTAGCATTGAATCTATAGAAAAGTAAACACCAGGGTGATATTCATTATATTTTCTATTTATTTTAACACACTTGACAAATATTAAAACAGTCGGTGTGGAAATATATTACTAAGAAAGGCTATTGCATCTAGTTATGCAATAATTGATAATTTTATTAGCCCGAGGTAATCAAAATTCTCGCTAGAAAATTCAAATACCTTGCACATGCATAAATAAATCTTTCTACTTACTACAATCAGGGTTATTTAAGGATCAGAATATGGGGTAACACTATAAAATCAGTGAGAGCGCACCTATACGGTACGTTTCTACTTGAGAACTACATAGTTTACTTGTAATTTTCAAATAGGTAACCTCTATGTGGCAAACATTTATTGACAGGAGGATATATTTTGTAGAAATAATTAATATCCCTATTTGCTAATATCATTGAATCGCTGATGTTAAAATACGTTCTCTTATTGGTCTCAACAATATTATACCCACAACTTTTGCTACGATTTTCGAGTTAACTAAGTTGATTTGGATACACGTCCTATTAACATTATTTGGATAATTCTTTTAAAGAGGAATTAAAAAAACGGATTAACAAAGACAGATTAGGTAATCAAGTTTTACAAATACTATGTGTAAATGTTGTTTTCGTGTTTTCTCCACTATATCCTTGAATTTACAAAGCTCCTGGGCATCATATTTCAATAGTAACTTATCAGGGCAAATGAAAATCAGCATACAGGTTCAATATTTTCAGTTATTACGTAGCAACAAAAGAATATGCCTCTCTTTTAATGGGCATCAGTCGTAAAGGAATATTAATGTGAAATCAGAATGAGTGAATTGATAAGAATGTATTATTTTTACGACAAATTTTAAATTGCCAAAATTATCTATGATCAATTTATTTTATCGATGTTTTTTGTGATAGCTCATTCAAAAACCCTATCCGCCGTAATCCATCTCGACTGACGACGATTAGTTACAATATTTCTCAAACGGGGTGAACCCTTTCGTGTTTTTCGTACAACTCCATGGTACCGAGGATATTTCTCAGTATAGCGGATATCATATAGTATACTCAGAAGTAATAAAAGTGAAATCAAAATCTTCTACGAAAGGAAATCTTAACACTTCCGTTTACGAATAATATTGAACACCCATATCACGAAAATGCTCACAATGCTGGCTGGCAGTAGCCCTTCTCCGTATCATGGTCGTTTCTTTATCCCCACAGGGTATTTTTCTCCCCATGATCCCGCTTACTCCTCAGCATCTTTTTCCCCTTTTGAGAATTTTGCTTTCCTTCCGGGCCCCCAAAGAAATATCTTATATTTCTCCCTAGGAATACAGCTTGAACAGGGCCCTACTGTGCCTCCGGGAGCATTCCGGAAATGACGTATGCACATTTTTGGGACTCTGGGCCCAGAAAATACGAAGTCGAAGGAGTTGGGCAACCGGATGGAATGGAGGGGTGTCGTGGGAAGGGAGTAGCTCACAAAGAAGAGCGAGGAGGAAGGTCATTGGCGAAGTGGTGTGTTGTTACATGATAAAATATGGGAGAGGAATTTGCGGGTAGATCCAAAAGAAACTTGCCTTCATTAGTGGTCTTGGGCAAAGCAAATGACATAGTAAAGGAGACGTGCGATGGAACCTGATTTAAACTGCATTCACAAGGGGAAACTACAAGCGACCCGTCGGGGCATGCCGACACTAGATTAAGTTTAAAAGAATGCTAGATTCGGGTAACAGGTGTAGCAATGCAAAAAAAAAATGTAACAGAGACATTTTATGAAAGGCTCTTGGCATACAATCCTTTCATTTCACGAAGAGAATATTATTGGCAGAATCGCGTACGACGTTCAATCAATAAGCAGCGTAGACCTAATATTAGACGATAGGGCAATACTGCACTATTAGATTGTTTTAATTTTGATAAAGTCTCATTTACTACATTCGAAATCGTACAAGTTTAAAGATAATACATAGGAAAGATTCTATCCACGCAATATCTGGATATGAAAGACCACAACCGAGGGATTAAGGGAAATCCCCTGCTGAAGAAATCTACATAAGGAACTCTTTCTCCCTGCGACAGTGAGAAAGAGTTCCTTACCACGACAGTTAAAAACAGCATGTACAAGAATCGAACCACATGAAACTTAAAAAACTTACATGTTAATAATAACCTCTTTCTATGACGGACCTAGCAGAGGTTAGCGGGGTAACGTTTTAATAATCGCTGCCATACAGCAGTAGTGAAAGTATTACTGGCAAAAACATAAATATATGGAAAGATTGCTTTCACCTGCCTTTTTCTTGACAAAGAATTATGAAAGTCACTCATAATTCCTTAAATATGGGTTATTAAAAATTGATTAAATCACATGTCGAATCAGCAGTTCGGAGAGTATTATTTGCATATAGATGTAAAAATGCGAATTAGAAGATGCTGGAGTACAGCGGCAGTGTTACATATTTCCTTGTGTTCCTCCGAGACGAAATGACTCGCTTTATCTTCCAAGTGACTGATTTTCAACTTTTCAATACCCCAACGTTACCCATTGTCTCAAGCTATTCATTTTCCCCTAATATCTGCTGAGTCGTAGGTGATTTGCTAAAATAATAATTTACGTCGGGCCAAAGTTTCAGAATGATAGATTAATTGCCTGCATTTTAGAGCATAAATTGCTGTGTGTTCGGTTGATTTATTGGCAATAATTTCCCAGCTATGACTTTGTATCGATTCAACACAATATGATAAACAACAAAAGAGAAAGTATTTTTATTAGACTTCGTGTAAAAAGGAAAGGATGGTGAACGTTTTTTGTTTTCCAGTAAGATGATAAGGCTCTTTTTACTTACAAAAGTAAGCCAAATTAATTAAAAAATCCCAAAAACAATTTAAAGTCTCCTTTTAATATCTGACAGTGGAAAATATCTGAAGCGGACAAGTTTGTTCGTTTAATTTATTCATTGATTGACAGCTGCTGTGCTCATTGCTGAGGTGAACGGTGAGGTATCTTATTGAGTGAGACTTGTCATGAGAGACTGTCAACATTAGAAAGGATGTCCTTCAGGGTAAAATATTTTAAAACCATTTAAATTGTAATAAAATATAATGAAATCGAATTAAATGATACCAATTACATTTGATGCACTATCTACAGATACGAACCTTAAAATAATGATTTTGAGCGATCATTAAAAAACATCGTAAAATAAGTACAAAAACCTTACTAGTAATCTTTACATCTTTTAGTGTACCTGATACTTAAATTATTTTATTTTGGAAGTTAACTTTAATTTTTAAGCTTTATGAAGTTACCAAGCTTTTCTTTTTTTCATTTCCATAATATTATTAAAATCCACCTAATTTTTTTGATCAGCAGAAAAGTAATGTTCATATTGTTGAGTATGATTTCAGTAAATTTCAATATAATAATCCACTTTTATTTCAAGAAATATTATTCGGTTGGGTAGAAAAAGTTATCGACTACAAGAATAGATAAGCATTAAGTTAAACTTGTCCCTTAAGTACCCGGTTATACAGATAAACTAGGCTAACGTACGTACCTTCACATAATTAAATTTCACCGAACGGCTACTCCACGAATAAAATATTTTTTGTCGATTTCTCTTGTCAAAGAATGAAACTTTATTTTTTTTATTTCAAGTTGGATTTCCTCAGGACCAGCGGGACCGGAAAATTTCGATAAATGTGGGCTCGAAAGCGAAGGGTTGAAGTTCAATTCTCGGTCCTGCTGAGTTTTTCTGGAGCAATCCATCATGAAAAATTAATATATATCAGCGGATATGCGTAAAATGTGATTGATACTTTACCGTATGGTTTAACGCACAGTGATAAAAATGAACTTAAGCCTCGTGATCGTTAACGTTAACTTGGCTTTTCAAAAAAAACTCCCCATTTAGAATGCCATCATTGGCGGAGTTAACCGAATGAGAAAAAAGATATAGTTCCTTTTTATACGGATCCTGATTCTCTTTGTGGTGGGTAGATGCCAGAAAAATGAAATATCAGACATAAGTCTGCAATTGACACCTATGATGGACGGCTCTGATAATATTATTTCTTCAATTTCAGAGAACATATCATGGGAAATACAAACCATCGAAGATGACGAAAGATTACCTGACGATGGGCGTACACGTGGGGCAATGATATATGATGGCGCTTTACTGAGACACTTTTCAGTTTTATTTCATGAAAATGACGGAAGAAGAATGATACCAATAATATTTACTCTTTTTTGATGAAGTTTGATATATTAAATATAATAAGAAAATTTTTGTTTAGCTGCCTGAAGTGTACAATAGCATAACTCAAAAAGAAATCGATCTTGATTCCTTGAAAGAATGCTAAGATTTCGTCCAAAAAAGACATGCTCGCATACTCGGGGATCAAAACTGCAATTAGTAGTTTTATCGTAGGTACTTGAGCGAAGTATTAGATAATGACATTTAAAGCGTAAAACAAACGCTAAAAGGCAACCTAAAAAAATGAGTTTATTTCATTCAATAATTCTGAACATTTCTCTGGAGACTTTGATTTTTTTTAAATATTTTTATTGCCAAAACAGAGGCTGTTATATTACGAGTTCTATGATTGTCTCAAAAGAAAGCATCCGTTTTTGAAAGCAGTAATATTTCCCTGAAGACGACGTCAAGTTTATGGCTAATGTATTTTTTTCCGGCCCTTCCACGAGGAACTTGTGCCAATTGCATTGTTTGAAATTCAACGTCTAAATATTGCCAACATTCATTTCAGGCACTAGAATAAATCATATTTCAGGAGTTTAATACTCCTTTTCAGAGAAAAATTTGAGAGAAATATTGCTGTACAGTACATGACCAAAGCTTTCCCATTAATAAATGGGAGAGCAAACTTCGAAATCGCGTCTTTGCCAGGACTATGTGGTGTACCTCTGTTATATCAGCTTAAGAAGCTATTGCAAAGGATGTGATGCCGTCTCATAAAGGTATACAATTAATATCATGACATGATATGTTATGAAAATACTCAAGAGGCTAAATAGCTAATTTTTCGAAAAGAATCTCTTAAAATTCAAAAATGTGTGGTTCAACTTCTGGCATCGCATTTTTCCGGCAATCCATCATGAAAATACAACCACCTTCCGAAAATGCAGGGGGAAATTTTTTGGCTCCTGCCTTTCTTTTCAAACATTAAAATAGTCACATCCTTGACGCTGCTGGTGGCGCAAATCGATTCCGATGAGCATGTTGACCGAAGTGTAAGGCTTTCTATGTGCATGCCCAGTACAGAGGTGACGTGTGTATCTGCCTCCAACAGTCGTTAGTTACATCATCAATCAACAGCCAGCCCTTAGGAAACGTCAATAATTTCGATAGTACGCCCTGAAAAACCGCAATGGCTGATTGGGCGGGAGCTTGGGCGTCCATGGAAAGAAAATATACTTACGTTTGCTCTCCAGAGCACAATATCGTCGGGCCAAAATCGATAAAATTAGATACCTGTATATAACATAGTTATAATTTTGATATTTCCACCTATATGATGCTATAACCAGCACCGTTTCAAATAATCCGTTTTGAGATTTTCATTCCCTTGATGTAGTTAAGAAAAAAACAGGCCTCAAATTTTCATCGTCATGATGTATAAGTGACGAGAGTGAATATGTTCTAATTTTACAATTTCGTTCCTTCTCTTCACACCAGCACATTTATCAAGGCCAAATAATTCACCTAACTACGGCTTGTGAAGCAAATACGCCCGCAGTAAATAGATCTACTGGGGTCATATTAGTATGCGAGAACCAATTCTCAGATGAACTTGTGGGAGTCAAAATAAAATTTGGACCATTGCACATCCAATTACATATAATTAGTAGATTATCGAAATCATGGAATATTTTGGCAAACTCATAAATGGGTTTCAGTGATATATCATTCAACTTACAAGTCCGTACGAGAAATTCTGTAAAGAAACCATCCAGTTCCTGGGAGAATTTTAACATCATATGACTTCAAAAAGGGGGCATAGTATTTACATGGTATGGAATTCGAAAGATGAATTTATTAAGACCTTACACCCCGTCACAAGATTACATCACTACACCATAAAATGCTGGACCTAAGCAGTAGCAAATTTAAAGATCTAATTTTTCCTTTGTTTTGCCAAAATTTGGGACCACAGCAAAATCTTTGCTTAGGAAAACCTCAAAAAAATACAGAAAAACCTCTGAAAAGATAATGAATATTTTGGACATTGGTAAACTTCATCAACAAGTTAAGCAGAATGCATTTTGATGATTAAATATTATTTACGGAAAAAATATTGCCACTCTTTACGCTAAAAAAAGCTGCAATTTGTCTTTTTCAATAGGTAAAGCATAAAATTACCAAGTATTATTTCAATTGGAGCTTTTTTACAGTAACCTAAGAAGCGTCTTTAACAATCAATTGTAAAATATTTATGATTCCGTTACAAACTCATACTGAAAAATTTGCCAAGCTATATTCTTTGTTTACTTACCACTTGTTTCAAAATTTTGCCTTTTATCCTGCCCAATACTTTTTAATGAATGACAAACTCATCACATACTTTTTAAGTGCATAAGACTATCAAAATTCTTGCGTTTCTTAGTTTATTTACCAGGGTTTTGTTTACTATGATCGTATGACCGCGTGTTTTCTGAAAAAATAATAAATATTTGTTCGCTCAATGATATTATTAACCGCAATTTACATGGATGCTATGCGCAAAGCCATCGTATTCCACCACATACCTATCGCATTACAAACCGCAGTAATGGTGCTCGTGGAGAGGCACAAGAGTTCGAGGCAAGTTCGTGTTACCATCCAATTATTTAGAGGCTTGAATATTACATTCAGTAGTCCTCCCTTTTGCATTAAATTAAGAGGAGCTCTTAGCTTATCCACCCACCATAGGAGCAGGATTAGGAACAGAATTGGATTTTTACTGGCATATCCAGTTCTCCACACCGGCCTTTCAAAATCGTTATTTATTCACGAAAGTAAGGTCATTCCGTGGAGCGCGGGGCCCCCGAAGAGGGATAAGGTAGGTGGTAGAAAGCTGATGGCCAACAATGTCACCATAAATTATTTCTGCCACATGCTACTTTCAAGGATAACCCTATTCTATTGTGCAGCATGAGGATCTCAAGAAATTGCCGTTGAAAAGGAGAAGTTATGCTATATTGAAAGTACACCTTTTGTTTATTAAAGTCGATATAACTTACTAAAGGAAGTTTAGGAACGTAGATGGCATATCTTTCAATGTGAAGGTAGGAAGGTGCACGAAAAGCTTTATATTTGGCAGAAGTGACTGAAGACAACGATATTAATTTGATATACTTCAATTACTTTTGCACAAAGTTTTAAATCTTCGGGAAATGAAAAATTCTTGCTTGTGCAAGGCACTGAACAAAAGCAAATTTCATTTGTCCATTTTTCAAAAATATTCTATTTTCAGATTAAAATATTTAATTAAAACTTCAGCTATGGGATGGAGAACAATTTTTTCACGAAGTAAAACAAATAGGATACGAGAAAAATAATTGAAGGCTGAATTGTTAAGATATTTTTGTGAAGTCCCTAAAAGCATTTGCGAGAGAAGATCACATTGGAGCGTCCCAAAATTACACTCTTAAATTAAAAAGAACTGAAAAAATACATAGTCACTGACGTATATCCAGAAATCCTCGACGGGTTTTTTTTCCACAACTCAGAATACTTCAAACAGAGAACCCTTGATATTTTAAAGGGCAAAGATGAAGCCGCCCACATGCAGCGACGAGGTCACAAACATATTGATCGTGGGCTCGTGCCAATTATCATTCGAATTCCGCGACACAGCTTGAGTATTCTCCTCGGAAAGCGACTGAAGAATGCTTAATACGGTCTTTGTTTCATCATTTATGGAACCTTTAGTGTAACGATAAAAATTATAACGCGTCTATTCAAAAATATTGAATCCCACAATAAAACTGGTTGAATGTATTTCTTCTCTCAAAAATATTCCGTACTTCTACCCACGCTCCCTCTTCTCCCCATCAATTCGTTTCTCTGAAAACCAGCACGCTCTTTACATGCTCCAGTGCAAACACTTTCTTCTCCACTGTCGCATTCATTCCTTTAGCTCTTTTACCCATCATTCACCCTTCCCATTCCTCTAGAGCAGTCTCCTCGTCCATCCTCTCAATACGGTATATCTCATCAATAATTAAACCTGTCCGCCTATAGCGGAGGTCCTCGATGGGAGAGAGCGGCTTTTTCATCCGACGGGATTGAGAAATCGTTGGTTACGCTCAATAATGGCTCCAAACGGTACACTTGACAACGTTCGGTTGGGCGAAATTTCAGAACTCTCGTATGACCTCCTCGCCTCCTCAGACAAGGTTCGTTCTTTTCTTTCGAGTGTTTGTATAATACCTTATTCCATTACCTCTCAAGCGGTAAGAATGGTGGAGCTGTGCTCAGGGTAACTTACTAGAAAATTGTCATATCTGCTTCCTTAGGTATTACTCGGATTAAAACTTCTTGCCAGAGCTTAAGAACTCTATATAAACACCTTGAATTACTAATGACGCTATTAGGGAGTAGGGCCTACCTTTATTCAATTTAATCCTTGCAGCTCATCCATACATGCCAAAGAAAGCGCTGCTCAGGCATTATTATTTTCAAAATTGGCTTCGTGAAATGTCAAACAATGGCATTTAATAAATTACGACATTCTTATTGGTGATTATTTATATTTTATTCTTGTACTTCACTTTAGACTACATTTTAAATTGAAATATCAAGGAAATAATTCTATAATGGTAACAAAACACCACTAATTTGCTTTTAATAATTATTAATAAAAACATTTAACCCTATATTTCTCTTAGAGTAATGTGCACAGAAAAATAAATATTAATTCATTCAGTATACTTTTAAATAATAAAAATCACACAACGATGTAGAAAATGTTCTAGGTTTGACTTTGAATGGCTATTTCAAAGTAATTAATACATTAAGTTCATTTGGTACATATTAATTTATATCCAGAAAAATAAAGATAAATCCATATGTCAAAAATAAATACACTCCGCAAGTTAACGCTATGGTAAACATAATCATTTAAATCTTTATAAGAGACACATTTAATCTTTTAAGCATACTTGCTGTTTACACAGTATCTATCACCATACGGGCACGGAGTTGAACAATGTAGTGTTAGCTACCTGATAATCTGATTGGCTTAAGGATTTCACGAATTTTTGTTAACATCGATATGGATAATTGAGTCACGGACGCATAAGCTAAATTAATTATCTCGATTTAAATGAAAACAGTAACTATGATTTGAAAATATAATACTGCTCCTACGTATGTTGGAATAAACCTCATTATCATAAGCTTTAGCGTAAAAAGGGAAATATATTTGTGTAGAATATCTAGTAGATACAGGTAAAATAATTCATTCATTCATTGAATTGAATTTCTCTGCGCACCAATCGAACTGCTTCCTGAAACCTACCAAATTCTCCGATCACCATCGTATTTTAGTATTTTTTTAATGATGTTTCTTGAATTTGCCATTGGCATTCCGAACAGCCTCTTTCACACAGCAGGGACTCCAGGAAACAGCGTAAAAACGGAGACATGATACCCTTGTGTCACGGATACCCTGAACGTACACGCTTTTCTTCATGAAATTTTGAGCCACTCGATGGGTTTTTTACGTCCTTCCTCCAATCTTAACCAGCACACGGGGTGTCTCCCTGGTCAAAGGAATAAATTTTTCACAGAAATAGTGATTGCATCTGCACCTCACCTCCTACCGCAAGCAGCAGTACCATTTCTTATCCGTTGAGAAAAGAATCGCAAACGGATTTTATATGTTCAACTAAACCAAAAAAAAACTAAGGGACTCGAAATCCGAAGGAATGTCGTTATGGTACCCTTTCCCGTCTCCTTTCATATTTCCACTTTTTATCCACGAGTTTTCCTTCTTTATTCTTAAAAAGGATTTATAGCAAAGATAAATTTCATTGACGCATTGATGGATTACTAATGATTGATATTACACTCTGCGCATATTTGCTTTATTTTATTGAGTAATATTTTAAAAATTTTTCCATTAAACATTGAAAATAAATCTTAAATTTGACAATTAATATGACACTTGTGGGTTATAAATACGCTGAACTACATTTGAACATCAATAACGATTCATGGAATGGAATATCTTTCAACATATGTGAAATTGAAAAATAATTTTAAAAAACGTATATGGACACCATTACATCCAGCTACAAACTAGAAAACAGTCTATTGAATACGACAATCACACCAATATTGAAAGATGGGATATGTTTGGTTCAGTGGCTGTTGTACTGTGTTCGAAGACCAAAGGCCCGGGTTCAAATCCCCGCAGTAGCTAAACTTTTAAGAACATTCCGAACCCTACTTGAAAGTATTGTGGAGTACGCGGTCCGTCGGATAGGACATTCAATTATATGAACCCTTCGGCGTATTTCGTCATGAGTACCGGATATATATTCACCCTTCCATCATTCCCTGAAAATCTCACCTTTACCAAATTACCCAGCTATTGCTAATGATTGAAATGTCCTCCGATTTGAACTTCTTCCCCAAAAAGCATTACTACTTATTTATTTCACTACTCAATCAAAATAAAAATGAACCCTATTCCAAAAATGCACTTTTTCAAATTCAATATTTATTACCATGGACAGTTGCTGATTGAAAAGTTTTTAGAGGAAACTGAGGATAGAAAGGGAGGAGTTATGCGGTGGGGTTAAAAAGAGAGATGAAGTCAACAAAATGAATATATATATACATATATATATATCCCTCCCAGGACTACAACCTTGACGTGGTGGAAGGGCTTGTGCGTTCCGATGACCCCTAGAGCTGTGCTGGCGGGAGTAATAAAAATTGCCCCTGGTAGGGTCACCCATGCCATATAGGTCGAAGGTTAGGAGCCAGACGAAAGGTAGTCCACGCAGCGTCTGTTCCTCAGTGAGGCGGCTGCAATGGCGTCTGACCCCAGTGGGGCGGCCAGTAGGTGATGGTGTCACTTTAAAACACTATTGAGGAAGGCAACGGGAAACCACCTCAATTATCATTCCCAAGAAAAATATGATGGACAATAGAGATATTTTGAGTCCTGGCAACCACGGGGTTCGGCCCAATCGGCCGTGTGTCGTGCCCGGCAGCGGGGGAGGCAAGGCTTCCGCGGTCGTCATCCAACGAAACCCTTGCAAGGGAAAACCAGCAGCAGCAGGACAGAAGACGCAGGAGAAGAAGACCACATTAGTTAGAATAGGAACGTGGAATGTTAGGACAATGATAAGGACAGGGAAATTGGAGAATGTTAAGCGAGAGATGGAAAGGAGAAATATAGATATTTTAGGTCTAAGCGAGGTGAGATGGAAAGATAGCGGGGATTACTGGAGTGATAAGTATAGAATAATATACAGCGGTGGGGACGAGAGTCAACGAGGGGTTGCCATAGTATTAAATGAAGAGGTAGGAAGAAGCGTAGTCAACATAGAGCAGGTAATGGATAGAATACTACTAGTGGAGATAAAAGCAGAACCGACGAACTTAGTTATTATTCAGGTATACATGCCACCGGGCAACCATAAGGAAGAAGAGGTCGATAGGATATACGATCAGTTAGAGGACATGATCGCGTGTGTTCCTGCAGGGAAACATTTGATAGTGATGGGGGATTGGAATGCGACGGTAGGTGAAGGAAGAGAAGGTGATGAGGTGGGGGACTACGGTTTAGGCACGAGGAATGACCGCGGGGAGAAAGCAGTTGAGTTCTGCAGGAGACACGGGTTAGTCATCACCAACACTTGGTTTAGACACCACAAAAGACGTAGGTATACATGGAAAATACCAGGTGACTCAGGAAGATATCAGCTAGATTATATCCTGGTTAGACACAGGTTTAGGAACAGTGTGATAAATTCCCACAGCTTCCCGGGAGCGGATGCGGACTCAGACCACAATTTAGTTGTTATGAAATGTAGCGTACGTTTCAAAAAGATAAGGCAGGGGCGGCGAGTTAGAAAATGGAATGTAGAAGCATTAAATGGGTTGAAAAGGAAGGAATACAAACAGGCGGTAGAGAAAATCATAGAGGATGGTAAAGGGCTTAGTACTATCGAAGAAAAATGGGAAATGATCAAGAAATGTTGTCTAAAGCCGCAAAGGACACTATTGGAACCGTTAACGCTAAAAGGACTAGGAAACCATGGATAACGGATGAGATGATTACAAAGATGGATGAGCGGCGAAAATGGAAGAATATAAATACAGAATTAGGCAAAATGAAGTACAAAGAATTGAACAATAAATTGAGGCGGGCTACAAATAAAGCAAAGGAAGCATGGTGGAAGACGCAGTGCGAGGATATGGAAAGTCTGCAGAGGAAGGGCGAAATCGGTGCGCTGTACAGCAAAGTTAAATCGTTATCAGGAAGTAAGAAAGGAAGAGCTATGCTAACAGTTAGAGATAAGGCGGGTAAGGTAATACTTGACGCAGGAAAGATCCAAGAGAGATGGAAGGAGTATATAGAAGAACTGTATAGTAAAGAACTCAGACCAACAAAGTTAGACATTGAAAAAGAAAATGACGTAGAGGAAGACAGCTTAGGTCCAGGGATACTAGACAATGAGATAGAAAGGGCATTAAAGGAGATGAAACTAAATAAGGCCGTAGGGGTAGATAACATTCCCGTGGAACTTTTAAAATGCTTAGGAAAATGTGGGAGGAAGAGGCTATATGGGCTGATCCGTAGCATTTATGAGGAGGGAATCTGGCCGGAAGACTTTGTGAGATCAGTTTTAGTTCCTATTCCGAAAAAGGTAAAGGCCACGTCATGTGAGGACTATAGGACAATTAGTTTGATATCCCACGCAGCTAAAGTTGTTCTCAGGATCATAAACAAAAGGATAGAGAGTAGGGCAAGTGATTACTTAGGGGATGATCAGTTTGGGTTTAGGAAGGGGAGAGGTACGCGTGATGCCATTGCAGTATTGAGATTATTAATCGAGAGGAATATAGAGCACAACCAGGAGGTATTTGCCTGTTTCGTAGATTTCGAAAAAGCGTTTGATAGAGTGAATTGGGAAAAACTAATGAGTATATTGCAGAAGATAGGAATAGATTGGAGGGAAAGGAGGCTAATCCGCAACCTGTACATGTCTCAGACTGCTCGGGTGCGGGTGGGAAACGGGGAGTCAGGATGGGCAGTGTTAGGAAGTGGTGTAAGGCAGGGTTGCCCATTATCACCGTTGCTGTTCAACCTGTATGCAGAGGAAATGACCAAAGAGGCATCGGAAGAACTCGAGGTAGGAATGAAAGTGGGCGGGGAATTCGTAAAATCAGTTAGGTTTGCTGATGACCAAGCTTTAGTTTGTCAGTCAGCCAAGGGGCTGCAGGCATTGCTGAGTGAATTGGAAATTCAGTGCGACAGGTATGGGATGAGAATCAATATTAATAAAACAAAGGTTATGCGATTTTCTAGAAAGAAAAAGGCCAAGCTTAACATTAAAATAGGAGGGCAAAAACTAGAGCAGGTAGAACAGTTTACGTATCTCGGTAGTGTTTTGGACCAACACGGTCAAAGTAGTAGGGACGTAAGGAGAAGAATTGCGCTAGACAAAGAGGCTTTCACAAGGAGGAGGGAGTTGATGACAGGGACTTTGAGTAAGGATGTTAAGAAAAGACTCGTAAAAACTTTGATATGGAGCGTAGCTATGTACGGTGCGGAAGCGTGGTCATTGAAGCAGGAGGATAGACGTAGACTGGAGGCTTTTGAAATGTGGGTGTGGAGAAGAATGGGTAAGGTGAAATGGACAGAGAAGAAAACAAATGAGGAAGTACTTGGTATGTTGGGCGAAGAGAGGGGTTTGTTGGGAGCAATCCTATGGAGGCAGGAAAAGTGGATGAAGGAGGTTTTGACCGGCAGTGGGATGTTGAAGACGGTGATAGAGGGTAGAATGTTGGGCAAAAGAGGAAAGGGAAGGAACAGGATAGGGATGTTGGACGGGATGAAGGGAGGAAGAAAGTACTCAGAGATGAAGAGGGACCTGATATAGAGTAGGATGATGGATTTTGTGTTTTGTTAGGAGTAATAAAATATTTTTTGGTAGTTGTGTCCATCCAAAAACCTACCTTAACCGGTAGATTAACTTAAAAAAAAAAAAAATATATATATATATATATATATATATATATATATATATATATATATATATATATATATATACATATATATACACACACACACGACGGTCATCCGGAAAGTAGTACCCGTTCGTGCCGCATGAAGTGCTGACGACGCGAGTAGCCGCTGGACGAGGTCAGATAGCTTCAGTGGCTTGTCTGCCTTCTCTGAGCCAAGTTGCGTGACGCTAGCATTGCCTGTGTTGTTTCTGTGATTGTTTACAATGTTTAAAAAAATTGAGAACGCCGCCAGTTGTGAAGTGAGGGCAGTGATTAAATTCCTCAATGCAAGAAACGTTCGCCCATGTGATATTCATCGCCAATTAAAGGAGGTGTATGGAGACAATGTAATGGACGAGTCGTCTGTTCGGCGGTGGTGTCGCAACTTCAACATGGGGAGGGGGAACACACACGACGATGAGCGTTCGGAGAGACCGTCTGTCATTACAGACCAACTGGTGAGCTCAGTTGACGAATTCGTGAGGAACGATCGGCGCGTCACAATTGATGACATCTGTGAGCATTTTCCCAATGTTTCTCGAACAATTGTTCATGAAATTGTTAAACACCATCTGCATTATGCAAAAATTTGTGCAAGATGGGTCCCTCGCGTATCTCAATGAGCTGGCGGCGAAGGACTATGCAGCAGGAATACAGAAACTTGTCACACGTTATGACAAATGCCTTAATTTGCTTGGAGATTATGTTGAGAAGTAGTTTAAAGTATCCTCTTTCAAATAAAATTTTTTATGTTTGTTAATATTTACTTTTGTGTCTTTATTTCACGAACGGGTACTACTTTCCGGATGACCCTCGTGTGTGTATATATATATATATATATATTCATCTTGTCGAGAGGGTTCTGCTAGAGTGCTAGAACAAGCAACAAAATTACATTTTTGATAGCGTTCAACTATTCAGCAAGGCTAATGAAGAGACTAAAGGCATGCTGAGCGAGATTGAAACGGAACAGCAATGAACAGGGTTGAGCGAGCATTTCTTTTCCTAATTTGTTGAAATTTAAAAATAATGCGTCATTCTGATACTCTGGATGGACCATGATTAAAACAACTTTAATTCACCCTAAAAATACCTTAATGTCTAAATATTCATGATAACACTTAATTCTTAACGTGTTACATTCGGTGGAAACGGCACAAGTGTGCTGTATTCTTAAGTGCATAAATCTTTAGAAAAACTTTGGTATTCTCTTAATTACCAACAGAAAGAAATCAAACATTATTTATTTACTTAAAAATTTATCATCCAACTCATTTTATAAAAAGGTTTAAAAAATTTAAAACGGTGCCCAATGATGCTCATGCATACTCTGCGGTCACATGGAGATAACAGGGGCTTGCCATTCATCCGGAAGGGGCAGTCATGTTATGATGGAGGCGTGGGGCCAGATTGCAAGAGCAGTGCGCTCTTTGACCGATTACACCTGTCCATCACAGATCGGGCTGCAGATTCGCGATTGACGTGAACAAAAGCTCAAATAATCGCCTGTAATCTTTCCTCCGGTCCGAAAATTACGAATTGCTGGCTGATTGCAGGTGAAACTAAAAATCTAAGAAATGAGGACTTGTGCTTTGGCGCACCTAATTCCTAATTTACTACATATTTCTTCTACTATTGCTCATATTATCGCTGATTAGGACTGTACCGTGATATAGCCAGCAATATAAAATATGACTTCTTGAAAATTCCCTAAAATATCATTTTTCGTAAAAGATTAGGAATATCATTAAGAAGTAATTTATTTCTCACTAAATTAATCGCATAAACACAATAGAAAATTAAGACAACGCTTTGCTCGCTGTGATATTTTATTCATATTTACTGCTGATTGAGTCGACGATGTTTGTGATGACGTAAAGAGGACGATATTTTTTTTCCTTTCCAACGCTTCTGGTCTAATGCATCTAACGGGCACTGCCCAATCTTAGGGAAAACCTTTTTTTTCTATCCGCCGATCAACCAAATTATTAAGGGCTAACAAATTGCATTAGAGAGCAAAGTAGGCTATAAATCTTTCACAGACTAAATCCGGAAATATTTGTGTTTAGTTGTTTATCATGGCGCGAAGGATGAGTGATTTCGGTCAGATTTTATGTTGTAACCAAATCACCTATACAAACTCCCAAAATAAAATGCGATAGACTCGACTCGATTTCATTACTGGTTAAATATATCTATCCGATTACCTTCAACCTATGCAGCTGATTGGAGAGTTTCGTGGGTTGATCGAAGGCAACAGGCTAAAATGACAAATGTAAAACTTGAACGAACGTAAGAGGAAAGAGCGATGAAAATACTGTTGGGGAAAAGCCATGACTAACCCTAAGACTCTCATATATCATGTGACCCTAGCATTGACCATCTCTTCGCGTCCTTATGTCCCGCGGCAAGTTGTTCTCTGCCCCGGCAGCCATATTGATCGTAAGAGAGGACTGGGCATTTGACCTGCGTGCCTGCCCCATTAAATACACCTCTCTCTCCCTCCACACCTCCACTTCCTACTCTTCCTTTCCTCTTCTCAACTTCCTTCGTTCCTACTCCAACCTCCTCCTCTAAGCACTTGATTCCTTCTATCGCCTCCATTATCAAGCACTCCACCACTCTGTCTGCCTCTCTCTCTCTCTCCAATTCATTTTTTTCCTCCACTTCTACTCTATCCTTTTGTTTGAGGACCCTTTTTCTGGAAATTAAATTTGGGACTCCAGTAATGGATTCCACTCCTTTGTGAATTCCAATCGTTACGTTTTAAGCTGAAGATGGGAGGCCGACTGTTTCAAATTCTTATCGAACAATATCCTCTTTCTGCTCGTTTTTGCAGGGATGCCTCCTCAGGGAATCAATTAAATGAGAAAGCCAAAAAAGAGTAATTGATTATACAGAGAATTATTAATCGCTACAATTTCAGCAATTTTTTGATAGGCCTTAAAGTCTTGGTTTATCTAAGCATCTGTAGTAAATTCTTTGTTTTAAGATTATTAACTCTAGTCCACGTTTTAATGTTATTCGCATTTTTAAGTAATTCCTGAAAAATAAAAAGAGGAAAACATAATTTGTAAATGGGTTATTGTTAAGCTTTTATCGCTTTATTACAGACTATATTGTATAATCTTTCGTTTTTATTCATAAATGTAAGTGCAATGGTTCTTATTATAAATGATTCATGATAACGAACTATTGCAAACCGTTATGGAAACCATCTATGTTCCCAATCGCGTCCCTTTTTATATGAAGTAATTTGCATAAAAATTGTGCACAATTTACCATGAACGGCTGAGGGTCCAAAATCTTATGTAACCACTGATGATATGATCAAGTTCCTGACATTATATTTAGACTTGTATTTAGACGTACATAGTGTTCTGTTAGCCAAGTATAAATAACCTTGACCTGATTGGCAACAAAGTAATTTAGGTTATTTTAATCAGCCAAAAACGCATGTCTGAAAATCATATTTTTCTACCGTAAAATAAGACCTTAACACTAGCTATGGAGTAATAAAGAGTTTCAACATTGATGGTGAGTAGTGACTGAGAAAAATCATAATCCAACTCCGTTCTGTGAACAGTTTTCCTATCAAAAATATTTTTAATCACTTTCCTCATGCGGAACCTTATTGGTCTTTTCTAAAACCAAATCTCTTACGATTCTAATGCTTATATTTGGAACTGTAACTATGAGTTTTGAATGCAAAGAAAAAATCATGATTATAGTGAACGCAAGTTTCCAAAACGGACCAAAAAATTTATATCCAGCGTCAGTACCTTTCTGCATAGTTCACGGTGAATTTTACGAAGCTATCAACTTTTAAAATAGGGGTTACAAGGTTTATATCACCAAATTATCTACACAATGGCCATAACAATTGTCGTCTTAATTTTAATAAGTTTTTATCCCATTAGGAAAGATACAAGAAGAATTTTTGCTACGAAACTACTATTGATGTAAAACGTTGGAAATGTTGGCAGCGTTCAAGTTATATCAAGAGAATGACGCTATAATCTAGAGAAAATACGTACTCTACAGCACGCCGTGCTTCCTCTTTGCGTTCACCGTGGCGTACAAATCTCCACTATTTTTTCCCCGTTCACATCCTTCTTTCCTCAATTCCATCAATCTTGTCTTCACCATTTATAACCCAAGAGATTACTCCGCCCCCTCACCACTGCCTAAACGCACCGACCTTTCGTCTCTGCTCTCTTCCTTCTGGGCTTTTGCCTTCTTCTTCCCGTCATTTCTTCCATCCTCACCGCATCTTGGTAGGCGATCCTACACCATAAAATATAAGCCAGCTTATTTTTAAATAAATGTTTCTGTGTCTGACATTCCAGCGGGGGTCCCTTTGAAGAAAAAAGTAGATAGGCGTGGCATAGCGTCCATTCAAGGAGAAAGCCCTTCATAAAAATAATCCCACTTACCGCATCCATTCGTTTCTTTCTCCTATTTTTTTTTTCTTTCTCGACCAAGTAAATAGTAGTCACCGTGTTCTGCGGTCATCTTACATCCGCGAGCAATTTCATAGGTCGCCTTTTCACCTGTTTACCCCGCGTGTTTAGCATGAGGTGACCTTTCGTTATTTATTTCCCCAACTCTCGGTCCTTTTTCTCCTTATTTTGGATACATTCACATCCAAAACCCGTCAAATGAACCAGCAAGATAGCAGCGACTCGCTGGTCTGGACAGATTCATTTCTTTCCATTCACTCTTGCCCGTTGCATTCAAACATCCTGCCCTCCACTTTTCGGTTCCCGAGTCCACGGTGAGCATGCAGGTGTGTGTTTCTGTGAATGTGTCTGTTTTCGTGTGTGAGCTATCCCCGCTCTGACCGTAAGGGTCGAGCATAGCCCTTGGAATATACGGGGGTATTCGCAATAAAAGGAGAAATGTATATATAGAGAGGCAAGGAGAAGTGAGTCAGACGGGGGGGGGTGGAAAGAGAGGAACAGGGGGACGGCAAATCCGAGAGCAAGGCTTTGAGAGAATGAAAAGGGTGGTTGAGCGGGAAATGTCCGACTGCCTGTATATCATTGCAGGTTGCTCCCTCCCTCCCCATAGGTTTATTCGCCCCTTCCCCTCAGTCTCTCCCCTCCGGTCGGAAAAAGGCGATCAGCGGGTTGCAAAAAGTAATTCTGCCCCCGGACGCTCTTTTTTATGCATCATTCCTCGCCGAAGTACCTACAAGCTCTTTTTGCGACTGAAAATGGGGGAGATAAATGGGTCATTTTTATTATTACTGTCATTATTTAAAAAAAGAGCTCAAGATTTACGAGAACAATATCCAGCTATTTCAATGCAGTAAAAAACAAGGAAAAATTACACTTTATAGAATGATGACGCCCTTCTTTTAGTGTCGAAATTAAAACATATGCACTACGTTAGAGGGTTCAATATGCTTTTCGTTGTTTCTTTAACATACAGCTATGCGTATACCAATGAAATTCATTCAACGTTACGAAACCCAATTTTCTCACGACTAGTGGCACCTCGATTTAATTCTTTTATGGCCTATATTAAATATTTCGGCCCATAAAAACTTCAGTAATGAGCCGGCGTACACCATCAAAACAGACTTCTCATCTTTTCTACGGGAATATCTCGTATATAACCAACACCTTAATATCGTTTTTTCTCAACGATCGAAATTTAACTGAAAATTACACATGCTATGTTTTTATAATATGTTTATCAAATATAGATGTGCATATCCTATATAAATGGTGTAAATGAATACAAATACATTGACAGTGAAAGGAAACACTAGTATCACATCTTACTGCTTTTAAATAAAAATGCATTAATTTTTTTGAACTTTTGTATTATCTTTTCGCGCCTTTTCGAATCACTAAATGCACTCCCTTTTCAGTATTCCATCCCTTCACACAAAGTTCATTCTTACCCTCCATTCTATGACTTTATCCGCTTTTTGGAGCTGAAATAAAATGCCAGCTTTATTGACAAGGACTGACGCATATTTTATCTGAGGAAGACATAATCTCACTAACACCGGGTTGGTTTTTACAAGTAGTAGAGTGAGCTTTACGCTCCGACCGACTTTCCAGACCCGCAGGCCTCTTTTCTTAACATGCGGATTTCTACGCATCCCCAAAATACGCTGGGAAACCCGCAGTGTGGACTTAAACCGCTCCAATCCTCCTTTACCCGTCTCAGCAGCTTAGAACTTTGGGAGAATAGGCTTGCCTCCGCATCGTATTTTATCCCAATAAACAGTGCGTAACCATGTTTAACTACTTTTAAGGAAAATGAACAGAAAACACAGGGCCTTAATTAATTTATATAATTCCTAAATTTCATTATTTTCATGCATTATTAATATGTAAATGTTTAACTTTGAACGAATTACACGTTTTATCTGGGAATGTGTTATTCAGAATACAATAATACATTTAAATAATTTTTTATAAAAACTAATCTCATCCATTTTACATCTTACCTAATAGATTTTGATAACACTCCAAAAACTTTCCTCTCGACGCATTTGGGATTCAGAAAATTCTATGCGCGGTAACCGCAGGCGTTTTTCAATGCACCACAAATGAGGTGGGAGTAAAAGCAAATGAAAAATTTAAATATCAGTAACCTAATCACTATGAACCTAACTTTAAAAGTGCCGCGATATATCTATTGATAGAAACGTCCTATTATTTATTTGATAGCACATAAAATTTCTTCGCATAAGTTTGTAGAGATTATGACGTTATGAAAAATCGTAACTGCATAAATTAGGAAATAGATTACCTGGAGAAATAAATGAAATTAAAGTAGAATTTTGGGGTATAATTCTGATAGATAGCAAACCATTATGTTCTGAATAATTATTCACATTGTTCAGCTTCGCAGAGACTCGTATGTATGCTACAATGTGACAGTCAGGAAAACATCGATTCTCCGACATTGGATATACGCTCGCCGCCCCACCCATCTGTCAAGGAAAATAAAGGCACGCAAAATATCGCAAATCAAACACAATGATACCACGCCGAAAGAAATTTGCATTAAGCACAATTTCGAATTCCATTTTTCAATCTCTCACCCCCACTCGCGGTATGTCCGAGCCCAGAGCGAGGCATCAAGGCCTGAAATTTCCCATTCAGCAGTTCGTTTCTCCCAGCCCTTATTCTCGCCCCACAATGGCCCACTAATGACCGAGAGGATACAGACATACATACTATCTCTCTCTCTCACACACAATTCCATGCGCGGAGTAGAGGCGTCTATTGCCGACGTCCGCGCGCTCGGCGACTAAACCGTAAATTCCCGTCCAGTACTCACACTCATCCATACGCTAAGGCCACATGCGCCTCACACGCTGCCAATGACCTGCCTCCAAAAACCACCGAGCCGAACCATCCCCTCCTCCTCCCCTGCCCCTTTACTCACCCCCCCGTGCCATGCCATCCACCGCACGAGCACATGAAACCCCACGTAACACGGTCTCAAGGTGGGATGTGTGACGGTTGGCGAATGGAGGGCGGCGATGGAGATTTAACCTCTCCACCCCTTCCCCAGTGGGGCACGGTCGGACATTGCGTCACAGAGCACATGACAGAGGCCGTGACGTCATTGCAAGGCTGCATATAACCAACTCCGCCCCCGTATGCAGTTCCGCTCCACTTCCATTCCCCCCCCCCACCAAATCCGAACCCCCTTTCCACTCGCGTCGCGATCACTTCTCCCCTGGGTACCACACAACCTGTGTGGCAGAGAAGTAGTTGGGTTGCATAACTAAAAGGATGCATGGGCGGGTTGCTGGATGAGGAAGTAGGCGCCTACGATATGTGCCACCCCTCTCAATCGCCGCGTTCCTGTCCGATGCAGCCGCTCCATGTTCACCAATGTCTTCGTGTAGGGGTGGGTGTGGATGTGCCGCTCGTTCCTTAATGACCGTGTGGTTTTTGGGGGCGGAGTGGGGTGGTGTGGGGAAGGACGCGGTGAGGTGATATAAAGTCACTTAGCGGAGACTCTAGACGGTGATTATTAAAGCGAGGGATAGAAGTGGAAGCGTGATGTCCCCGAGGAAGGAAGGCGGGTAAGTTTTGGTTGGGGCTTCACGTCGATGGCCTGGAAGTCGGTTCGTGAGGAGCATGCGCGAGTACACACCCCCACCTGCTTTTCTCCTCCGATCGACGGCGGTCCAGGGGGTTTAACGATATATAGTCCCCTTTGGATCAAGCTCTGGTAGCCTTGGGGAACGATTTAGGATTCTAAAGGGCCACTTGATAGTCGCTATCGATGGCTACAACCAGCGATCCAGCCGTTAAACGGATGACTTCCAATGCTGTTGAGATCTCTCTACGAAGTGTACTTGGCATTATATTACTCAAATTCTAACATTATGACTCTTTAACTTCATGCCACGCTGTGAAGACGTGATACTTAACTTAACTGGCCGCGATTTGCGCGACGCAATGTGAATAACAGAGGTTGGCGATTTTATTTTTTTTTAAACCCATGTATTTCCACAGTACAATTGATCTCATTACATGTGTTTTTAGTAATGTACTCTGAATTCATCCTACGGCATGCGACCTTTGGGATAGGACACCAATCGGAAGCCAAGAGGAATGTCATAGCGGTTTAAGTGATATTACTGGGAGCAGAGGGATTTATGTTCAGAAAAGAGTTCTAGTAAAATGTTTGCCCCATCTATGCATCTAATTTTATATTCGTGGTCTAATCAGTAAATGTAACACAGGCTATGATTAATTTATTGCGCACTAAAATGGGAAGAACTGCGTCTGTGTGCTTAAATTATTTTCCTAAATTAAAAAATTCTAATTTTACCTCAAATGCCCCAAGCCCGATTCCCTATTACCGAAAAGATTTAAATATAAGGATACAAAAATATAAAATATAGCAAAAAGTAGATGTAGTAATTACAATGACTTTAGGAGCTCGAACAACGTAGATCGTCTTAAGAGTACGCATTCGTGGATAAGTCATACACATAATCAATAATGTAGTATCCTCAGACAAGTAGGCATTCAAACTCCTTTACTTTGGGTTAAGTTAACTGATATCATTTATCCCGCCATTCAACTTAGCAAAACAAAAAATCGAGCCTATATTGGCAATTATTAATCAGCGTGCATTGGATAAGATAATTCAAGAAGATAAGAGGGGCACTTCAGGGTGTTGTAGAGCATTTTATCTAAAGTACTTTTTATCCAATTTAACTTTTAGTTAAAAACCCTTGGTTACGGAACTAAGGAAAGGTGCATGTAAAATTTTCGGAAGAATATCCTCCATTTAAAATGAAAGCAGTTGGTTGTTGTAAGACGTGTTTGTAGTGTATTAGTATTCGTAATTGTGCTTCCCTTTGCGTATAAATTCACAAAATACATGTGTGTATCTAACCAATTACAAAGACATTTGTACGTGACTTTGTCATCGGCTAGAATGTTTTATACAGATGGCATATCAATCCATCCTGCAGGCATGTATATTCACTAAAAATCATTCGATAAATATCTATTCATAACTAATTCAACCTTTTTAAATCAATCAATACAAATCGGTACTTTGACTTACTATTTTGAGAATATTTTTTCCATTTATTAATTATAAATTTATTTTTCATTTTATTTTATATTAAGATAGTCCACACTTTCGATACTTATTATTACGATTAAATTTTGAAAATGAGTAATTTGGTAATAATGGGATGGCACTCCAATGTTAGAGATATTGGTGAATTCGTGAAGATTAAAAGATGTAATCTAATATTTTATAGAGTATGTACAATGTATCCTTAGGGTAAATCACTATCAACATACACGCAAGCCAACGGGAGAGGCTAAAGTTTCCTTCATCCTCAATTAGGTTAAATAGCTCAAAAGCATCACTGCAGTGGGTTCGCATGTATTTTATTTAATAACTGTCAACGGTTTGATAAATGACAATAATATTTTAATTAGCAATATTGTTGACAAAGGATTTCGATATAAAACCAGCAATAGATGTTTTGATCCTGAATGAATATATGGCTCAATTGCTTGATTGTAATTGATAATTTTGTACTTAATAGTCTACCTAAATTTCAAATCTTTTGGTAAAATCAACCAATTTGACCACACAAAAATTTCACGACAATATACGTATGAAATACACCAAAATAAGATATCTTAGAAACATAATAATGTACATGACAGTATTTCATGAATGATACAGGGTTAAAATGCCTTTTGATCTCTCTAACTAAAAATATGCATCTGAAGCCCAAAAGGTAGCACATCCGTGAAAATTAAATCAGAAATGTATTTAAGTTCATCTCGATATTTGTAAATACAGATAGTAAGAAGAAAAGCAAAGACTTCACCATTAAATGAGCGTTCAATAGTTTTATAGAAGCAATAGATGAGAAGTATTCAGTGCAGCAGAATATTTTCTTGCAATAAATCCAGCAATTTTTCGAATAACTTAGGCGTATATAAGATGTCGTTTGATTGAAGTGAAAGTAAACTTTAAAAAAAACAGGCATTTATTAGAAAAATAAAGGTTTCATTCGAATTCACTTTATAGCTAAACATATGTATACCAAATTAAAATTTGTAGGCATCCATTCTGCAGGCATTATTACAAGCTAACTCATTTAAACTTTTTTATTAATTCCTCTAAATTACATCATCTCTTGATATCGGTTTACATGAATCGATGAGTTTCATTTCGTGATCTCACTTCTTCCAAATATGCAGACGGGGTGTAATTCGTAGCGCACCCAAAATCTTCTAAAATTAGATTCTATCTTCTAAAGGGTCTGGTTTCGTATAAAGATAGGTTGACCATTTAGTTGTTTATTTCATCGTAACTTGGTCCTTTTCTGTAGGATAATCAAAAAAAATTTCCTGCTTGTGGTATTTTCAATGAATGTTCATGGCACAAGCTTGGTTGCATATGGATGATGCAAATGGAGAATAAAATAATCTTATGAAAGATAGTGAGTGGGACTACGAGTGCGGACTTTGACCCAGTTCAATTGCCTTCTGCATGATACCTACAAGTTAAATTTTTTGAAATAAGGAAATATATTAAACGGATTATAGCCAGAAAATAACATTTACCCACACGATTAACAACAGAACTTCTCAATTTTCAAGAAAGACAACTTTTTTATTCTCTTCGTCAAACCGTAACCCATTCATTCTTTTGTGTTGCCTCAAACGGTCGGCATCCCTTTGAAAACCACGTCATCGTAATTGGGTAATTTAATCAGCCAACGCCTCTAGACAAGGGAATAAGAGAAGGCATTTCTTCCGTGCTGTCGAATTTTCCACCGCAGTTCCCCACAAGCCGGCAGAAATGCATGAAATGGATGTGAGGGAAGGAGGACTGAAGGTTCACTAGGCTGATGGCCCGGGAAGGGCTGCATGGAGGGGGTAGAGAAAGGAAAAATGATATACGCGAAGCGAAAAAAAATATGCGAGAACTTGCATGCGGTGGCGTTTTGGCGATGGCGCCTCATCTGAAAGCATTTTCCGGTGCGGAAGGAAAACCGCGGTGAGGAAGGCGGGAGTAGTGTGGGAGGGTGATGGGGATCAAATGGGAGGAGTGGCAGGACGAGTGGGAGGGTGGCAGGAAAGTGGTGGGCGGGTGTGTGTTTGAGGTGAGAGGGGGTATAGGGTGGGAAGATGGCTGTATTGACGGCGTATTGTGGTGTGCTGTCAGTGGAACGGGGAGGGGAGCTAGGGAGAAGAAGGGACAACGCCGCCGAGCAAAAGGATATCCGGTTCAGAGTGTCTTGGGTGTGTTGATGCCTAACGTGAGGTTTACAGCGCCCAACAGGGTTGAGGAGAGACTCCTTGGTGCGAATCACCCTTGGTTTTTCAGTGGGGGTGGAAGAAGGGGTGGCGGAGAGGGTCTGGGCTGCCGTGCGAAGTTTTTTTGAGAAAGTGGGTTTCGTCCGGAGGGCTCAAAGTGGAAGGTGAGGGAGAGGCGGGGAAGGATCTTAAGGAGGGAAAGAAAAGAGGTGTGGTCTCGGGGCGGAGGAGCTGAGGAGGTAGAAGGAGGACAGTGAAAAGGTCCGAGGCAATGGCGAAGAAAATGGCCCCACCGTTCCGGTGAGAGCAAGTGGTGGTGGTCTCTCATCGATTTGCCTTCGATGGAGTTGTGCTGTTTTCCCATTCCATGTTAACTTGCCCTGCAATTTGTTCCTTGCAACTGTTTTTGTTGCTAAAGAATGAACCCGCTCTATTCGCATAGGGAATCTTCAGAATAGATATTTCATCCTTCCTCTTTTGCCTGCAATAATGCTATAATTTGCGAAATTAGTGATGTGGTGTTGAAATATATCCATTAAGAACAATCAAGCAGTTTTCATTAATCAAAATATCCGATATCTGCCTTATAAAAATTTATTTGAAGAAAATGAGTTTTTCAATAAATTATTCAATGCATTTGATTCAACAGCATTCATGTTTCGCAATGCTACATGTCGACTGCTACTTCAAGTTACTACGTCTGTTAATATTTCATAATAATGTTGCTGATATTACGTAATTTTCCATTTATGATGAATTTTAAAATTTCATTTTCAGTATTATATTTATCAGATATTCTAGGGGAGATTTTTCATAAGTGTATGCTATTCAAAGAACTAAATCAATCATAAATAATTTCTCATATCGCATATTTCAAGATTAACTTTTATCACAATTCTATACTCGAAGATCAAAGATAAATGTCGGATAAGGTGTCGCTGATGTAAATAAATGTGTATTTTATTATAGATATACGCAGTAAATATAGTTTAATATTTAAGACTCTCGTATTTGGTACTATTATAACTTCATCCAACCCATTTATATTGCTAAGATTCATAAGTGTTACTGCAATTATACATCGATGAATCTATTTAAAGACTTTCAGAACTCTAGCCTTGTAAACCGAAGGTCTGCAATTTATATCGGTGACAGTTTTTCGGAATCTACAATTCGAAGACATGAGCATGGGGGATATTTGACGAGAAATAAGTTATTATAATACAACGCTGATATTTTAACGTCTTTAAGTTTCTTTATTGAATATGAATGACCTAGTTGTAGTAGGATTGAAATAAAATAATTATGGAAATCTTCCCGAGAACTTTTTCCTAGAAAGTTTTCACATCAACCGAGACGGAATGATAGCCAAAACCACAGACACGTAATTCTTCCTTGGCCTATCCATAGAAAAGGTAAAGTTAATGGTAGAAATTCCTGGAAATTTGCCTTTTGCTACTTGGAACGGAAGCCGTTGGATTTTTTAATTCGGTTATTGGAACCAAAGCAACACTTGGTGACAAAACTTGATGGCTTTCCAAATATCCTAATCGCGTTTTTCATTGATAATCCACCTAAAAATAATTTACTGTATTATAATAACCAGTAGTTGGTATTTTATGGAAAAAAGGACCTTATATAAGCATATAATGATGAAGTACTAATAAACAAACATTATTGAAGAGCATATTCACCTGATTTACTACATTACCACGCCAAAAGTTTATGTTTAAAATTCCTGGCAACCCAAAGTAATATCCCACAAATCCCAAATGTAAATGCATTTATATCTAATATTTCCTCCTGAAATGAACAATTGTATTAAAATAATTTTAATTAGAGAAATTGAATACCACTTTATTAACATTATACATGATAAAAATCATCCAAAGGGGCAAACATTTTCCGCTAATATTTATGTTGGGTTCTTTTTATTGATCGAATTTGATTATATCCCTCTAAAAATCATAACTAAATAATTTTGCATTCCTATTTTATTTTTTTACTTTCAATGTTTTAATAAAAAGCTACACAAGAGTAAGGAAATATATTATCAGAAGGCAGATAACTGAGCTATATTTTCCTGAAATGTGTGCACTAAATGTTCAATTTATACAGACAGAAATGATTGCATTCAATATTACGTATATTTTGCGGTTAGTCCTATCTATAGAAATAATTTTCCATGAATTAATATATAAATTAAACTTAATTTATAGTTGAAATAACTAGAAATTTTGATGGCGTCCTTTTGACCTTTATTTACCCTACACTCTTTGACATCAATCAGGATGATTATTCCATTTCCTGCTGCTCTTTCTATAATTATCGCTGGTTTCAATTTACTAGTTAATTTTTCAAAATGAATGCAACTAATTGCATGCAACTCAATTAAAAATAGTTGTAATGCAACTATTTTTAGTTGTGTTCATTCAAAGGCAAAAAAAACAAAAATTGTTTCCCTACTGATTTTCACCTTCCTCTCTGCCACTCTTCTTTTATCTCCCCCTCCCTCATTTCATCCCTCTCTCTCTCCTTTCTTCTTATTCCTCCAACGGTTTAGACGCTAGAACCAGGAAAAATAAAGTAAAATCCCACCGAACGGTGTCCTTTCATTACCTTTTTGAAAACACCCAATCCCAATTAAGGGATTTAGTGGGGAGGAGGGAGGGAGAGGTTTCTTACAGCTGCGTGGCCTGCTCCCGTGGAATTAAAAAAAGAAAAGATGCCACTCCGACAACAAAAGTATTCGCCTGACGCTAATTCAATCCCTCAACTTCCCGGTCTTCAGCTTTAATGAACTGTTCCCTTAACCTGGCATTCTCCGGCCAGGTGGGAGGAAGAGAGAATTTCTGAATGGAATCCCGAGCTCACTCTTCGTCCCCTTCCCCACAACCCTCTACCTGCCGTCTCAACTCCACCTGTCCTTTCCTCTGAGCTCTCTGATTTCTCTCCCTTACCCGTTGCAACGCGACTCGGAGACCTCCCTTCCTCCCCTCGCGGACTCCTCGCCGCCTCCTCTCCGTTCCCCCCGCCCTTGAGGACGAACCCCAAACCCTGCCCCCTCCTGCCCATTCGGCCGGCCATCCAAATCTCCCGGCTAGTACCCCACTTCCTCCCGGAGGCTAATGTCCCGGCCTTCGCCGACACTGGCAGAGGTGAGCCTGCGCCTTGCCTGGGTTTGTGATGCAATGCGGGTTCTCTTGCTGCAGTCCCATTGCTCTCTCCCCCTTGCCTCTGCCTCTCTCTCTCTTTCTCTCCATCCCTCCCTCCCTCTCTCTCTCTTCACTTCCCGTTCTATCCATCTCCCGATTCCTCGCCGCTTGCCAATCTCGCACACACAAAATCTACATGGCACCCAACGAGCTGCCCCAGGGGCATGTGGCATGGGGTGGTGTGACACCAGCCTTTAACCATACAATTGCAGGGAATCGTGAACGTTTTTGATAAAGCGCTCGTGAAAGAATAAGGCAGGTGGCAATAAGACGCGTGCATCGCAAGCATTTTGATTGCATAACACCATCCTAATCTTGCATGTAAAATTATAATTTGTTCCCACAAATTTTACACTTTTTGAACAATAGTTACAAATGATACACAATTATCTTAGAGATGATTGATTTGCCTAGGATGAACAGCGAACTGCTGCGATTAAATGATTAATTACTCAGTTGGTGCCTTTCTTATTAATTTTGGTAAGAGATAATCCAGATTTTTCATTGGTGATTGCCAAGGATCAAAACGATGACATGAATATGGAGCGACAGTGAACGGATCTAGGGTCTTGCGTCATCTCTTAAATTGAGACGGAAATTAGTATTTAAATCTATCAATGCGGGTGTTTTCATATTTTTTCTGGAAAGTTTCGCTGATGATGTATGATGGGAGTTCATAATCACATAAGTGTCAGAAATAAACTCGAGCATCCCGAATTTTATTTAGCTCTATGGTAGATTTACTTCCATTGTAAGTTAGTGACTTTCATCACCTGTACTATATTGTTCATGAAATATTCATTTCTTTTTCTGAATATTTTTTCAAAAATCTAACTAATCTTGCTCAAATATAGTCTATATATTTTATGCTTTAATATTTTTTTCCGACATAATTTGAATTATGCCGCATTATAAGCGTTGCTAAACTTTCATGAAATGAAACTTCCCCTTCGTCAACTGATTTTCCTACCTTCCACATAATCAAAACAAACGCCTGACTGCCCGACCTCCCTTGTGAGAGCTTCTATCTCATGCATCTCTTCCTTCTACTGTCAACCAAAAACGTCGAGGTCCGGCGAGACTTCTAGAGCTCCTTTCCCAGGAACATGTCGACACCTCAATCTTACTCTCGCCACCTCTCTCAAAACTTCCCACCCACCGCCTTTAAATCCCTTCAACGCTCCACAAATGTGAGTGGAAATCCTCGGCTCCGATTTTATCCCGAGGTGCTACAAATGGGAACTCGTTCAGCGCAAACCAATAGCTTACAACGGTGCAATTCGTCGTCCCATCGCCTTGTGTTACCCCGTCGGTTTTTTCACCCATTTGCCCAGGCGCGGGATCATTATGGCACTTCCACGTACAGGTAAGCGATGGGGAAGGAAAAGTAGCGAATATTTCCATGATTTTTAGTAGGGCTCATTTTTTAAAGTAGATGGTATAGTTGAGTTACAGAAGCGTCCACGGAAAATTTTAATAACAATATATTTCGCTACTTGGGCCATAGAATTACATAAAACATACCTGAAAGGAACGGGATCAGAGCCAAACACTTCTGGGTCTCCCTGGTGACAACTAATGCATATAAATGATATTATAATTGTAAGTTTTTTTTTAAATCAGGATAAATTCGAAGCATGTTCAGATGGTTTCAAATTTTCAAACGAAACGTTTGTATCAATTTTAAAATTACAGAAGAGGAAAAAATAGCTTCAATCAGTTGCTCACAAGCCCAGGAACATTTCTATATCAAGAGTCATATTGTTCTTTCAATTGAATATATCATTCCTAGGCTCATATTTCTACGACTGTTGACTCATGCGATTTTATTAGTCCACACGACGTATTTTATAAACATTTCTGCATATTTGTTATAGTGTCATTTAAAATTTATGTTCCGAAAAATTCTCCGAACCATTAATGGCATTTTCTCTTAACTAAATTGAATTCAAATTAATTACAAAGCATATGTGTGCATATCAAATGCAGTGCTGAATTTATGCAAGCCTATTCACAAAAACACCTACTAAGTTTCGTACGCACACATGCATGCATTAAAATATATGTATTTATGTGTGTGTATATATATTTTATATATATATACATATATATATTTATATATGCACATACACGCACACACACATTCAGACACATATACATGCTTGAATGCATATAGACTCACATGCATAAATTTATATGCATATAAATTTCGGATCCCATCATCGATCCGACAGCAAGTGATATAAAGCCTTAGTGCCGCCCGACCTGGTCGCACGCTCTGAGGGAGAGCAGCAGACGGCATATTATCGACCGGTGAAGATGTTGTTGGCCCGAGTCTGGCGCGCTCGGCGGGCGGCGAAGAATCAAACCGCGCGGGGCGATAGTTTTTTGTTTTGCTGTTCTCATCACAGATTTATTTGTTTTTGTTGCACCCTTTTTCCTCATCCCTCGAATCGTGTGCTTGTACGTGTGAATGTGTGTGAGTGTGAGCGTGTGTGGGCCCGAGCTGGTTTGTTTGTGCCTGTGCGCGCGTGTGCCTCCCTGCGTTTGTGTGTGTCTCCCTTTCTCCCTCCGCGTCCGTTATGTACCGAACGACACTTGGTGACGCGATGTGTTTTCGCTGCTTGCTTGTTTTATTTCCCTCGGCTCGCATAACACAAAGAGTGAATACGAGGATTTTTCATATTAATCAATGCGGTGCATATATTTTTTCCCCCCCACTCGGATCACTTTCGTCGTTTCGAATTACCGCGATGGGCCCATGGAATTTTTTTTAGGTCCCAACAACATTTTAAAATGTAAAGATAACGCCCCGAAGTTGACGAAAGCCCCGTGTGTAATTTATCTCAATTCCATGCAGTCAATTTGAGCGTAATTTATTCCGTTATTGATGTTTTTCATGTTGATTTGGAAACATACGTGTATTTGTAAAAAATATCTATTCTCCGCAGCGCGAAAAACGTTCCGTCTACAACAGTCTTCAATATAAATGCCACTCCGAAATATCTGCGTAAAAGTATATAATGGTATAAATCTTATAAAAAAGTTTACTACTCTTCAAATTTATTTTTTCCCAAATACATATAGATATCAGTTTTATATGATAGAAAAATCAGTGACTAAACCTGTATTTTTTCCGAAGATGAAATTAAGATAGAAAGGTTTTTCCGCATTGTAAGAACAGCATAACCATGGTTTGTCACAGAATACTTCGAAAGCATTGTCTTTATTATCCACGGTAGAGTACACGCCATAATTGCTTAAAAGAGACTCATTTGAATGAAACGGTTTTCGAACTCGCTATTAATAAGGATCCTAACCCTTCCCGGGACGCTGAATGCTCCCAAGGAATTGGAGAATGGTAAGGACAACACATGCAGGCAGACGACTGCTTATTCCTTCTCACTCATCCAGGAGCGTGATTCCCTTTCGTGCTCCTCGACCAAAATCCCTGGAAATTATATTAGCCTCCGGCATTGTCTGGAGATTAACATTCGAGCGTGGGAAAGGGGACACGAGGAGGAATGAGAACAATGGCAAAATAGAACCATGGAAAACGCCGCAGGGGTGCAAAGCGTAAGGATATCAGCCACAGAAAAAATTATTAATAAGGTTAGAACAGTGAAAGGTTTGTTTCAAACTTAGAATATTTGTGCCCAATATTATCCTGATATGACCAAAATTCCTTGGTGGAATCATTATTCTACGTATCGAGTGGTTCAAGGCTCCAATTTATCTTAACTTCTGACAGTAATCTCAATTGAAGTCATGCAGAACCAGAATTAGCCCCTCGTAATTGGTATTAAAGTTACATAAGTCAATCTTACGATGAATTACAACTTAAGAGTAGGTATTATCGACAGAAGGGTTCCAACTTTATGTATTATAATATTCCGGTCGGTAATATAATTTACATATGGTCATGCGCACCGCCAATTAATTACAAATTCATGGATATACTTGAAATGACACGTTTAAAAGAGCCGTTTATCGAAGAAATCTATCCTGGTAATTGAAACTCCATTTGTGATTCTACGTGGGCGCGGAACAATTCTTATTATTTGACTTCGGTTCGGAATTAAGCTCCCAAATATTCTCGTGCCGAGAATCCGATGCAATGCATGAAGTTCAACCGTAAGCATTTAGGTTTTTTTTGCCTTTTTCTCCCTCCAAAAAATTTAGGGGGAAAAGAGATACAATTCCGCTGCCAACGCATGACCGGAATGGGAACGAGCTTTCGCGCTGCTGAAATTTGTTTCCCCTGCATCGATGGTCCGCTTGTTCCCTTGGAGTTGAAAATTGCAGTGAATAGTGACGAGAGTCTCGCAAAAACGTGATGGGCAAGAGCCCCTATCATATGCGCTCTCTGAAAATATACCGATTGGAAGCGAGTGGGCGGGAACAGCGCAAAGATTGCATCGAAAGAGGGGAGATTTTCACGGATGAATATTGGAGAATCCAAAGAGAAAATAAAAGTAAAATCAGCTGTAGTTTAATCTAAACTCGTAATAATTAAACAAAAGATGTGTGAATAATTTAATCAAGAGATCATCAACTTTCATCAAGGAGCACATCGCTCACGCTTTACTCTATTAATTACGTTTGGGTGAGCAACGAAATAAATATAAAAACAGGAATACTCTGAACTGAAAACTTTCAAGGGTTGCCGCTGACGCTGATATATTGATCACAAAAAATTAAATTTGAAAAAAAATTAATATTATTCTAAAACTATAACATACAAGGCACGTAGGCTCAAGCTACTGTACTAATATCGTTGAAAATAAAAATATATGATTATTACTTATTGAATAGCCCTCATTCTTGAAAATGTGAAAATTCCAGGAATTGATGCCGTTTCCATGAGTGTATCAAATACATTTCTACTCAAACGTAACAAGCACAAAGCATACCACATTCGTAATTATTTTAAAGGCGGAAACCATCCTCATTAGACTCATAAAATCATGAGAAATAAAATGAACAGCTGAGGTACTTTCCCGAGTACTCGAGTAATCTTTCATTGAATCCACGAAACGTTACGGTACCTCTCGGTATGCGTGCACCTTAATTGACTCGGGAAGATCAACAAACTTTTAAATTAGCCTCCCTCTAGGAAGTTAGGAAAGTATTTCCAAGAGTCCCTGCAGTTCCCAAACGCCTGCTTGAGCATCGTGGCGGGTTGGGGAATTTGGGGCCAAGCACATGAAAAACGTGAACAGTGGGCTGAAAGTTGACCGCTCTTCTTCCTGGTGAATGAGGCAAAAAATCGAGAGGGGTCATGAGGAAGGGGGAGAAAACGTGTGGACGCAGACCCTTTGATGAGAGTCCCAAAATAAAAGAGAACAAAATCCTTACCACGGTAAAAAGAACTTTTTGCATCTCGCCCTCGCCAGCTAAGTTGCTCCGCCCGTCCATTCATCCAACTGCCCTCAGCACCCCAAAACATTACCTATTCCGCTTCAATTCCCGTGAAAAGAAGGCGGAAACTTTTTCTCCCCCTCTTCCACTGCGCATGCAAATATTTCTTTGCCGCTATTTACTGTTGAGTTCTGTGTGTTGTGCTGCTCATGACTTCAACGAGATTCTCGCGGTCGACGAGATGGGGAGTACCACAAAGTTTTGGGCGGCAGCAGGGGGAGGGGTATCAGTTTCGGCGAACACATCACTTGACGGTCAAGTGAACAAGAGGAAGTTAGAAAACAGACGAGGCTAGAGGTTTAGAGGGGACACTTCAGAAAAGTATCGATTTGAAGAGGTCGGGACAGAGATTTGTAATAAATGAATTCGTGCATTGCAGTTTAATCCAAATATGGTACAAAAATCTCGGCTTTTTGACTCGACATAGTAGTCCGCATCGCACAATGCATTTGCATACGCTGATTGCCACCTTCCATTTCCTTAATGTATATGTATGTATGTACTATAACCCTCTAAGAAATTTTCAATGCTTATTATAGCTAAACAACGGATCTAATGGCATAATTTCCATATTTTTTTTATTTTAGGGGCCATATGTGATATCCAACCAATCCGATGTATGCCTAATAATGTTTGCATAAATACTTCTGCATTAGAAGTTCATATTTGAATGATTCATAAGTACAATTATTAATACTTCAAGAAAAAATAAGGTAAACGAACATTTGATATATTACAACGTAACTAGAGGATTGGTTCAGAAGGATTTTTTAGTACTTTTAGTTATAAGTAAAACAAGGAGGGTTGCAGAAAATACAATTAATACTCTCGGCATCCACTACCATATTATATTCAAACGGCCTGAGAGTTTTTACATTTCTAAATGCTTTACCAGTTTCGTTAAAACCATCACGTTTACTGTCAGTCTTTAAAATCAAAATGAACTCCCGCACGTCCTCAAACAAGACTGCTCAATTAAATCTGTAATACATGCAGTCACCAATTAAAATTATATATTCCTAGTTATAATATTACCGTTAATTCAGTAAACAAACTTAAAAAGCGATGCAAATCAAAGACATCAATGCGTTCGGAATATTCTGGCATGGAAATATAACTATTTTACTGCTTGTTACCATTGTTTTTTCACTCTAGCCGTAGTTCAGAAAAAGTACATCCGTTAATAAGGCATTTTTAACCATACAATCAAGAGCATGTATAAGTTCTTATGGGAATCAAAAAACATATCTTGTAAAGCATTACATAAATCAAGTGCATCCTAATTTGGAAAAAAAATGCTCAAAATGGAGGCATAAAATAATATTGCTCCATTGGCAACCGAGAGAGCCGGTGGAGGACTGCAATTAAACGCAAAATTAGCGGGCTTCAGTTCCGCTTCGGCATAAGATTTGCCGGTGGAAATGACGCCCCTAGGGAATCTGATGATCAGCCAAAATTGGCTTATAGAGACCCCAGGGGCACACCATAGATGTCCGGAGAGCAAATGTACAATGTCCAGAGATGGTTTCGAGATCATGTTTCGTAGATTTTACTAATTACTCCAAAAAGTAGATTTACCTAAGATCTGGAAAATAGAGCTAATTTGTACAAAAGAGACAGAACCAAGAGCAATGTATATCTAAAAACAAAATTAGGTTATTGATCAACGCTTTTTCATATTTTAAGTAATTCATAATTAATTTAACTCATTTATTCATACCTTAACAGAATAGCGGGAGGAATAGGAATATAATATTCCCACATCTCACGCCTCCCTCCTTACGAGTGCTTGTAGGAATTTTTCCTTAGGCCAAATAATCAAAGCCGTCCCTCCTCACTTTTAAAAATTCAAACGCGCAAACAATAATTAATATCCCCTCCACGGAGGGCACGTCAGATTTATGGCGATTCACGTAGGAGAATTCCAAACCCAGGGCCCACCGCGCAGTTTTCTTGTATTTGAAAGAAGAAAATCAGAAACGGAAGTTGCGACAGTTTCCGGAGACCTTGACGCGTGAAAAGGACGGTCCAAAGGGCGCAGGACTGACAGGGGGCGAGTTGAGAAGGAAAAAAAGGGTGGAAGGGTGGAAAAGGGTCTCCAGTAGGGTGCAGTGGAGCGTGGGGAGGGACGTGGAGGGGATCCGAGCGGTAAAACCCCTGACGGGAGATAAGGCCTTTTAAAGAAGAGCCAGGCACTGTAACCAGTTCACCTCGGGGAACATCTCTCATTGAATCACCGCGCTAATTTATTTATACCTGACCTTTCCTTTTTTCATATCCCCTCCCACTCGCCCGCACCTCTTCCGCCACACGCCTTCCCATTCTCCGGAGTCTCACACATTCTCTCGCTGCATCGCCACCGCTGGACTGTCACTCCCCCTGCATCGCTCTACTTCCTTACGCCATCCCCTCCACCACCTCACTCCCCCCGAGCAAAGCATCTGCCCGGCCCCTACCACCTCATTCTCCCCTCTCTCATGTACTCCATCCACCTGCCCGTGTGGCTCCAGCCGTAAGTTTATATTACCCATCTAGATACTTCACTCCGAACCCTACGCCTCTGTGCCTTTTCTTTCCAATCAACTTACCTTCCCTTAAAGATGTCTGCAGGAATTCCTATTCTTAATTTGAAACCAAAAGATTTTTTATACATTTCGCCCTAAGCTGGTTCAATATCTCGAAAGCACCCTCGTCATTTACCCTAAGACGAAGGTTACAATGCACTTTGTGTTAAATTATTTGCCTTTTAATAATAATTCCAATTCGATTATCTGCTAGTATCTGTATTTTGTCATACGAAAGGCCAAATGTTGAAGTAAACAGTTCCTGACAAATTAACGTTTATTATACCTGTATGCAGTGCTTGCGCTCCACCAGACCATATTGTCCGTGGCCAAATAAACTGACCGCCTCTCTCTCTCTCACACTGGCCTTCGCCTGCCCCACGACTCACCTCGCCGACGCAGCATACCAGATCCCATCTCACCTTTCTACCACCTCCGGCTGAAAGTCACCAACCCTTCGGGCCGTTCGGCACCGCCAATGGCATCTGGCCTTCTTTTTATCTCTTTTATATTTTTTTTCAATGTACCACCCCAAAATGCCCACCTTGTTACCGACTGAAAAAAAATACATTCCCTTTTCCTCTCTCTCTATCGCTCTCTCTTCATCCACCCCAGCCCACTCGCCTTCGCCCTCGCGTCGTTCATATTGGCGTCGGCGTCTATCGCCTCTTCGCCGCCCATTCTCTCCCATTGTATTCTCGCCCCATTCCTCTTTCCCATTACACCCCTTCCCACCACGCGACGCCGTTTTCCGTATTTTTATGCCTCCAATGGCTCCATTATCCCCTCGGCCCACTTTCCTCCCCCGGCCGAGAGCGGGTGCGCAATCTTTCGCATTAAAGCGGCAGCGGGGGCCGGGTGGCGGCGTTGCGACCAGCATTTTCCCCTTCCGAGAGAGCTGGGGGTGGGGGGACAGGAGGGTTTTGGCCTCCGAGTTGGGTGAGGAAAATATAGTGGCGACCTTCCCTTACGCAAGGAGTTGACCGAGCGCGGTGTCCAACTGCAACGGAGGAAACATGAAATCATACGATACTTGGCGAATTAAAACCTTTCTGTCTGGATTAACCCTAACAAACAAAACAAAAAAAGAGAAGTAACAGTATTATTTATAAATAATATCTTTGAGAAGAGCCGTTTTTACATGAAAATTATGACCGCACAATTTTCCCTAAACTTTTCACTGCGTTTTTTCTGTGGTAAATATCTATGGTAGAACTAAATACCCATAACATTTAGTGTGCCGGTTCTGTTGACTTTTTTCGTGTGTGCTTGCTTGATATCCGTTTGAATTGAATTGAAAAATTAGAAAAATATTTTTGGCCAGTCAAATATATACAACGATTGAAAAATATATTCTGGTGGAATTCGATATTTTCACGTTCAATGAGGATGAAAGCTTGTATGCTAACTTCATATCCATAAGTGTTTATAGGCGAAAACTCATTAAAAGTACTAGCGTACACGCGGTATTTCAAAATGGAAAATCACAGATCGATGGATGTTTTCTTCATTAAGATTTATATTATTATCTCCCACGCTCTCTATTTTGGAAGCTCATTTGATGCCATCATCGTGTTTTCTGAATCATGTTGTATGTTTTGTCACTTGCTTTCGATTTAATTTTCCCTCTGCTGGTCCCCAATAGTAATCTCCATGATAATTTTTGACAATAAATTGTATTTTTAATTCCGTATTATAACACGTGTTATCGCATAAATATTAATATTTTGTTTGTGAATGGAAAGTAGAGTTTTCACAACCAATACCGAAAATAGTTCATTTATTGAGGTTTGTTGAAATACTTGGTATATTTATCAAGGCGTTTTTTGCATTTTCTAGAGAACAATTATGCTACAATGAGATTAAATACCAACTCTTTGAAAGAAAACATAACGTGCCATGACAGGGTCACTAAATACGTTAAATATCTTGAGCAATTATTAACATTACTCCAATCAAATCAGATTCAGGAGTTTCTCCTAACATTATACCTGTCTATTTCAGAGTTAGACCTACGTCGTTCAGATTATCCTTTCCTTTGCATCACAGTGTAGCCAAATGGTTTCTATGGATTTTTATTTTCAACTTTCACTTAAAACAGATTTAATATCAGCGTCATTCAAATTCCTTTCGCATAATTAATTTCTAAATGCCTACATGTGTCCTTTATAAATAGAGTTAACGAAACAATTCGTTCCCCAAACCCGAAGCCGAAAAAAGTCAAATTGTATGCCCACGATTGTTGAGTTTACTTTATCATTAGATAATCAGTTATTACAGTATTGCTTAAAAAAGGGAGGACTTTGAATGTAATAGAAATAATCAAATGGAGATGAGAGAGGAAGATCGATAAACTATGTGCCATCATATATCTTGAGTAATTACAAATCGGCGTAATATAAAATGCTACTCATGTAAATATGGGTGGGTCGCGGCAGCCAAGGATAGAGCGTCAGACTACTAACTGGATATCCCGGGGTCGTTTGCCGGGCAAACCTCTCTGGGCGCCCCCAGCTCCACCCAAATTATGTGATTTTCGGGGAACTAGATCTTCCTTGGAAATCATAACCGGAACAGGGAAAGGAACTGGCCCCCCAACCCTAATGTTTAAAATTTTATGCGCCGTATTGCTGGGTGACCCCTATCATCACCTACCAAACCGACATTCGGGTTGATGACAGTGTTTATGTAAATGTTGGAAGAGATAACAAAAAGTCTTCTTGGAGGAAATTTTCACTCTGCTGAGCTTATTAATCACTGTAGAGTCTCTAAATGAAGCTTGGAAACTAATTGAAGTTACGCGACAAAAATATTTCTATAGATAGAAACATAAAAATAAAAGAATTACGTCCATCAGGTAAAAAAAACCTTCAAAAAGTAGAGAAACAAATACAATTTTAAGATATGATGAGAATTATTTGAGTGGACTTTGATATGCTAAATAGAGTTAATGAAAAATTGAAGTCATTATCTATAAGTGCTGTTTACCAAAGAAAAATCACTATAGAGAGTAAATTCAATGAACCCGAAGGCAGCTTTTAGCGATGGAAGAAGTGTTATAACTTTTGGCAGTTTATCTAATATTTGGTATGGTTCATTAGATAAATTAGTATAGAAAATACTGTAATAATTATTGCTTTGAAAATCGTCAGAAAAAGATATACCGTCAAATCCCTACCAAAAATTTCAAATAATAAATTTGTTTACCCTGCAAATTAAATAAGATAAGTTCTATGGCGCGTGATACTCGGAAATTCAAATGACTATACTTAGCCCAATCAAATAATGAGCCAAATCCATTACTTCCGTAGTGGATTCGAGATTCGATTATTCTACTCTAACAAGATATACAAGATTTATTTTAGTGTGATGCATAAGTGGCTCGTACATGCATTTTTGGAAATAAAATGGTAATTTATCTTTTCTGCACAACTTCCATTGTAGGTTTTGCTTTTTTTATGGCATACCTAATCAAATATATTCGCGGATTGCGCTTACACAATATTATGGCGGCTGGGAATTTTATTGGGTCGCATGAAATTCTATAGCATTTGGCTAACTCTTCAGGCGAAATCAATCAACGCTTTCATCATCGCCGATAAAATCACCATATTCATCCAAAAATCTGAGAGTGACGTAGGTATTTCCTAAGAGACGGTCACATGCGGATGGCTTGAAATAAATATTCTCTAGACAGCTACCTCGTTGTATTTATTAGAATTTATGGGCTTTATAATACACCGCTTGGCAAGATAAAATATCTTTGTCCTTGCGGGGCACTTTCCTACTGTCAAAGATTTCTCGTGAGCCATTGTTTTACTACACAATAAAACGCTTTTATTAAATATTCAGCTGAAGTCATGTACTAATCGGTTCAGTTAAATTCAGAATAATTTTCTTTCATTAAAACTTTATTTTCACCCTCATGATCGTATATATATATATATATATATATATATATATATATATATATATATATATATACACATATATATATATACACACATATATATATATATAATTATATATATACATATATATATATATATATATATATATATATATATACACATATATATATATACACACATATATATATATAATTATATATATACACAAATATATATACATATACACCATGGTCCACTTCTTCAATGACGGATTAGTCATGAAGGAATATGTTTGCTTATCCAACTGTTAACCAGCTCAACTTATCCCAAAAAATGGTGCTTACATTAATGTCATCAATTCCCCTCACACAGCATAACAAAGCGATCACGATGTTGGCACTTGACTCCACTCCCGTGCTAACACAAGAGAGGTTGGGAATTGATTAATCCACGGATGATCCCGGAGGCGCGGTGTATTATACAGCCCATAAATTCTTCAAGTGAAAAATCATTACATTTTTCCTCACCGAATCAATAGGTTTGATTAAGGAATTTTCGAGCCCCGAAGCAAAGACTTTATGGTGGGAATTTACGTGTACACCCTTACTGCCTTTTATGGCAATAATAGCCCCAAGAGTGCGGGGGCGCCGCCTGAAGTGGGAATCTTCGGCAGGGAGCAGTAAACAGGATATTCTCTCGTCATTATTCAGGGTTTACGACCATAATCCGGGATCTGGAAATTACCAATCCAAACTGGATGGTTTTTTTTCCTGGCGGTCGCAATAAAATAGTCCTTTCTTATCGCAAGGGAATACAAAAAAATTAGAAAGGTAAGTTCCTCTTTATTCTCCTTTTCCGTTGCATAGGACCCTACCCTTTGTTCCTCGAATAATTTTCTACGTCACTTTTTGCCTTCTTTGTTAGTAGTATAGTACAAAGATTCGTAAAAGCTTTACTGAGACACGAATATTTTGTTTATGGCACTTTTACTGCTGTTTAAAAATAAATATTTTAATATAATTTTTGTAATATTCTTCTTAGTCCTCAGACTGAGCAATTCTTCTCACGAGAAATTAAAACTTGTCAAGAAAAGAGACCCACAGTGTAATCGTAAGTTAGAACTGGATAGAGAGATTTACAACTAGCAGATTTGTGCTGTATTGCAATGAAAATAGCGATTGAAATATTCTCTTCTAAATTTTACAGGCTGTTTTTTTCTCTTTATAACACGATCCATACAATACCGCTCGTATTCCCATCCTACAAAACCATTCAATCCTCTGATCAAAATGACTGAACTCACCGTCTAACATCGTCGACCAGCATCTCCATCCGTTGTTTTCCATCGTTGTTAGATTGTTTTTCTCTGCTGAGCATGATCTTTCATCTTATTGACGCACGAGAAATCTTCGTCAACCCCTACTTATTCGTTTAGCCGTAGAGTTTTACTGATCCACGTTAATTGTATTAAGCTGTTAATCAATTTTGTCTATTTGTTAGTTTCATTATTTTAAAACTGGATACTAAATCACTCTCCAGGGTTGTATTTAAATTTAATTATTTCTCCTACAATATTTTTCTACGACTCTGACTTTTTTGTTAGATTTCAAGTATATTATTATTACTATTAAGTAATCTACCAGTTAAGGTAGGTTTTGGATAGACAATATTTGAACTATCAAATAAATATTCTGATTTTCCTAACAAGACACAACTCAACATCCAACTCTACAACTTCCGTCCAACATCCCTATCCTATTCCTGCCCCTTCCTTTCTTGCCTACCATTCTCCCCTCTCTCACATTCTTCGACATCCCGCTTCCGATAGCTAGGCTTTTCATCAATTTTTCCTGCCTCTTTATGATTTCTCACAACAATCCCCTCACCTCACCCACCATACCTAGCACTTCCTTATTTATTTTCCTTCATTTCTATTTCACCTTCTCCATTCTTCTCCACACCCACATTTCAAAAGCCTCCAATCCGCACCAATCGTCCAGCTTCCGTGATCATGTTTCCGCGCCGTAGATAACTACACTCCCTATCAAAGTTTTGACAAGCCTTTTCTTAGAATCTTTACTCAACATAGCTGTCATCATCTCCCTTCTCATTGTGAAAGCCTCTTTTCCTAGTGCAATTCTTCTTCTTACGTTACAACTATTTTCACCATTTTGGTCCGAAACACTTCCGAGATGTATAAACATTTCCACCTGCTCTAGCGTTTACCCTCCTATTTTAATGTAACCTTTAGCCTTTCTCTTTTTGAAGAATCAAATAACTTTTTCTTTATTCATATTGATTCTCAATTCATATCTATATCGTATAGATCATATCTATATAAAATAATTCAGTAATGCTTGCAGGGCCTTGAATGACTGACAAATTAGAGATTGGTCATCCGCAACCCTAACTAATTTTAAGCATTCCCCGGACTCGTCAAAATTCTGATAGGGAGCGTATGGAGCATTCTCTACGGCACGGAAACATGGTTATTAAAGCAGGATGATAGGCGGAGATTGGAGGCTTTTAAAATTTGGTTGCGGATAAGGATGGAGAAATTGGTGGGCGAGGAGAGGGTATTGTTGCGAGAATTCATGAGGAGGTAGGAAGTATACTGATTGGTAATGGCATGCCGAAGACTTTGAGAGAGGGTAGAATGTTAGACAAACGAGGAAGGGGCAGAAATAGGATGGGGATATTGGACGGAATGAAGGGAGGAAAGAAAGGCGCGAAAATTGAAGGTTTATTCTAGTGTCTGATGTTAGGTTGTGTTTTTTTGGAAGAGGCAAATAAATGAATCATTGTTGTAAAGTTTATCTCCATCTAAAATTCGCCTCAAACAGTAGAATATCAATACTGATACTTAGTTAATTCATCGAACCAACTTTATACAATATATTATACATACATAGTTGGTTTGATGAATAATAAACTACGTAGCATTGTATCATTATTGATATTCTACTACATACCAAATATATAATATATTATGCATATACATAAATATAAATATATATATATATATATATATATATATATATATATATAAAATTTGGCATTTCATTATAAATTAAATTAAGAAAACTCTAGAATTGCTTTGATGAAGATTATGTTCTCATTCAAGTTACATATATTACTTGCTTCGAATCAATATTACTGGGTTATAACCCATTACTCAACATTAGTAGGCAGTCGTTTTCAAGGTATTTTGAGGAAAGAATTCTCAATTATGCATTGCCTTTCTGGGTCAAATCAATTTAAAATTGACCTTTGCTTCGAGTATTTTTCCAAATATATTTTTGCATCTGCTTCTAGTTAAGAATGAGAGTTATTCAGATTTGATTAATTAGTTGTACTCATACCCATTAGTTCGCTTTCGTCAGAATATTAATTTTTCACTATTTAATTATTTAGCACTGAGAAAAAAAATTATTCATTGGCATAGCGGAGGGCATCTCGTATTTCCATTTAATTTATTACCCAGAAAAACCCTATCTCTCTTTCTCTGGTTTCGATCCTCTCCCTCACAACCCCACACATAATGGGCATAAATTTGCAGGAAACCCCTCGTCGCATAAACAACCTTAATGCTTCTCCTCCAATCATAAAGTGGTTTAACCCAAATTCCCGCCCTGATAACCTGAAGCACGTACGTTGCCAGTGAGTGACGGGGACGATCATGTCGTGTAAAATTTACGTGCCCAAAAGAGTCAAACACGGTGGATGGACTGAGGGTGAGGGATGGAGAGGATAGGGTGGGTACCCGCGTACTGCTTGGAATTACGGAGATCCCTGGGGAGTACAGCGATTGTATGAATGGGATCTATTGCAGGGAGAGGGGATGAGTGAGGGAGAGCGTGGTATGTAGGAGAACGGAGGGAGATGGAGAGGGGAAAGAGAGTGGATGGAAACGGTGGGAAGAAGAGAGAGAGCCCTCTTCGTTCGATTCCTAGAAACGCGTAAAGCCGACGACAGCGAGAGGGGGGTGGAGTGAGTAGGGCCGTACGCATTGGGGGCGTGGCGTAGAGGGGGGGGGGGGGTAAAGGGGGCGTTTGGAGAGGGAGAGAGGGGAGAGTGCGGGTGGGTGGGTGGAGAGGGGGGTACGGGGGAGTAGATGGAGCCCAGGCAATCCCCAGGGTATATCGACCCAATGGGGGGCGCCGTTATCCAGGGGACCGAGGCAGTTGAGAGAGCCGGAGGGAGATGAGTTGGGAGGAGGGGGTCGAGCGGGTGAGGGGGCGGACGAGGAAGCAGCGGAAGAGCGGAGATATGTGTGGGAAGAGGAGTGGGAGGGGACCGGGGAGGAGAATCGGCAGAGAGGGAAAGAGGGGGGTGTGGAAGGAGTTGCCCAGGAGTCCCTGCGGAAAGGAAATGGGTGTGGCATGGTCCGGGGGAAATGGTTCTTACCGGTAATGTGTGGGAAGCACTAGGAAGAGAACCCTCATGGTGTGAAGTGGCTAGAAATGACGTGAATTTTTTGAATGGGAAAAAGTGCTGACGGGCCACGTCGAGCGTAGCAAGTGAAGAAATGAAAAACATTCGTCCCTCTCCAAACGCGGGGACAACGATCCTGACACCAGGTCTCGTCGGACTGAAATCGTTGACCGTCAAAGGGACAAAAGCCGCTCCGTTTTCCGTTAATTGCATCCTCTCCTAGAATACGAAATTCTGAGACAGCAAAACCCTAAGGTCGTTTATGCATTGCATGGGTGGTGAACAAATCCCTTTCAAGAATATATCTTAAATGACTCTGCTGTCAGAAGAGGCGCACGGAACCCCTACCGGACGAAATTGAAAACGTCATTAACTGCGAAGTAAGTTCTTTCAGAAGTTTAGTACTTTACGAGGACAGCTTAACTTGTCTCGCCTGGCGTAGAGTTTTACGGCAAGAGAAATCTCTCGTATGCATGACATGCAGCGAATCTTCGTTGATAAAACAAAAACCCGAAGAGTGTTGACGATATTATAATTAAATTATCACTATCACTCTTTATATTCAGAAATATTTAAGTACCTGCCGAAAACTAGCAAAGTAAATATTTTGACGTGATTCCATAATTATGTTAAAGTTTTCCGTAAAATTTGGTTGATTGGGGAAATATCGACACTATAATTAACTAGTGGATGGTAGAGCTAGTTATTAGCCCGTTTATACTCTAGTTAGTGCTTTTAAAATAAAATGTGTATTACTAAAGTGGCTTAAACTGCATACGTATGATACTTTGGTCATAGACATATTTTCTATGATAATATAGTTTTTATTGTGAAACATGTCACCTATACTTTCTAATATTGAACGAAACCGAAATGTTCCAGTAGCAATCAATAGCCGATGACGTGATTGATGAAATGTCTTTTTTATGTTTTTTCAAATTTCCAAATCTGCTTGATTTGTCTTCCACAAGTGGGCCAAGCAAACATAAAGATCTCTGTAAAGGGTACGTATCAGATAAAAAGGGTCGTCCAAAATATTATAGTCAACGTGAATTAAAGTGGCACTCGTGTATACAAAGCAAAACGTAATGTAACCATTCATAAAAACGTTTAGAGTGCTTTTCATCATTTTTCACTTATAAAAGACTTTACACGGAAGTGCTCCATCATAGCTTTCTGCTGAAGTTATGGAAACCACGGAAGTGGGTATAAGTAGCGCCCGCTAATGTATACACATACACAATCGCGTAAGAATTGAGCTTGTTGACGCTGTCGGGCAAATCCTAAACAAGCGAAGATACAAGAGGCGAAAGAGGTTTGACAATGGGCCAAGTGCATGCAGCATGTGAGGACGCCCTCGGCGGGTAACACGCAAAACTGAAGAGGCTGTAGCGTGTACGGAGGTAAAAAGACACGGAAACTGAAAATTGAGCAACTAGCGGAGCATTGGAGATGGCAGCGAGGGGAATGGCTTTTTGTCTACCACCACAATGTTAGCAGATTTTTGCGTCCATTTACAAACGTATCTCCCTTACTGATTCTTAGCCACCTAAAAAAAATGCGTTTATCTGGAGTGAATAACAATGGCACTGCGAACCGCAAATAGTTAAAATTAAAATTAGGGTAATTTTGAAAGACGTATCTCTTTAAATAAGTTAAAATTTAGATATTAATAAAATTGGAAGAATCGAATAATGCTGTGCCACGGAAGAAAAACTGGGTTGCCAAACAGTTTTTCTACTCTTTAGCATCATCCGGACTAATCTGAATTCTGCAGTGGAAACGCAACGTTATTTGATTCTTCCTTTTTTATCAAGAATGGAATTCCGCAAAGTATCGGCCTCGACTAGTATCTCACAAATGACATTTTGACTTATACAGCAGTTTTTGGATGTTTTGATATTTCAATAAGACATTTGATTCAGATTGATTTAATTTAGACCCCCGTGTTTCTCTATTTGGCGTCTAATTATCTTTTTATCAATTGCTTAAATGTATTTGCATTTAGCAAAAATTCTAATCAATTTCCTAATTGTAACTATGATGGCAGTGGGTAGTTTATTGTCAATTAAGTATGTTCTTCCATTCCTTAATTTTGAACTGATAGCACATCGGGAATGGACCGAGTAAACACTCGTAAGTATTTCCGTTAAGGTCATCAACTATTTCGTAGCAATTGTGTTTTCTTGCTTATTACTTCACTCGACAACCTCTTGGTTCTAGAATCAATGATAAAAATGAGAGGTGATGTTGAACGCATGACAGAAAAAACAGGAGGTAAAAGCTTAGTATTAGATCATCTAACAAATTAAGAGTTTTAAATCAGTGTGGACTCCCTGTATCTGGAAAAATTTTTATGGTGCATACTTCACTTGGAGCGGCTTTGTAAATGTAATCTTGACTCCGTCACTGCGTACTTCCACCACAGCAATCAACCCGGAGGCTGATTTGAATAGGTGAGGTTAGAACTCACCTCGCACGGAAGCCTCAGGCGTTTGAAAGTCACACATTCAAGGGAGGAGGTCAATTCTCACCCCTCGGCCACTTGATGTTTCCCATCGCCCCAACTTCGAATATTAGATGAAGTTGCCCATGGGCATCATCTGAGATTTAAAACCTAGAATTTCCGTTCTGGGATCAAACTCTCTACCCTTTATGCTGCTACGCCGACGGAGATTTCTTAATAATAGATTACATAAATTCGTAGTCAACGAAATAACCTTACATAGTATAACTAATTACTTTTTCATTATTAACTATTTGCGCTATTGATCCGCACTGCCTGTGCTCAAAGAGTAAGGCAAGGTGCACTGCTGACAAGCCATTGGACAGTACTAGACAAAATATAGTTCTGCATAGTTACCCCGTGCAACTCATAAATGAGTTTAATGATGAAGCACTTGAGCGGAGATTAGTTTCAAAACTCCTTACGTCCGTCTTGGGGACTTTGGGGATGCCCAGAGGTGGCAGAATTTCCTAAAGTTTATGCATCCATTGAACATATTATTGGGAGAAACTCTCTCTCCCCATCACTTTCGGATTTAACGCAAATTGTGGATTAAGTGGTCCATATCACAAAGAGTAGATTACATCCGATAAATTTACAAGCCTCTTCGTAATCTCTGCGCACACCCGATTAAACTCCTTAACGCGAACATCACACGTGCTGTTCCCACATTACCGCAGGGACATCTTCGTTATTTTGATGACAACTGATGAAACTCAATTTTCTGGATAGTAAGTGAATTGAATAATCTTGCGATTTTTAAATGAGAATATGATTGGTAAGTAAACTTTTAGAATAACCCTACCAATCGCTCTACGACATTAATCTCTTTAAGGCGCCTTGTTGATTTTGAGAGGGAAGAGATAAAATCCGTGCATCAACTTCTCCCCTAAAAACGTCCGAATTCCATGCGTAGCAAGACTCGAAAGATAGAAGGAAACAAGACATTTCCTAAGTTTGCCTCGGTGGGTGAATTTTCCATCCATTTCGGAAAACTGAGCTCATGATCCAGGCAACAAAGCTGGGGATAAGCACGTCAACTGGACGCGGGAAAGAACTCGACGTGACGGAAGGCTTGTGAGCGATTTGAAGGGATGCATAGGGAAAAAATAAGAGCAACTGAGGGAGGCTCCCAAGGCAGTTCATTTCAAACATATTTCAAGCGGTGACAGGCTTTTTAAAATAAGTAAAAAATTGATAGAAAGCTAAAGCTGGCATGCAATTTTAACCTTTTTATTCCCTATGCATGACTTAACTACAGGAAACTTGGAAACTGGAATAGTGTTATCAAATCATAAAAGTTTCTCTTGGACATGATTGAAGTGATAATAAAATGTGTGTACTTTTTAAATGCACCCTTAAAATTTCCGTATTATGAGCAGCAGAAAATGCTTCCCTCCGTTCAACCTATGAAGCATAGAAACGCTTTCTGCAGAGAATTGAACCAAAGTTATGTTTGCTAGTGTACTGACTTTGCTCAATTAGATTCTGTGTTTAAATCTCGCCAGTGGAAGGATTAGAAGATAAATAATGAGGTATCCCAGTCCTTACTAAGCCGCCATGTGAAGTACGCCGACCGTAGGGTGGGACGTTAAATTGTGGACCCCTTGACAAGTCTTGTTGAGAGTTGGCTGAATCCGACGCTGAGTTTCCCTTCACCCGTCCTCCATTCTCTGAAAATAATGCCAATACTAAATTATCCACCTAATGACCCAAATGAAATAAGTTGTTGTTGGTCACCTCCCTTAATCATTGTTATTCTATACCATTCATCCTTGAGAAAATTGTAAGCAAAAAGCCATTGTCGCTACCCCAGCCTCGTGACTTTAAATAAACACCCTGTGTAAAAAACAAAGGAATCATGTATTTATAATTTTTTACTAATGCAATGTATTACACGGACTGGAATAACCTGGCTTAAATAGCTCAGAAGCATTGCCAGCTTGGGAGTTAAACATGTTTATCGATTACTTTTTATGCCTTTCTCCCTGATTTTATTCTAATCGCGTAATCTGCTTATATGGTAGGATATAAACCATTATATCCCTAACAGAGATAACTCAAGGGCCACTTTTGTTTCTAAAATTCTTAGCAAGGTTTATATCGGCGTAGGGCTGATACGAGAAAAAATCTGTAAAAATAAACCTAGGTTTTACGTACATTCCCCCTCATTTGTCTCCTTTCCGTGGGCGGGAGAAAGAGGATGATGGCACAAGAAAAGTGTTTGGGGTGGGGGTAGGGAAAAAGCTGGTGGAGGAGGGGGTAGCGAATCTGCTGATAAGAGGCCAACAGGGACGGTCGACCGTAGCAGTTGGTCGGTGGAGATATCGTGACGGAAAATCTCGCTCATCTCGTCCCCCATCGGGTCCTCCATTTCATCGCATCCACCTTGCTTCCTTCCTTCCTTCCTCCACCTCCTTCCAGAATTCCCACCCCCCACACCACACCTTCCCCCATCCGCATCCTCGAAACCCCTGCGCGCCCTTCCTCCTTACGCCGTCTTTGGCGATGCCTTGGCGTGTCAACCTCACTCAATTCCTCGTCGCTCCACAGTGGAAATTGGCTGTTTCCTCACGCCTGGGCAAAGCCATGTCTTTTACCACCCTTCACACCACGTCCCCTCCAACTCTCACTCGCCTTTTACTCTCCCTTCCACAGCTCTATTGCACCCTCCCCCGCTTTAAAACCTTCCAGTCAATGAGTGCATCGAACTCCCTACTTTCAACACCCACCTCCCCTCCTTACCTTCACTCCAAGCTCATCCCAAAATTCTCGCAACCTAATGATCTTTGAGTGTAACTAAACTCAGCCTATTGGTTCCAAATATGGAAAAAGAAAGAGAATTTCCGAATGAAAAAAAGTATTTGGTATTTTTTTCGTCAGGCATTCGAGATAATAAATAAATCAAACTCCTTCTGGAAGACAAAACAATTCATATAGGTTTGATATACTCCACGAGCGCATTTTTTAAACCTACTTCTCAATTGAAAATCTAAAGAATCGGTCGCAAAAATAATATAATCTGAATAATGTGAAATAAAGACCTAAAACATTTTGTGAAAATCTTGCCACCACTTGAAGTATTACTATAATAACATTAAACTCCACTCATTATGAACAACATGGTTAGAATACGTGTTACTTAAAATTTCATCTTTCAATTTTAAACAGTTCCTCTGAAATTGTCCATAATTTTTTATCTCAATGGCATTTTAATTCGCTCTTAGATCAAGTTTTATTACTTTCAGTAGCGCAGTGACACTACTACGGTATTTACTTCCCGCAATAAGTTAATTATTTCACCGCAGGTCTCATCAATAAAAATAATAATAATTTGGTCCGTTCGATTAGAATCGGGCTATTTGTTGTTTCAATTTTTGGGGTACCTTGTATTTAAACCCCCAATACAATTTCGTTACCAAAGACACTGCGGGAGATGCCGCAACAGTAACTTTCAACGGAGGTGGAGCGATCACAGTCAACGCGAATGATTTTTATACTCTGAAATTATTGCATTGACAATTACGTTAATTTTTTACAGAATATGAATTACATGCCTTTCCTTTCTGTCATTCTCCCCGTTCCCATTTTATCTTTTGTTGACAAATCTATCCAATATTTTTTCTTAATCGGTTCCTCGTGCAGATATTTTCCAATTTGTTGGGCGTTATGCAAATATTTAAGAAATTGAGAAATAACACGCAGGTGCATTTTCAAAATAACACTAACCTTCTGTACCTTCAGTGATTAAGATTAATCATACGGGCAAATATTAGTCTGGTATGTATTCACCCCGTGCCACGCACCCTAGCGGTGGCTTGCAGGGTGCTAAACCTATTATTTACCTGATGGTAAATGTATGATGAAAGATTGTGTCCCAGTGGAAGTGACCAGAGGAACTAGTTGAGAAAAAGTCAAGGATGCAAATGTAAAAAGTGGGAAAAATCAACATACCACGCAAAGAAAATCAAATAATGCCTAAGAGACAATACTCATCGAAAGCTATTCGTATTTATTTCTTATCTCCTGCACATTAGCAACCAACAAATGAGAAGGTGCATTTCTTATTTTTATTTAAAGTACGCGAAAAATTACCTCCAGTTAATTCTTAAGATGAAATTAATTATTTTCTTGGCGTTTATCCATTCCCCTTGTTCAAACCGATAAGTTGGTCTTTCCCGATTCTCTCCATCATTTTAGACCCCCAGCTTTTTACTCATTTACTTCTATACCGTTGTACATACGTACCTCAATTGTCAATATCGTCCACAACTCCATCAACTTCGCTCAAGAGAATAGTTATTTCTCCCATAGAGCTCAAAAGATTTCCAATACTCGTTAATAATTTACGGTTTTCGGTTCCATCGTCACCCGTAGCAGTTTTGGTGAAATAAATTTTCAACACTTAAACACTAGTGATTATGTCGTTTATTTCTCGTGCCCCGAGGCTTGAAGGTTGAATAAAAGTATATTATATTAGCGTTTCCTTCCAAAGTACTTGGCAAAGAAACCAAGATACAAGCGATGATTTCAAATCTATTTTGTGACTTACTACAATTTGAAACGGAAGGACAGGAGCTTTGTCAAACAGATAGTTGCACATTTTAGAATAACCTTTAGAACGAATAATAATTAGAGCATTTACAATATTATAATTATGATAAATAAATTGGGTTTCACTTCAGGAATATTGGAGCTCCAACTCTGGGCTCTTGGAATAACAAGTAAAGGGACATGGTGGATTACTGAGTAGAGAGTTCAACTACAGACCAATGAGACAAGGTTGAACCCCAGTCTGATTACTTCTGTGTACCCCCAGCTATGACCAAACTATACCACTTTTGGGTACCAGATATTTCTAAGAATCATAGGTGATGCTGGGAAATAAATTAGATACCTAACATGACGAGTCAATTTCACTCCCCGTGGAGTTTACAAGGGAGCTTTCCTCGTATGACCACGTGAACTCCACCTTCGCTTATCAAACCATTCTTCCGGTTTATCACTGTGTTGTTTGATTTTGGGTAAACAACAAATACAATACGATTAAAACTTATTACTTGGTATCACTCAGGGAGTATTTGCAATAAGATGTCTCACGTACAGGATGCCAAAAATTTATAACCTTAAAATCACTCCGTCCTAGCTTCCACTAAAAGAGTGTGATGAGTTGACTTTATTAGTCGCAGTGTGTTCAAGTCGGAGATACTAAAATTTAAATAAGGCTAACAAGCGAGCATATGAAGAATAGTTGTGGGGTACTAACCCATGAAATCGAATTCGATTGGAATGTTAGACATGTTGATAATTTAAGGTTTTGCAATAACGGAATGCATACCTGTGATATACGTTTAATAAAAAGAGGTCTTGATTTTTTAAAGTCTCGTTATTTAATGTCAAAGGTTTACGGAAGTATTCATTAACATCGCTGATGGTATTTTCCGAGAAGGTGGTCAACTTGCGTTAATGGCACGAACATAAATATTGAAAATTTCATTGATGTCACTTACGCGTTACGTTACGTTACGTTACAGAATAAGACGTTTCGGTAATAAAAATCGCAACAATCAATTCCCCTTAATGTATTCATCGTTTCGATAATACTTTGTATTGAAACCCAGTTCATACGATTAAAACTAAGTAGAATTGACGAAGTTGCAATTTTTCCCTCCAAAATGGATAATTTCCACAATTTTCAAGCCAAGAATTACCGATTTTAGAATAAGACGTACTTATGCGCGTTAGGGCATAATAAGCCCAGCTCGTAATCGCAATTATTACGTACGATATCTATTTAAGCATGTCCCTAATCCTTCATTGTGGGGAAATACCTTTTCAGTGATTTCCTTCATCAGAAACAGGTGGAGGTGAATTTAATCTTTCAAATTGATTCGTCTCCCTCCGAGCGCAGTGCCGTGTTAAAATCATTAAAACTTAAACCACATATACATTGCACGATAAGTAAAGTTTGCACAGTAAACTATTAAAATAAATTTTCACGATCACTGTTTATTGAGCAGTCCTAGAATTTACACGCGAAAGTAACATCAATATCACTAAAAAAATTAAAATTCATTCAGTACTTTTTTTGATTTTTGTATACATATTATACTAAGTAACATCAATATCAATGATGGAAAATAAAATTCATTCAATACTTTTATGATATACAATAACCCGTGGACATATGTGATTGATAATATGCATCTAACCAGCAGTCTAAAAAAGGCCAGCATCTCACCATCGAAACTAGATTTGTTCCACAGTTAGTTATTTATTTCACGTGGGAGATACGTGATGCTTAAGGTTTGGTGGAAAAACATCTTCGACCGTACTCTAGTACCTTTATAACAATATAACGGTCAACTTTGATCCAAAATCAATGCTGCGTAATCAGTTCATGGCTCCTAAACGTTGAATGCGCACGCTATTGGAAACATGACTCTTGGCTTAGTGCCTCCAAAGGAAAGAACCAAGTGCCGAAAATGTCGGTCGCCCAAGTAACGATCAGTGACCCGCACCGGGTAATAATTTCGCCGCCGTCGCCGGGAGTACGGGGGGTGGGGAGGGAGGGGATGGGCGGATTGCATCCGCTAAACGTACCGACCCGGCCGGAGCGGCGAAGGAGGTCGGGCGAGGGCACGGGAAAGGGGCACCCTCACCCTTCCAATTCCCGCGGGACCACGCGGCCCCACCCCGCAAATCCCCTTGAGACGAGGGGAGGCGATGGGGGGGGGTCTTTCAACCGATTGGAAAAGAGCGGCGATTGGGCGGGTGGGGGCGCGCGTAAAGAAATACCGGGGCGGAAGCCAAGGGCCGGGGGCGGGACGGCGGGGGAGGAGGAAGGGTTAGAAGGGGCGTGTTTCCTGGAGAGAAAGGTAAGGGACTGGAGGGAGTAAAAGAGGACGAAAATAAAATTGGCAATCGCACAGAGGGATGGAGGAGGCAGAGGTGGGAAATCGTGACCGGAAACGAAGGGCGAGAAGGGCGGTGAAGGGAGAGAGAGAGAGATAAGAGAAGAGAGGCGGATATAATAGCTCGGCAATGAAGCGTAGGTTAATATTATGATTCAGGGACTTCTACATGAAATAACTCGCCTAGTTTTTACTTTCGATATTTCGCAAAGGGAAATATTTTTCAATTATTAATACATATGGCTTTCATTTATTTATTTAAAAAATATAATGGAATGCCCAAACAGTTTAGCCAATAATTATTCACAATTTTAGAGCATAAAAATTCTACTTAATAATTTTAATTCATCTTAGAGCGTTTTCAGAGAATTGGAATCCATTTTTATCGCTATCGATAAAATATTTTTAGTTCTGCCAACAATCGAATAAATACAAAGGTGTATATTTAATTATATACTTCCGACTAATCTCTCAAAAAAACAACGTAGACAATTATTTTTAAAAACCTACCACTATAATCATCTTGCAACATTTAATTTAATCTAACCTTGCACCATGGATTTTATAGCGACTACTTTAGCGTTATCATATTTCAGACACTGATAAAAGATTAAGCATATGTATATGTCAATAATCAAAAAGCCATTTTTCTTGTTTTCGGATCTTAAGGCATAGACTTCAAATAGAGACTATATATAGACTAATTAATGTCGACAAATAATAAGAAATATTAACAAATCAATATTAACTTCGCTCTGATTAAAGGCACGGCATTAATTAGATTTTGCAAGCCTATGGCAATTTTTTCACTTGTTGAAAAAGTGTGGAAGTTATCCGGTACCTAAATTTTTCACGGAATTGATTCAATTTTTTAATAATTCTCCAAAAAATCATTTAATATTTGATTGAATTAATTTTTTAAACCTGCCAAGACATCTCGCACGATACCAAGATGCCAATAATCACGTCGAACTGAGTCTGATTTCTGGAGGAATTCCGCCAATAGGATATAGGGGCGGATGAAGAGGTTGGGAAGGTGAAGGAGCAATCGGAAATCATTGGAAATGATATTGACGGAAGGAATACGAAATTGGATGCGAATGACGAAAAGAGGAGGTTTTATATTACATGAAAGAAATTCAGAATGGTGTAGCAGTTTGAATTTCCCAGGAAATGGCGAATTACATGGAAACTCCATTTTTTAAAGAATATAAGTCCCAGGAAAAATTTCCGCTCCGCTGATATAGCAGTTTCGAGGAAAGGACCTTGATAGGGACGGGTTATATTTCGATTCCATCTGGGAACTTTCTCTCTACTACGGAGGGAACTCAATGAGATTGCTTATCAAAAAGTCACAGCCGAGTACATTTTGGGAACTCTGGAGACAATTTGCAACCGAGCGAGGCTACCTACTTCAGCAGATTAAAAACATTAGCCCTTCATATGAAAAGGTTTGTGTAATACACGACCTCACGTAGATATAGATACCATGAAATACGACTTTAATTTTCATTAATTAACGAAGGCATTACATGCATCATAGACGAATTGTAACACACTTTAGGACATAACTTAAAATTGCCTTCTTTGAGGCATTCTTTATTTCATAGGTAACTGTTCGTCCGGAAACCTTTAAAAACCGTTCTGAACCTTCGATTCTGAAATTTGGCAAAACTCAGATAATTGGGGTAGAGTAACCTGAAAAATCTAATTTTTAAAATACATAAGGGCACTTTCGATTCATTCCATCCCAATTTTTTACCGAATGGGAATATTTGGGTAAAATTGACACAGATGTGACATATTACAGCTTGTATAACGCAAAATCACTTGTTTAACGTGTTATCTTTCATTTAACCATAGTTTATAAACAACCCCCTCTTCTGTGGATTTTTTCGCCTAAAATTTCCTTAATAACTCATTTTTTATTCAACGGGTCGGCAATTTTCGGCGTCGGCAACATTTATATAATCACGACTACCGCCATTGATATCAACCAAAAAGTTAGTTTGATAGGCACAAAAAGAGTTTATCTAGCAGCAGGTAAAATTCACACACCAGGTTCGGGGGTCAGTTCTTTTCCTTATGCCCATCTGATATACGAAGAGTCACAAAACCCGGGTGAAACTGAGGGTGCCCAGAAGCATCACTGGGGCAAGAGTATAAAACCCGGATCTTTTGATTACTAGCTCGGCTCTATATCTACCTTACTGCTACGTCCAATCAAAAAAAGATAAGGCAATTTAGGTCCTGGATATTATTCACGAATCAATACCTTCTATCTCATTGATTTTCAAGTCTGGTCGGTACTACGACGATGGAAATAAAAAGTAGAGTGTACTACCGACCACCGTTCTTTTCTCCGAACCGAGTTTCAGTCCCCGGTTACGCCGTAGCAGTCTTTGTGTAAACAAATACCATTCAAACTGACACTGATGCCACGAGATGTACTTCTTAACATCGCATAATTTACTCCCCTCTCATTATTAAGATGAAATAACTGACGAGGGAAACGCAATAATAGCCGTCAATAACCAGACCATAGGCTAGTTTATTCCCGCTAGACTTATCCCTACCCAGTTTTGATATTGAGAGAAAGTTACACTCGTCAAAAAAAAGGGCCCTTGCTATTCCTTTCAAATTCCAAACTAATATTGTAAGTAGTAAATATTTTCACCGTGAGTTTTTCAAAGGCACATAATAACTTTTTGAGGTACTCGTCATTATTTTACATGCCGGTTAACAGACATCATACCTAGTCAGATAGTAGATGGAATGATAAGAACGAAGGCTTTTCATAAAGTGGTTCTATTATGACTGCTTATATAATAGCACGGATTATCCCTTGATGGCAAAATAAACACGTGAGAATAATTCAAAGGATCGTCCGTTTAATTAAATATCAACACTTTCATAACCTAAATCCTCACATTTAAAAACTTTTTAACCCTCAGATTTTAAAAGATGAGGTTTACGTAAGAAGAAACCAAATTCTAAATTTCCTATGGAGGCAGGAAAATTGGATGAAGAGTGTATTGATTGGCAGTGGAACGTTGAAGACTGTAATAGAGGGGAGCATGTTAGGCAAAAGAGGAAAGGGAAGGAACAGGATAGGGATGTTGGACGGGATGGAGGGAGGAAGAAAGTACTCAGAGATGAAGAGGGACTTGATGTAGAGTAGGATGCTGGATTTTATGTTTTGTTAGGAGTCACAAAATATTTTATTTATTAGCTGTGTCCATCCAAATACCTACCTTAACCGGTAGATTACCTAATAATAATATATATATTTATTTTTATATATACATATATATACATATATATATATACATATATATATATTGTTAAGGTAACATATCATTTAGAAAACAACGTCGAATAAACCGGTAATTTTTAAAAGTAAGGATCAATTTGGCATTAATTAAGAAAGAAAGTTGTCTCAACACCACCCGTATTAACAGCTTTTAAAAGAGTATCTTCTAAAAAGCACTTCAACAAATCTTATTATGATTTGGCAGTAATTAACATATCAATCATAGGGTGTTAGGCTTTTCAACTATTAACCCATTTATTTTTACTAAAGTGCTTATGGCAATTTTGAATGCTGAATTGCCTAAAGTGGCTGCTTTTCAGTTATGCCTTGTTGAACTATCTATGAATATTATTATTTATTGCATTACAATATTTTTATTTTTCCACGTGTTTACCCGATTCACAGTACCATCAGGTATCTGTATATGATACATTTAATTAGATCAGTCGAAAAATAATAATTTTAAAAAATCTTGGTCTTCCGATCACATTGATTTCCAAATAGATTTTATTTGGAATAACGGGGATTTCCTTTCAAAAATTCTCAAGATTTTGATTACGTAACCGTCTCGGAACAAAAAAACAACCGCCGTGGACGAATCAATGGAGGAAAAAAATACGCCCTCCGCCGGAGGTGACCGAATTATAGAGCGGGCCTTTTAGCAAATCCAAAGGCGAGGAAACTTAATAATTCAGCATGGGAGGAGCCTGAGGTAAAATAAATAAGGGAAAAGCCGGAGCGGGTGTAGGTGAAGCTCGGGGAGGGTGTGGTAGGAGGAAACGAGGAGAAGGAAGCCCTGTGAACCTGAAAAGATGAATATGTGAGGGCCGCAGGTCGGCGGGGTCGCAGACTGGGAGGAATCGGTATTTTGAGAGGAAGATAGTGCAGTGCGGTGGTGTGACGGAGGTCGATGGCAAAGAGGACTGAGCGCCTGGCCGTGGAGGAAGTGAAGGCGGCGAGTGATTGAGTGAGAGGGAGAATCGGAGGGAAGATAAAGATGAGCGAGGAAGGAAAGAGAGGAGATACGGAAGACAAGGGTAGGGACCCTTGGTGAGCGAAGATATGCCACGAATTGAATGACGGATCGGAGGATATACGGACACGGATGGGAAGTTTGTGAAGATGGGAAAGAAAACAGAGGAGAGTGCAGGCACGGGAGGTGGTCGGAGAATAAAGCCTAAACCGGGTACGGAAATCTAACCCGTACGAAGGAGCGTTGTTTAGAATTTCACATTCTCGTCCAGCTGAAATTGAAAGCAAAACCAATCTGGAGAGTAACATTATTAAGGATCCGTCGACAAAATGGAAAAATAACGAAATGGCTCGAGACGATGTTATCCGAAGAGATATTTCGGATTTCAGTCACTCCAGGAAGGCTTTCCTCCATCAAAATATCGCTTCGGTCAGGGGAGCGAAACTGAAAGTGGGAAACAACCCGCGGATGCGCTGAAGGGTACTGAGCGTCGATTTGACTAAAGATTGAAGAAAAATATCATGAACCGTGTGATAAAACAAAGTACGATTACTTGTAATTTTCTCGTTATCCATTTATTCATGCTAGTTCTAAGAATAAGGTATAATACAAAACTTTGTTAAAAATGTGCCCTGCAAAATGAAGCAATCTATATTCTAAATTTGACAGATGACTTCCACATCTGAACAAAATATTACATAAATTATTCCAATCTGATTCGAGGTTGGATTGAAAATTTTGATAGAATCTTTACCCTAAGGCAACAATTCGGAGAAAAGTGGAAGCTCACGACCCTTCAACATCACAGGTTTGCATATTTAATTATATTATTATAATATCATATATATATGTACATATATATATATACATAAATATATACATACACATATGGAGCATACATACATATATAAAAAATATATACATATATGTATATATTTTTTTAAGGTGGTCTACCGGTTAAGGTAGGTTTTTGGATGGACATAATAACTAATTAAATAATTTGTGACCCCTAGCAAAACACAATATCCTGCTCTACATCAGGTCCCTCTTCAGCTCTGAGTACTTTCTTCCTCCCTTCATCCCGTCCAACATCCCTATCCTGTTCCTTCCCTTTCCTCTTTTGCCCAACATTCTCCCCTCTATCACAGTCTTAAACATCCCACTGCCGGTCAACACCCCCTTCATCCACTTTTCCTGCCTCCATAAGATTTCTCCTAACAAACCCCTCTCTTCGCCCACCATACCAAGTACTACTTCCTCATTTGTTTTCTTCTCGGGCCATTTCACCCTCTCCATTCTTCTCCACGCCCACATTTCAAAAGCCTCCAGTCTACGTCTATCCTCCTGCTTCAATGACCACGTTTCCGCACCGTACATAGTTACGCTCCATATTGAAGTTTTTACGAATCTTTTCTTAATATCCTTACTCAACGTCCCTGTCATCAACTCCCTCCTCCTTGTGAAAACCTCTTTGCCTAGCGCAATTCTTCTCCTTACGTCCCTACTACTTTGACCGTGTTGGTCCAAAACACTACCGAGATACGTAAATTGTTCTACTTATATATATATATATACGAGTATATATATATATATATATATATATATATATATATATAAAGAGAGAGAAATGTTGTGAGATGATAATACTCAGTTTATACAACACTAAATACTTATTGTCCGAAGTGGGCTTCGCCTGTTAACCTACCAGTATTCCCGTGGTGGAGAGTAACGGGACGCGAGGCGCAAATGAAAGAAATGAATGATGGCTGGGAGGCAAAAGGAGGGCAGGATCAGAGTTTAAAGGCAAGTCAAAAAGAGAAGATGAAAGTAGAAGAAATTAAGTGAACTCTCCCCATTTCTTGACTCTCTTTGGCCACTTTAAAGACCTCCACGCCGGCTTTCTTTTCCTCTAAATTTACCGCGAGATCCTTTCACTTCCCACCTTTTGAATATCTTAAAATTCAAAACCTGGAAGTATTTTATGCAAACAACACTAATTAAACTCTCATCTCGTAGGTGAGTTCAACTAATTTACGGCTAATATTTTCACTAGCATAATCATCTTTCATTTCATACTATTTCAGTGGTACTTAATAAAGGGTATCTGTAGCGGTTGCGCTAGCTATAAATCCAAAAATATATTTCATATAAAAATAATTTAATTGCCCTGACTCTTCTTTTCCGCGAAGTTTCCTTTCCTCTTAAATCCATTTACCGTAAACACAGAGCTATGATTATATTTTCAATCACATTTGCATCTAGATTACTAGATAACCCGAGGATATAATCCCTCAACCTCTTTGATGTTCTGGCAGGTATAGGGAAAGCCGACATTTCCACGAGAATCTTTTGATACGAGTATTAATGCAGTTCAACGGGGAGCAAATTTAGTTCTAATACAAATGCCAGTCGCGACCAATTTCAATATTTATCCTTATCCACATCAATTTCGCAATATTCAACCTCATTCTCATCCATAGCTGAAAGCTAACAGAAATACTTAATGAGAATCTAGGCGGAAAAATGTAAATAATAAAGCTATCCATTATGCTACAATATCTAGGTTAGTATTTACTAGCACAAAGGAATACAAATTATTTATTTTCAGTGATTGGTTCATTCCACACTCGATGGACACTTTACACCTGACTGTACCATTTTCTACTATTTTGGCGTTATTTTGCTCTGCCATTATTGAAAAGTTATTTAAATTAAAATCAAAATGTTTGTAAATAATAGAAAAATAGATTGATAATAAGACCAGGTAGAATATATATTTTTCAAAATAATCAACTTCGAATTGTCATTAATTCCATAAAACAACTTCTAATTACTCCCACGCCATATTTGATTATGATAGGGAAAATTTCATTCAATAATCGCATTTGGGTGCGCGAAAAGAAGTATTTTATTTGATTAAGAGAAAAGCCTTGGAAAAGGATATTTTACGAAGGGCTTTTAGCAAAAGTGGAGCGAGCCCAAGAAATAAAATAGAGTGCAAGAAGGGGGCCCCGAAAATAAGCTGGTGAATGAGAAAGCGAATGGGATGGTAGTGGCAGCAAAGAAGTAGAAAATTTGAAGAAAATATAAGTGAAAAGGAATAGACCGGGGTATATGAAAAGACATTTGAAGATAAAAAGGATAATAAAATTCCAAATAAAAGAAACCAATGAAGAGAAATAGAAAGACGTAAAACAAGGGGAAAGGCGAGGATCAAAATGAAATAAGTAATGCATTTAAGCTGGTGGAAATGTTTTTGCAAAACGGAAAAGGTCAATGAAAGATGAAATAAAAAAATGCCATGAAGCGAGAGAAAAATCACTGCACCAAATTCCAATCTCTATTCTCACTAGCAGGTATTGTTGTAAGTTCACATAAAATGATGAATTATAGTTACCTGATCACTGAAGATAATCATAATCCATTTGTTTATACCTCTTTTCTATATGAAACAAGCTGGAACAGGAGCATTTAGGTCAATAAGGACATCGTTTCTGTAGGGTTTAAGTTAAAATTTTCCTTAGCCATGTAACTGAGCAATGTAATTGTTTTACGTTGATGCTTAGAATGAGAAATAAATAAATAGTTGCATGAAACTTGGATAAACTTATATATATATATATATATATATATATATATATATATATATATATATATATATATATATATATATATGTATATATATAATGTAATGTAATGTATGTATATATATAATGTAATGTAATGTATGTATATATATATAATGTATGTATATATATTATATAATGTAATATATATATATATATATATATATATATATATATATATATATATGTATATGTGTGTATACATATGTGCGGGCCGCGGTAGCCTAGGGGGTAGAGCGTAGGACTACTGACCGAAGGGTCCCGGGTTCGATTCCCGGGCAAGCTACTCTGGGCACCTGGAGCTCCACCTAAGCTATGCGCTTTTTCGGGTACCAGATCTTCCTGGGAAACCATAACCGATACAGGGAAAGGAACTGCCCCCCCTACCCTGACGTGTGAGTTTCACAAGCCGTATAGGGCTAAGTACTGGGTGAACTCTACCATCACCTAGCAAACCGACGTTAGGGTTTGTTTATGGTAAATGTATGTCCACCGTTTCTGATTTCATGTCCCAAACAGCTGACGAGCATGAATTACAGCCATATTACAGCCACTAGGTGCAAAAACTGGAACATGAACCTACGCATGCTGCATCAGCAGATAATATGTCACCAAAAGCTACTGGAATAAAACTTCTCCTTGAAGGCACGTGGAAGAAGGGCGAACTATTTTAAATGGCCAATTGAGCAAAAGAATATATTTGTATGTGCTAGGACTGCTTAAAATATTCGAAACGCCAAACACCGCTAATTTTATAATGCTCAATATTTGGTTCCAATGAATTGAAATGTTCTTATTCATTATTGACACTAAAGCCATAAGGAAAAAATATGCGTGTTTAAACAACGAATGAGATAATTACAAAGATAAAACTGAAGCTAAGCATCAATATATAGTTGATAATAAATTAATATATACATTTAAACGATGGAAAATTGAAATATACATTAAATCAAATGAATAAATACTATGACGCATTAGTCGAAAGTTTTTAGATTGCGCACTGAGAATATATGAAATTTACTGTCCTTTTTTCGTTACGATTATGATGCTATGAAACAACGTTTTATTTTTTGTATCCAGTTAAAAAATGCATTTTTGCATTCATGCGTAATCAATCGCTGGTCAAAACATTTTCTATACAATCAAGCAGGGATTTCAGTGCATGAAGTGCATTATACAATACACACAGTGTATATGTAGAAATCTAAGAACGTCAACTGTTGACGAATATAAACGATAGCGGAAATCTTCGGTTATTCAACTTTTCGGGAACGGAATGGAAATAGCTTCTGAACGACCATCTCATAATTTCCTCCCACCACCTTAAGGCCCCTCTCCCAAGAAGGCTGTACCATTAATTAAGAAGGTGACCGCAAAGAAACATTTTCAAGCGGACAATGTAGGTAATGTAAAGACTTCTTCTAGAGATCAATGCGTGTATTTCAAAATTGTATATAATGTGCAAAACATTTACCATTGATGCCCCCCACCCCCAAGGTTACTCAAAATCCAATGCCAAAACGCCTCCTTTCGCTCTCTCATTCCTTTGCCCCATGACCAAAATAACATATCGAGCGGGGATCGAGATAGTGCGCTGGCTATCGAATCGGCTTCCCACCCAGAGGGCCCGGGTTCCCGACGACATCGAATATTTATCAGTGGTATCTCGATCTCTACTTCAGGTGCTTTGTGAAGAGCACTTTGAGTGAGTACGCCGTCCGTCAGATGGGACGTTAAGTTCCAGACCCCTTGGAGCCTTTCTTTAAGAGTAGACTAATGCCGACGCCTGGTTTCTCTCAACCCTTCATCCTTTCCTGTATATCCCTAATGGCGCAAATGACCTAGCCGCCTCCCCTGAATACAACTAATGTAAGGTAAAGCTTGAAAATTTACCTGAAGATGGTACTATGCATTGAAACCCGGGTCGTAAGATTAAAACATCAAAAGGAATTAATAAAGCCGTAATTTTTATTTCCGTAACGGATAAGTTCCGCGAAGTCAAGGCTGAAATATTATTTCCCTTCTTTAGTAAATTCATTTTAAAATCTAAGCATATTTTAATCAGGTATGAGCCCTTGATCTTTCACTAATGAACCCTTCTTGTGCCTGTCCAAATAAATTCAAAATGATGAAGTAGGTGACGCCAACTATGCGTATTATTCATGAGGAGACGCTTTCAGAGGTGACGGTAAAATAAATATTAAGAACGGAACAAGGCCGAAGTAAAGTCATTCGCTTTTAATGATTATTAATTCCCGGTGAAGGGAAAATTCGTGAAGCCAGTACCAGTTTTCCCAGTAGAAGCCTTACGCCGGATGTAATCGCTGAACTTGCTCTTCTCTCATATTCGCGAAAAACCCTCCGTCCCACACCATTACATTTACCAATCCTTCTGCTCACTCCACCTCCAACCCGATTCACGAAGCCATCCCGTTTCAAATCTCCCCTCGCACACTCCGGCACTTCCTTACTCTGCAATGATATCGAGGAAATGACATCACGAACCTACCTCTTTCCTAACGTGGTGAAGACCTACCCTTTCACGGCCACAGAAGTTGATAAAATTCTAACTACAGGAGTGCAGTGCCGTTATACGAAATGGAGTGGAGAAGGATAAGTGGAAACGTCAAACGTTAAATGGATAGCGACGTGAGAAGATGATGAGGTAGAAAGCCTTCGCAAGGAAGCAAGATATAAGCAACGGTCTAGGAGAGTATCTAAGTGAGATGATCTTGTTTGTATCTCAGATCAGGATTCCCAACGATCCATGGCCTAAATTTGATATGGTATCACGAGCTACAATATTGTGCATAAAATAAAATGATTAATTTTGTTTAAAAAATGGTATCGTTATAGTCTTGACGGCGAAATTTTTGTTATTAAGAAGTTTGACAGGTAAAGAGCAGTCCGTGCAAAATGCTCTGAATCATATTATGACCTTATCTACCAAATTATTAGACAGGCCATTCTCAATGAACTTCTTTTTGTACTTGGCAAATGAATAAAATGGGCGGAATAATTTTATTTTTAAATTAATAATATTTATCCTTTCTCAAAATTTTAAAATATTAGCATTTTAATTCATAAATCTTCTCGAAATTATGGACAACTTAGTCTGTCGAGTTTCATATTTTCTACCAAAGAGTCTCTTCGATGTCATAATTTTAAAATTTTACATGATTTCCAACTTTTTACCGAGAAAATATCATAAAATTATTTTTTTCTTGTGAAAATGGCCCTCTCTGTGTTTTTCTTCATTTTTACCCGATACAACACGGCCAAAACAGTCAAAATAATGCTATGGCTAGTCATATAAAAGAGGAAATATTATATTCAGTCATAATGAAATAAGGACAATTTGCACTTTTCCACAGTTTATTTAACGTACGACGCGTTTCAACTCACAGAGTCATCATCAGGTACAAGATGATGACTCTGTGAGTTGAAACGCGTCGTACGTTAAATAAACTGTGGAAAAGTGCAAATTGTCCTTATTTCACTATGATGAACTTCCACGACCTCAAGCCTGAATCTGTTGAACATATTCAGTCATGTTAATACAATATATTTCGCTTGATTTGCACAATTACTGGCAAATTATTTTCAAGGATAATATACAGAAAAAATTCTTAATGGATAATATGAGAAAGTTAATAATTAAGAACACACATCACAACAAATAGAAAAGAACAATTCCACAAACATGAATCATCTTTACAAATGTGAAAGGGTATTTTCACAGCTATTTTGCTCCTATCTCATCATTGGAAGTTTATGATAGTTCAGTAGTAGTATTTCGACGAGATCGTCGGCCAATGACTGAAACGACAGGGACGCTTTTACAAGACGACGATGATGGTAAGAACCTCGATTGATTTGCATTCATGATAATACTAAGAGTTAATCAAATACAACAGCTAAGTGAGCAAAACAAGTTCGTGGAGAGCGAAATTTCGTAATTTTAGTAGTCAGAGACATGTTCCAGGTTAGCAGACATTTATGTTTTTACTTGGAATAAAATAATAATATTTCAGTAGAAAGATAATTAAAATGAATAATCAACGAAAAGCCATTCAAAGTGATAGTTACTTATATAATATTAATTCAAAGAAGATATTAAATGATAATAAATATATCTCCTTAACAAAGTAAATACTATCTGTTACCCTAAATTGCAGAACTCGCAATTTCAAATAAGGGACCTGGTTTGCAGCTTCTAAAATATTATTTTTAACAAACAATGTACCAAGTAGTCATAATATGCATGTTTGAATTAATATAATTCTAATCGCAGAAAAATGTTGTCCTAACGGCCAGTAAATTTAAAATCTTTGCTATTTTTTCACCAAGAAGATTTTCGTAAGACCAGTGAATGGAATACAGTAAATAAACATATCTTAGTCATACCTGGAAGTATCCCATCAAATATTATCCATGGCTGAATCTAGATGATCAGCAATTTAAGATATAGAATTGCAGTTAAGAAATATGCAAAAAAAATTGCAATGCAATTGCAAAAAAAATTTGGCACGCGCAAACCTTTAGTTAATGAGATACATGACTTAAATTAAGAAAAAAAATTGTAACTATAACGGACCCGTCGACAAGACATGTCTAAAAGAAAAGAGAACAGGACAGACCGGAGACATTTAACTTCCTACACACTCTTGCTTGCTTGGTAAAAACATAAATACGTCTCTTTAAGTTAAGGGATTTCTTTTTAATTTAGTAAATTAATTGAAATTATATCATTTAGTATTTAAAAAAATATTACTGATAAACGAAGAATATATACCAAGGGAAGATTTTTTTTATTTTTAAGCTTAAGGGGAAATCTTTAAACTTTTTCCATTTAAATGATTACACTCACCCCAAGAAAACAGACCAAATAACCAAGGAAATGGTCCCGGGTTAAAATCCTTAGCATGTTCTGCTCTGTAAGTGGAAAATCTGACCTTTGGAGTGGCCACTGATATGAGAAATGCCCAAGCGTTATCGCTATGACCTCGATGGATTAATTATCCTCAATTGCCGATCTTTAAATGTCTAGCTGTGAAATCAAGATTACAGTTTTCGCGTCACTAACAAAAATCATTGGAGCTGCATCACAATATCTCTTACGGTAAACTTACTGCGGAGGAATACAGCGAAAGGGGTAGCGATATTGATCTTCAGCAAAAAATATCTCTGATTCCCTTGCCGGAAAATACTGGAGTGGAAATTCCTTCTCAATCAACAGCATTTCCGAAAAAAAATTTTAACTTTGGGTGGATTATTGAAAAATCGGCCAGATTGAAGGCGGTATGACTCGGAGAGGAACGAATACAAAGGAAGGATGAATATCATGTCAGCGGATTTCTATTATTTGCATTGCAGCTATTACAAGCGATTTAACACCAGGCATATTTCCCATCCAAATGACGCAATCTCATATTTTACGCAAAACTTGAGGAGAGGAAATGGCGTGCTTACGCCTATCGAGCGAACGCAGATTCGCTGGGAGCGCGAGAGAAAGGAAAATCCTCTCCTCTTCCCCTTCCCAAGGCGTCTCTTCCCCTCTCCCTTTCCTCACCCCTGGCGCTCAGTCCATCCCCCCAGCTTCCCTTTCACGCATATTTGTACTTTATTCAAAATTCCCACTGTTTTTGGCTTGTCAGTCTGCCTATCGGGGTGAGGTAAACACCCCGAGTCGAAAGAAAAGGGGTGGAATGGAATTGTTCAGAATTTTTTGAAATGTTCTGTACGATATTATTATCATTTCGGAAATCTGCCATACAAATAATGGTTCTAGAAGGCTCCCAAAACCTAATTCATATCTCCCTGAATTTATTAAGTATGTTTGCACCAAATTATGTGTATTTCTCCCCCCTATTTTGTTTTTCATTTCATATTTTGTACCTCCACATTCAAAAGTCAAGCACAAAGATGATAAGAGGGCTCTTATCCCTGGATATAATGACATAGTGATTTCTATAAGAAGGCTTAATGATCTTGTATATCAATCCTTCTACATTTTAAAATTCTCCCTCTCTAATTTTATTCATTATTTTAAGTGAATTTCCAATCCAAAGTTAAGTGTGTGCTGTTAAATTTATGCGTATCAATATCTCTTTAATTTCAGTTCTAATTGGATGCGCATGAATGATCCCTGAAATTTATTCTTTTTTGCCCTAATTAATCAAAATATTTCCACTGGAAACCTACGCTTCTTCGCTGACGCCAGGGAAGCTAGTATATGCCCAGCAGGGCACCATCGGAAGCCATCTAGTCAACTTTCCGTAAGAGGATTCTTGAACAGAAGAGTAACGAACCTTTTCTGAAGCGATTGAACGGTGAAGATAAAAAACTCAAGACACTAAAAATGGAAGCGCTGGCGAAATTAAGGATACTCACTATGGTTTGCAACCATAATACCACTTGCGCATTACCAATGAAAATATGTATTATCGAAACATCTATTATTAGGTAATATTTGAAATGTCATTCAAAATCCGTTTCAATATAATATTGCTGTGAGAAATAAAATGTGCAGTAGCCTGGAATGTACGACTGAATGACTCTAAAACTAGCAAATAAACGGATTCCCATAGTTATTTCCACGTTATCTCTCACCAACCTCTCAAAATTACTGTTAATTTGAAGTTAATGGAAAAACTGTATCAATCAAGAGTTGGGATGAATTGTATTTTGAAAAAAGTAGCCGTTTAATGGTAAATATGATATTCGTAGTTAAATTGAGTTCACACTATCTTAAAAGCATGAATAAGAATGCTAAATGTCAGGATATTGAAAATAAATGAGAGAACACTTTCATCAGAGTTGACAAACTGTCAAAATATTCTACGAGTGAGGCAGTCACAGAAATAGATACACAGATTACATCCTAAAATTTCGTTGTTTCGTTGGTACCACCTCCAATCCGTTTGAGAAGACTATTATTTGTCCCTTATATTTCTCTTCAAACGTAAATAAATATTTTGCCTCCATAATTAAAGACTAATGTCTGCCTTTTTTCACTTATTTTCCTGGGAAAATGATACGGAGAGGGAATATAAGGATGCTTCCCCAGTTTCACCATTTCCCTCATCCCATCTCCAATTAATTTCCTCTGAAAGCACCAATACATTAAGATGAACCGCTCCAGATAAAAAACACACCTTTTAACAACTACACTTCTTCGCCTCTCCCCATCCCTTTACCCTCAGGTCCCCAACCCTAAGCCTACCCCTATATGTGAAGAAACTTTGCCTCCATAAATTTCCCTCCTACACGTTTGTTTCCATGGAATTTTTCCTTTCGTCCTTCCCCTTGATCTCCTATTTTTCCTCCACTCTCTGTCTTTTATTTCTCATGGTTCCATCTCACTTCACACCTCTTTTCCCAAACTCTTCACACCACCTCTGCCACCCAAACTCCTCAACCCCCCCGACCTTTATTCGATTTTATGGGATCCCGCGAGCTTCACAAGAGCTTTGCCCCATCTCCTTTCTCCCTACCACCGCTGCTCCCTTCTCATTGAAACTTAATGATCATAAGTTCACGCTAGACATCACCCCGCCAGCACCCTCACCCTACTCATTCCCACCATGAACTCTCACCCCTCCTACTTCTCTCCCTCCCACTCCCTCCTCTGCCCCCCTCCGCTCACACTGCCCGAGCCAACACTCCACGCGTTTCGAATCGCTTTACTCGACCCCCACCCCCTTCTTTCCTATCAGAAACCCTATTTATTGTACGTGCGCAAGTCGGGGCAAAAAAACATTCACGCACATATATATTTTAGAACTTCTTCCTCATCCTTTTTCTTATCCATAAAAGATAATGAAGCTTTCGAAACTAGTACGTGGTCGGGGCAGTTAATCAGGGTAAGTAAAAAATAAGCTTTAAATAAATTGATTGCAAGCCCCCGAATCTTTGTGCTCCTTTGGTGGTTTTTAATGGTTGCTAGAAGTGGATTTTGGATTCCCCCCATCGCGTAAAACAAGGGTCCGGTAATAAATTTGAAACTTTGCAAAAAACGTAAAGACTAGAAAGTTAATTTATGAAGGTGACCTAAAGAAGAAAACGTTCAGTCGACTTTCAGTACTTGTAGCCAACGGTCTAATTTTGCGCACATTTGAAAATATAAGCAATGGGTTTTTTTTTAATAATTCCTTTTAGGCAGAGTCACAAATTATTAATGATTGAGAAAGTTTCAAATTAGGAGAATAATTCACGTGCCGCATTCTCCCATTGAAGAGCAACTATTATTTTCTTCACGACTGACGTTTAAATAGCATGGTGTAGTTAATGTATAGCCTCTTAGCTTTAAGTTATCTTCTTCTTTTTTGCTGTAAAATTATCGGTGGAAAAAAACCTTCCATTGTAATCAATCACGTATTTTTAAATCTAGATCGGAACATGATGACAAGAATTGTCTAAAACAAAAAATTTATTTCAACATCATCATTGTATTTCATTTTTCATGCAAAAGCTATGCATTATTCTAATGCCTACCAACATTTTAATGCACGAAGGATAATTTATGCATCTTTATTCATAGCAAATGATTTGTGCCTAGTTCCAAGTAACTGTGACTTTAACGCACCAAATGAGTATCGTCATCAAAAACGCAGGCTTACACACAAAACGTGGGAGAAATATGTACGTGCCCGTTAAATTTTACTGCGGTCCGACGTAGATTTAAAAACAGTTGAAATGCTTGCACAATTTAAAATTTAAAACGATTAGGAAAGAGGGAATAGCGCCAAAGTGGAATCGTGAAGGTTTGAATTGAGTAAAAAGAAAGGAGAATCAACAAATTTAATAAATAAATGAAGGTCGGGAAATGAAAATTGTTGGGGAAAGGTGTTTGGAGCTTAAGAAAGGAGTAGAAACAAATATCTTATTTTCTTCCCTCTTCCTCGCTTATCTAACGTTCCCCCTCCATCACATTCTTCAATTCCATCATCTATCAAATTATTCTGCATCCACCATTCCTTTATCCTTTGGATTGCTCCCAAATATCCTCTCTCCTAGGCATCCATGCCTAATACCTCTTCGTTTTTTTACCGAGTTTTTGCCAAGTTTTCCGATAATTCTGGAACATCTTGATTCGTTGTCTATTTGTCTTGGAATACCCATTCTTGATAAATCTTTTGAATCTTTCACTCTTATAAAGCCGATTCATGTCATTGTTGACGCATAAAATCTTATTTTCAATTAATGAAATTCTAGACAGCATTATTTACCTGAGACAACATTTAACCATTGTAATATTACTTAGATTATAATTCCTTTGACTGCCATACATTTTGCATTAAATTAAAAATAATTAAAAGCAGCAATATGAAAAATACGTAGGACTCCCTTGTAACTTTTAACATAAATAACGTATATAGCAACAAATAATGTATTTTCCTGCAAATATCTTCAAATACCATTCCACTTCGTCATTTCTTTTGACTTGAATGTCCGTTTTTTCATCATATGATGGCTTATCAATTGTTTCCGCGAAAATGATAATGGCAATCAATCTTTGCAGGATTAGTCTTTGGAGTAAGTGAATACGTGGATCTCTCGAGCTCATTTTAAGGAAACAGCGTAATTAATGTAAAAAATTCATGTGAATCAGAAATGTTTGATCGATTTTTCGTTCTCCTAGCTAACACATTTTAGTCGTGAGAGTATTATTCATGCCCTCTAATATATGCAGTTCTTATTTTGTACCATTGGTCTTTGGATAAAAAACTAAGCTATTACCGTAGTAGCTCTGATGTTGATAAATATGAGATAAGGAATAGTAACAAGTTTTAATCATGTTGCAGTGGAGTTCAAAAAAATTAAATGAAGGCACACTTTGTTTCAAAGAGTGAGATGGACGACATTAATGGTTCCAGAATAGATTCATTGCCACGAGAAAAAAGAAGCAAAGGCAATCAGGTAATAAATTGGATTTATGAGGGGAGAAATTCTACTGGGAAGATCTGTCTCAGTAGGCATGGCGAGGGTGAAGATCTCAAACTTTTAAGAGAGGTATTTCTTTTCCAGAATAACACTGCAGGCTAGTGAAAGAAGGAATTACAATGTACGTATCACTTGCTTCTTTGGGGAGGACAATTTACACCAGTCTTATACTTTCCCATGTGAACTCATTTCACCGAATAACACAAACACATGATAACTTATAGAGCCATACATCCAAGAAAAGGACAAACTTGAAGGTACCTGGCTTATCTGAGTCAAAAGGAAAGTAGGAAGTTTTCCTCGGGAAAGTTCTAGTATAACATATTTCTTCCGTTTTTCATGCTATTCTCTGAAAACTCATCCCCGCCTTCGCATTTAAACCACTCGGAAAAGTTGTAACACTTATCTGGTCTGTTATTACGTTGACTGAGGTTATGAATGTCCACGGAATTTCCTTTAAAACTTACGTCTCCATACCTTCACGAAGATTTCATTGGAGAAAAACTAAAAATATCTTCAAAAGATCTTTTGTGGGGAATCCTATCTCTGCTTCGAAGATTTAAAACAGCTTTACTTTCTAGCACAATGGATGAATATAACGTGTACCAGAAAGAATGGCATGATAAAATAAGAGGAACTCTAATCAAAAGGTATAGCAACAGTAATTTCCGAAGCCACACACAATAATACCAATTTTTCATTTTAAGTATTTGGATTTGAATCAGCTATAAGATTGAGGTCAGGGTAGAAAATATGTGGAGCGAAAACGAAGTAGTCGATCTTGAAAAATGTATACATATTTCTTGAACTAAATTTGATATTTCCCAATTAGTTTGGTTAGTTGTAATATTATTCCGCTATTGTAAAAAATGTTCATACTATATCATATTCTGTACTGGATGCTTATTAAAATTTCCTCATTGATTTTCAAAATCAAACTTTTCTTTATTGAAATTTTATAAATAAAATTAGGCATTTGAAAACTATTAGGATATGAAAGAGTGAATTCTCTTTAAACAGAGGAATATTAATTGAATTGAAATTGAGAGATTAAAGACAAATTGTTTTACTCCAGCTAAGCAAATCCTTTGGATTCAGGCAAAGAAATTTACATTTCCTCATAATGCATACCGGAAAGGGCATCGAATATACCTTCGCGTTCAATTCTGCCTTCTGTGGTCGGGTCTCCCCTGATTCTTCTATTGCCTCACCCCATGGCTCTAAAGGGAACCAAATTGCAGCTGTAATCACCAATGCCTTGAAGCAAACCACACATACTTGTAGACTAAAAGCTAGAAACCTCGTAACCGAGTTTCTAGTTCTCGGTAAGAATAATAGTAAAATTAACTTCAAGGATCTCATGAATCATCTTTCAAATACCTTTAGATCAGTTTAAGTTTAAATTACAATGCACTGATACACCAAAGCTATTGCCTCAAATATTCAATAACAAGTTCGATTATTCAAATACTTTTTATTTACTGCTCAATATAGTGTCAAACTGAACAACTTGCAACAAATGCGCCAACATTCCAACATACATTAAAGCTAATAAAGAGCATTTGGAAAGATTTTGAAACATCTTAGGAAAGGGGAATTTTAAATAAATCTCATTAATACTCATTGAATACTCTCTCATTGAAAACATTTCAAATTCAATGATCTAACTAATTTTTCTCTCCAAAAAAGAGAAATGACAACGGCATGACATTGTTACCTGTTATGAATGGCCGAGAAAGGTTAAAGGAATATCCAATACAGAAATTGAAAAAGAGTCTACGTAAAACATTTTAATAATTCTCATTCATTAATAATAAACAGTATATTCTCAACAATACATGGCCGGAATTCACCCTCCCCAGGGGAAAGCAAATTATGAATTTCATACAAGTCCTAATAATTTAGTATTTATAACCATACGAGCGCATCCTTCGACAAAAGCTCGGAAAAAGCCAATAAAGCGGTGCTTCAAACGAGCCGCCTCGAAGCCATTGTTCCCTCCCGCGGGTCTGCCCGAACAGAGCACCGAAATCAAGAAACAGCTTGGATGGAACTCAGAGCTAGGTCTCACTATTGGCATTTGCTCATTGATTCCGCTCTTTCATTTGCAACTCCCAAGTCCTCCACTTTTATCCACTTAGAATCGAGGCAACTGTCGCAGAAATCGGGTTCTCAACGATTCCAGGTTGATGCTACTTCAAAACCGGAGGACTTCTCCTTTCATCTTGCTAGTGGCTCAGTATCCGCGCGCTCCTTTAAATGACCTATTAAAAGCCACTCTTCCACCCTATCTTTTGTGTTTATTCACTGACATGCCTCTCTCTCCCCCATTTGAGATGCCAAGTCCCTTTACGCTCTCCCCCCATCGCCTTCCAACCCCGCCCGCCGACCCAAGCGTTCGTTCCTCCTCCTCGTCAATCCGCCACAGCCTTACACTCCCCTTCTGACTCCAAGCAGAGCCGACATCGCCATATCCACCACCCCCTCTTAAACCAACATTTCTTCACACCCTATCCAGCACTACTCCCCGGCTGTCGAGAGCTTCCTATCGCATTATTTATTGGCGCAAAACAAAGAACAACCCTCTCGCTCCCGCATCTACCCCCTCCGTCCTCGCAACCCCCCCCCCCCTGCACCCCGCTCAACCTCCACTTCCCATCCGTGCCAGGAATTTGCCCGCCGACAGTCTCGCCTCCAATTCCTTCCTTTCTCTTTTTCCTCTTCCTGTACACCTGCTTTCCGCCCATTTCTCAGCACCCTCACCATCCTCCTCAATTTACCCTCTCCCTCTCTGTCTCCCAATCCCACCCTCTTTCTCCCCATGCCCTCCCATCTCCCAAAAATGCTATTGCACCCTGCTCCTCCCCATTCCGTCCTTCCCTCCCCACTACACCACGCCCTCTTTCTCAGCACTCATCGCCCTTTCCCCGTTCCAACCGCGGGTGATATCTCCTTTCCTTTTCCCTTCTCATTTTAAATTGATCGCACCACAATTTGTCCTGGGCCTTCTCGTCAACAGTGATGAACGCTTATGAGACGACGGTGTCGGAGTTGCGAAATGAGTCTGATAAGCGATGCTCCAGCCAAGTGCTCGCAAACCTTCTCTAAGACGCTATTGCACTGGCACCCTTTCCCTGTCTGGATTCATCAGGCCCTTGTTAAATTAAAATCCGCGGTGGGGGAGTTGAGCCTTCGCTCAGACAGGTTAATACGAGCATCAAAACGCCATTTGTAACCAGGTGAAACTAGAGAGCTACGCATCTTTAATTGCATTTTTACGAAATCACATTTAATTTAATCTTTTTTCCATTACATGATTAATATTAAGGGAAAAATGAATAAATAATTAAGGACTTCATTGAAATCGATGCGGATACTGACGCTTTCTTCTGGACATTATCATAGTCTTGCCAAGTTTTCCAGGACAGGAATCTCAATTGTTATGATTTTGTATTTTAAACTTTGACTTTCAAATTTCTAATATGGATGGATGGAAGTCTTATTACGACGAGAAATATTTTTTCATTCCACACCAATGTTTTATGGGAATTTGAAACTTCGTGGCTCGACTATTTTCTTTCGAAATTTCAAACCCGTATACTTTAGAAATCAAGAAATATTACAATGGCCTTCACTGCTTCGTTGCAGTCCCACTGCATGTACTCTTTCTACAAAAGAGTTAACTTGACGAGTTAATTCGTTTGCCAATGAAAAAGGGGCAAGTTTTTCTGGAATCCTCAAGCTATCTCATGCCAATACTGAACAATATTTGGCATAACACTCCCAAAGAGAACAGCATCAATCACATTTCGATACCAAAGGGCATATACTATGCAGTATCCTAATAGAGTATTCAAAAATACGGCAAATAGTGGTAGAGTATAAGTTGGCACCTCTTGCAGGCAATTTCATGTAAAATATTAAAGCATTAGGGAATCAATTTCCTCTTTAAATTGGTTCCATATAGAAACTGGTAAAGGCAGTGTCCAAGGAAGTGCAAGCCACCACCCTAAACTAACATTATACAATAACTGTTAGACTCTGAATAAGTTAGAAATCAATCAGTCGCTTAGTACTCTCTGAGAAAGGAAAGGTATTGTTTTAGTTTAGAAGACTAGTTTTAGTTTTAGGAGTTTATTTTCTACGCTATAAGTTATAAACCGTTTATCCAATAAAGCATTAAAGACGTCCCGAATTTGGAAGTTTTCAATTGAACAGATGGAAGCATCGGGACTCCCGAAGTGTCCATCAGCTCAAGCCTTCGCAATGCTTCCATCGGCTCGAGTCTTTAATGTGTATGTAGGTCGCAGTTTTAGGTATTTAAAATAGGTGCTTGAATAATTGATTTTCAACAAAATCTACTTTCGTTGGCAGTACACTCGAGAGGTCTAATGCCTAACTTCATTCCTCACCATAGCCCAAGTCTAATAACAGGCACAACACCCTAAACCGAGTGTGACTGGACCCTGCGAACTTTTACGGATTGCCAAACTGTTTCGTCACCAAACTGACTACCACACATACCTTACTTTGGATTCGGGTATTATTTTAAAGAAAAATTTCGTAATTCGAAAGGAAACTTTTTCTGAGCTTGAAGTTCACCCTTGAGGAATGACAAAGGAAGAACTGAAAATAGATCAGTGATACATGGTGAAACTAGGTGAACGCACACCCCATTCGATTATCGAGAATGAACAATGTACCTGGCACGAAGGCAGATCCTCTTTCTCAGCGCTCCATAGAGTTCTCTCCTGTCAAGCGTCTTCGACATCAAATACGAGTCTCCCATTCAATGCACCGCTATTGCGCCCTCTCTCTCACACACACTATTTCTCACTTTCATGAAGATGGCAGGGAGAAAGGCGTTTGAGAAATTTTATGTCATTTCGCCGTTAATATCAAGTACCTATAACACAGTGAATATTTTCAGCTACCATTCAAATAGTACGTACCTACTAAGTCAAATATTGCTTATGATATTGTAAGCACAGCCGGATAGTTAATCGTTTTCAAACGGAATAAGTTAGAAAAATAGCTCAACACATGATCGAATAAGCTACATCAAGCATTTAAAAGTGAGTTCCACATGAGCAATCCTACTTCTCTATTTTCACTAAATATTCGTAAGAGTAAATTTATCCTCAATTGCCACAAAGGAAGCAAAAATGAAAGTCTACATCGAAACTGAATATTTCAAACTTTAAATTATTATCCCATCGATTCTATAAATTAATGTTTGTTATAACATTTGAATGAAATATATAACGTAATTATAATCACTCTCTAATTGTAATAATTACATTTTGCAATGAATTATTACAAATTATTTAAAATCATATTGCTTAAAAAGTAAAGGAATTAGTAATATTGCTAAGTATTTACCATATCTAGCGTTGTAAAGAAAATTATCAATTTGGTCCCATTTTTAATTAATGAAAGATCTAATTCTCTATGCTTAAAAACGACGGTTTCAAGTAATGTTTTTAAATAGCCATTTATTTAGAATAAAATTATATTTTTATTTTCATAGGAAGCGTAACTCCTACATCTTTTGAGAACGATACGATTAAGAAGTTACGTGAAAACTGGAGTTTGTCTTGATAAAATTATGCACTGCAAATGAATTACACTTAACGCCATATGAATGGTAAATATTTGCTCTAGGTCTCAGAAAAAAATTGCATTGAACAATTCGTGCATCTTGGATGCAAAAATAAAGTAGAAGGGCATATCAAGTAATTCAATAAAATAGTGTGGAATGGTATTAGTATAAATTGACGCAAGTCCTAGATACGTCCATTAGATAATTACAAAAAGCAATTCTCTGAAAATCCCGATAAATTTTCTTCTCTTTGCGAAATGTACCAACCACACATATTATTATTCATAATTAATTAAGTCAAATGAAGCAAAAAAATATCATAAAAACACACCGTATTGGTGTAGCCATGAATATTTACATTGGGATGTCCTAATACGGTGGCCAATTTACCTATAAAGGGGTTTTTTAATGAGTTTATAAGACATCCATAGGTTTATCCATCCCTTCATATTCTTCTCCTCGTAATCTTAACAGCTCTGCACATACCATCTAAAAGGCGGGGTCTTTCAAATGAACGCGAAGGAATTTATTCATTTTAGCAAATGTTTGCCTCGTTACTCAAGCAGAGTAAGCTTTGAGAGGGAAAGTGAGTGCACACCTACTGTCTTTGTCTTCTGTAATGGATAGGCTAACATTTCCTCTGGATGTTTCGAGGTGCTCTGCTAAAATATTTACCAAAGCACTTGCATAGCTACTGCCTTTCATCTAGGTGACTTGCCTGAGGCTAATTGATGGCTATGGGAACGGAAATTCGTCAGAAGGAAGGAAGGAAGCATAGGAGCAAATCTTGTGCCTCACGCTGCCTACACTGCTGGTGCAGTGTGAACTATCATTTTCGGAAATATCCACAAGTGTCGATACGTAAGCAGATATTTATCATTTGTAATTTTCAAGGATCCATGGCTAATCCTATTCCCCATGTATAAATTCCTTCTCTGTACTACTCCTGCCCTCCCACCTTGTCATTTATTTGCTAGGCATCCACTAAGTACCACGTCAAGTATGCGGCAAATGAAACGAGACCAAACATTTCTTTTCAAAACTGAGAATATGAATGTGTTAGAACTCAACGGATAAATAAATACAGCTTGATATTTTGGTTAACCCTTGCAAGAGAGGGATGCTTATGAACGCCTTGCCACGTAAATTTATTCTACCCATTCGACCAACTGAATTACGGTCGCAGAAACCAACATATTCGTTAAAAATATTAGTAATTGAGACGAAAGACGAAGCGACATATTGTTACAGCATCAAATTGCTGTTGTTGCATGCACATTAAGATATCTACAATAAATATAATTAATTTTTACCGACTGCTCGTGTTGTGCAGAGAAAGGAATACTTATGCGTCCACTACGCTGCATATATCAACCATGAATGATGGAAAATAGAAGGGCCATCATCAACATCAGTATTTTAATCTACATATTGGTTTACTACAGCCCTCCATTGTAGCCCATCGTTGTAGATTCCCGTACACCCTGGCAGTTGTTCTGCTTTATGTTCGTCATAAATTTGTTCCATGTACTTCTTTTTATCTTAGTCTTCCACGTAGGATTTTATCTCCAATGTTCCCTTCCATTATGTTTCTAACTTATCCATTGTCCCTGAAGGTATGTCCAATCATTTAGCTATTTTCCGTAGAGTACCCCATACGGTTTTTACCTCTTCTGGTCTTCTATATACTTACTCGTTCCTCACTTTTGGGTCCATTTGATACTCAGAATTCATATTCAGCAAGTTTCAAAGGATTCTCCTATTAGATGGTACACGTACCCAGTGTTCCATGTACGAGGGTCATCCGGAAAGTAGTACCCGTTCGTGAAATAAAGACACAAAAGTAAATATTAACAAACATAAAAAATTTTATTTGAAAGAGGATACTTTAAACTACTTCTCAACATAATCTCCAAGCAAATTAAGGCATTTGTCATAACGTGTGACAAGTTTCTGTATTCCTGCTGCATAGTCCTTCGCCGCCAGCTCATTGAGATACGCGAGGGACCCATCTTGCACAAATTTTTGCATAATGCAGATGGTGTTTAACAATTTCATGAACAATTGTTCGAGAAACATTGGGAAAATGCTCACAGATGTCATCAATTGTGACGCGCCGATCGTTCCTCACGAATTCGTCAACTGAGCTCACCAGTTGGTCTGTAATGACAGACGGTCTCTCCGAACGCTCATCGTCGTGTGTGTTCCCCCTCCCCATGTTGAAGTTGCGACACCACCGCCGAACAGACGACTCGTCCATTACATTGTCTCCATACACCTCCTTTAATTGGCGATGAATATCACATGGGCGAACGTTTCTTGCATTGAGGAATTTAATCACTGCCCTCACTTCACAACTGGCGGCGTTCTCAATTTTTTTAAACATTGTAAACAATCACAGAAACAACACAGGCAATGCTAGCGTCACGCAACTTGGCTCAGAGAAGGCAGACAAGCCACTGAAGCTATCTGACCTCGTCCAGCGGCTACTCGCGTCGTCAGCACTTCATGCGGCACGAACGGGTACTACTTTCCGGATGACCCTCGTATCTGATCCGTAGAGTACCATGCTGCATACGAGCTTCTTTCTTGTTTACAGCCTCGGGTTCTTTGAACATATTCATTGCCTCTACTTCATGAACGTACTCTTATCTTGAGCTAGTTTCCGCTTGATGCCCGTCGAAATTCTTCCATCAAAAACTAAAATGCCGCCCAGGTAGATTTCACTTGATCAAGTATTTACTCTTAAGTTCTGCTGTATTCATATGTGCACAACTTCTCTCTTCCACACACAAAGATTTCAGCTTTCTCCTTGTTGATGTTCATATTATTCCTGAATCACTTGGACCAGAGCATTCAGTGCTTTGCATGTCCTCTCCCGTTTCTGCAACTACTGTAATGTCCTCTGCGAACCGGAGCATGTCACTCTCTTCGCCATTCATCTTGACTCCTTTGATTCCCAATTTTCGAGCTTTTTTATTCTCTTCCAGATATAAGTTTATTGTGCTGGTGGTAGGTTGCATCCTTTCCTGACTACTTAGTTTATTTTGGCTTATATTTTCCCTCCGTTTTAAGTTGCTTGATTGTTACCCCATTCTTGAGGAGTTTCTTCTTGTCACTTTAGCCCATTCTAAAGACTCCTATTAGTTAGCAAATCTAGTTCCAAATTATACTTTCTCCAGCTCCACAAATACCACATATAATGGCTTGTTTACGAGTATCATTTTTACGGCCAGTGCCTTCGTGCTGAATATTGCCTCTCTGGTTCCTCGATTTTTTCTGAATCCCGATTGGGTTTCCATGAGGCTTTCTATTTTTCGTTGTTTCTTTGTATCCAAGTAATCATTATTGATGAGAAAGACATTACACTCAATGTTCAGTTTTTTTACATTTATCTCTTCTCGATTTCTTCGATATTCCAATCGTCAAACTCTATTCAAAGTCCTCCGATAGCTTTCCGCTGCCGTAGCTTTGTTTGATTTTTCCAAAGAGGGTATCCTTCGCTTTGACCCCAGTGCCTTTATTATTCATCTGTTTATTTTGCCAACTCCTGGTAGCCTGTTGTCCTCAGCTTTTTCACGACTCGGTTGAATTTGCTTCTCAGTATTTCCGAGTCGCGTTCATCTTCTTCTCTCACGATTTCTTCTGTCATTTAGTCACCTTCGAGTGGATTGGACCCTTACGAGAGTTCCTCGATTTATTCCTTCTATCTTTTCCCAATGCTTTCATCTTCAATAGTATCTTTCCATTTGCTTTATGAGACAATATCTTATTTTGTTTATTTCTTTCTCTGAATTTTCTCTTTACCAGTCTATAAGAGTTTCGTTGTTTCCCTCCCTTGTGTTGTCATTGGTTCCCGGGCAGGTTCCACCCAATCTTCCCCGACCTTATGCTCTCAAACACGGTTCCACAACTTTTTATATGGGATTTCCTCAGTTTCATTTCATGGGTTCTTGCATTTTCTTCTTGTCTCTCAACAAGGTAACATATGTGAACTGTTATCCACGGCCGCTTATTTCACCACCTTACGAGTTGATAAATGAAAAAGAAAAACTTTGTTCCAATCCACCACTTTATTTCAGGTACGACTAGTTTCGACGCTATTTTATTAAAATGAACTTCCACAAAGTTGAGGCTGAAACTATTGAGATAAATACCTTACGAGTTGTTCATTTGCTGCTTCGGTTATTGTATTCTATATTTCCTTCCATCGTCCTTCTATCACAGCCTTCTTTATTTCTTATATTTTTCCGTCAATCGTGAGAGTAATAGTCAAGTTATTAAACAGTAAACTTCTCCATCGTTTGCTTTTCCTCCATTATCTTTATATTCCATCTGTGCTCCTAGGAATTTTCTTCAGATCCTTGTGTCGCAGTCAGCTTTCTATATTGACCTCGTTGCCATTGCTATTTATATCTGCGCCAAAGTGCTCCTGCTATGAAAAACTATTCCATAACAAATGGAATCACGTGGCAACCTCTTTGGATATGTAGTAAATTTACAAATTCATTTGAATTCATTTATTAGTTTTCACCGCAGAATCACAACATTGTCTCCAATTCCCTTAGAGTTACGTTCCGCGGCTTTTGTTTCGTCTAGTCTTATTTCAAAATTTCACATATATATGCGACAATTTGTATTCTCTCGTATGACTTACCACACAGGTTTTACCTATTTTACGCATAAAAACCATAAACCATAAACACAGTAATCAACCCGAAGGTCGGTTTAGTAGGTGATAGTAGAGATCACCCAGTACTAAGCCCTATACGGGGTGTGAAAATTCACACATCAGGGTAGGGGAGCCAGTTCCTTTCCCTGTGCCGGTTATAGTTTCCCAGGAAGACCTGGTACCCGAAAAATCACTTCCTTGGGTGGAGCTTCAGGTGCCCAGAGTGCCTTGCCCGGGAATCGAACCCGGGACCCTCCGGTCAGCAGTCCAACGCTCTACCCACTGGACTACCGCGACCCACACTTTTTTTTATGGTATGACTTCTGACTTACCACACAGGATTTCTTTGAATTTTTTTCGACTGAATTTTTTTAATTGAATCAATATCTACCCAGGTGGAATTTCTGCTTTCGTAACTAATGCTAAATGGTTCATAGTTCATATATAGGTGCCCATGAACAATTGCGAGGTTCATATTTTAATCATAAGTGTATGAAAGAAGGACAATTTCCCTCACTCACCCTTTTCATGAATTAATTTAGACACCATATCTTTCTTTCAATAAAGTGCTTACCTGTATACACGAAATTTCAATACACTAGCTGGACTCGTTCAATAGGATAGGAATCATACTTTTGCACATGTCATTATAGTTGACGTTCTCTACAAGTAATGAATATCTTAAAATTTAACGCTTTTAAAATGCCAAATCATTCCTCAGGACCGTGATTCAAACCCGGATCCCTAGATATCCAGTGAGTGCTTTTGCCAAAGGTAAAATCGAGGCTTTTTTAATGAAGCTCTTGTCTTCGTCAAAAGTTATAAACTGATTTTGATGCATTTTTGATTCCCGTGAATTTTAATCGGAAAGGATTATCTACAGGTAGTGGCGTGAGTAAACTCATTTTCAAAAATATGTAAAACGACGCTACGATGAACTTACGCTTTCCAAAGCGTCTTTGGTTATGTTTAGGTTCATAAGTTCTGGAAGTTATCGCAGTATATTATTAATGCTACATGGGGAAGGAATGGCGGCGCATACCTTTGTAAGAATCAAACATGCATGTTACTGGTACATGTAGCAAACAGTAATTTGAGGCAGTTAGTGTAAATGTTCTGAAAAATTCCCAGAAAAATAAGCAGCTTCAACTCAGTTGGCATAAGTCACAGGTATTTTGATTTTTCTGCAGTGGTCACTGTCTATCAAAGATAGAGATACCACCCAATTGGCTAAGGTCCGAAATATACAGACCTATCTGGACACTGCAACCAATTTTCACTTACCACCCTTTACTTCCCCTTCTTTCCTTCCTATCCTCCTGACCCGATGTCTAAAACTTCATCTCCACTATCCCTTCCTGTAGCAAAATTGTCTTCGTGCTCCTTACTTCAGATGTTGCTCCCAAGTCCTAAATCTCCAGAATTATCACCTTTACCACCCCTCCAAGTCCTTTCCTGCCCTCCACAAACGTTCCAGATAACTTCCTATGGGACCTCCTCTGCTTCCTTTCCTTTTCGCGCCAGTTCTCTAAGCGCTATCGTTCCTCTCCTTTCTTTCCCCCGCTCCTTATCTCTCCTGAGGATTCCCTTTCCTCCAGCTAGGGCCGCACGTAACTCTGGAAACGCCTCGGACGGATCCTCCAACCCCAGAAAATATTTCGGGGGGAGCCATCTCACCCGCACCTCTAGCCTCTTTCTTCCTAACTTTTTCATGACCGGTCAATTTGTCATATTTTTTCCCTCTTCGTGGTTTTTGATTCCCAAGGGGGAGGGAACAATCTGGAAACTTTCTCATACAATGGGGGTTCCCACTCTTTCATTCTTATTTTCGCACGCGTCAGTACGTCTTTCTGACTTTTCTATCTCTGTCGACCCTCCGCCTAACTCTTTTCTCTTTCACTTGCTCTCACTCTCTATCTCTTTCTCTCTCTCTTCCTCTCTCCTCTTCCTTCCCCCGTTTTTCTCAAGTCTGAAACTTAGTCAAACATTTCCCTTTCTACTCACCCTTGTCTTCAACCACTCCCAGCCGCACCACTGACGCTTCTCTCAAATATTCCTCGCAATTTACTCGCTTCAAACTTTCCTCCGAAGAACTCCAGTTTTTCTTAGGAGGCAAACATTTTCCCTTCGCACGGCATAATACTTAGCCACATGAGCATGACTTTTCTTCTTGAACAACAAAGCAGAAGTTTGAGCGCAGAGAATGGTATCTTTGAATGCCTTTGGAAAGGATGTCTACTCATATGAACTGTTTCACTTATCTGTAATTATTCAGCCTTCTTCAGCATAGTTACCCTAAACTGATACATAATTATCTTCTGAATTTGAAACTGGAAAATATTTCATTTAATTTTGCGTATTTATTACACTTTAATAAACCTGCATTTAATTTGGTGAGAGATATTTGACTATAACGTGGACTTAAATCGTTAAATTGCAACTTATTCCCACTGGGAAAATAAGTTCTTTTGGGTCTGAAAATTGATCCAAAATAGTCTTGAAACAAGAATCATCCACAAATATCTGTAAAATGATTTTAGAAGGGAAAACTGTAACGAGAAAATTTGAGAAGGACGTAGATCCTAAATGACTGATTCGCTCATTCTTTCTTGTATGAACGATTCCGAGAGAAAACAAATGCATCTCTTCCGGAGTTCTTTTAATCCAAAAGATGTCACTTTATGTAACTTTCCACTTAAATAAAGTTTTATTTTGATATGTACACTTACTTGGCGACGTTGTCTCTTTGATCTTCCTCAAGGCTACTCGTAGCGAGCAATCCTTCTCCTTTCTCTTGTCCAAGCTCGAATAATGGCATGAGGCAGGCTTAGTTTTTATTGAAGTATTCTTGAAATCCAACCCGGCAACAAATCGCTGTGAAAGAAAAAAACTTTTCTTTTTATTTTTAAATAAAAATTTCTCGACCCTATAAAATAATATTAATTTATTTTTATGTATTGCAATAGTATAAATTCATGAAACAATTACTGATAAGGCAAACACGTCAAATACATTGAAAATATATGCTCTCCCATGATTTCCCATACAGGTATTTATGCATAATTTCACCTTCCTCCCGTTGAATTACGGATGACAGCCTTTTCTTTCCGGAGAAATGATCCCAGCGGGAGTGATGTAAAACGGTTTGATATCTAGTGATAATAATGCGGGATTCTACTATAAAGAAGAAAACCAATCTACGTTAATCTTTAGAGTTGGCCATTAATGCTCTCCCCCATTCTTTAACCTTCCTTTAATTAGATATATAAATGCTCATCAAGTTGCTTCCCTTCAGTGTACGCATCAAAATGAAAGCAATAGCATCAAATCTTTTCGAAGCTCCAGAATTACAATTCAGAAATATGCTACATATTTTAAGATAATATTGGGCAACACTTTCAGACTCCTCTGGTTTAACGCAAAAGAACATCATAATGTGATAAAAGAAATCGGATTACCCCTTGCTAAGCAAACCAGACTCATTGACTGATGAATTTAAGGATAGCGTGCCAAAGTCTCAATAACGAACTAGCGTTTACATTTTATTCAAACACAAAGAGATAGATGATTTCAAAGTATCATTAATAACTTTAGCGGGATGTCTTCATGCGCAGGAATTAATCAACCAACGTTTTCTTTTTAATCTCTCACACCCCCTTGAATCAAAAGCCCTGCGGATACACGTAATTCATCAGCGATAAGAACCGTGGACAAATTGTTTAAAATTGAATGGATCCACATTTAGCGACGAGCATGTCCACAGAGGCGCCCACGAAACCTCATCTTGTTTAAACACAGCGGCGTCGAGATGACACCCTTTGAATAAGAACGCGGGAGCGGCGCTGTAGAAAACCTCTGGCAGTTTGTGTATATACGTACGAAGAGTGTGCTGTCCTCTAACTAGAGTCAATATTTGAGCCATTCCCGTACCCTCCAGTACCCAGGACTGCACTAGCCGCCCCTCCAGCCCCGCAAGCCCCTTTCCCGCACCCTTCCCCCCTGGCGTGCGGCACCAACCGATCCCCCCCCCCGGGCCCCCGCCGCCGCTTGGAATCCTTCGATTGCAAAATTAAAACCTTTCCGCCCATGCACCCGACCAGACGGCGAAACTCATTGCCAAACGCCCGAGCAGTGGTCAATCAAGGAAAAAAAGCGTAAGGACGGTGCCCAAGATTTATTTTGTCTGATGAGGTTTTGCGGGCAATGGTGTTTGAAAGGGAGAGAGGGGGAGAAGGGAAAAGTGTCTGGGGGGACAAGATAGCAACACTAAGTGAGAGGGAATGGCGGAAATAAAAAGAGTCCCTGGGAAAAAATACGCTGCATAAGGAGAAATTTTTTACGGGTGTAGCAGATGCCCAGGCGCACTATCCTTCCCATCTTTGACCAACCCTTACCCCACGGGATAACCACACACACAGACACACCTCTCACCCGCGACTGGGAAAATTCCCCGTTGTATTAAAGCAATGCAATTCCTCTGTTGTGTTAGCCTCGCAAAAAGCACATTTTGTTTGAATCTGACTGTATACCCTATCAAGAAGACGTGTGACATGTCTCCTCTTCTTTGCATTTCAATTTGCTTTCCATACAGAGCCTCTTCAGCGCATTGTGCGTAATGAAGCAGAGCCTTACCCCCGTGGAATTAACTACGTAGTCAAGTGCCAATCGCGCTTAAGTAAGGACAAAGTAATCCCTCAGTCAAGTTGTTATTTTCCGATGGATTAAGGACTCCGGTGTGGGCGAAGTAGCCATAAGATTTCTCTAAGAAATTCCCAATTTTAAATTGATTAAATCACGGTCAAAAACAAGAATTTGTACAGAAAAAGTGTCGCAGGTACAGCAAAGTTTTCCAGCCTCTTGTGCCTATATCAGTCAATCATGAATTGAAAGTGAACCTGACAGAAGATGAGTACGCTATAAGTAAGGTGATAAAAAATTACGTGTGCTTTGTTGGCGCACGAACACTCACTGTTTACCATTCTCCCTCCTCACACAGGTAGCCCATGATATGATATGATACAAAAAACTAAGAAGCAACAGAAAATATAACTTAAACTGATCTAAGGGAGACTTCATTATAAAGCACATAATGTCAACTACCTAACGGTCCGATTCAATTTGAGAAAAAAATCAACTGTTGAAATATGGAATAATGATGGCAACTGTTTATTTTGATAGTCAAAGGACGCAGAAGAAACTTTTAAATAAGAAAGGGCTCAATAAAATATTTGTATCAATATCCAAACAAAAGTATGTACTTGTATTATACATTTATGAAATATTGTACATCCCTCCGACCTCATTTATCTCCGCAAACAGTGATTGTCTCACTCACTGCTAAATTTCATTTTTATCGTGTTATTACGCGAGTGAGTTGCTACCTGATGTGTGTTAGGGTGTGACTGAAGTAAAATCAATATTTATGGCTAATTTCAACTGAATTTATGGAGTGTTTGTCCTAAAAGAAACAAAAATGGAAAATTATATGGAAAACTGAATGACTCCATAAGCTCACAAAGTCAAAACGCTGCGCGCTGCATTGCTACTTCTTCATTCATTTTCGGATTACCTACAGTGATTTTACACTTTGCTAGAGCCAAAATATAAAAAAAAAGATGGCTGCTTAAAATATTCTAAATAATATAGATATCTGAGATTCAGTACATAAAATAGCAATAATGGTAGTATCAACTGCAAAATATTTTTGCGCAATCGTATGCTACGAATACAGAACATCCTATGAAATATAAATCCTAACCCTCCTCATTATAAGGCAAAGAATATTATCTGGCGTGGCTAATAATTATTTGAGTCGCGTTATGAAGGTATTCTGCAAATAACTATTGAAATAATTCATTAAAAATGCAAATTAAAAACTAAAACTAGGAATATTTAATAATTTACCATTTAGCATTTATTTTTATAGAGAAAAGAGCTCCTTAGTCAAATAATAAAAATTACACAAGACTTTAGATCTCAACATTTTCCAAACGGAACCCACTAAAGTTGTTTCTCCATTGTCAGCTTCTATCTAACCCTTGACATCATCATCATGGTTTTTTATATTTTTGTTGGTTTTACTCGTTTTGATGCAATGGAAAAATTCGCGATCGCTTTACATTTACAGTTTACATTTAAATGCCTGTAGATATTCCCGTCTCCTTAACACAAATTTTTTACTGAACTCAGGTCCCGAATAGCATTGCGGTTTTGACTACGCATCTTCCCGAGTAGTCCCCACCCGGAGATCCATACGAGGGACTACTTTACCTACTGAATAATTTACCCGAGACGGGCCCTGACGTCATTGACGAATCGAATTAAAAGAGGGAAAAACAGCGGACGGTGGCTGCTCCTTGGAAAAATAATGCGGTGGTTTTCCTTTCCCTCTATACCAAAGTGTTGAGCTTTGAAAATAACGTTTAGTAATACTTCCATAATATGAAGGTTTACAAAGCCATCCCTACAATACCCCCCTCCCATCCATTTAAAGAGTCCAATACCCAGGCCAGGTCTTTTCTCAGATTTTACAGTACTTATAATGAATAAATTTTTATATATATTTTAGGCTTTATAGCTGTCATTATTATAGCTTCAAACTCCACGTTTACATTTCCTTATTGCATAAAAAATTACCCATAATCTATCCGGTTTTTGATCTTTCAGTACGCTTCAATACACGGCTTAACTGTATAAGAGAAAATCAGGACCGAATTTGCTACGCAGAGATATAATCTTCGGCCCAGATAGGTACCTAACATCTTCAATCAGGTGAAAAATACTTTTACTTGCGCCAGAAATTGAGTGCTTCTCACATTACATCTGGTGCGCGCTTGTTCAGGTTATTTCAAAGCATGATCAAATGTAAATTAAGAGTTTCAAAAATGTGCACAATGTAAAATTTATTCTTAATACAATTTGAAAAAAACATTTACTTCCATTTGAAGGTTCTGCTTAAGCGGATTATAAGAACTTGTAAACCGACTTGTAGGATTTCAAAAACTGGCCCCCGGTAATCCCGGATATGCACTAACTTATACCTCTCCCCAGTAAGAATGTCATTCCATCCCTCGTATAGAAGGACCATTTTCCACCAGAATGGGCCTTTTCACATTCGCTTTATGGTGCATAAACGAAGACGGTGGGACGCCATCGCGGTGGATTTCCCTCCTAAATACCTGAAAGATTTGCGTTTCCTATGCCAACCCTTGAGGTCTAAAGCGCGGAAGAAATCCATACAATGTCCCATCGAAGCGAATAACGCTGGTAAATGAGATCGTGCAAGAAAAAGGCGTATTATATCTTATGAATAAATAATAAAATAATCGGCCAGGGTTGAAATTATTTGCTGAGTAGCCATGCCATTTTCTACGCTTGAGTCCCAGATTAAGCCTTGGCGGTGGCTAATATTCAGGGATTTCTTGAATATACATATATAAGAACTGTGTAAGAACTATTCCGATTTAAACATGCGTACTTCGAGGGGAACACGTGGTGGTGCTTCTTCGGTTGGGTAAGTCGTTGAGTTTTGTGTATAGAGATTTTGATAAGAACACGCCGATGGTGACGTGGGATTTTCCTCAACTATTACTACGCTCTCCATCGCATCACTTCCCCCTACGTCTGTCAATCTCATTGCCCAATAAACTCCTACTACAAACAAACGGGTGCACCACAGGCAACCGAAACTCATCAATCACGAGCTCTATGAGTATCCTTGCATCAGGGATACACCACATGTTCGAGCATCATCTAGAATCTGAACGCATTAACCACCGCAGTTGTTAACCCGAAGGTCGTTTTGGTAGGTGAGGGTACAGCTCACGGAATACTAAGCGCAACGACGTGTGACATTTACATATCAGGGCAGGATGACCAGCTGCTTTCCCTGTGCCGTCCATGGCTTCACAGGAAGATCTGGTTTCCAAAATCTCAAATAGCTTAGGAGTATCTGTTGGTGCCCAAAGGCGTTTCCAAAAATCGAATTGCAGCCCATCGATCAGCCATACATCATTTGGTTTATTCTTCCTTCTTTCAATCTTATTTGCTGACTTTTAGGGCCTCGATGAAATTTCATCATACGGGCTGATTCTTGCTTTTTCAAGTTCCTGCATTTTAAATATTGGTACAATATTTAAAATTATATTTAATATTTATTGGTAAATATTGGTAAATATGAGAGAACCTGAAATAAGATACAGGATCTAGATTGAGTTACAATAAATCATATCAATCTATCATATGAAGTATGATACAGGGTACCTGTACAAGGGTAGGCTCTTATTTAACTTTGATTATTAGCCTTCTCCCGCCTCCAGAATAACCTGAGGTTCCACCATCGGATACCACAATCAATTTATGACAAAATCCTTCTTGACTTGTCGGACATATCACAGGAGAAGTGTTAAACAAATACGTTTCGTGAATGTATAATATCCCTAAAAGAAAAGTAGAATTCAAAGTTAAATCGAATTCAACTCAAATTCATGTTATAAACCACTTGGAAGAAAACTGCCTTAATTCATACTAATCGAAATTTTATTAAATACAATCCCAGTAATTACTTTTTAATGAATACTATATCTTCATCCACTTAGCACGTCGGAATTTGCATAGACGACCTTTTTAAAAGAATAAATTAAATATAGATGGGAAGTGTTTCGACTGAATCTGAAATAAGGAAGGGAGGTAAAAAGGAAAGAAGGAAGTTCCCTTTGGATGCGCAAATGGCGAAAGTCTCCAGGAGTAAAAACTAAGTGCCTCACCGAGACGAAAGAGTGAACATTGTACATAGCATTGCAAAAAACAACGCACGTAGCGCGGTGAAACATTACTTCAATTATTTAACTTCAAATTTTAAGTTATCCACACTGTTTAAAAATCATTTCAACCTTATTAGTGACTGACCAAAATAAGCTCAAATTTATTCCGGATAATAGATAGTAAAGGAAAGACATGATTTTCAAATATATGTCATTCAATTCTCTTTCATTTATTTTTTCAGTACTCCATCTTCTCACCCTTCTGTAAACGTTTAAGAAGTATAAACAACACAAGTTATACTTTATTTTAATAAAATACAATGTGATTTCATTTTTCTTGGCCTTCTAGTCTGTAAATTAGGAACGTAAATTATTCATGCATTATTTTCTATTCGATAGCGTTCATCATTATTCCAAATGTTCGATATCATCTCACACTATTGATACATTTTATAATCAAGAAAGTTAGTCAAAGCAAGTCTTTTATGTATAAATATCTCGTAACGTAAAAGATATTAATAATAAAGCGCAAGAAATGTGCATAATTAGTATTGTCTTTTATAACTGTTTAATATAAAATCTATAGCGCTCAAATTTTCCGAAAGCAGAATGAAAATCAAGATTCTGCCCTTCCTACCGTACTTTGCCTTAACCTGCGATCAATTACTAATAGTAATTTATAGATTCCATTATAAAGGTATACAATGTTATCCTAAATATGCTAGCACCCAAAATTGGATTGAGCATGGCCACCTTCTATTTTTAATTCTCCTTCGGATCATGCCACGTTATCCGAATTCTAAAAATATACCCGGCCAACCTATAGGGCAAATTGAAAATAGCAGCATCAATGGCTCAATGCAAGTGACAACGATACAGGTGACTTCCAAACCAGTGATATCATCGAATCTTGAATCTTGATACGTTAAAAAAAACTTGGGGAACAATCACCAATAAAAAAATATAGTGCAATAAAATCGAAAAATAAATGCTCAAAACATATCCGATATTATAGTGAGGCAAAGAATAGCAACCCTGATACGTGAATTACTATTTTTTTTCAAAGGAGGTCGAAGCCTCATTAGATGGGTGATTCCCTGCTTCTCATAACACCTGCCTGGATCAATGGAGCGGTGGTTTCCCTTTTTGAAAGTTAGACCAGCAAAGAGAGAGGGGGATAGAGAGAGAGAGTCTATGTGTGTAGAGGGTAAAAAGGGGTTGGGATAGAGGGGTAGGAGAGGAGACGGGAAGGGTTAAAAGGAAGGTTAAGGATGGGGGTGGAAAGGGGTCGGGGCCCGAAACGCGCGGAGGAAATTTGATAACGGCGATAGCGATGGGGAAATGAAAAAGGAGACCGGGGCCGAGGGAGAGGGAAGGGTTGCGGGAGGGTATTGGGGAAGGGGGACTAGGAAGGGATTCGGCGAGAGATGTAAAATAAGCGTGAGAGGGGGATGGTTGGAGAGGAAACGAGGTCGGCGTTAGAGGTTGCGGCGTTGGAGGGGGCAAGAATAATTGGAACGGAAGTTAGGATGGATTGGCGGGAGAGAAGGGATTCGAGGAAACTTCTGCGAACGCCACCGCAACCGTATTAGCCCGGCGAGTTTAGTTGGTATAGGATATTGGATTGAGGGAAGGGTAATCGAGAAGAGAGTGGGGAGAGAGTGGAGTCGAAGGAGGGAGGATAAACCGTATGGGATTTGGGGAAACGAAGTTATAAAAGTCAGGAGGCAAGTGCGCAGCTCATGAAAACCGCCGTAAAGGCACCAATCTGTGGAGTGATTGCGAATATCGTGCAGTGATAGAAGCTCAAAGACTCACACCTCGGGATTTACATCCACTACTCGCAGAGTTGGCATACATGCATGCATTTTTCCTCGGCTCTGCCGTAAGTTATCGTTCTGGACGCGGTGATTTCATTAATACCGTATAATGAAAGAAAAAACACCCGAAAGGCTGGATATACCTATAGAAGCGGAAGCATGCAACGTCTTATGATACGTTATTTCATAATCATATTGGGGTTCAATCCTTCATAAATGGTAAAAACATGCTTAAGTCACCTCACATAATTGACTTCACAGAAAGTATGTTGACCTAAATATTCCCATGACCACTAAAACGCATTGTATAATTGCATAATTTCAAATTATCTCAGGAGAATGAGAAGCGTACTTTGCTAAAATTGAACTATAAGAAATATGGTTTAATTTTACATAAACCTCTAAAGAAATTGACAATAATATTCAATACCTAATTTAAATCCAATTAAAATAAAAAGCCTAATTAAAGTAGTTGGGAGTTAAGTGCAGTTTGAAAAGCTGAAGAAAGCCGAACGGAAGCTCTTTGGCCACTTGATAAAGAATTGGAAGAGTAGAGTGACAGGATTGACTAGGGAAATACGACGAAAACTTCGGACAGGAAAGCCGGAGGCTGAAAAGAAAACTCATTGTCTGTTGAAATTCACGCAATAGGATAAGTACTCCCGCTAAGCAGGGCAGAAAAGAAGAGATATTCAAGCGAGGGAGTAATTGCACCTGCCAAGGAACCCAATTTATTTATTTAAGATGTAAAGCCTCCGATCATGAAACAATTTTACGCGATTGCGGAAAAATCTTTTGGAGAGTACCAATTTAAGTTTGACGACGACAATAATATTAGGTCGTATTTCTAAGCCCATACTGAATGCATACTTTTATTATGCATCAATAATTTTTAAAGGATAATAAATGATATTTTAAAGCCCTGAAAAGGCTAGTATAAAATATAATGTTCCGATTATTTTATCGAAAGGAATGAAACAAGGTTAAAAGGGAAGAAAGAAAAAATAAAGAACAGGAAGGAAATAAGAGCCGGAAGAGTACGAGACAGTCCATAGCCGAAAGAGACTTTGAAGGAGGGATGAAGAAAAGAAAAAGCGAAAAGAAGAAAACCATTATACAATGCGTTTGAAGGCCTTAAGGAGCATGACTTAGCTACTTGCATGAACATGGCACCAAGCGAAAGAAATCAAAGTTAAATAAATCAAATTTTCCTTAATCTGTGTACAGATATTTCGTTCTCCAGAATTATTCTGCTAGGGTACATAGATATATTCTTTGAAAACAACATTTATATATGCAGACATATGCTTTTTCCTTAAATGTCAAGACAGTGAGAGCACAAAACCTGCATGTCGGTGCAAAATATTGTATTTCATTCATAATGACGCTCAACTCAACTGCTACCAGGTAGCATTATTTTCTCGGTTGAAAGTCTATGAACACAATGAATTGCACTTCAACCCATGACGAGTGATTGCGGAGAAATCCGTTCATTAGATGATTAGATATGTGATAACAGATACAAAAATTAAATAGAACGATTTATTGGCAGATGGGAATTACATTGGAGGATGATTGAAGGGGGAAATCTCTCGGTTAACAACGGATATTATAACATTATGTTGAAGATACAGAAGTAAGTTGCTCACTAGTGCGCAACAGGATGAGTCGACACAGCAATAATAAATACTAAAATGATTGAAATGCGCAAAATTTGAGCAAGTGGCATTAATTATTCCCGATGATAATTCAACGAAAATATGGATGTACTTCAAAAGGGCCTTATTATCTATCCATCGACAAAGAAGAGAGAAGACATCAATACTGAGAGAATTCCTTAATTAATATATTCCGGTGGAAGAGGAGTTTCTAGGCCTGCAAATGAAACTACTCGAGCTCCTCTTCATAATCTTTTCTGCACAAGTCCCCCACGATTTTCTTCCAATATGTATATTTCCCATGAGTTTCTTTCAAACACTATCTTGAAAATAGTTTGAAACTTAAAATAAAGTTATCTATCCCATCTTAATTTTTTAATCCATTACCTGGAACCGTTAATCTGACGGCTTTTATGTTCAAGTTAATCACTGGACAAGCAAAAAGACATATGCAGCAAAATTGAAAGTTACGCTTACCCCTGAAGACTCAATTGTTAATTGTATGTTCCTAGGGTTGAAAAAGCCTTTATTTGGCCTGCAGTTGGGCGCCGAATGATCAAACTACCAAATTTTACACTGAATTGATGTTCGAGATGAGCCTTGAAACATAATATTTTAGAAAAAGTTGTGGATTGTGTGATATCACCCAGGATGACGCATTTAACTTCTGCTGGAGGGAATATTGAATTCAGAAGGAAGATAGATACCTGAGGAAATGATAGCATACTGTATGTCTTATAGTTTCTTAGAGAAGTGGAATGATATAACCAACCTACCAATCATTTACACTGTGGGCTTACTTTATCAATGAAAACCACAATAATCTTAAAATTCAATAAAATCTTTTACCGGAGCGCACATATTTGATAGTAAGGGGAGAAAGAAAGGAACAAAACTGAAGTAATACCGCACATTTTTCCCTTAAAAGTGTGCAGTAGCCTTAACTATTCCCATTGACAGCATTTTCGGTGTTCCCATTCAAATTTGGAAACCTAATTTATTAACTTGAGTCTAGTACTTTGAGATCCCCTCTAACCCCCTGGCCATTTCATTTGCCTTGAAAAATATGCCAATCACGTATTTCACTACTTTCATAGAATACGCGCAGAAATCCTATCAGTATGCATTAAATGTTTCCATTGGTGCCATGGCTCCACATAAGTGGAACGCCTATATTTTGCAATCGTGTTAATGAGTGCTGGGAATACAGGCCTGTACAAGTCAATCACAAAAACAATCCGTAGCGCCCCTTTGACCAAAACACCCTTTGGCATTTTTCCTCTACTGCCAATAATTTTAAGTATATATACCATCGCTTTTAAAATATCTTAAAAACCTTTTCTGACAACGTTTCCATTCCTCGTCTCCAAAATTTGCTCATTTTATGGATTGATTGATGGAAGATTATGCCGCCGTGGGACGTTAAACTCTCTCTCTTTTCCCTCCATCCTCCTTTCCGGCGTTAGAATTATGTTCAGAGTTTAAATTTCTTTAGTACCATGCAAGCCACCGCTTAGATGTGTGGCAGGGAGTGATTGCGCACCTCCTACTTATGACCTAAATGCATTTCCCCCTAATTGCGGTTGGAGTAGTAGTAGTTTTATGGGAGGCGACCAACAGTTAAGGTCGTTTGCACTATGGGGGATGGATGGGAAAGAAGGAATGGTGAAGATACACCCAGAGTACGCATTAGCCTACTCTTAACGAAAGGAACCAAGGGGTCCAGAGCTTAACGTCCTATCCGACGGACGGTGTATTCACTCTATGTGCTCTCCTCAAAGCACCTCAAGTAGGGATCGGAATACCACTGAAAAATGTCTGTCACCCCCGGGGCTCGAACTCGGGCTCTCTGGGTGGAAATCCAGCACGTTAATCACCGCACCATCCTGATCCCCCTGATTGCGGTTGGACAGGGTTAGCCTGATCTCTTATCATTCGTGGGCAAATGAGATCTTAAATCTGTTCTTCACTTAATCACTCTGAATTTTACTGACATGATCTCATCTGTTGTAGTACGATGGGGCCTGTAATACTTTTTCAACATAAGTGCTAAAGAGACATCCCTCCAATTTATGCAAGAGATTTAATCTGAAATTTAACCTTCGCTCCAAGAGTGATTCGCAGTTTAGCTCCTCCAATACGTTTGATGCGCTACTCAGCTTATCATAACAACGTTTTACAAATCTAGCTCCTCTACGATGCATGCCATCAAATTCGGCAATCAATCCAACTTCCTGAGAATCCCATATACTAGCAGCATACTCTAAATGAGGCCTAACCAGCGAGGGAACTAGTAATATTTTTCTTTAAAATTTTCATCACATTTACCGAGTTATCTTTTAATAAATCCTAATTTTTTGTTAGCTTACCAACATATTCTTCGTATGTTTCGCCCAGGAAAGGTCATGGGTGAGGGTGAAATCCCAGTCACAAATCATCGGAAAAATGGTTAGCAAGGCTTCAGGCCTCCAAAGAGGTTGTCGATTTTTCACATAGTACAACACTTAGAACAAATAAATAACAGCTACAAATTAATCATGTTAATATCGTACATTTATTCAAATTCAGAGGCTCTAATCAAAGACTGAAGGACAGAATTATAGAATGACTGAAGTACAATGGCAATCACTCCGAGACGCAGTAAAAAGGACTGTAGAATTATTTGCTAATATCATCTTAAAAATCCCATGGGTCAGCATAGCCTATCCCGGGCTAATTACTAGGCATGCTGAGCGATATTGGAAATACATAATATAGCAGTTGGTCCGTTTACAGGTTTAGAGTTTACTTATCCTTTGAGTCATCTTTCACCCAGTCGAAATATGATCTTGTGAATTCCAAATCGGACTTTGCGCTTTGTCCTCTCTCATTATTCCACCGATCCCGCAACTTTCAGTGTCAAGGGTCAAACAACCGGGAATATGATCTCGACGTGGAAGTGAAACACCAAACCACTCGAATATTTTTCTGAACAGAATTAACAGAACGATGTTTATATCCCGTCGACCAGTCTTCAAACCCTTCCTCCTCCGATCTCCTCTCCTGGCTTCGATCCTAACAGCTTCTTTACACACTTCATTTACACCTGGACTTTTTGTGCTTCAATCTTCGTACTGTGGTGGTGAACTTTATGCTTTATATAGTACATAATTGTGAATACGAAACAGTAGGCTTTGACTCAAATAATGGTAATGGAGGGTTCACCCCTATTCCAATCCTTAGAGAGACCTATTTATTTATTTATTTATTCAGTATTAGTCCGAAAACAGCACATTTTGGCCTTTACATCGAATTATTAACAACGAAAACAATGGTCACATTTACAAACACCCAAGCCCTAGGTGGAGGAAAACTCACTCAGGCGGGAATCGAACCCGCGACCCTTGGAATGACAGACGAGGACGTTACCCCGCTGCCACCGGGGTCGGCAGGGTAACCTATGGAGGGTAATTGAAAGTTCCGTTATCAGTTAGGGAAATACCATGTTAAACAATACATCCTTTCGTGTCGGATTTTGCTGTGTTTGGGCTAATTGAATTGACTCGAAATATTAATTGGATTCCATTTTCATTTAAATTGATTCGTCACGTCATAACATCCGTCATTATTATTGGAACATAAACAATTAATAAATATTTAATTTTTAACTCTTTCAATCTGCAGTCAAAATATATTTTAAAACGTTCCTAGAAGAATCCACAGAAAAATGAAAACACATCAACGGTAACTTTTAACTATTCAACGAAATAAACCACCGATCAATCCTCTTATTTGAATGGATGCCTAAATATTCCCAATTTAAATTATAGTTGCAGGTTTTCATGGCCTGTATCTTGAAATAACGAATATATAGGTAATAAAAATGTGCATGTATGGGATCTCCTTCTTTCCGCTCTTCGAAACTTCGCTCTCCTTCTTGCCTTATATAAGATTCTACCTAACCACAAATTACACACTCATTCCCTGATAAATGGACTCAGGAGTAAGTGACCCTTCGAAATCTCTACTAATAGCTTCCCGCACCAAGGACCAGGAATATAATGTCATCTCCGACGGATTTTAGAGTGTTTTTCCGATTCCTACCAGAGTTCCACGCGGTCAATATTGCGTCCGTCAATGAGACGTCAAACTGTGTCCCATGAAGCATTTTGTAAAGCGTGAGTTCACGCTTTTAGAGATATCTCCAAAATTCTCTGCTCCTTCCTAAACTCCGATTCTATTCGGATCTACCCATCACATTTACTATCCGCGTCATTGGGAAAATGAATATATTTTGGCGCGGCAGCAATATTTACAACATGTACCCCTGCTGTTTTCCCCCTTTCGAGTTCTGAAACCAAATTATTATAATTTTTGTGAACCAATTTCTAGAAATTTCAAGATAAGTAAACGATTTTCAATCGGGTACGAATACCAAATTGAGAATTTCACCGATCGTGGAAAAAATACGTAAATACGAGTATTAGTAATTCAGTAAAGATCACATTGGAGGAGACAAATCCGTTTAGAAACCCATACACAACTGAATAATGAATTATCAAAATGTTTTAGGAAGGGAATGCCATTTTTCATTTCTGAGCACTTTCACTTTGCCTTGGGCAGTAATTTTGTCCGCGATGTTGAACTGTTCTAAGCGAAGGATTCTCCAACCAACTGTAGCTCTGCAAACATATTACCATGAATGAGCTTAGATCGATTACTTGTAACTATCATTACTATTAATGCAATTGACTGATATTACTATCAATCTCTTGCTTCAACTACGGCTAATTAGTCCCCGTGATTCCATTCCGATTGCCTTCATTAAGCCATTCCATAGCAGTTATCACACCAAGTTTCAAGATTTCCCACGGTTCAGGTCATTTTTCACTGAAGATAATAGCGTGACCATCCCTGGCTGGATTCCAACCAGGATGAACCAGCGATTACATCGATTACACAAGTTATAAACTCGGCCACTTTCCCTTCTTCTAAAGGGTATGTTGGTCTATTTCAATGATACGCAGCATAAACGTGATTACTAAAGATAACATCAGGGACCTGTCAGAACATTAAAATGTTCAATTGATCAAAATTATAATCAATGATATTCCTTTCTCCTATGAAAAAAATATATTCCGCAGTAATTTTAGAGATTCCGGAGGAAACAAGGGGGAAAAATTCTTTAAAACAGAATGAATTTCTTCGAAGGACTCCAATAATGGAAGTGGTGCGTGTATGCGGTCGGTTGGGTATCGCTGCACACCTGGCTGTAAACCAGCATGAGGTCAATTTCAACCCTGCCACGAAATTCTCCTGGGGACACATTTTTACAAGTCCAACGAGAACAGCCCGACTCAGGCGGTGGCTCTGGTATTTTGCCCAAGAATACGGATGGGAATTAAATCTTCTGGAACAGTTGTAGAAACTCCAAATTCAAATTAATGCCACTAAGCCGGCGACATGTTTCCAGAGGGGTGGGTTGATTCCGGCTGCGGGATCGCTTTCCCTCCCGCTCCTATTCCCTGTACCCTCTTCAATGGTTTATGACGTCAGCCGACCAACCCCTTGACAATAAAATATAAATCTCTTTCCCCTACCCCCCCCCTAGTTTCCCCCCGGTGATTCTCCTGTCCCCCGGCTGACTTTTTTTTAACTCCCTTCTTCGCACAGTAAATTTTTAGTCCACTTGTCACAGTGAAGAAGGCCAGAGATGTCACAGCGAGTCCCCAGGCAATAACTTTTGGGTTTACAGCCCGACTCGAATGAAATTTACGGCGTGCACTAGAGGGACAAGGATTAGAATATTAAGATAATGGACCAACTTTTACTACGATTCCCCATCGTAAGTGAGGGGGTCGAAATAAAGAGAGCCCTAGTTCTCCATTACCTCAAGTAGGATAGTCACGAGAGCTTGAACACTATATTGCTCACTGAATTTTTGTGCAATTACAAGTCAGGGCATTCCCATTGCTCCCAAATAGTGTTTACTACAAATTCAACCTTCAATCCCTCAATAATTTTTATTGCATGTTTAGAGCGTCATTTCCACCCATGCCATACTCCAATATGTTATTAAAATATTCATCACCATTTTATTTGTAATTCTAATTTGACTGTCATTCAAGTAAGTGAGCCAAGGTTGTTAATTTGTAAATCTTTAGTGCCGTTTCTTCAAATCTAAAGCTATACATAATCACATGTGAAAGAAATGAGACGTAAGAAAGTTAGCTTGATAAACAGTTTTAATCAAATTTTGACAGATTTATTCTCACGGTTTTTTCTTCCACTTTGTCACCAACAGTTTTTGAGGAAATATTTTGTCAAGCAACACCAATGAATCAATTATGACTGAAAACATTCAAACGAAAAATATCTGAGATAAAAAGGCCATAAAAATAAAGCGAAAAGTATTCTTAACCTTTATTCTTGTTTTCAAAAAAAAACTTGTACGTCCCACAACTTTAAAGGGTGAGAAAATGAATCCACTTCCTCGCCTCTTTCCATTCCGCTATACGCACAAATGAAATATCTAGTCTTCTTTAATAAGCCTTCTCATTTTAATCCTGACATGGAAGGTGAGTCACAATCAAACCCCCTATTGCACCACAGTCTAAGCTGAGAGCACTTGGCGAGCTGCCAACTCTGAGATTCGACTGCCAACTCGATGCACAACGATGGGTTAACCACTCGAGAACAATTAGTGCACGCCTGCTTCTTAGTGGAAGAGATAAGGCCTTTACCTTTACCAGATCAGCGTTAAATAATCATCCTATAACAAACTCGATTAGCTTTTGTATATTCAGGTATCAGATTACTTTCATACTATCTGCATTTCTAAACTTTTAATCTTAAAGCAAATATTTAGTTTGTCTCCATGTTTGCGGCATAAAATCACGAATATTAATCATTGTTTTAACAGCTTTCTCCATTATCAAATCTAAATTTAAAGCGCAAACTCAGGCTGAGTTTTTTATATCATTTCGAAAGCTTGCATTTCATTCCTAGCGTATATAATTCGTTAGGTCAAAAAATTCTCTCCTTCACATAATATTATATAATAATAACAGCATTATATAATATCGCTATTTTCCTCACCCTCCACCAACGCCACAAAATTATTAGCCGTTAAAATATTGAAGATATCAGCTTTAATGCCCTTATGTCTGCACTTTCACTTTTTTGCTGCCTTCAATACTAAGTATTATTATCCCCTCCTTTGTCTTAAAGGGTTCCAAACAGCAGACCGCTCACGTATCCTACTCCACAATCTTTGCTTTCCCGATTATTTTGTCATGTTTCCGTTTCCTTCCTTGCCCACTACCGCCACCACGCCCCAGGAACATTCCTCCATCCCTCCGTGACCCCCTCCCCCCATAAAACCAAGTCGTGGAACCCTTTCTATTTACGCCTTTCTCATGTTTGTCGTCCGACCTTACTCCCTCCGTCCTTCATCCTTCCACCCGTTTTTTTTAGAAACTTTATTCTAAAACTAGAAGATTGGATGCGCAGAATTTCGAGCAATTGAGCCAGAAGAGATTACTGAGGATCCCTTGGACGCGAAGCCGTGAGAGTCCAACGTCGAACTTAAACCTGAGTTTTCTTCACTTTACTACGTTCGCCTTAGCCGAAGGCATGAATAAAGTTTTTGGTCACATACGACCAAGACCATAATCTAAACTGACTTCAGCCCTTATCTTTTACTTAAATTTAGGAAGAAAACAAAGCAAATCCCTTCTTTACTCACGCCTCCAGATACGAAAAGAGAAAGCAGGGCTTAAACTAGAAAGATGCAGGGCAGTAGAATTCCACCTACGAGCACAAGTCAATCAACGCCAGCGTTCAATTTCACACGTTTTCATCCGATCGATTTAGCGTGGGGCGTAAATAAGATTGGTCCGTTGACGCCCCAGGCAATTTTCAGTCGGACAAAACACCAAAGCTGTAAACCTCAAAATGCTTCATAAAAATTCCTTTGACCAGTTCCTCGAAACTACAATTCTGTTTACGATTCCTTGTATTTTTCTTGTACAGAAGCTATGGATAAAAATAAAAACTCTTAAAGCGCTAGCATAAATCAGATGCACACGTACTTTCTGGGGAGAATTTTACAGACATTTTATGTGACATTTATTAAAGTTTTTAATTGAAGTGCAGCTTGAAAATACTGACTCTTTGTGTGATCTTCTCTTCCTTTAACGAAAGCTCCATAACTCCGTGTGCATCATTACGATAGGTAATTTGCCTGCTTAAGCTGTAGATGACTTCCTCACAGTCATTCTTCTTCTCTGCCCTTCTTTCATCCTGCTTTGCTCTTCTCATTCGTCACTACCATTTTCACTCATCTGATTTTCTTCTTCACTCTTCCTTATACCGATTAATCTACCATATCCTTCAGTAAACAGTTCCGCCTAATCCAGTTCTTTCTCATTCTTACATTTATTTGCATTTGATCATGCACTTTCCTCGAATACCCCCTTCAGGAGGAACCTCCTCGTTTCTTATCTTATTCATTTACTTGATACATGACATTCCCCTCCACACAAATACCTAGAAGATCTATATCCTTTTCCTGTCGTTCTTAACGCGGGTCCACGTGTCACATCCGCATGAGAAAACAATTCGGAGTGTGTGTAATTCCATGCAATGGTATAATTATGAAGGCTTGTACCCTGCCTCCTCCTGCCACACTCCCCTCCCTCGGCTCGTGGCGTATGGATGCAGACGTGGGTCCTTTCAACCGTGCCCATGCCGTTCGTTCCCTCGCGTTCACCCCCTCCCCCCTCTTTTCCTTCCCATCGCCCCCACGCTCAGCCATCCGCTGACTGTCGCCGCGCGCCCCATTTCCCACTTCATCATCCTGATTATTTCGCATTGTCCCGCCTTTTCTCGCGCCTCCTCCCCACTATCCTCATTTTTTCTTATTGCTTGCTTCCATTCGCTTGCTCCCGTAATCCCGCCCTCTCTTCGCTGCGCCTAACGCTGCCCCTTCTCCGCTCCACTCCGCGCGGTCGATAAGGGAGCAAAAACTCCCTCCCTCCCTCTCTGTTCCCACCTCCCTTCTCTTTGCGTCCATCCGCTCCGTCGCGAAAGACGGCGAACGCAAACCCAAATTAATGCGCTTAGATATTTAATGGCAATCCTGCTGAACGCATCGACGACGCTTTTAAATGGAACTTAAATCTGAGTCTATTAGGAGGAGCAACCAACCGCGTTGTGATGGTTTTTCACGGTCCACGCAAGCTCGTACACTTCCTCTGAGGCTTCTGAAACAATATTAACTGCTTTTCGGCACAAGTATCTTTTTAACGTGTCACTTCAGGAAATTCACATTTTACAACCTCCGGCTTGGTGTTCAAATTATCAATTCTCTCCCTCGAATATCGTACGTTCTCCCTTTCAAAACATTCCTCAGGATCGTGTTGCATCTCGATAACAATGCCATTCAGTGTTTTCAATCGAAGAGTAATTAATAGCATGTAAACACTCTAAAGGTGAAGGCTAGATTTCGCCATCAACGTAGCCATTAAATGAAATAGGATTTGGGGATTTTGATGATTTATAAGGGCGATGCCATTTTTTATTCGAGGCACCAAAGTAATATAGTTCCATATAGATTTTACCCATTTAATGGCAGAATGACGTATTTTCCAGGTAACGGGACCACTGGCTAACCAAGATTTCGAGGTTTTGAGGCCCTACTTTGGCATAGGTATCCGCCGAACCCTTAGTATCTTAGCCTTTGGGAAAACCTTCGACAAATGGAGACTTTTCCAAGAATATGAAGAAGCCACCTAAATTATTTGCTAAATAAAAGAACTAAATCGGAAGAACCGGCAAATTTTTATGCTTACTTCGACAAAAAGATTAAACCAGCTTGGAATTGTACAAGCAAAATCGATTAGTATTAACATAAAAATAATAACTTAAGTTCATTTATCTCATCCAGACAGTACTGCTTAAAAACAAGAAGGCTAATTTCATTAAAAAGAAAGGAAAATTAATAAAGGGCTGAAGGTTTCGAGGCGTGGATCTGAAGAAGGTTGAGAGCAAAAGACAGTAGAAAAATTATCCAAGTAATCATGAATTTGACACGACAAGGAAGAAAGTTGATGAGGGAAAGTTGGAAGAGGGAAAAGGGGGGGATAGAGGTGTGATCGAGATGAGGAAGAGAACAGGCATTTTGTAATTAATGGAGTTTCTAACTGATTCAGAATACTGAAGTTAGCTCACTTGGCATGAATTATTTTATTCTGAATTGAAAAAAAATCAACGAAGTTCTAAACTAATAGTAATACAATATGAAATGCCACAGATTGGTGTGAAATTTTAAATTCCACGAATTCTGTGGAAAAGTGCAAATTTTGTGTTTCTCATAGTGACAAACTCCCATTACATTTCGCCTGAATATGTTGAATATATACGAAGTCACAACAGAGTCGTTAAGTTAGGTTAATCGAGTACAGAAACATTTAATTTTTTAACTTAGAACGTATATTTCAAAGCATTTTCACTTGATAATATCTTATTCATTTAAAGTTTCAAAATGAGGAGTCCGATAAACGATCATGCTCCAAAATAGGTTAAATAATATTTGAAATTTCAGTTAATCATATCAAAATAGAAGCAAATACATGTATTTTATTTCTTACTATAGTTTATATTTTCTCGTTACCTTAGCGTTCAAATATAACCAATTGGAAATAAAATCCTAAAATACCTGATTTCAACGTTATTCTAACTGATAAATACAAAATAGATTTAAATAAGTTTAACTATTGCATTAATTTCAATTAATAATGTAATGCCAATGAATATCATGTCTTATGGAATCATCCATCACTTTAATTTCAAATCTGGCTCTTGAGAACAGCGGAATGCTTTCATGCGTGGACACTCGGGAAGGCTCAGTCGCGGGATTTCACTCTCACTTCTTTTCTTTATAGTCTCGTCGTATCGATTTTCGTTCGGCAATATCCTTCAACCCCCCCTCCCTCTTCATCATAGAACTCCTTCCGACTAGTCTGCAATCACCGTGCCGAATTTCCTCTATTCATTTGTCCAGCTCTCGGTGGCCGCGATCGTCGACTCCCTTCCATCGACTCAAACTTTCTTATTCTGCTCAATTTCAATTTGATTTCCCCTCCTCCTTCGATATCTCTCCTCCGTCATCTTTCTCCCCTCCTCTTCCGACCGTCCCTCGCATATAAAATTCTTCACATTGGTCTCTCATTTTATCAAACCTGGCGTGCATCCAGACCCATTCTTTCGCCGTGGGAGTGCTCATCAATTCCGGGGTTTTCGTTTTTCTCACGGAAAATCAAATGTGACTCCTCCCGCCCACTCCTTCTCCCTCACTCTCTTATACCCTCACTCGAGTTGTCTCAAGATGAACTGGGTGGGGATACGAAATTATAAGGGTCTCTCAATTTAGTTTGCCGGAAAAAAATAATCCTTCAAGAGAGAAACCATCTTTTGCATCCCTTTTTCTCTGGAAACCAAGAGCGTGCGAGATGCATTTTATATTCTCCAGATCTATCTCATCCGCAAGCCCGTCGTAAGGGACCTTTCTTCTCGTAACTCAAGACCAACCCTAAAATTTCCGGCTTTTAAAATTATGAGAGACCCATTTGGATTTTAATGGAAATTTTATAACCCTTCATCTAGAGATGCAGGCATGATTTTCCGAAATAGCTGTTTTCTCAGGATCGTTATTCCATCAATAATGTCTTTAAATGTCTGGAAAGTTTTTATATGCGATTTGAAGAGAATCGGGGGGAAATTATAGTATGATAGAGAAGTATAATGAAAGTATGAATTCATATGAATACTACATACTTACATTTCCTTCGAAAATCCATAACCTGATTGAGGCATTATCCAGTGAACGTACTCGTATATTTTTCTGTCAAGAAGGAGACAATCTATTTACGTACGTTCTATGGTACAAGAGTTACCATGCCTCGTATTGAATCTTTGACGTAAACGGAAGAAGAAAGATAAATCAGAGGTAATTTATGCAACAGGCGGGAGTGAAAAAGATTGATGCAGCCACGAAGAACTTATGGGCTATTAAGTTAATTAGACGTCCTAAAATGTATTGACAGATCATTTCTGATTATAAGGCCTGTTTATTAGCCATGACGTTTTGTAACAAATTTATTGATATTACTAGTTTAAGTCAGTCATAATCAAGCTAATTACAATATACGAAATTCGTGACTCAATTTTGCACGGACAACTAAACGTTTGATGCGTTGAGTAATTCGAGACATTAAATGATTTCTCTGATCTACTGCGTATCATCTCACGTTCTCGATGTCTTCCTTACTATTATGCGATATGTGGTAATTTGAAATCAAAAACTGCCATGTATTTTAGCTATTCAAATGGAGGAATCGGTCTGATGGTATTTGTGGTCATATACAGGCAACATGAGCAATACTGTATGTGCAACAATCGTACACTGTACACAATGTACACTGTATGAGCAACAATTTATAAAAGTAGCCAAGTTTGACGTGTAAGATGCATATCAAGGAATCCGTACCCAGTTACTTAAAAGTTTAGCAAGGAAAGGCTGGAAACAAAATCAGATATGCCTCTATAATTTGCACATAGCCGTATTGGCACAAAATAAATAAATTGGGTACGAAAACTTATGGTTTACATTTAATATCGTTACAATTCGTAAGAGGGATTTATGGTAGGAGTCGAATTATAACTTGTGAAATGCAGTGATCAACAAAGCTATGGAAAACGAGAGTAATTCAATAGAAGATTAGCAAAACTTCTGTCAAAGTCTTTTATTTTTGCACTAAATTTCAAAGATACTTCATCACAAAAATGTAAGCAACCATAAAAAAGGAGCAAAATAATAAAAAGTATTTCCATTTTATATTTTGCGGTATTTATCATTCAGACAGACAGTGCAAGTCCAAAGTTACCACAGGATTAAAATAGCATAAATCACGCAGAATTTCTGGAGTAAACAGTCATTAACTTTATTGTTATGTTATACTGTTCGTCCTAAATGGATAGCCAAATGCCATATTTCGCGCGATAAAGCATTTAGGAGTAATGACATGAGTTGCAGGCGAATCTCTCTTCCATTAGCTGAATTTAACTATTATTCGCACGTATAAACCGCAAGTTCTAGGTACATGGCAGCAGAATTTTGTTTGATACTCACATTCATTGTACTCCGTAAATGTAAAAAGAATGACTGTTGTTTAAAAAGCGTATCAAAATCAATTGTTTTATGCAACAGTCTTCATATTTCCCTCAAACATTACATTTGACAAAATGTTGTGATATTTATATCAGAAGGAAAATTGTGTATGAGTATGATTCATTTTTCTCACGATGACACTATTTCATTGCATTTCAAAATAAATCGCTCCGCTGTTTTCTGATTATCCTGCGCCATTGGTTATTATGTCGTCGAAAAACTATCAGAGACTCAAACTACGTGGTAATTAATGAGCTGCTGACACCCTATTTCTGTTCCAACTGGAAAATTTTCTTGAAAGCTTTCCATGATATAGTAGGAAACTTGAAGGGAAGGGCTCCAACCCGCTCAGAATGAATCTGTCAGCACAAGTACCTAAGAAAAGTGGATGGAGGATCAGAATAGGCAGTGATGGATAAGATTGGGAAATGGATAAGGCTTGTCTGATCCCTGTTCCAATCTCTCAACCCTATATAGTGAGGCATTGATAAAAATATGCTTGCACAACGGATAAGGAGAGATGTAGGCTTGCAGATGATAGAGACTGCTAGTGCTCAGTCTAGTATTCAATCTTGTAGTCATCTGCAAATACCATACAGGATCCAACAGAAAATAACCTATAACAAACGAAGTTATTGAATTAATCAAGAATGGAAGGCGAATTTTGATAATAGAATAGGAGAAGAGGTTACATCATGCACGACAGAGTCTTACCATGCAGTTTTTTAATTTAACAAGGTAAATGAAGCAAGACACAGGAATCAAGTAAAGAAAAGATAGTAGCACAAAAGATTCGGTGCATAACATCTACTTCAGGTCATCTGACCTGACCTGAAGATGATGTAATACATCGAATACATCGAAACCCGGTCGTACAATTAAACTTATCTAGTGGAAAATTGAAGGATCTCAGGTTTTCCCGGCGTATGGTATTCAAGAAGTTCTCTTGGGTTTCCCACCGGATCCGGTTGCAGTACACCGACGTTTCGAAGGCTGACTCTGCCATCGTCTTCAGGGTGAAGACGATGGCAGAGTCAGCCTTCGAAACGTCGGTGCACTCCAACCTGACCCGGTGGGAAACCCGAGAGAACTTCTTGAATAGTGGAAAATTGTTACTATATTTTCTTTATTATGTTCGAATTCCATCACGTCACGCCATAAACTACTCAATTTAAGACAGGAAAATCGTGTTAGAGGAGTCCCGACACCAAAACGAGGTCGAGGAAAGATATCACGATATACATTCACAAAAAGTGTAGTCACGAATACCTTCATCCAAAAATGAAGCATGGTCATAGATAGAAGGCGATAAATACGATGATGCCTATCAATTGATAGAGAACGGAGCAGTACGGATTGAAGTATTGCTTCGCTAACATTTTATATTAGATTGTGTATAAATCTGTATATAAGCGAAATAAATGAATCCATCCGGCCACAAATAAGCATTTATCATTTATGAATTAGCGAAACAAAGATTGTCAGACACCTACTTCCGGCATTTCGAAGGAGAAAATATCAATTGAGGGAACAATTCGGAAGGTAGACGATAAGGTTAAAAGTATATGTTTTTACCTAAAGCGTGGAGTGAGAGTTTCAAGATTTATTTGAGTTGAGGAAAGTGCCCGCTTTTCTTGGATAGAAAATAAAATTGGATGAGCAGGAGCAATGTACTTCTCTGATAGATTATTTACAGCATTGAACTATGTGTTGAAACTAAAACTCTTTGAACATATTTCTTCATGGACGTCTCAGAGAAAATTCACCTTTTCCTGTCGGAGAACCTTTTTCTACGACAATCCAAAAGAAAGCGTAGTACTGTGTGTAATTTTTGCCAATTAGCTTTCTTTAATGTCCAATTAGATTTCTTTAATTATTAACTACAACTGAACTAATAAATTCACTGACGATACATGAAATCATTGAGTGTTCAACGTAACACCATCTAGTTAGCAAGTTACAGGATGAAAGGTTCAGAGAAAAGAGTATGTTACGCATCCGTAAATGTTTCCAATAGACATGGATACAAATGCATGCATCTCAATTAAAAATTGGCGGATCAGTTGCCAATGCGAACGTCGTGGAAATAAGTGAAGAAAGATTTTTAACGCGTCGGACTATTAGGGGAAGGATTCTTCAACCAGAGAACACCAGGCAAAGTGTGAAAATATCTGGAAAATAAGGGATTGAAATGGAGGGGATCCCAGGAATATCTGCCAACTGCTGTTCATCACCAGCCTTTCATTCCCTCAGCAAATATTCCGATGGCCATCCTATCGTGACGTCATCATTTCCTTTCCCGAACTCCTGGAGCTTTAATAGTGCTACTAAAAAGTTTTTTTTCTCTCTATTTCCTCCCTGGAGGAACGGAAAAATCCGTAGGCGTGTGGTTCGGATGACAGACTAATACTTACTTCTCCGCGTAGTTGAAAGGGAAGGGGAGAAATGACTGGGCGACAGAAAATGAAAAGTTCGGGTTAAGTCTGAGCATTGCTAACATTTTATATCAGTCTTCTATATATCCGTGTTCTGCTATTTCTTTCGAAACCATGGTTCTAGATCAAACTGGCTTTACCATACACTCGTCTCCACATGGAGAATCTCCTGGTAGCACCAACAACAACAATAACTCATCAGAAACGGCATATTAAAAGTAAAATCGGGGAAACATGGAAATATATGGAAATATTAATTTTTCACATACAGTAGCACCTGTAACGTAGGAGAATATCGCCCATCCCTTTTGTTCATTGTAAATACAGTGAATCCAAAACTTTTTTAATTTACACAATACGCATACTTGCTGAAAGAAGAATTTTATCTGCAAATATTAAAAATTTTCTAAAAAAACTGCCTGCAATGCTTAAAAATGTACAATGCCCGCATCTGAATGAGCAGATTTTCAATAAATGCAAGCATACGATTCAACTGCTGGAATTTTTCTGCCCGTTTCACCACTTGATTAGAATTCTGATATACATATAGCCGTATTTCACATTCCTTCCTCCGTATTTCATTTACCAGGCTCAGGAAGAATATATTTTCTAATAAATCTTTGAAAGTACCTCAAATAGATATCTAAAATTTATTTAACTCGATTCTTGAAATACGACACATTTAATTTCAAACAGAAGAGTCAAATTATATCTGTAGCTCCTTCACATTTTCTCTGTGACCATAATAGTTAGCTTTTTCCAATATTTTTGGGATATGTGCCCATTAATACGTACATGCCTTGCATACTTTACCGTCAGGCATTTTAATGGAATCGTATTTTTGCTTTTGATCTTTTCTCTCAGAGCATTATATTCCTTTACTTTTAATCTCAATTATATTTTTAAGTTAATCCAAATACTTATTACACTTCCCATTATGACAAGTTATATTTTACATGGCAGTTAAAGTATTTCATTGACGAAAGCAGGACTCTCTACGGATCAAGGAATGGCTAACCAGGAGTTAAAAGTAGGTATGTAAAGAAAGATGGGTAAAGACTTGATGTTGAGCGTGGTATTGAATCGCTCCAAAGTCCTGATCTCAAGGAAAAGGAAACCTCTTAGGGCTTGTGTATGACCTTAGATTGGAAGCCTTCCAAATACGGGCATTGAGGAGAATGAAAGTATACTGGTTAGCGAGGAAGAAGAAATATTAGATAAGGTAGGGGAAGAAAGGAAGTTATGTAGGCTATTCAAATAAAGTTAAAAAGGTAAATGGAAAGAATAACTGCTAGGCAGTGGGACTTCAAAGGGTGAGGTATAAAGGAAGAATGTCAAGTAAGCCAAGAAAAGGGAAGAAAATAATGATCATTTTGGATGGCATTCAGTGGAGTGGAAAGTATGAGGAACCAAAGAAAGAAAAAGTCGACGAAAAAATTGTTTTATTATGTGCACAATTTCTTCTCATAATACGCAAAACGATATGTATTCATTTTCAAGTTGGATACAAACAGAGTCTTTAATCAATATGTGCACTGCTCGTTTCTCACATTGTAGACTTTACTATGAAGTCTAATGTATTATTTTCCGACTAATTTTTCTCTTCATCTTTTTTTTAGAAGATTAACAGGATCCATTTTCGAATTCATCTATTTAATTAAGTTTTTCTAGCTCCCATTAAAGATTTGGGGAACTTTCCTGCGGATGCCCATTATTTTTTAATTGCTGATTAAAATGGAAATCTCCTTGATAAAAATGGAAACGAATTTCGTCCCCATATTTCCTCACGAGCTCCTTAAAAATCAATTTTCATTCGACCGTTCTCGCCTCATATTATCTTCACGACCTCTTTTCAAATGGATCCAAAGTTCCCGCCGGGAGTCCTATCTTTCCCTCCTGCCAAAAACCTTTTCGGCTCTTTTCCTCAAGGGCTTTTAAACAACATTTTTAGTATTCTTGAGCGATGGGAGCCAACAGAGGAGGCATGAAAAGCCGTATTTTCAGGGTTCCGTGTATTTTATGAACTGTGTCATAAAATGTGAGAAAAAGGATATTGGCCAAAGACGAAATTTTTACGAGTGAACGCCGATAAAAAAAGGAAGGAGAGCAATAGGTGGTAAGCACAGATAGAATGATAAAAGCTCCAATGAATAACGATTTTAAAAAATTTTGAGTGGGAGAAAGGGTAACGAGAAAACCCTTGAATGTCTTTGCGGCGCCACTCCGGCATAAACGGCAGTGTCAGGAGTTTGGCTTAAATTACTCGTAAGTGTCTCCCTCCAAGGTTTAAGCCTTCTATCTACCATATGTGTTTATAGACTATGCACGGCGAGGAGAGGTGTGACCTTATTAGGGTAGATTTATTCCCTGTAAATCACAGCACATTCACAGTCTGGTGTAGTTCTCGCGATTGAGGCGTCAGCGGCATAAGCACATGCATTCGTAGTACCTCAAATAGGAATCTGTGTATATACACGTAAACACAGACGTACCTTCATGATGATTAAATGTGCACTTGCACAATAATTTCATCGTTTGCTTCAATATCTTCCCTACTACTACCCTCAGCTCAAGTAGTCGATTACAGCAAACCATAACTTGATTTTTTTAATCGGTGATCTACCAATTCAGGTAGGTTTTGGATGGCCACAGGTTACCAAACGGTAGGGTGGCAATTCCCTTGTCTTTCTCAACAAAACCCAAGGTTGACTGACAAGCTAAAGCTTGGTCATCAGCAAACCTAACTGATGATACGAATTCCCCGCCCACTTTCATTCCTACCTCCAGTTCTTCCCATGCCTCTTTAATCATTTCCCCTGCATACAGGATGAACGGCAACGGTGTTAATGGGCAACCCTACCTTACGCCTCTTCCTAACACTGCCCATCCGGACTCGCCGTTCCCCACCCGCACCTGAGCAGTCTGAGACTTGTACAGGTTCCGGATTAGCCTCCTTTCCCTCCAATCTATGCCTATTTTCTGCATTATATTAATTAGTTTTTTCCAATGCACTACATCAAACGCTTTTCTAAATCTACGAAACAGACAAATACGTCTAGATTATATTCTAAATTCCTCTCGGTTGGTGATCTCATTACTGCAATGGCATCATATGTGCATCTCCCCCTCCTAAACCCAAATTGATCATCCCCTAAGTAATCATTTGCCCTACTATCCTTCCTTTTGCTGATAATTCTCAGAACAATTGTATCTGCGTGGGAAATCAAACTTATTGTTCTGTAGTCCTCACATGATGTAACCTTTACCTTTTTCGGAATGGGAACTAACACTGATCTCACAATTCCTTTTGCCAGATTCCTTCATCATAGACGCTACGAATCAGTCCATATAGTCTCTTTCTTCCACATTTTCCTAAGCCTTTTAGTAGTTCTTCAGGAATGTTGTCTACGTCCACGGCCATGTTTAATTTATTCTCCCTTTATACCTTCTCTAACTCATCGTCGAGTATGCCCGGACCTAAGCTATCTTCCTCTGCCTCATTTTCTCTTTTTATGTCTAACCTTCTTGGCCTAAGTTCTTTACCACACAGTTATATCTACTTGTTTATATTCCTCCCATCTCTCGTGAATATTTTTTTTCAATTATTATCTTACCCGACTTATCTCTAAATGTGAGCACAGATCTTCCCTTCTTACTTTCCGATAAAGATTTAACCTTGCTGTGTAGCGTACCAATTTCACTCTTCTTCTGCAAACTCTCCATATCCTCGCACTGGGTCTTCCACCATCCTTCTTTCACTTTATTTGTTGCGCACTTCAATTTATTGTTTACTTCTTTGTAATTCATTTTGCCTAATTCTATATTTGCATTCTTCCATTTTCGCCGCTCGTCCATATTTGTAATCATCTCATCCGTGATCCATGGTTTCCTAGTCCTTTTAGCGTTAACGGTTCCAAGAGTGTCTTTTGCGGATTTCGAAAACCCTTTCTAGATCCTTTCCCATTTTTCTTCGATAGTACTAAGCCCTTTGCCATCCTCCATGATTTCGTCTACCTCCTGTTTGTATTCCTTCCTTTTCAAAACATTTAATGCTTCAACGTTCCATTTTCTAACTCGCCGCCCCTGCCTTATCTTTTTGAAACGGACGCAACATTTCATAACAACTAAAATGTCTGTAAAAAACATCTATGTTTGTAATAATCTCATCCGTGATCCATAATTTCCTTGTCCTTTTCCCATTAACGGTGTCTAAACCAAGTGTTAGTGATGACTAACCTCTGTCTCCTGAGAACTCAACTGCTTTCTCCCCGCGGTCATTCCTCGTGCCTAAACCGTAGTCCCCCACCTCATCACCATCTCTTCCCTCGCCTACCATCGCATTCCAATCCCCCATCACTATCAAATGTTTCCCGGCGGGAACACAGGCGATGATGTTCTCTTATGGTTGCTCGGTGGCATGTACGCCTGAATAATAACCAAGTTCGTCGGTTCTGCTTATATCTCTACTATCAATAATCTATCCGTCAACTGCTCTATGTCGACTACGCTTCTTCCTACCTCTTCATTTAATACCATGGCAGTCCCTCGTTGGCTCTCGTCCCCGCCGCTGTATATTATTCTATAATTATCACTCCAGTATTCCCCGCTATCCTTCCATCTCACCTTGCATAGACCTAAAATATCTATTTTTCCCCTTTCCATCTCTCACTTATCATTCTCCAATTTCCCTGCCCTCATCATTGTCCTAACATTTCAAGTTCCTATTCGAGCTAATTTTTGCCTTCTTCTTCTGCTTCTTCTGTCCTGCTGCTGCTGGTTTTCTCTTGCAAGGGTTTCTTAGGATGACGACCGCGGAAGCCTTGCCTCCCCCGCTGCCGGGCACGACACTCGGCCGATTGGGCCGAGCCCCGTAGTTGCCAGGACTCAGAATCTCTGTTTTGTCCATTATGTAAATCTTGGGAATGATAATGGAGGTGGTTTCCCGTTGCCTTCCTCAATAGTGTTTTTAACGTGACACCATCACTTACTGGCCGCCCCACTGGGGTCAGACGCCATTGCAGCCGCCTCACTGAGGAACAGACACTGCGTGGACTACCTTTCGTCTGGCTCTTAACCTTCGACCTATCTGGAATGGGTGACCCTACCATGAGAAATTATTATTACTCCCGCCACCACAGCTCTAGGGATCATCGGGCCCTTCCATCACGTCAAGGTTATAGTTCGGGGAGGGATATATATGTGTATATATATAATTATATATTCATAAATATACATACAGATATATGTGTAATTGTATACATATATATATATATATATATATTCATATAAATGTGTATATATATATGCATACACTTACATATGAACATTGTCGATTCCGGAGGATGAGGTTGATGGCAATAATTATGATGAACGAATCCCAATAGCTAAAGGAAAATTGGGATTGGAAATGGGGGATCATTGCATGGTAGGAGGAAAGAGTAAGGAAAATAAAAGACGGTAGTGCAGGATTCAGCCTCGGGAGAGGAAAATTATCGAAGTCTGGCGAAGTATTTCAAAATCTCCCACCTCATTCAAATGAAATCGGTACCTAAAAATAATGCACCATCAAGCTCTTATTTTTATATGAGTGACAATATCGGAGAAGGTTACTCTTATGCGTGGGAAAGAGCGCGACTCCGATCGTTGACAAACACTTGTGTGATTAATGGAAAATAAAGGCAGTTGCTGGAAATTAATCTCGATACTCTCCAGAGGCACGTCAATTCCATTTAAAAAAAATAACTTATCCATTGATTGATATGAGAGTCCATTGAGTTTATTAATTAAAATCAGTATCTTTTTTACGTGAAATGGAAAAAGTTAACATTTGTGCCTATATCAATCCGAGAAGAAATTCAGCTTTTTTTAGAGCAGCCTCTTTAAAAATAAGTCATTGTGAATGTTTCTGCTTTTGCAGGAAAAACTTGTCAAGATTTATTAAAATCTTCTTGCCTGTACAATACATGTCACCCTTCCTTACATTACATTGATTAATTTACATTGAAAATTGAAAAACTGTTTCAGGAAAGGTTATCAATTGTAATGAGATGGTTACATATTTCCATAAGTTTTAGAATGTTTAATATTATGTCCATAATTCCATAATGTATTGTTTGCCATTTAAAATTAAATTAAAGACCAACCGATATTATTTTTAAATATACTGCCAGTGCTAATATTAAAATGATTCCTTTTGAAATGAGTGCCGCGAGAAAGTAACCAATCAAAATGTGGACATCTTTATGTGTGTGTGCATGGAATATAAATAGATAAACACTGATATGGATTTTTTAAACTTAGAAGCAAAAAGAAAGGGCACTCGCATATGTATTTTTGACTCTTCGACGGCACGGCCGTTTTCATCAGAATCTGATTGCATTAATTTCGGTACGGTTCCTGTGTATGTATATATATATATACATACATATATATACATATATATACATACATATATATATACATATATATATATATACTATATATATATATATATATATATATATATATATATATATATATATATATATATATATATATATATATATATATATATATATATATATATATATATAGATTTAAGGGAAAGGAATGGAAACATATAAAAGACAAACACAGGACAGTATGGAAGGCGGAATCAAGCAGATATCGAGTGCAAAATATTTTCTTGACCGGGACTTGAACATCCATTTCTCCTTTGATAGATAAAGCAGCTCCCCAATGCCATTTCCTGGCCATAGAATCGGGGTACTTGGTTGGATAAATCCTCCGCAGATTTCAGTTTAAATTACGTTCCCACGATAGCTCAGGCTGGTCGAAAGATACGTGGTTCAAGTCCCAGTCAAGGAAATACTTTTGCACATGTGATCTAATCGATTCCACCTTGCCCACCTGTCCGGTGTTTTTTGTGCATTCCTATCCCTTTTCCTTATATCTATATCTATGTAAACGAACTTTAGTTCGCCATTTGGGTTTTCCTGTTTGAATGCGTTTACATATATAATAGTATATATAAAAATATATATATATATATATACATACATATATAATATATATTCACACACACAAATACATGTATGGATAGTCGCATGTATATCGCTATTTAACGTAAACATTTCAAGGAATAATTAATTCCCATAGCATTCACACTGTCATATTTACCTCATTGCCGCAAATTCCTTCATTCGAAACGATACTCAAAAGACCTTGAGAATAGCGCCTTTTCTCTGGTGCATAAAAATTTCAAATTAAAGAATAGCTTTATTTATTTTTCTGAGAATGTATTTCATAATTTGCTTGATTTGTATCAACCGAATTCAGTTAAGGAATCTCATTCAGTGGAAATTTGATTATAAATTATTGCAATTTATTATTCTTCAAATATATCAATTATATATTTTCTTGTTTACAATTGCAGCAAATAAAATCCCGGCAGCAGAATAAGTTGTGAGCCGGAGCTTAAAGCTAATCGTCAGCACATTCTTCCCGGAGTGGCGTATCAGAAAGAAAAAGTGAAGATTTTTTTAAAATACCCAAGAAGATATATTAACAATTTGTATTTTTATTAATTGCATGGTAGCCTAAAAATATTAAAAAGATAGGCATACAGGGCAATCAATATTTTGGGGAACACGTCAACTTAAAACGTTTTCTCAGAAATATGATATTTAAGCCGAGCCGAATGCTACTAAGCCCATCATCGGATGCATGGCAATATTATCTCGATGAGTGGGATTAAACTTATATGATATTATTTTTTACTAATTTTTAAGAAACTGCTTTAGGAAGATTGCTTAAAAGTTTTGCATATTAAGCACAGGTTTCAATAATACCCATTAGCATATTGGAAAATTATCGTTGATTTTAATCTTAAAAGGTTTAGCCCTATACCACTGATTACTTGGATGACTCGCTTGGAAATTATTCCACCAAAAAAGAACTAGGAAACATTTGGTGTATACCTGAATATTTATTAGGGTAAATAAACATACATTAATTTCAAAAACGTTTCCAGTTCAATTTATTATTCGAGTGCTCACCAATCTCTCCAATCGGTGTATCGATGTTTTAACGATACACAATGCACGTTTCAATTTTAATCATGTGCGTGACTTCATGAATGCATGCATCCAATTTAAAAAACAAAGCGTGCCAAGTATTTATACAAATCCAATGGTCGCATTTACTGTGTTTAAAGGTTTATCGATAAGAAATGCATTTATACAGGGTGCCACAACATAACTTCCTTTTTCAAAGGGGTTTTGCTTAGTAAAAAAGGAAGTTATGATGCCGCACCCTGTATAAATCCTGTTAAAAATATAATCCTGTAATAACTAACTTTGCAAAGTCACGTGGTATCGAATGTATCTTAAGAGAGGTAATTATGCTTGAATTACTAAATCATTCCTTTTTTTTATTTCAGAATTTGAAGGATCAAATTCTCACAACAAACGTGTGGCTGGAGCATGTAAGTACTATATTTATTAATATCTGCACTAATATGTTTAGCTAATTTAGTGGGCCTTTTCATCACTCGTTTTTACAAATCAAAGAGCACCATTACGTAACATAAGCGACGGGGAATCACGGGAATCCACTTTAAAATGAACCTAGCGGAGCACCTTTCAAGCAACTCACGACCCAACGAGCCTTTGAACCGTGGCATGCCTTTGCCATCCGTCATTTGTCACTGAAAGCCTAACGCCAATGGTTTTGGGCGTGTCCCGGCCTCCCTCACCAAGAGATCCTCGTGATTACGAAGGCCTATGGCTGGCTCCTCGAAGGGTAGTCCTTTGCTCAGCTCCGTTAATTGTCACGGATGACTAGACCACTGGTTGTATGCTGGCGTCGTCCAGCTCGTAAATTAAATTCCAAGTCCGCGTTCGATAACAATTGAATCCAGAAAAGCCTTGCTGCTGGCACAGTGAAAGAGGGAATTAAAACTGATTGTCCAAGCGTGTTGTCAGCTGGAATTGAAAAAAATAAAAGCAGGCAAAACAAAGGCACAAAATTACTCCGGTCCTGCAGGTGTCGGGTTTCTCACAACATTAAAGTGAGGTCACACTGAATCGCATTGGATTAATGAAGCAATTAAGGTCCAGCGCAGGCGTTTTTGGAAGATTTGTTTGGTAAAAACGAGCTGATTGCTTTTAATAAAAAAGAATTACTGCATAGGACCATATTATTTTAAATAAATCTTTGTAAATCATATCTATGCATACTCTATGATGCAGAATGCTACAATTACGTCAAAGTTTTTCACGGGTGTTTCGACGACAATAGTTCGGGTAAATAACGTTTTTGTTGTTTTTATCATGAATCGTACGAAAAAGTAAGACTATTTAGAGTCGTCCTTGGCGGATTTTGTTCCTGTTTTTTGAACAGCGTCATCTGATTTGACGATTGAGCGTGGGATAATTAATCCCTCAAGTGCCAAGGTAAACTCGGTCTGTAAACGTAATACGCATTCTGAACATCCGTTTCGATTTTTGTCTCTCCGCTGGGTGCTCCTTGTAACTTAAACCTTTTAACTTCTCGTATATTATTTTAAGAAGTCTCCAGATCCTTTCTGAGCTCTAATTATTTATATATTTTACCATTTATATGATGGATTACAATTATCTGTCCCGTATTCCTAAGGTGGTCTGATCAAAGCGAAATAAAATCTATCCATTCATGTTGAATCTAATTTTCCTATAGCTCGTCAATGAAGTCAGGTTTCCTCAGGGCGGACCGCCAAATTCTTCAAATGGACAACCCTACATGAAAGGTTCATTTGTCAACATATAATTCTAAACGCTTTTTTTCAAACCAATGTGATGTCGGAGAATCTCGAGAAAGTAGCCCGCCTTTAGCTAAAGCCTCTATTTTTATCTTCAAAGTAGTGTTTTAATAATCCAATGATGTGTCGCTTACATCCAAACCGCGTTTAATGTTTATTAGAATCATTAGAGGCCAAACCATACTTTCTTTTGACAGACCGAGCCATTCGGTATCCTTTGCTTTTAGGGCTCATACATTTAGTCGTTAATTATTATTTAATGTAAGGTAAGACGACCTATTGTAGGGTTTATTGCATTCATAGTCGTACTTTTTTCTAATTTTTTGTGGATTCCTCAAAAATGTTTTTCAACTATAATCATTTTTAGGTCAATCATTTTTAAACATAGAGTGAAATATTCATTACCTAAAAGCCATATTTTTTCCTCCGTTCTACCATGGCGTTTCAGTTCTAAACAAGCCATGTCTACATATGCCGTCAAGTAAAACATTTAAGATTGATTTTCCGGAACCCTATACTTTGGTGCCCAATATTTTAGCCAAACACCTCTGACAATGAATTCCTTAATTTTTTCCAAATTCAGTGAAATTCTTTCTATGCGAGAGACGTTATTTGCGCCTTTCTTTGAATATTCGCATCGCAAACAACTGTGTCCGGTCACCTTTCCATTTAAATATATTTCCAATGTACTATGGACCATATTCTTACTCAGAGTTAACTACTAATATGTGTTTAGTCATCGTGTGGAAGGGCATCTATATGGGAACTATAGTGTTTGGTAAAGTAATAAACTTGGAAGCTCAGCCTTCAACACCAACATAACAAGTAACACCAACACGACAAGAATTTCATGAAATTCAAGTCTGTTACTAGAAAATGGCAAAATTGTTACATAGCGCAGATTATGTCAATATCCTAGAAAACCGTAAGCAATCACAACAATATTATATCCATGCACCCTAATATATTAATAAATAGCAAAAATTCATTATACCAATCAAACCATTAATTTAATGATATACACAGGCATTCATGTATGCATGAGTGTTTGTGCATATATACACATATATATGTCGACATGCATGCATGAGCTAATATTTGTGCATGCATGGATGGTGCCCCAATACCCCCACTAAGAGCTCTCATGCAACTTGCGGTGTATACCTGTAGATGCGTAGATATAGATGAGCTACTGAATTGTGATTTAATTCAACTGAATACTCCTGCTCTAAACCTTTCATGTTAACAGTGTCTACCAATATAAGATATAGTCATTAGGAAAATTTGCCGTCTTCCATAATTTTCACGAGCAGACTATCAGCTTCTATAAATACGTTTACTCTGTACCCTATTCAACCTGCACAAATACAAATATGTGCATCTCTTTCAAAGGGTTAGGATGTATTTTATTAAGAAAGAATTAATGTAAAAAATATATAAATATATGGTCTTTGATGTAATTAGACAATTGTATATTTGAGGCTTTCTAGATGTGGGTGTTTAAAACTATTCAGAAAATAAAATGTACGGAAAGGAAAACTAACAATGAAAGTCTATGGTAGACATGCTCGGGGAAGAGTGATAGCAGCTGGGAGAAATTCAGGAAATACTTATAGGCAATGGGTAGAAGAGGTTGACAATAGAGGAGAAGGAAAGCGAGATAAATAGAGTAAAAGAATAGGCATTTTTGCTAGAGAATAGGGATATGACCCAAGGGATTTAAGAGATGTATTTGAGCCATTTAATTTAGGACAATCTAAAATACAGTTTTATGTGGTGTCAAGATCCATCATACCACACCCTAACCATACTGCTAAAATAAATACATTAATGAACCATATTTTAGGTTAGAATATAGGTGTTATTTCCAAACATTAAAAATATATTATAATGAAGTAAGAGAACTCACCTTTAAAGAGGTCCTATATTCCATTTGACAGAAAACTCTACAGATGAAAAACACCTTATGCTTTTCAGACTCAATTCATATCCTCGAGATGGACAAACAGGTAAAATGAATTCAAATTCCTTGGATTCATTAACGCATTCCTCGAGAACTATACAAGAGAAAAATACAATCAAAGAAATTCCGGAAGAGAGGTCTCTTTTTTTCACCACCAACAACTTAATTTTCTGCCACGTCCGTCTCACCATTCTTTTGCCTACAACCGACAAATTTCTTTCAAACATCCTCTCCAAGAATTCTAATAACGTTAAATGATAAAAACAAAGGCAGGTTTGGATAAAAATTTATATTTAGTTCAATTTTGAGTTTAAAATGAAAACATGAAGGTAAATTAGAAGTAATGGCCATTAGGGCAAGATAAATAAAACCTAAGCTACGGAATTGATTTTTTACTACCCATTATTTCATTGAAAGAACGGGCAATAATTATGAGGTTATTTCATCATTTGCGTGGTCCATTTGATTCACATTCACATTTTTAAGTGAGAAATCGGTATACCTCACTCGATGTTAACGTATTAACAAGTTATGTTAGGAAGAATTCTGATACTCACCCTCTAAGCGCCTGCAAGTGTCTTTTTTAGCTTATAAAACTTTCTTGCGAATAGATTGTTTAAGTTAATTAACTGCCAGAGATTATGCTGCAAAGGTCCGTACATCAGATTTCATCTCTTAAATAATTTATGTCAAAGGTTCGCCTCCTGAAATTGTTTGAGCTTAAGGAAAAGCGTTGGTATTCCTGGCCACTTGTAGTACATACGTTTAAGGCCGTAGGATTGATTCAATTCTTTGTGGGTAATTTAATGGATATCACTTGATGTTAGATAATGACTCCTGCTGTGACGGTAAATTCAATAAATTATTGCCTCCATAATATTGAGAGAAATCTTTTTTACCCTTTCTATTAGCAGATCATGCATATACCCATTGAGCGACATAACCAGATGTCACTTCATTCAGCTGAATAACTTCACTTCACCCTGTCACTCTTTCGCTATTTTACAATAATTCATATGTTCAATATTTAAATCTCGATTGAGAATTTTCAGGTATGAAGCATGCATAGCATGTTTTTTATGCCGATAAAATAGGTGATTTCTTAAAATTTTTAATAAACAAATATTTTCATTTGAAGTACCTCATTTTAAAGCCTGAGTATTAACATTCTTACGGTTTTGTCGTTAACTATGAGCATTTCAAAGCAAACAATCCCCTGTAGAGTTATTGCTAGATTTAAACTAGACGTTTTAAAGCGTTCAGCGTATTTGACGTGATTGTTGTACAACGAGAATAAATTGGAACCTCTCATAAACCTGAACTTGATACATTTACTCGCAAGAAGGTTGTTTGGAGTCTGTAAGTGACTAATTATATTTTCAATAATACCATTTTTATTTGCAATAACTAATTCTTGAATTTGTTTCATTCGTTTTGAAGAAAAAATGCTTTCTTGCCATTCAACTCCCTTTCCATAATCACGAATTAACATAAATTTGGTCGAATAACCAATAAAACCACATCCTAATTTGATAATAATTGGTGGGACTAAGGAATATTTTTAAGGGTATATTCAAAGCCTGGTGCTGATTCGAGAAATGGCCATTTAAGGAAAAAAGGGGGCAATCAAGATTGTGGGTTTTCTGCCGACGGATTTCCATTCGTATTAACAATTGAAATAAGTGAGTATATTTACCAGATCTCCGTGAGAGGTTTTAATTGTTATCAGTGGTGTTTTCTTCCACAAAATTTTAAGAAAGCATTGAAATGATAATAGCCAAGAGAGGCCTTGGGCAATTTTAGTTCCAAAACCGTATAGTCTTGAGGTTAATGCAAGTTCTTTCTTGAATTTCTCGATACAGTCAACAACAATCCCGGAAATATCCCTATTTGTCTTCAGCTCAGGTTTAAGGAGCCTTAAAGTATCTGTTAGAATATGCATTAAGATTCTAGTCATGTAAAATATATCAATATATGTTTTTTCCTTTCTTTCATCGGCTGCTCCTGATTTAATTTAGGAACCTATATCTCTGCATCACATCTCATCGGGAGAAGGGCCTACATTATACTGAAAAGATAGAGATTTTTCAAGATTATTTTTATAAGAGTTGAGTTTCACTTGGAGAAAATCTCCCTACGTTACTTTGTTAATCGCACGCTTTTCTTTTCGGAGTATTAAGATCAATTTTTTAGATCATCTGATTTTTTGATTTTCCGGCTCTCCTCTCGAGGAAACTGTTAATTCTAAGCACTGGACCGTCCCTTCCTTGAGATTGAGGAGGGGTGAGAAGAGTGACAGTGGGGTGGGGGTGGGGCAGAGAGATATCGAGAGCGAGAGGGTTGTACGGTTCGTAAGAAGGGGACGGAAGGCGCTCACTACTCAGAGCCGACTCCGGGGGGGATAAAAGCGAGCGGAGCCTGCCCCCGCACCACCGGCCACCCCCTTCCCCGCTTCTTGTGGATGACGGGGACAAAGGAGAGGGCCAAGAAGGGAGGGATTCGAGGAAGAAGGAGTCATGGGCACCAGATGAAGGAGGAGAGATAAGGCAGAAAAAAGATAGGAGATAAAATGAGAAGAATGAATCTCCCCCATCCCGACCGCCGTCCTCTTGACAAGCTCGAGGAACCTTTGTCGCTCGGAAGGGTTTCTGGGTATGGGAAAAGGACGTTAAAATTATTCACCCGTCCCTGTTTTTTTAAGGAGAAAAAGCAATGGAAGAGGAGGACCAAAAAAAACCATCATCTTCCTCTCCCAAGGATTGTCCTTGAGGGTGTTTTTCGGCTACGAGATAGTAGAGGCCACGTCTTATCCTTAGACGTCCCAATTTACTGTCCAAGGGATCTTGGTTTTGGGGGGGAGGAGAAGAGACACGAGATTTAATGGAAAGACGACGGGGGTGGAGGGAACGACTTAAACTTGGAAATTTAAAAGAACGTAAATGCGTGGTTGAAGAAATTAAGAGTTGGAAACGCAGGCGAAGGATGGGATGGAAGGGGGCATAATATACCTGATATATACTATATGTATACACAAGTCCTCCGTTTTAAGAGAGCGAAACGAAGACCGCCGGGTCCTGACTTTCGCGCATCCCGTTTCCATAAATAGAGAAAATAAATAAGGTGACGAAACAAGGTTTTATTGCAGGTCAGAAAAAATACTATATCCTTAAAAAAAAGCTACAGGCGCTGAATAATGCATAAATCAGAAATGAAACCAATAGCCCTGGAAAATAATATTTAGAATAAAATTAATTCCAAGTAGAGAAGGAATAAACACTAAAATCAAAGTTGAAAACGAAACATTCGTAACGATAATAGGAAGAGTTGAATATTGAATTTGATTTAAATTATTGACATCTAATTAACAAAAAGGTGAAGAATGCATACACTATTTACCATGCAACGGATATTTCATATTTAATCTAAAGTATCCAGACAGCGCTGATGTGAAAAACACCATTGCGCGGAAAATGTCTCCCAATTAAATCCAAAGAACTTCTTGTAGTGATATTTTAAAAAATTGGAAATCAATTGTATTTAATCGATGGGATAAATGTTTACCAAGACAAATATTCAGATGTGTCAATTTTTTTAATTCTAATGCAGGAATTATTGGCCTAATGCTCTGGAGTCAGCTTTGTTTACGTTGCCAAACGTATGTAAAAAAACTGCCTTCGGCTATTTTTTCCTATGAACAATTAGTCAAACTGAAAACATAAGAAAAGCTGCTGTTAACTAGTTATTTGTGTTAAATTGTGAAGAAATTAGTATGTTAAATTATTATGTAATGGAAATCTCAAGTTTCTGCCAATTTCAGATTGGAAATACCCTATAAAATGCCTACATTTTTAAAAAATTTCTATTTTCTCCCTCACAAAGTATTGATATTTCTTCATACTGAAAATTTAGCGATAGGAAGTCTCGGAATATAGGTCTCCTGAAAAATCTAGCATCGCAGGAATATAATTCTATTGACTGAATAAAGAAAGCGATAGTATATTAATAAAAAAACGTTAAAATATCCCGAAAATAAATGCCAAAATACGGGTAAATGGATCGTTGACTTTCGAAAAATAGTTTCAGACTGTTTTTCTTATACACAAGAATGACAATGACATTCTATTCACTTGCCATTATGAGCATTTTTCGTGAGATACACCTAAAAATGAGTGACTGAGACACAGTTGTAGACAGGCAGACGGGCAGCTATAGTCTTTCTAAATTGATTTATTTAGCTCTCCGAAAGCGTAATATGGCACTATCCAACTTTTTTATGGCCACCAGTTTACGGCCGGCCAACCTCCGGTCTAAAAGTGGATGCTGGTGATTTTTATAGTGTGTTGCCAGCCTTCGGAAATAACTCGACTGAAACTCCCTAAAACTGATTTATTATTGCTGCTTCAATTTCCGTAAACAATCCTAAAAAGGGGAACTGGTGAAATTAAATTCATCCAGAATACAAAAGTTTGCTCAGAAAAACTGATGCAGAAATATAAAAGTGGTTAGAGGAAGGATATAACAGAGAAAAGAGTTAAACAAAATTGAAATGAACGAAAATTGAATGAGAGTTCCATCCAGATTCCATTCCATGTTATATTGAATCACTGTTAGACAGGGATTATAAAAGGGAGAAGTAATACGACAAGAGGAGACTAAAGAATAATGGTAAATATATAAGACATTGCTATATAAAACATAGAAAAGACCTGAGAGCAGGAAGAGAAAAGGAATTGGACGTTGATAACATTGGAAAGCGTATACTAATGGAAGAGGAAATAGATAAGGAGAACGGGAGAGCACGGGGTTAAGAATAAAGCGGTTGAGGTGGTAAGATGCTTATAGAAAGAGGATTGAAATATTAAAAATTACCAATTATTGGAATTAACAAGAGGTGATAATGGTCTGATGGGTTTTCTTTAGCTTCACGACTCTATCAGCCAACCATTTTCAGTTTAAGTATACAGATAACGAACAAAACAGTTTATTTACCTGCACGGGCAGAGAAGATACTGTTGCATTCATAAAACGAAGAATGACAAGAATAAAAGCATTTACTAGGAGGAGATCGGAAGACATGGATCTTAAGTTGCACCAGCAACATATACTACCAAAACAATGATGATAAAGAACAACATTGTGATGTAAAGAGGGAAATATTTTTTAAACTTTGGTGACATTCTATGCTGCAGACGATGTGTTCCTTCCGTTCAGATTATGTACGCTGATCACATCCTGGCAGGCTTAAAATAGGAAAATCGATTAATCTCGCCATGAAAAAAATTAATCACTGAAGAATACAATCAAGGTACTATTAAATAAAATAAGGGAATTATGTCGGCGGAAATATTTTACCGGGCGTATAGTATGTAAAAATAGTTATCATCAAGCCTAAAGATCTTAGAGTGTCTCTAAGTTAAGATTAACTCTTTGTACATGCATAGGCTCAGTAGCAACAATATGCAAGCGGCAAGATATTTCTGTATTTTCTCAGATTTATATTTGGTTGGTTAAGTCCTGAGAGTAAAATTTAAAAACGTTGATGAAGGCAAAATTTGTGGAATCATTTTAATAATAACTCTTCTGGTGTGAAAAAGGGTTGAAATATAAAATAATGGATGTTGTCATATCTATATAATTTTTCATTTCTAATATAGTCTCTGACGAAAGTCTACTTTCCGGAAAAATTTAAGTTGATTCTAAAATTCAAGTTGTATTTTATGGCACAGTGCCAAATTGATCTGAGGATTTGCCCTTTATTCACATGCGGTCCGATATTAATTCGATTATTTTATGGCATGCTTTATTTACTCAGACAAAATCTTATTACACGATTACGTTGGCAGGTTTAATCTGTACGGAATCAGTAAGAAATTTGTGTACATTTTTAATAGGCCAAACGAGGTTGAAATTATCAAGTTTACCCACAAAATGAAATCTTTTAAAGGATTTATTCTAGTTAACTAATATGAGCAGAGGGAATTAAAATTCTTTCTACGATTTAACGGGCAAATGGGCAATTATCTTTGGGAATTCAATTCATCACCAAGTAAAAATATAAAAGAGAATTTTACTGGTCAATGCAATTCGTTCGTACCATTTAATGAACGAAAAGCAGGTCTTAGCAATGAGTACTTGACGAGGAAAATTTCTAGCCAATGTGGAAAGAATTCTGTAGTGTTATGCGTGGCACGAAATATCCTAAATGGGTCTCAATTTATCTAATAGGAGCACGAAACAGATAAAACTCGAATAGCAGTCCACACATTCACCTCAAAATATTTCAAACATTGAGTGAAAATATTGCAGAAGTGCGCGATGACTTTTTAATGCTTAAGTTCAAGTAGAGTAATTTCATCCATTCAAAAACCATAGCAGAAAATCACCATTCCTCTGGTTATCTCACCACTATCAAATTCTGCCCATTGGAAAATGAATGAGTTGCCTTTTATATAATTTTCTAAAGCAACATAGGCGACCAAACAGAAGAACATCCAAAGCAGCAGAATGAGGTTAACGCTTTAACCGAAAAAAAGTGATGTTAAGAGGCATCATGCCTTCATGAATTTTCGTAATCGACCCGTCAGTTACGTCGCGACATGCTCAATGACCCTAGACCAAAAAATTCTAAAAGTTGCAAAAATATTCTGGAAATAGGGCACACCGAGAATATGGGTAATGTGGAGCGGAAAGGCAAATAAGCTAGACAATCGGGCTCCGTGGATTTCTTGCGAAGGTTTAACTCCGCTTTGTCGGATACGAAAACCCTTTGACCTCCGGGGGGCATCCCGCTGGAAACCCTGACTCCCAATCCGCACCCCATCCTCTGTTCCACAAACACCCCGGTCTTCCCTTGATGTTTGGTCAAAGGGCGGCGCTGTCGAAGGCGAGGAAGGAGGGTATTCTCATCGGATAACCGAGGGTAGTGATTGGAGCGTTTAGGTGTTTGCATTCCCGCCGGTCAATTGCCACCCCGTGGAGAGAGGTGGGGTGGCAGACGAGAGGTGCTACGGCCTGGATGGAAATTACATATATTGATTAATTGATAGATCATGCTTCTTTTTTGTTGATGAGCGAGGGTGGAATGGAAGCCATAAGGTGCCAAGTTTAATGGGAAATTAGATTAAGGCTTTGTTGGTGAGCCACGCCGGGAGATTAAGGTGGAAGAGTTATTGGAACTGGCGCGATATTGCCTATTTTCGCAGGCCAAAGCAGGTTTACATTTTATGCCCTCAATTTAAACGAGAATGATATCGAAAAGTACTGCAGTGACTAGGGCACATTTTATAATTTCAGCGCTTATATTGAAACGCTGCAATGCTCTGAACGGACTGTATTTAGTGATTGAATAGTATTAGACAATTATCCTTTTCTTAAATTCGTGATCCAACAAAAGTGTAAAATGAAATACTTAGGTGACGTTGAAATGAATCCAGGGAAACGATCATTTCAATATGATAACGGTCTTTGCACAATTGAATGTTTTCATTTATTATAAACAAAAGTGGTGAAATTATTTTCTACCTAATCTAATGATCATACTTGGGAAAATTATAGCCCAACTATTAACTGATTATTCAGAAAATGAGATGCTGATGCTAGCACAGCAAAACTGTTTATTGGATAGTGTTTAGTTTGTCGTATTACAGATAAAAAATAAGGGCACTATATTGGAATCCTATTGGTCCATGGACCTGTACAATCATCAATTGTTTTCAATGAACCACAAATAATTCTATCTTAAGAAATCCACATCAATGAATGCACTGTGCATTTCAGACACTTTTCTTCAGCTTAACCAGAAACATTTATTTTTATGCCTGAGATGTTTTTTGAAATGTTTGAAAACTCAGTTTCTATCCAACCTTTTGTGTATGGATATGCAAATCACTTTACCCTGATGGAACTGAAGAATTATTGTGACAATAATTTGGAGAATTGATATTGGGAGCTATCATAAACACGAGCATTTAATTAAAAACTCGACACAGTCGTTAAACCTATTAAGAACAAGTTAGTATTCTTCCAGTTAAAATTACTGTCAGTAGCCTAGCCAGTAGCTATGTTTAAAATAATGCCGACAGAAATGTAATTTGGATAGCCGCGAGTATTTGTCTGCCGCAGGCAACTTAATGGAGACATTTCATTTCTCGCATGCTTCATATTAGAAAATGTACACTTCGCGGGCCATCAATTGCCAGTGAACTGAGAACTTGGCCTTAAATTTGATTTCTAGAATCGTGATAGAAATCATGATAAAGTGAAATATGGGCAATAGGGACTATGATGATTATTCAACTATTAAATTTGTAGATACGTTAAACAATAGAGGATACCGTATTTTTCAAATTTACACAGAGAGACAGCTGACAATATAGACCTAAACGTCCTTCATGTTGAAGATATGAAACACCTCAGGCTATTTATTTGCAAATTGTATAAATTTCAGTTCTATATCAAAGTAATAAACACAACCTTTAAAGGTTAAAATAAATGTATCCTCTAAAAACGATATGCATCACGGAGTGGATGCCTTTGAGAAAATCTCCACTCTGCGCCAATTTTTTAAAACCTTAATGTTTTTTGCTGCATATTTCGCATGTTTGTTCGAGACTTCGCAGGCACGGCATACAGGACCCGTCAAATTGGGCTGAAAAAAGAAGTCGCTTAGAAGGAATGCAATTTACAACCGTTTTTCGGGAAAAGACACAAGCAAGAGAGGGTTTTATTCATGTGCAAAGGGTCGCCTCTGAACCGTGAGAATTCAAATTACTGTGGAATGTTTTATATCCCACTCCACCTTTCCCGCACTCAACAGAAAGAGAATATTTGCTGAAATATTTTCTCCTCCTTAGTATTCAGCCTGAAAAATAGCTCGTTTCATAAGATATTTTCCCAATGTCACTCAAATTTCAGAACCTTCAAGGAGCTATCGTAAGGTTTAGGACGGCACCGTATCTGACTTTATACTCTTTCTGAGAGATCGGGCGCGTTGAACAAAAGACTAAAAAAATAAGATTCATTCCATCCTCCACTTTTCCGTTCCTAGGTCTACTTCAGTCTTTACGACTGAAAAATATTCAAAATGGAACGGAAGTAAGACGGCATGAGGTAGAGAAGACGGGAAAATTGTTTATAATAAATCCCGGAGAGATAATATGTGATTCTCAAAGTTAATTTTGAAGATGATAGCCACACAATTTCACTAGTTTAATATTCAACTTTTGCAAATTTCAAACTTTTCACATATCTCATGAACATAAAAAACTAATAATTCAGCCAAGTTGATTATGTAAGCCATGTTGTGCACTTTGAAAGGTCAAGTAAAGTGGATTAGGGGAAGGAATCGATGAAACCAAAGTTTCACTTACAAGCAACAGTATTTTTAGAGTTTTAATGCTTACCGTTAAGGAACAAACTCCAGCTTATTTAAATTCAGGAACCAGAGTAGCAGACAGAACTGAAATTTAAAATAGTTCAATCTTGCCTACCCTCTACCGCAAATTGTATTATCTAATTGTTTTTAAACAAATATTAATTATGCATTAATGGAAAAATAGAGTGGAATTTTGTCGGGAAATTTATAGAAATATATCCATTACTAAAAAAATCTGTGAGCAAATAAAAAAACACTCAATGTCGTGAAAAAGGGCATTTCCTCTTTTTTTTGTAATCCCGAAATAAGTAGATTAGCCTTCGTCCTAGAAGCGTAAAAATTCATCCCGGCAGATTTAAATCCTCCATCTGCGGGGTGCAAAAGGTTTTTATATCGAAAGCACCAAAATATACATAAAAAGACCCCAGGGCAATATTATTTCGAAAAATGACGCTCTAGTTTTCTTTTATTTTCATTTCCGTCGGTGCTTACAGCGCCACCATAAAACGAGAGCGGCGGATCTCGAAATCCCAGCCCGGCCACGGAACGGCAGACAAGAACTGGTGGCGACGCTAATTTTCTCCACTTTAATAATACGTGGCTTTTCTTTCTCTGTCTGCTGCTCCGTTTTTCGAGGTATTTAAGGGGAGAAGTAAATGCCTGACTGCTCTACACTACGCTCTGATTAACTTCAAGCGCGCGTGCCTGAATGAAAAGGCTCACTCTGGGAGAGGGAGATTCACATGACATTGCCGCTTATATAGTGTGATTATAAGATGACTTGGGTTGCGTTGGAGCCAGGTTGGTATGATTAAGCGGTACGTTCCTCGGCAAAACTTCACATGTCAAGCGTTAATTCGAAACCTTTGAATTTATTACAACATTTAATTTGGAAGGGGATTCCATGGATTTTATTCGATGCATCACCGTCGGGCGGCTCAGCCTTCATCAATTAAACAGCAATGACATACATCAAAACAAAAATGTTGAGTTGGTAAAACATCAAAATATTTTTAGCTCAACCCCAAAAAAGATTTTAAATGGTGCATGTATTTTTATAATTAACTTGATAAACTTATTGCAAACCAATCTTATTAGTTAATCGCTTTCCATTTTTCAGGATTATTACTTGAAAAAGAAAGGGATATGTATTATTAATTCGGTTTCTTTTGATTTTCTCATAAACAATAGATAAAGGCTGGAAAATACGCAGTGACTTATGTAAAAAGAAAACAACTGAATTTTTTTCTTAGGATATGGGCCCATTAAAATACATGACCGCTTTATTTGGCGATAGATTCAGCTTAGGTACTTATTTTTCGCTCAATTTACTAAACCATAATACATGACCGTCGCAGGATTGTCAAAACACTTTATCCTTAAATAATGTCCCTGAAAATATTGATTTTCCAGGTCAATATAAAATGTTTTGGAAAGTTGTAAAAGGGACAGAGTGTGTACAAGAGAGGAAGTTGCCATAAATTTTGTATATGTGAGCCATGGAAACCTTCTCTTACAAAAACAAAGCGCTGATTTCACTGCCAACTACAGTCGGATTCAAAATTATAGACTCATAGACTTTGAAAGCGTGTGTTTCAGATTTCCGTTACCATAGAGCAAAACACATTTTTTTTATATTCCGATAGCTTCATGAATGAAACACGTTCTCAGCATACAATCGATTCGGCTCTTTCAACTAGCTTTTCTAATGATAAAGCCCCACAAAGAAGATGAGACGCAAGGTGCGTCACCACTTTTGCGGCGGGAACGATTTTAAAAATTTAATATCCATGCTCATGGAAATTTCATTGATAAAAATATAAAACCTTACACTATTTTCAAGTTCCTGATTAATGCACGAATATCCAATCAAGAGAAACCGATAATTTCAAAAAAATAACATGTACCATAGTCCTCAAATTTCTACTTGCTCTCATGAAAAGTTACATATTCACACAAATTCATAATACAAAAAGGTTAAGAATATTAATGTCATAATTCCAAACAATATTCCGGCAGCAAAAAAAACTGCATAGCTGAGCTGGATTGTAGACCGTGATTAATCACCCACCATCATCAATAGGTATTTTTTTTATATTCGATGTTTCCGGGCTTAACTCTGTGGAAATCCATTATCACTAAAGTAAAAATACCATTGTATCTTTCCATTCAATTAGTATTAGTACCGAATAAAATTGAGTGGTAAGATACATTGGTATTTTTACTTCAGAGGTATTTTTTAGGCGAGACTAGAAGGATCGATTTATTTGGAAAGGAATGTACTTGGAAATTTGTAAACGATAAACACTCACCATGCCGCCAACTATGAACCAACGAGGAGCGTTCAAAAAACCATTTATTAGCAACATTGATTTGTAACGGCGAATACAAAGAAAGAAAATAATTCCAAGCACTAGTAGAAATAAACGCCTCAGTTCCAAGCCGTCGCCCTGTATGGCATATTCAAATACGGGATTACATATGGCACAGTGAATGATGGCTTCATTACGAGCTTGACCTTAAAAAGTAACGTCGCGTCTACTCCTAAGCGATGGCAAGATTTTTCCAGGAGATGGTGAATTTTTTTACTATAATGTATCCGAACCCTTAGCCGGGGGGGAGGGGGGGTAGAATATACTCTATGGCTGGCCGTAAAATTTTATGTCCATCCACCAGCGGACGGAGAAATAGAGGACACTGGCATATATTTTCCTCGGAAATCGCTCCACGTCTTACGTTTCCAAATCCCTCCAGCTCCCAGCATGAGCTCCCTCCTTCCAGAGACAAACAAAAGCTTTCCGAAAAAACGCTAACTGTCAAAATACTCTCTCGTAATGAAGAGCACAACCGCTGACCCAATACACGGAGTCGCTTACGAGACAAGGGCGCAAGTCAATAATAAATCTTGGGGTGGAAGTACTCAGCACGGCTGAAACACATCCATTGTTTTGTTGAATCGTCCGCTCAGTGCGAGTTACACGGGTAATCAATTCCTCAAAAAGCTCAAAATAGAAGTTTGGATAGCTTAGCGATGAAAATCACCATTCATCAATTTCTGAAAATCGTAGATCGCCTCTCATAACCAACATTAAAAAAAACATATGATCCCAGATTGAAAAGTGTTAAGAATTCATAAAATAATATAACTATTAACCTTTACGAGATGAAAATTCCAAAAAGGTGTGAAAATAACTTTCATGAAAAATTTTATTAGCAATTTATAGACGAAAATACTTTTATTTGTGCCTGGCCACTGCAATTTCACTGACATAGAGATCGTCGATTGATATTACCCATTGGCAAATTGTTTCGGATGTGGTACTTAATTAGAATGCGAAATTATTAATAGAAAATCTCTTGACCTACATTACAGCACAAAATTATTGAGTAATGGAATGGCTTAAAATATAATTCCTTTCCTGAACACCACTTTTACGCTAGGGAAACAAGATAAGAGCATTTTCATAATTATGCTAAAATGTACTCCACTTGTTTAATGCATGACGAACTCCATACAGTCTGACGCACAAATACAATATCATACGGAGAATCGTATTTTATGGCAACAAAATAATATTAGTGTCGTCCTTTTCTCTACGCAAATTAAAGAAAATCAGCAAACCGAAGTAATTCAATTATTATACCGTTTTAACTTTGAATTGGCTATCAACGTAATCAATTTCCGATAAAACTACTATTTAAACTACTAAAATAGAACTAATTTATTCGTCATGTTGAGAGCGTGCAACGTAGTGGATATAATGAGCATAGCCAAGGATCCCGAACAATCGATTTACTCGGGAGCGTTGCGAATTTATTTCGCTCTTCAAGAAGTTAAATCATCTCAGAAACGATGAAAGTAATACCAGATGCCATCAACTCATTACTAGAGTATTTTAATGCAGCTGATAGTATTTTACTAGGTTTTCAGAGTTTCAGAAAAACTCATAAACAGAGTTTTGCCGATTTCCCGAATTCAAATTTTACTTCTGATGTACCAAGAGTGCAGTTCAACATTTATATATCAAGACACTCACTCCTTGCTTTCTAATGCATTTTATATAGTCGCTTACGAAAACAAATTAACGCACAAGATATTTTTCAGATGTCTAATGACGTATTTTATGAGTGAATTGATCAAATAAATGGGCTATTAGTTAACATAGCATGTGGGCAGCCCCATTTTACGCAGAAAAAAACAATCTGTGAAACGTGGCAAGCCCTATTTAGAGTCGGCATAGAATGGCTGAAAAAGAGGCTCCAAAGGACGTGGTGTAAATCCGTGATACACATAGGATGCACGGGGAAAACACAGAAGCTGTGATCCTCTAAACTCATACGTGCTTAAGGACTCGACATTGCTACGACCCACATTGATCACTCTCACTGTCTGAATGCTTGTCCAAGATCTCATAGTACCCACCATATGATATATACACCAATAATTTAAGTAAAATATATTCCTCCAAATTTGGATTCCTATGAGGACTGTGCCATGTAGTAGTAGTAGTATTTAGGGAAGGCGACCGACTGCTGAGGTTATTTGCGCCATAGGGGATGGACAGGAAAGGATGAAGGATTGAGAGAAACCCAGCGTCGGCATTAGCCTAATCTTTACGAAAGGCGCCAAGGTGTCCGCAGCTTAAAGTCCCATCCGACAGACGGCGTACTCACTCAAAGTGCCCTGAAAGCACCTAAAGTAGGGATCGAGATACCTCTGCAAAATATTCGACACCGACGGGATTTGAGCCCGATCCCTCTGGGTGGGAAGCCAGTACGATAGCCAACGCACCAATCCTGATCCCCCTGTGCCATGTGAGACGCATTAAATAGCACAATCAAAGGCTCTTACGCCTTGGGAAAAAAATACGTATATGAAAGGGGAGAACTCTTATGTTAAGATAAAAAGATGTACTCTCCGAGAACTAAATATTCATGAAGAATTTGATTTGCAAACATTTAAGTGATTCAGTCAGGCTAACTCGAATAAAAATGACCAATTCAAATCAAAATGATGGTTCTTTATCCCTTAAATTCTTCAAATGGTAATTCTTAAACTCTTCTTGCTCACATCCTACTGAGATAAGTTCATTAAAAAATGTTTGCCTTAATCGAATAAACGTAGCACCCGATTGATAGATTTGAAACCGTTCTGCTAAGGGATAAAAAATGTATTTTTTTAAAGAGTTAATGAAGATTGTACAATTTCAGCGGCCGGAAAACGCGGCAGGAAGTTCGCAGGATGTCAAAGGGACCGAATATTTCGGTGAACTGCCAAGTTTCAGCCTTTCACTTCGGTTAAATTCCCTCAATTATATCAAATATTAGGCTTTTAAACGGAAATCGCACGTAAAATTGTTAATGCTAAGGTACTTTTCCTCCTTTCTTTTTAAAGTGACGTTCTACTGAAAATTTGAAAGGTAATATTCGCCGCGATGCTATTTTTTTAATATCCTTCCTCCTTATTGTAACACATATTCCCAGTAATTCCCGTCTATTAACGGGAATGTAAGGCTAACTTCAAAATATCCAATTTCAACTTTTTCTTTGAAAAGTCTCAAGTATATCCATCTAATAATGCCTTATACCTATTAAAAATAACGGATGATCGGAGAAAGTTGTGAAAAATCCAGACAACACATGAAATGTCACCAGTGGCAGAAATAATTCATGGCCAAAGTTAGCCCCCAAGTTCTAAATAATACCCTATATTACAGAAAAGATGCAATTGACGTTGCCTTTTCACGGAAATGTCTCTAACCTTTTACAGCATATCTGTGTATGTAAGCACCACGTACGCACTCACCCAGATACGCCTACCCCTCCCGAACGGGGTTTCATAAAAGTGCGCCCCTCGAGGTTGGCATTTAACCAACGTATCTTGGTTATTCACCTCCTCAGCGGAAATCTGAACGAGCTCCTCTTGTACGTCTGCACTAGATCCTTTTATTTCGCATAACAGGTAAATTTGAAATTATACTCAGCAACTTGTCCTCATTTCCTGCTTTTAACACCACAGATTTTCTGTAATTAGGTAGACCATCGGGCGAAATAAATTTGGCGGGGTAGTTTCGTAAGTAGAGCGCTGGACCACTTAGTTAGAATACAGTACATACTAGGCTAGAATGAGGCTAAAATCTTACTTTTTTCGAAAAATCGGCTATAAGAGCGTTAATATATTTTTAAGAATTTTAAGGAACCATATATTTCTGGGAAAACAAAGCCGGCACTGTGAGAAGAACTGCTTCTCTAACATCACCCTGAATGTTTGAATTTCACTCACGCCGTTCGGTTAAGTACGAGGAGAGCTCTACTTTCTTCTATCAAAACAACTACCGGGTTGATTGCTCTTTTTTTCGTGTCAGACATCGGTTATGAGAATGTTTGCTTGGTGGATTACTTATTCCAAAAGTTGGTCTGTAATTTTCTCATGTGCGACGAATATTTACTTTTCTAAGTAAATTCTAGTATTTTTTTAACCTTCTGCGTTTGAATTTTTCTATTCCTTTGGCTTTGATATTGAAAAAAATACGGGTAAAACTAAATATATGAATGCAATAATGCATGTGGATGAGAAGGTATTATCCACCTTTAATGCGCAGGTAAGTCAATCACAAATGTGAGTGGAAGGATTCAATGCGCAATATAATGACGGCCATCGGTTGTTATGATTTCGAAACATAAGGATGATACTACGCAAAATAAACCCAATGAAAAATATAAAAGAAAACATGAAGATCGCCCCTAAATAAGCCTAGTGACCAAGTGTTGCTCTACATAAGAAACCGCTACTGCTGGCTCATAACATTATTGTTAGTGTAGATGCCTCCTTCTGGCACTATAAGAAAGAGGCAGTTTTAATCTCCCATTTTTTGCTACGATGTTACTTGACAACCGTTAGTGAGCCACAAAAATTCAACCAAGCGGCACCAAAAAATGAAAGTTGTCATTTATGGTTAGTAGAAAATCGTAATAACCAATCAGCAGAGAAATATGTTTCCACAGCAGTGCAGACAATTTTCGCTACAGTATCATTAGAATATTTTATGAAGCGAGATGAAATGAATGCATAAACATAGCAGCTATTGTTAGCTGCTATGTTTATGCATTGAAAAAAAAAAGTTGGCTTTTCTAATTCATTAAAAAATTCAAGTTTTCTCCTTCCCAATTATTGGTACCGAATACATACTTGTACACCCATGTTATGTGGCACATCCTAATAATCTCCTACAATATTTTTTGATGTAGGAAACTATATTATTTTGTGATGTGCCGATCATATTTTAAGGTGTCAGCTTGAGGATTTATTTTCAATATATGGTCAACGGATAAAACATCACCCGAATTACGAGGGTAAAAAGAAACTTAACATTTCCACCAATGAGATTTAATATTTCGCGACCATGGTTTCGATTCTGAGCATCATCATCAGATGATGATGCGCGGCACCGTAACCATGGTCGTAGGACATTAAAAGTGAGTGGAAGTGTGAAGTTTCTTTTTACCCTCATAATGAAGGAATTCCACAAAGTTAAACCTGAAACTGTTATGTCTATCACCTGAATTGGTAATGGAGGAAGAGTAAAACAAATAAAGAATGATTCTACGGGCAGAACTAGTGAAGAAATGCATATATATTAATATTCAAAAAGGTAGCACAACAATCAAATGCCAGCCAACTCTGCAAATAACCTGTCTATATCTACGCTATAACACCCGCAAACCGCCGCAGGATATTGTGGCGGCACCAGCCATGGATGCACCAATATTAATTCGAGCTAGCATTCTCATATAAATTAGCTAATTTGCAAAAATACTCGAACATACACACACAAACATGCCTTTATGCAACATGAATTGCCTGATGTGTTTGACCAAATATTTATATTTTGCTTTTTAAACAAATATATTTGGGGATTTTTTTATGGCTGTGTAACGTGCGAAAAAAGGACGATTATTTAAATCTTTTGTCGACGATGTCTATCTCTCTTATTTTTTCCCAGGTGGTCGAATCTACAAATATAATTTGAGACCATGATAATTCCCTCGATGTCGCAAGCGTCCTGGGCCTTTCTAAAGGTCTCCCTGCTGTCTTCGAGAATCCAAGGTTTTCCAGCCTAATTCCTACAACATGCCCGACACGCTTAACCCTCTTCTCGTGGCAATTAGTAACAAATCTAGCGGATTTTCTCTGAACCTTTTCCAATAATTTAATTAAGAACTTCTCCCAAAAATCCAAAATACTAGCCTTACATTCCAATTATGGCCTAATTAAAGCGAAGTTGTGCTTATCTCTCAAATTTTCATTTCCTTCACCAAAAATCTATCTAAATAAAAACCTAATTTCTCTAAGGCTGACCTGAACATTCTTCTGATGTGTGGGTCTCATGAAACGTATGATGTACGTGTACGATACACTATTGCGGTGGGTTGGGAAAGGAAAGCACTGTTTGCCATCAAATACCTTTGGGTTGTCCTCAGCGGTCCTCGTTGTTTACTAGGACTTATGTGCTGACGCCCCTGTGTCGCCGGACGGCTTGCCTTTGTAAGACCGAGTGAGTAACTAAAGGAGAATTGAAAAGAGTGGAAGGCGGGATGGAAGCACTGGCGAATTATCTAGGGTTTCTTTGTCCATTGTATGGTATCACTATTATTAGGTTCTGTCTGTTCGTCCAAATTTCCACCTCCATATTCGGAACGCCGAATAATTGCAGAGAAATTGCTTTTAGGGTGATTCTCCAGCAGATCCTTCGCAAGCATATTTTGATTTTTCCGACTGGTAGCATTTCCTGTGCCCATTGACTCTGGTGAAATACTGCTACCAATGTAACCAATATACTAGATTGGAAGGTCGTCTTATTTCAGGTAACACACTCCAAACCTAACATAAACACAAAACAGCCATCCACCCGCCAACTTAGGCGCGCCAACACTGGTGTACAAGCAATAAATAAGAAGGATGGCTGGAGGGCGACCCAGGGACAATCAGTGGGAAACAGTGCCTACCTCCTCTCAACACACTCCACACATACAACATCCCCAGTGTACGAAGAGTCACACCTGCTTCCAATTCAATCCCACAGCCTTCCTTCACCATTCCCCACCAACCACATACGACCTACGCACCACTCACGTTGGTCCAAGTCCACCTTCACCCACACCCAGCGTTGTTTATGTATATATATATATACATATATGTATGTATATATGTGTACGTGTATATATATATATATATATATATATATATATATATATATATATTAGGAAGAGCGTCATCAAGTAGCACAGAATCCCGGGAGCGGATGATAGTCATCATTTAGCGCTCTTGAAGTGTAATGTCAAATTTGAGATGTGAGAGAGAGGCAACATTACATAATATAATGGACAAGCTTTAGCTTGGAAAAGAATGATAAAATACAAGGAAGTAATCGATTAAAAACCGCACGGGTACAAGGGGATGGCTGCAAAACAAGGTGGTAATAACTTTAAAAATGGGTTTAGGAAGCTATAAACGGGGAAGTTATCAAAAGTATTCTACCGCTTAATGTGGGGTTTGGATGACACCCACTAACACCATAACATTTGCATGCTTCTCCCTACACGGTACTCCCCTCCTTGATACACGAAGAGAGTAGACAACACTTAAAGACTATTAGACAGTTACAGCTTTGAGCGTGTACAAAGTAGACTTTGCTTGCGACACTGAGTGAGTTATTCATCACGGGCATTCAATCCAAGGATTGGTTTGTGATACCTCTCCTGACTATTATGTTCCATGCAAATCTCTTTATTCCCTTAAAATCTCGTTGTATCCATATTTCCCAATTTTGCTTATTTAGCTTGATTGTTCAAACCTAATTAGCCAACTTGAAGTGTTTTTGCAACTGCGTAGAAGTGATAGTCCACTATGTCGATAGATTGCTCGCGTGCCCGTCGGGTGGATACAAGGTTCACGGCGCAGCACGGCACGGATGGAGAGACGGCGTTCGTAAATACACGTGAACCCGGTTAGGGGGTTAAAAAAAAAACTCTAAAAACTTTTCACTCGCTGGCACTATTTATCTACAATTTTGGTGTAACACTGCTGACACTATACGACAGATGGGGTTGACTGTTACCGACCGCTGGACCGAAAACTGGAACGGCTGTAACTGCGATTCGATTGTAACGATTTGAGCCATCATTTACTCCCTTCTCCTGCCAGGGCGTTCCCAGTGACCATCCCTTTCCACCCACCTATCCCTCCCAGATAGTGCGTTGAAGGGGACATCTGAGTAATTGAGTACCGTGAGTCCTACGTTGCATGGATATGATATTTTTCTACGAACGCCGCAAAGGACTCTTTGTTTGCAAGATCAAAGATCAGCGCAGTGGATTGAAACAGAAAAAATCAATGCAACAGAGTGAAGTGGATTTGTTTTAGCATTAATGTTATATGAACTATTGGAACAGGACTAATATTATAAAAAATAATTCTTCCGAAAATTTTAACCAAGCAGCGTGATGATTATCGCAACTCCAACTTTCCGGTTTGTTTCAGTGAGCTCTTTTCATCTCTTCAAGAGATACCAAACCCAACAAATTCCTCCCTGCCTCCAATTCCTAATTTTAGTGAATCCTTAAAGCACTTCGAGTACTGTATAATTAATTTAACGGTAAATCAACCATTCAAATTAAACTTGACTGAAGAGTTACAAACCAATTTAGAAGGGAATCCATTTAACAGTATTCTACCAATCAATGTAGGTTTTAATGAACTCATGGACTAAGCACACACTCCTAAGCCCCACCTAACGGTGCATTGAATACGTATACTAACAGCCGACATTGTAATGAACATGTTTCAGAATGAGTGATCACTTGCTACCTAAGAGGAGAATGCTCCGCTTTAACAAATGTGACTTGTTGTACACGTCTCTCTATTGGCATAGTGAAAATAATCTCAGTAAAACCACACAAATGGCTACGAAGATCGAGGAGTAGAACAAACTATACGACGATCGAGGTTTTCTCACATAAAACAAAAGAGAGATTCTTTCAGCGTTCTCCTGCGCCCTTATTCGCCGACTACTTCCATTTACTTTTTCGTTAACTGTGAATACTTAAAGTATAAATTAATTCCATTTAAATATGACAGCCACTTTTCAATTAAATATTTCCGCAAGTATCCTCAAAAATAAAAATTCACCAGAATCCTCATGAAATTATAATGATATTTTAATGATATAATGGTAACTTATTGTAAAAAATAGTATGATAACATTCATTTTACCTCGCATCTTCAGGTGTTGGTATTAAGATAATTAATAAATTGCTTTTCCAGTCATAAACTTCGGAAAACGGCGGTGGTTTCTTTTGTTACTTTCAGTTACGATACATATTGGCATTGAAAACTCCTCTCTGGTGCAATTCTTACGATAGTATAAACAGATGAAAAATAAGAGACGTATAATTCGTTAATGTTACAAAAATATTTTAAAATAAGATTATTAATAACTGTACATTACAATAAATCCATCTCTAAAACTGATCCTTAAATTTTACATAAAAGTAATGCCGTAATCTTGGATTAAAAATTATAAATTCTCTGTTAATTTCTATAACATTAGCTGAAAGGAAAGTTTACTTCCATATGGGAACACTAACACGACTGCACACTAAAAAAACAAATTCAAATTCTTATGCCTTTATTATTACATGAAGTGTGACAAACAGCATAACAAGTGAATGTTTTCACAATAAAGGAGCACCTAATTTCAGCACTTCGCCTGATGTCAACAACAACAAATAGAGTGGTAATTATGAATCTCCATAAAATGCTCGGGAATAGTTCCATTAAAAAATATAACAACATAGGTTGAATTCTCATCCGCTGCCTAACATCTACCAAGCTCAGCACCGAAGCAGTTACTATAAAAAATCACCGCAGAGATATTTTTTCACAAGGTAGGCCACACCCTTCGCTCTTATAAACTCATAAAAAAGACAGACCAAATAAAGAATAAATCCGGAATAAAGACCTCGTTATAAACTTCTCAGTTTACCCGCTTATCCCATGTACCTTGAAAATCCTTCATCAATCTTTCTTTCTTTTTCACCGCTCTTATCTCTGCAAGCATTTTTTCCTTCTTATAGCCCCACCTCCGTGTCGCTGGCCTCCCCTCTGGTCACCACCCACACTAAAACCTTCAGCTAACCCATTTAAAACTCCACCCGGTTATCCTCGGCCACCGCCGTCGCCGCTGACGCAACCTCCTGAGGGAGAGACCTCAATTTCGCCCTCTTCCCCTGAGGCATAAATCCCCAAGAAAAACTACGCCCCTGGACCTGGTAGCAAAACCTATCCCATATATCCATCCTACCCCCTTAAATCTCATCCACTTTCACAACGTCTCCTTAAATCCTCTGTCAGCTTCAAACCCCACCCCTCCACACACAAAGCTCTGCTCCGCATTTCAGTGGTATTCTTTTTTTATGAAAATGCGAGCGAAATAATGAAAGTGGCACCTCATATCACGGAACACAAAAGGATTTTAAATTTTTACTTAATATTTCAAGAAATTGGGTTAATTTTGGGCAGTTATAAAAGTTTTTATGCCTAAGGAGAATTGCAAACATTGTACTAATTTGGTTGCTTGCTAAGCAAGGTGCTGGAAAACATTTATTTGTGCATTTTTAATGCAGGAATCAGAATCCATTCTTGTCTTGGTAAAACCTCTATAGCCGCTTGTACCATTTTGTACGGCATCGGAGTGATTATGCTGGGTTTTTTTACGTCAATATAGTTTTAAAATTGTCTCTTTTTGGTTTTACGAATGACATAAATTCCTTGAAAATCTCTTAAAACTACTTCTAACCGAATGTCCACCTTTGAGAAAACAACGAGGAAAATTACTTCCTTCTCATTTTCGCTTTCGCTATTCTATGTATCGCTATCCAGCAGAATCTTAAGAACTTCGACTGGTGTAATGGTGACCAACGCAGATGGTAAGAACAATTCCGATTTCCGAAGATGAATTTTGGAATGATTCATGGCCCAAACTTGACTCAAATAAAGAGCACACTGGAAGTGTTACATTCTTTCGATGAGATATTCTCCCAGTCTCCTTTCAATCTTTCAGCAAGAACACGCTGATGAAGTCCCCTTCCTAGTCTCTCTGGGGCTCGTCTTGTCTAATCCCTTACCAACCAAACCTTAATGTCGCAAAATAACATCGTTAGCCGCATGTGCGAACGGTAGTAATCTATGATTTAATCTGGCATAAGAATTGAAAGTTTCGTTATTCTTTCATATGAATTTAAACATTATTATGGTAATACATTGCAAAAATTGTTTTTAATGAAAACTAATGGTCTATTTTCATTTAGTGGACCTCGTTTCATTTAATTGCTGTTAAGTACCAGAATGCCACCAAACTTTCCGGTATGTGTTGAATGTCAAAATTTCCATTATTTTAAAGATCATTTATGGAAATTCGCAAAGGAAATAAAAAACCACTTTAATTCAAAGCAAGATCTTCCAAGTGATTGAATTGAACATGGTTGCACAACCGATCGGCAATTGGGAGATATGTATTTGAATCCTGACAAAGAAAAATTATCTCTTCATAGAGAACTCACTCGTCAGAATCAGCATTGCCACGTTTTTTTGAGGGTCAAAAAAATTTTTCTTACATAGACATTCTTCCTTCAAGATGTTTAGCCCATTCCCGTCTTCTAAGTTCACCTTCAATGCGTCGGCGCTATTCCATTTCCTTTTACACTGCTGGATGACGAAAATGGTGAAAATAATGGGACGAGGGGCACTGCTTTGAGCATAGCGACAAACACGTTCCGAAATACTAACAATATCTGCCGCGATATTTTAAGGCAAAGACATTTATCAGGCACCCAGCTTGACGCTAAGCCCCTGCCCCTCAGGGAGAATACCCTTTATAAATGCTAAAATCCCCATTGTCTCTCGGTCCGGCTGAGTTATTCGATTGAAAACTTTGGGAGTTGGTCTCTGTGTTGGAGGAATAAACGGGCAAGATTCCCGAACTATCTTTATTTTTCTATTTCCCTTGCGACTGCCGAAATTCCTTTTTGTGTCCACTTTGATGGATGGCCGGAGGACCAAGCCAGAGCACCAGAGCACCCAAGCGTCAAAGCATTGCCTCGGGGAGGTGGAATTCTGCGGCGACAGAGGGCTGATTGCGAAAGGGGTTGATGTCAAAAGACCCGAGTCTAAAGGCAGGCGACAAATAGGCCAACCGAAATTAGGCCGAAGGGACAAAACGTACATGACGATCAGGGTGTGACGGCAAAAACCTGGACCGCTTTCCAAGGCACAGCGGACTGATTCAATCAGTCTAAACCGCAAAAAAATCACTCTGAATAGTATATTGGTACATATAAGTTAGGAGCAGCACTGGCATAGGTTTTCCTTTAACAATGGAGGCTTGGGCTTAAGCAAAAGATATAAATATGGAAGTCCACACTAGAGTGGAAGAATAAGAGGTAGAGTGAAGGCTGCAAAAAACGGAGAACATTTTTTATGTTAAGTAAAACTGAAAAATTTAGCATTATTCTAATACCTATGAATCTTTTGATCGTACACTGTACATAATATTAGTTTTAAACTGTATTAGATATTCCCTTCGGGTATTTCTCGTTTTGTTGAACTCACATATTTCTGCAAAATGTCTAGGTCTTAAAATGAAATTATAATGTCTAAGAATTGTTTCATATAAACACGATAACCACTCTCATAATAAAACTATTGAAGCAATATTTACGTCCCATATGTAGCATCAACAAGTTAGCCAAGTTAGTTACTTACCTTTGTTGGAAAGTTAAAAGCATCACTCATCAATTCCTGTGACAATTTAATAAATATTAAATTTACTTACCAATGAGATTGCACGCTTATATTTTCCGTACTCCTCTATGATTTTCTGACAGTCTTCGACATTCATCGACGACTACATAACCTCTCCATTCAATTTTACGTATTCTTCGCTTCAATGCCACGACATTCTTCTCCACCCCAAACTAATAGCAGACTTCTTAGTACTCATGTACATACTCGTACGGTAATGGTCACACTCACGGTCAAGTTAATTTATCCCTCATTATTTTCTCCCGTGCACCGAAACCCTGCAATCCTGTAATTTTGCTCTCTCCTTAAGCATAGGATTTCGGAAAGAAAGCAATGCTTTAAATTTGTATTTTACCATCATTACTTTACTTAACGCTGCGTACTATCAGGAGTTGGCTCTTTCTGAATTTTTATCTAATGTAATCCTTCCTACCTTGCCATTTTACTACAACATACCGCTCTATGCATGCAAACAGTTCTAATCTGCCATACGCATTTCCTTTCTCTTCTATGTTCAGTTTATTCTGCTCACTTCCTTTACATAGACACCATTTAATTCTTATCCTTACGATTTATCTTCATCCCATGCACATAACAGAAAAGTACTCAATGTCCTCAAAACCATTGCAATGCATGCATTGTACGACGGATTGTCACCAATCCAATTCACCTAATTCAACACCCGACTAATTTCGATCTTAGCCACAATCGATGGCTATTGTATTCCTCGGCGAAAGTTAAGACCCGAATCGAGAGTGATTAGCATCTTTGGTTAACAATGCAACAATTTCAGAGCGTAAAAATCATTCGCCTTGACTGGGACTCGAACCCAGATCCCTCAATATCCGGTCGGTCGACGCTCTGAAATTGTTGCATTGAAATGCACATTAGCGGATGACTCCGTTAAAAGTTACTGTTGCGGCATCTCCCGCAGTTTCTTTGGAATCTTTGGTTAACACAATCCGATTCGATTCTTCGTTTTCATCCACTTCATTTTCATTGGTCTTATTTACGTTGTTTAGAACGATGTCTCAACTCTATTTCTACGATATTTTTCGAATGACTTCTCAAGGACCATGAAGTAAGTAAACACACCCCAGCTCCAAGTATATTATACATTCTTTTCAATAAATGTTCTCATTACTGTCTTGACATCATGCGTTATCTTTTCCTCCCCTTACCCGTTTTCTCCTTTCAATTCCATGCCTAAAACTGTTCTTTGCCTGATTACTAATTCGCGTTTTTCCCACATCCTCTGTTGATGTCTCTTCGCCAAGAGCAAAATAAAATGCTTGGCTCTATTTTTCCTTATCTTTACTCTTTCCGGGATTAAAATTAAAGCTGATTTACTAAAATCCTGGGTCCAAATTTCTTCCTCATGAATTTTTCGAAAGAGCTAATATAATTTTTCTTTTGCTTCCATAATCCTAAATTAACTCTCTGAGAATTCCTATGCCATCTGCCCCATTCATCTTCATTACAGGCAATGGTGTTTTAATCTCACCACCATTCATGGGCCAAAGTGACTCTCATCTACGAGACATGCCTTCATTTATACAAGCTTACCGCTCTATTATCCTTGTCATAAAGTTATTTCACGAAGAAGTTCACCTTCCCAGTATTTTTTTTGATACGACAAATTATCTTATATACCTTCTACAATTGGTACCGCAAACAGGGAGAGATTGTCAACAGTTTTAAGGTTTCAAGAGACTCCCAAAAATACCCACGTGCATTACTTCATCGAATTTATCAGATAATTAATATTCACATTGGTACCAAAAAACGGGGTGACATCGAAAATGTCTTTCGGCAACATTGGGAGCATAGAAAGCAATAACACCACAGTATTTTTTCAATGTATACCGAAGGTGACATACGTGTATGTATATATATGTTGAACGCAAACATGAAACATTTCTATTGATAATTTAAATTAACCTGATCTTTCCAGCAACTTTTCATACTTTCCCCTTTTTTCTACGGCGCGAATAATTGTTGCCACAAGCGATTTCCTATGATTCACTACGGGAAGACCTCCACCCCGGCAAAATTGACGGCCATGCGCGTCCATGGTTAAATGTGTACGTCTCCACAATCACCACAGCCGCTGTTACTTTTCTGAAGGACAACTTCAAAAGTCTTCACCCGAATAGACTTCAACCTAACAATTAACACTTAATTAGGGTTGGAGAATGAGTCATCAGTGCCACTTCTTCAAAGGATTCCTACGATTCATTTTTCCTATACAAGAACCAGTTGACAAATCCCTCCATTGGGCTTGGTACGCTATTGGGTGAGCTCTCCATCTCCTATCAAACCGACCTTCAGGTTGATAATTTTGCTTACGGTTTACACACACACACACGCACACACACACACACACACACACACATATATATATATATATAATGGGCTGACACAACATAACACAAATAGAAAAGAATAGACACATATAAAAGAACACTTACACGGTAAATTGTTCGAGCTTTCGGCCCTCTCAGGGGCCTTCTTCAAGAGAGACTCCAGTCTCCAGTCTCTCTTGAAGAAGGCCCCTGAGAGGGCCGAAAGCTCGAACAATTTACCGTGTAAGTGTTCTTTTATATGTGTCTATTCTTTTCTATTTGTGTTATGTTGTGTCAGCCCATTATTGTGCCGCTCGTATGAGTTTTTCCGGACAATCGTTATATATATATATATATATATATATATATATATATATATATATATATATATATATATATATATATATATATATATAAACAGATGTAGATTTTTAAAACAGAAACACAAAGAAAGGACACTCACATACGTGGTTTTGATGTTTTGACGGCTCGACCGTCGTCATCAGTGGACGGATCAGTCTAATGACGACATATATACTCATATATATATGTGCATATATATGTGCACATATATATGATAATATATATGATAATATATATATATATATATCTGTTGTTTCACCATCATTGCTAACCAATGGGTGTGTGTACATATACACACACACGTACAAATCGTTAACAATGATGGTGAAACGACATATGACAGAATATTTAGAGGGAAAGACCGTATTGTTTAATAATTTAGTTTTAGAGATATGAGTGGCAAAAGGTTAGAATTTTTCATTATGATGCGGATTCCTTTTTTATAGTGCATTATTAATGCTGTGAAGCCACCCTTGAGAATAAATTTCGTTCAAAACCCATGGGTAAAAAAGTCAAATCAAAAGGCAAAGAACAAAAGAAAACAACTTTAAAAACTGCCGAAACACGATCAATTTCTATGACTTATTTACTTTGGGAACTCGTAACTGGAGATTAAAACATTGTAACATATTTGGCTAGAATTGAAATGTCGGGTTTAATTGGCGCGGAAATGATAGGGGATTTAAAGGAAAGAATCAATTCAAATCAAACCATCACGTGAGTAAACTAATTGAAGCAACTTTCCGATTCTGAAGGAATGATTTATTTACTCTCCGGCCGCTTTTGAGACGACTGATAGACATGTGACACCGCCCTCACAGCACGAAAGAGGGGTCGACAGTAGGGCAGCAGAGTATAAAATGAATGCGTAGTATGATTTCGACAACGCTGGTGAAGTAACCTTATTCAACATGAAATTTATAAAAAATTCAGTCCATAACTTTTAATTTATACTGCATGTTCGCATTTTAAAAATGCTTTGCCCTTCACTTTCCCTTCGAAAATTGACAAAGCAAAAATTTTTCGCACCAACAGAACAGATATCAAAAGCAGTAAGAACTGTATACAAACTGGGCACTGAAGGAATAGCATAAAGAGTATGAACTTTTTCTTAGCCTTCGCAATAACTCCTTCCCTCAAAGAATCCTTCACTTATTCCATGATCACTGGAATAATTTCAAAATACTAATACAGATAATTAAACTAAAATATCATAATCCAAGAACACCACCCAAAATTTTCTCACGCTGAAAGCTGTCTTTAAGATTTTGAGTGTTTTGGTCTGCAAGATTAATTTAAAAATGTCTTCGAGCTCTTGGATACTGTACTTTCCCATTGAAAGTATAATAGCCAAGAACTGCCTTTTGGTTGAAAGTGGGAGAAGTTAAGCCTGACTACCCAATCTCCCGACTTCGAAGCAAGTATCGTGATGGGCAACCAAAATCTCTTCACTGCGTAAGAGAAAAGTTTAAACTGCCAATTGCCAAGGAAAAAGTTAATTTCTCCCATATTGAATCCCCAGCTTCATTTAGATTTTGGCATCACTACATGATTTGGCACTCCCATGAACTAAAGCCTTGACGTGGAAGAAGGGCTTGTGCGTTCCGATGATCCCTAGAGCTGTGCTAGCGGGAGTAATAATAATTGCTCCTGGTAGAAAGGTCGAAGGTTAGGAGCCAGACGAAAGGTAGTCCACGCAGCGTCTGTTCCTCAGTGAGGCGGCCAGTAAGTGATGGTGTCACGTTAAAAACACTATTGAGGAAGGCAACGGGAAACCACCTCAATTATCATTCCCAAGATTAACATGATGGATAATACAGAGATTCTGAGTCCTGGCAACTACGGGGCTCGGCCCAATCGGCCGTGTGTCGTGCCCGGCAGCAAGGGGGGGGGGAGGCTTCCGCGGTCGTCATCCCACGAAATCCTTGCAAGGGAAAACCGGCAGCAGGCAGGACAGAAGACAGGAGATAGAAGACCAAATTAATTAAAATGGGAACTTGGAATGTTAGGACAATCTTGAGGACAGGAAAATTAGAGAATATTATGCGAGAGATGAAAAGAGGAAATATAGGTATTTTAGGCCTATGCGAGTTGAGATGGAAGGATAGCGGGGATTACTGAAGTGATAGCTATTTAGTAATACACATCGGAGAAGACGAGAGCCACCGAGGGTGGCTCGTAGTCGACATATAGCAAGTAACGGATGGAGTATTACTGGTAGAGATAAAAGTAGAACCGACGAACTTGGTCATTGTTCAGATATACATGCCACCAAGCAATCATTAGGAGGATGACGACGATAGGATATACGATCAGTTAGAGGGCATAATCGCGTTTGTCCCTTTAGGGAAACACGTGAGAGTGATGGGAGATTGGAATGCGACAGTAGGCAGTAGACGAAGGAAGAGATGGTGATGAGGTGGGAGACTACAGTTTAGGCACAAGGATTGATCGCGGGCAGAAAGCATTGAGTTACGTAGGAGACGGGTTAGTCATCACCAAAACTTGGTTCAAACACCACAAAAGGCACAGGTATGCATGGAAAATGCCAGGTGACTCAGAAAGGTATTAGCTAGATTCTAATCTGATTAGGCACAGGTTTGGGAACAGTGCGAAAAATTCGCACAACTTCCCGGACGCGGATGCGGACTCTGACCAGAATTTAGTCATAAACAGATGTAGCGTCCGTTTAAAAAAGATAACGCAAGGGCAGCTGGTAGAGAAATGGAATGTAGAAGCATAAAATGGATTGACAAGGAAGGAGTATCAGCAGGGAGTAGAGAAAACCATGGATGACGGTAAAGAACTGAGTGCTATAGAAGAAAAATGGGAATGTCTCAAAAAGGGATATCGATAGCTGCAAAGGAAACATAAGAACCGTTAATGGGAAAAAGACAAGGAAACTATGGATCACGGATGAGATGATTACAAATATAGATGAGAGAAGAAAATGGTAGTTTAAACACAGAGTTAGGCAAAAAGAAGTACAAAGGGTTAAACAATGAATTGAGACGGGCACAAATGAAGCTAAAGAAGTATGGTGGAAAACGCAGTGCGAGGATATGGAGAGTTTGCAGAAGAAGAGTGAAATTGGTACGCTACACAGCAAGGTTAAATCTTTATCGGAGAGTAAGAAGGGAAGATCTGTGATCACATTTAGAGATAAGTCGGGTAAGATAATAATTGAAACAAAATATTCACGAGAGATGGGAGGAATATAAACAAGTAGATAGAATTGTGAGGTAAAGAACTTAGGCCAAGAAGGTTAGACATAGAAAGAGAAAATGACGCAGAGGAAGATAGCTTAGGTCCGGGCATACTCGACGATGAGTTATAGAGGGCATTAAGGGAGAATAAATTAAATATGGCCGTCGATGTAGACAAAATTCCTGAAGAACTACTAAAAGGCTTAGGAAAATGTCGAAGGAAGAGACTATATGGACTGATTCGTAGCGTCTATGATGAAGGAATCTGGCAAAATGAATTGTGAGATCAGTGTTAGTTCCCATTCCGAAAAAGGTAAAGGTTACATCATGTGAGGACTACAGAAAAATAAGTTTGATTTCCCACGCAGATAAAGTTGTTCTGAGAATTATCAGCGAAAGTATAAAGAGTAGGGCAAATGATTACTGGATGATCAGTTTGGGTTTAGGAAGGGGAGAGGTACGCGTGATGCTATTGCAGTAATGAGATCACTAACCGAGAGGAATTTAGATTATAATCAAGACGTATTTTCCTGTTTCGTAGATTTCGAAAAAGCGTTTGATAGAGTGAATTGGGAAAAACTAATGAGTATATTGCAGAAAATAAGAATAGATTGGAGGGAAAGGAGGCTAATCCGCAACCTGTACATGTCTCAGACTGCTCAGGTGCGGGGGGGGATTGGGGAGTCCGGATGGGCAGTGTTAGGAAGAGGTGTACGGCAGGGTTGCCCATTATCACCGTTGCTGTTCAACGTATATGTGGAGGAAATGATTAAAGCGGCATGGGAAGAACTGGAGGTAGGAATGAAAGTCGGCGGGGAATTCGTAAAATCAGTTAGGTTTGCTGATTACCAAGCTTTAGTTTGTCAGTCAGCCAAGGGGTTGCAAGCATTGCTGAGTGAAATTCAGTGCGGTGTATATGGGATGAGAATCAATATAAGTAACGAAAAGGCCATGAAATTTTCCAGAGAGAAAAAGGCAGAAGGAACAGTTTACGTATCTCGGTAGTGTTTTGGACCAAAATGGTCAAAGTAGTAGTTACGTGAGAAGAATTGCGCTAGGCAAAGAGGCTTTCACAAGGAGGAGGGAGTTAACGGGGACGTTGAGTTAGGATGTTAAGAAAAGACTCGTAAAAATTTTTATATGGAGCGTAGCTATGTACGGCGCGGAAACGTGGCCATTGAAGCAGGAGGATAGACGTAGACTGGAGGCTTTTGAAATGTGGGTGTGGAGAAGAATGGAAGTGGTGAAATGGACCGGGAAGAAAACAAATGAGGCAGTACTTGGTATGATGGGCGAAGAGAGGGGTTCGTTGGGAGGAATCCTATGGAGGCAGGAAAAATGGATGAGGGGCGTATTGATCGGCAGTGGGATGTTGAAGACTGTAATTGAGGGGAGAATGTTAGGCAAACGAGGAAAGGGAAGGCACAGGATAGGGATGTTGGACGGGATAAAGGGAGGGAGAAAGAACTCAGAGATGAAGAGGGACCTCATGTAGAGTAGAATGCTGAATTTTGTTGTTAGGAGTCACAAAATATTTATTTGGTAGTTGTGTTCATCCAAAAACCTAACTTGTCCGGTAGAAGAACTAATAAACTGGATTTGGGGAACCCAAGTACAGAAATAACCTTAAGTCAAACGAATATGCGATAGTCAAGTAGGATACCCGAGACAGCATATATTCATCAAAAGTAGTTTGAGTATTCCTATGGGAGGAACCAGAAGAAAGGTTTGAGACGAGAAAGAAGTGAGAGGTAGAATTCTCCATCAAGAAGGGGGTGTGTGGATCTTTTGTACGCGAACGCACTATGAACGTGCGATACGCATGATTGGATAAGGTCAATGCAACCCAATCAAATTCCCTCACACAGGTTACATCAAATTACTTCACACGACAAACTGGTAGTTGCCTTAGGTAATGTAAGCCAGGAATGCTGCTGCAACGAGAAAACTCTCGAAAATATTGCACAGTTTCAAATTTCATTCCCGTTTATCTGATAGCATAAGACCCTCGAGGTACCTCCGGAAGTCATAACACGCGTTTCCATGCCCTCGAGCGCTGCGATGGAAATTTGGATATGCAGGCATGCACGCCGTACATCGAAGTTATCACATCACAAACACGCCCCAAACTTTTCTGCTTCCGCATTTACCCGTGGACGCGTCTCCGCCATTTAAGTTTTTTCCGCAATGTTCATATGAAAAAGCAGGGCAGAGGGGATTTCATGCACACTTCGTGTTTACGAAATCATTCACGTCCAGTAGGCTGCACGCAGACGGTTTGATAATTACACAACCAAAACGCGCAGAGATATGAAGGGAATAGCCGTAACTTACCCCAAACTGGGTGCTAGGCGTGGAACTGGGCGCTGGAACGCTTGAATGGCCGTTATGACTCGCGCATATTTGAATATATATCTTTCGATTGCCCTGTATTTGGTTTTCAAGGCTACCACACACCAATCAGTCAACGAAGTCAAGACGTATTTTTACACAATTGCGGGTAATTTCGATCACACGGTTGTTGCCAAGGGATGGCAGCGCAACTCAATATCGCGAATAATATAAATCCTCCACAATATCTAATCCTAACAAAACTCTCCTGCAAATGTCGTTATGAGAGAATCTAATAAATCAAAGTCAATTGAATGAATTGCATTCGGTTTATATACCATTATTTCGTCTATATGAAACTAGAAAATTTTTGCGGGAGATAAGACGGGAACCCCCTATGAATAAAATAATAACGGTAGCAACTACAACGCCCATTTTTTAAAACCTTACTTGAGCTTAAAGATATAAATTTCTACCCCAGTTTCCTCTTTAGTGCTACGACCAGTCTAGGTTGGCTGTCTCTCACATTTCTGTCCCTCTCACTGTAAATTACTCTGTAAAGTATCCCTCCAGTACTCCTTGCTCTCTCCATCTCGCCTCACACAAACTTAATATATCTATACCTCCTCTTTATATTTCCCTCTTAATGTTTACTAGCCTCTCTGACTTTAAAACCGTGCTGATATTCTAAGTCCCCATGCCAACCGTTGTGGTCCTCTTCTGCGTCTTCTTTTCAGCATCTTTCAGCTCGGCTAGGCAAGAATATCGCGTAGTGACGACCGTGGAGATCATTTAACCCCCGCAGCCTGGCACGATAGTCATTGTTGCCGGGAATATTCATTTTCTCTTAGCTGCCGTCCATATCATTATGGAAAAGATGATTCGGGTGTTTTCCCGCTGCCTTCCTCAATATTGCTATTAACTTGACAGCATGACTTAAATGGCCGCCTCACTGTGGTCAGAAACCTTTGCAACCACTTTACTGAGGTACAGACAATTCGTAAACTCCCTTTTGTCTGACTCCTACCTTTCGATCTATCTGGTATAGCTTGGCAATTATCATAACTTATCGCTAACTAATGTAAAATACGTGTACCATCGCATTGTTCGTATTGAATACGTTCACAGTGTTCCTAAGTCACTGACATTTGCAACACCCGGTAAGTCGAATATATTCCTTCACAACTACAATACCGAAATCTATAAGGGATTGCTAGTTTTCAAAAGCCGTTTGAGAAAGGATGTACTTTCATTACCCAATCCGTGATGCTGCTGTCACCCTTACTAATTTCAAATAATGATCTAACATGTGTGTGTATACTATATATATATATATATATATATATATATATATATATATATATATATATATATATATATATATATATATATATATATAATTTTATATATATATACAGGGTTCGTCCGGAAAATAAGTGTACTGAGCTCAGGAAAAAAAATGTATTACACTTTTACATATCTTAAGCTAATATTCCTCAAAATAGGACCCTTGTGAGTCGATACACTTGTTCCAGCGGCGTTCCCATTCCTGGAACGCTCCCGCGAAGGCATCATCGGGAACCTCTCGAAGACACGTCGTCACGGCCTCTTTGACGGCGTCCAAAGTCCCGTATCGCGTTCCTTTCAAACTCCTCTTTATCTTCGGGAGCAGAAAGAAGTCAGGTGGTGACAAGTCCGGGCTGTAGGGCGGGTGCGGCAGCGTTGCCACGCCGTGCTTGGCCAAGAAGTCCGACACGACAAGCGCGGTGTGAGACGGCGCATTGTCGTGATGCAGCCGCCAGATGTTTTTGATCGCTGGCCGGACGCGGGCGACTCGTTTTCGAAGCCTGTCGAGCACTTGGACGTAAAATGCAGCATTTACAGTTTGTCGTTCAGGTACAAATTCGTAGTGGACGACTCCCCTTTTGTCAAAAAAGACAATGAGCATCGCCTTGATCCGAGATTTGCTCATGCGAGCTTTCTTTTGACGGGGTGATGATGGGGTGTGCCACTCCGCACTTTGTCTCTTCGACTCCGGGTCGTACTCAAAGATCCACGTCTCGTCACCCGAAACAACGTTCTCTAAAAAATGTGGATCATTTTTGCAGTGATCCGTAAGTTGTGCCGCGATTTCCAAACGATTGAGTCTTTGATCATCATTGAGCACTTTCGGCACCAACTTTGCACAAATTTTTCGCATCTGTAATTGCTCCCTAATAATCTCGTGCACTATTGTTTTTGGCACATTACACTGCTCTGCTATCATCCGAACACTAAGACGACGATCAGAGTTCAGTACATCGCGAACTTATCGCACATTTTCGTCGGTGAGTGTCGTTGATGGGCGTCCAGGCCGTGGTTCGTCGTCGACCTCTTCTCTGCCCTCCACGAACATCTTGTGCCACCGAAAGATCATGTTTATGGACATGGCTGACTCCCCGTAAGCCTGGTTAATCATACCGACAGTTTCGGTAGACGATTTCCCAAGCTTTACCGCAAATTTGATGGAATAACGCTGCTTCGGCATCGCGTTCCGTGACGTGGGCTGAGCGTGGAGGTTCGCGTTAACAGAGCTCCTCACTACACCACAGCTCAGAGCCGACTGCCTTTTTCAGCGTCGCTTGCCAACATACCTTCCTCCAATCGCAGCCCATCAGAGCGGTGCTGGGCGCGCCTGGAGTGGCGGGAAAAAATCAGTACACTTATTTTCCGGACGAACCCTGTATATATATATATATATATATATATATATATATATATGTATATATATATATATGTATATATATATGTATATATATAGTATATATACATCGTATGTTTTATGGGAGATCTATCGTCTATCGTTTGCGGTTCATTTTTACAAATTCACAAATACTTTCAAATTCTTTATTGGGTGAAATTAACACTTGTTTAGGACCAGATTTTCCGCCAGAATATATATAAATTTGCATTTTTTCATATTTCAGTGAATATCTTTCCCCTGCGCCCTTCCCCTTCTCTCCCTCCCTTCCTCCCCTTTTACCTCTTACCCAGCCCATCTGGTGCTTGCACCCCCTTCCCCACACTATTTTGATGAATCGTGGGATATGCATTTGTGCAGATGTAGTGTAAATGTAGAAGTTACTAAATCATTTTGATTTTTTATCCTCAGTGATGGCTTAGTCGCTATTTCTTGTTTTTTGCCAGGGATTTTCATCTAGTGAGTTGATCCATCTAGAGACGGAGAATCAGACTCAATTTTTACAAAGTTATTTTTAAATGCAACTATCCATTTAGATTTGATTCCCCATTTTAAGGGTCGAGAATTTCCATGACCTAAATTTTCGTTTCATTACTGGCTTTAATTGCTTTGTTTTCCGTAGATGGCTAACAATAAGACAATTTATATTTTGAGAGGGCACTTTCTTCCCACTGAGGATTTTCAGCATGAGCTTGAGTAGTGGGATGGGAAGTAATTGAGCCAAAACTCGGTTTCAATTTCTCTTGCTAGTAGTCCCCTTGCAGGTGAGTCAAAGAATCTAATCCAACAATTTTCCGTACATTGGAGAAATTAAAATCTTTTTCCATGACCACAATTTCAGTAGTCAATTTAATGTTTGCCCGCCCGACCTATCTCATCAAAAGCTGAGCACATATTATTTAATTAACTTCATCCTTTTTTCCTTTATGTTATTTTTTCGTTAGCTACAACGCAGGCTAGACTCGGAGCATGCTTTGAGTTTTTCACTTTGTACCTCTACAATGGAGGTTTCCTGATCCAGAGAATCCATTTTTGAGGCAAAACATTGTCAATGACCAAGTTACGACCACAGGAGGGCAGTTTTTCGATGGCCGGTCACTTCTACCTCTGTCATTTTGCCTCATTTTTGAGGCAAAACATTGTCAATGACCAAGTTACGACCACAGGAGGGCAGTTTTTCGATGGCCGGTCACTTCTACCTCTGTCGGTCCATAATACGGGTACATATCATTACTAACTACTAACTCTGATAATAGCACCCCTATGATTTTTTCAATTTTTTCGATATACCAGAGGTGGAGAGCCAAGCATTTCCATCACTCGTCAAACATTTTAAACTAGCCATTAAACTACTATATAATATACCATTAAACTAGCGAACAATAAGCTTTCAAACCTTTTTTTTTCTCATCCTACAAATAACGACAGAGATGCATCTATACGAAAACGATTTCAACATATTTTTTAGTTTATGAGTGTCCTGATAAGAGTTAACCAAATAAAGCTGGCATATTAATAGATTACAGGAAGATCCAATTAAAATATAAACTTTAGGTAAATATTTCTGAGACTGTTTTGACAAAAATGTAAATGTTATGATGCGGAATAATCACTTTTCCACCGTCTATAAAATGATCGGCGGCATTACTACGATTATTTCTTGCTGTCGCCAGATGGAAATCAGTCACTTATTACTATGATAAATAAGAGCGCTAAAAAATTACGTAGCGTAATGTAGTAGTGTTGTTTCACGACAGCTTCAAGTTGTAGATGAGTCTTTGCTGGAGAAGTTTAGCTTTAGATAGGAGTTGAGGATCATAAATGTTAGCCCTCACTACGGTACTTATCAAAGGAAATGACCTTCAAACCAAGAAAACATGAAAAAGATTCAAGTACAAGTACATTCAACGCATTCGCACGGGCTTCAATTGGCCTCTCTTCTTTACTCTTATTCTAATTGCTTTCACTGGTTTCCATCGAGCGCCCTGATGGTTAAGCTATTTCAGACCCTATGGTATATGAGTAAATATTTTACTATGGTATACGGATAATTGCTTTCAACTAACTGGTCCAAATCCCTTTTTCATTCATATTTGTTTTCATATCGTATCATCTTCCTTATTAAGCACTATTCCAGTGTTTTACAATCTTGTCTAATCTTTTCTTATAATCTTGTCAGCAGCGACGGAACCGAAAAATTGCACAGAAATTCTTTTCATCAGGAATCGAATCGGCCCTGTATTCACTGCGGACGGGACTTCAACCACAAAAAAACCGTCATCCCCAGGAATGTTTGCATGTTGTGAATAAATAAGTAGACAAATATCCCGAAAGTTCCCCAATGGTACATGAATAGCCTGTAAAAATGGTCTCTGCATGTTAATATGAGATAAACTAAAAAGGACAAACACTAAAGGCTCCATAAACACACCACACACACATTTATACGTAAAATGTACACATCCGCATGTTCAATGGTGGAATATTACGCCATAAATGCCACATAAATTCCTTTTCTAAAAAAATACATGGTGCAAAATATAGACAAAGATAAAGTGAAACTCACGAACTCTTTGGAGAATGGAGGTCTCATTAATGGAGACGGAAAACTCTTCTGATCGGCCGCTATGCTGGAGTTTCAACGACCCTCCTCGTCACTCCATTCTCTTCGTTCCTTTCCGCGATCGCTTAACTGATCATTCAAATCCTGGCTCGTAACAAATTGGGACTGATACCGAAATAAGCAAAACCGCCCACCGTAATCTCTGTAAAGAGGCCAAAAAAATTTACTGATTAGCTTCCTCGATATATGAGTATTTAGACTATTATTTGAGATTAAGTTTGTTCCAATGAAATTTTAACTTTTTATGCACCGCGGCAACGTGTACTACCTTAAGATGAAGAATTATGAGATACAAAAATCCGTTGCAAATTACGACATCTTCACCCATCATCCTTTACAAAAATTACAAGGTTTCAAAAAAAGTCGCCGAACAACTAAAAAATTGGATTATCTTTACAATATGATTATACCAGGAGTCGAAGAGCGCCTGAAGTGTCACATACGGCTGTGGCCGGGGGCGCAGATTGCTGGAAGAGATGGGTCTTCAGTGCGCATTGCGTTAACTAGATAAAAACAGTGAAAAGAACGAATGAGGCCCCCCATTTCACCATCTCTTCCTTCGCCCACTGTCGCGTTCCAATAACCCATTACTATCAAATATTTCCCTCCAGGGACATAGGTGACTATTTCCGCTAACTTATCGCATATCGACTTCTTCCGCCCTATCATTTCTTGGTGGTACGTGTACCCGAACTAAGTTCGTTGGTCCCGCTTCTACATATTCTATCAGTCGCTTGGTCTATGGTTACTACGCTTCTGACTACCTTTTTATTCAATATTATTGCCACCCCTCGCTGGCTTCCTTCCCTTTCGCTATATATTGCCATATAACTATTACTCCAGTCATCCCCACTATCCTTCCATCTAACCTCTCACAGCCCTAAAATATATTTACTTCTTCTCTCCATCTCCCACTTTATATTTGCTAATTTCCCTATTCTAAACATGGTCCTAGTATATTATTTAACGTTAAAAATGTGAATTAGTACAATATTTCATATCAAATTTTGTGATCGTTGGAAATAAGTCGTTTTGCATTGCCAGTCAGCAGACCTCATGTTGCCGACTCAGATATGTCGAGCCTCACATTGTCAGAGCAAACTCAGAAAACATTTCCCAGAAAAGTTACTCAAGATATTTTCGCTTCCAAAAGCGTTTTATAAATGACATCCCATGTCTACTCCACAGCCATCAGCTAATTTGGTGAAACCAGCTCAAAGTGTGAAGTTCATAAATTTTAAGGAGAGAAAAAAATTCACAGTCGGTATTTGAGGCAGGTGTTGTATCATTCAGAGGGAGATCTGAGAACGAGACTTCCCCTGCATCTACATCTATACCCTGCGAGCCACCAAAAAGGTGTGTGGCAGGGGGTGCGGCACCAGGAGGAAAGGGTAAGGGATGAGGGAGTTAGGGGTTTTCAAATGGATGGGGAAAGGTAGGGGGAACCTGCAAAAAAATAAATAAATATACTAGTATAACTATGCGCAGTCGCTACCTTGTAGGTTAATACTTATTATGTCGAGCCGACTAGTGGGGGATTTCGATTACAAGCATTCTGGTCTCTTATTGTTCTTGGACAAATGACCATTTAAACCTGTCAGTCTTGCAGTCAATCTCTCTTATCTTATATTTGTGATCCCTCCGCCCTTAATACGCTGAGGTTCGTATTATTTTCTTGATGTCATCGGAAAAGGACTCATCTCCAAATGTTTTTAATGAGTTTAATCTATATAGTAAACGCCGCTGTTTGAGGGAATCCCAGCCTAAATTTTCTAGCAAAGTAGTTACGCTACTGCGTTGGTCATAACAATTTTTGACCAATCTATCCCCCCTCCGCTGAACTCCTTTAATCCTTGAAGTTAGATTTTTTTAAGTTTACCCAAGTAGCAAATCGCACCCTTTTCTTTGATTTCTAAAAGAAAACCTCTTCATTTTCTACCTAATTCCACGTCATAATTTGCGATTAACCATGCGAGCGCATTGCAATGTGTTAAAACATTGGCTCTAACCGAGGAAAACTTAGTAACAAGCGTATCTGCAAATATTTTGGGGTAAATAAAATTGTTGTTGTAACAAACCCAATTTATGTAAAGACAAAATTAATACATACTAAGATTTATAATTCCAGGAGCCTGTTTCTATAAGTTTACTTGGAGGCGGTCTAATCATTCAATAGAGGGCAGAATTTTTTTTAAATCCCTCGGTATTAAAAGTTAACTCGGGGTTCCTGCAACTTTCTTCAAGGTTTAGTCTGGTCTGTTCTCTCCGAAATTGGTAATCTACTTACTAAAGGCGGGTTACGGCATGTCTCCAACTACTTCAATGCACATACTAAATTTCTATCTCAAGGATTTCCTCCAGTTTTCCAAGCGTAATTTCCTTCTCCAGTTCTTCGTACTTTCTTACGGCCTTCATGCCATCTCAAAAGCCGTTTCCTCCTTTCTCTTTCTCTCTTACGTCAAATAATCTCTTTTATTACGTTCTTTAACATTCCACTACCTCTCAATATCTTCTCCGCCCATTTCCTCTGCCTACTCCGAATTTTACCAAGTAACTTTCTCTCTCCTACCATATTTAAACTTCTTCATTGGTCTTCCTCTCTGTCCAAATAATTTTCTCAGTTCTTCTCTACGACCACATCTGAAAAGTCTCTAATCTTTGCCAATCCTCTTGTTTCAAAAGATCATGCCGACCAACTTTACCAAACATTTCTTGGCTCTTCACTTTGAGCACCTGTCATCATTTCCCTTCTCTTTCCAAATTCTTTACTCAACGCAATTCTATCCTAACCTTCCCACTATAAAGCCAACCTTCGAATTCAATAGCCAACGTCCTTTTTAAATTATGAATGGTAGTAGCTAAAGGAGACATGATACTATATATCTGTAATAAGTATTAAAAATCAATAATACACGTAGTTCAACAGCTCAGAACCACCGCAGAAAAATATCGGCTTGAGTATACTTAAACCCCAAAGATTGGAGCAAAAGTTACCAAATATAATTATTGAACTAATGAAATTTAATGAAATAGAATAAAAGCACTTGAATAGGCACACACAGGTTCCAATGGAAAAAGTGTACCTTAATAATGTGAAACATAATGAATTCACGATAAGTTACAATATCACCTTGAAGCATATAATTCCATTAACCTTTCATTCTTTATTGACCATTGGCATAGGAACCAGTCTGGAACGCTTTAGGACACAAGTCACCACCATCAGAGCAATGAATAACTACCTGGATAAATAACTTGTTCTACAATCAGCTTTGGCTATAAAAGTTGGTCAAAACTTCTTACAAGCTTAATTTTTGAATGGAATAAATGATTTTACAAAATGGTAAATTCACATTCCTTTACCACCCTTCTCATTTACCAACAATTTAAAAGGAACATATACTTCACATTTTCAGGCTTCACTTCGCGGAATTGTTTGATGTCCATATTAAATGATAAATTTTATTGTAATTTTCCACAGACTTTAGTCTAAGGAAAATTACAAACTCATTTAAAGGAACATGTTTAATATCATTATTTCATTGCAGAGCTCTTTTAAAATTTATATTTCGACTACAAGAGCAGCGCATTCAGAGTTATGAGAAAATTATTAATCTCTTAAATATTTCATTAGCGTATTTCATATCTTACAGCAAATAAACTAGCAAGTAACTCCCAATTATATTCCTGACCATTTTGTGGCTTCATATGCATGGCGGCAATATTGGGGCAACGGAGTAGTATATAATATTTCGTAACCGAGGTCGGCACATGGACATCATTAATGTTTTTAATAACCAAACTAAAAATTCATAGCACTGAATGTAGGGTACGATGCAATAAGATGTTCTGTTAATCAATGTTGGCCAACTCAACTTGCGTAGTTTGTTATATTATAAATCTTTATTTAATATAAATTCTATTAGCAACCTTAAAATGTATAGAATCATGAATTTCCCTTTTCGAATGAATGCTAGTAGAGCCCTAAGGTGACCTTCCTCCTGCCCCTCATTTTGCTTCGAGAGGATAGTAATGGCACCAACTCATTAATTTCTTGTTTCCTCGCTCTCTAGGAGTGGCAAGACCACAAGTTCCGGTGGGATCCAGCGGAATACGGCGGAGTTACGGAGCTGTACGTCCCATCAGAGCACATCTGGCTTCCCGACATCGTCCTTTACAACAAGTGAGTAATGAAATGCGCCACTCCGCAAATAATTGATAAACCTTAGATTGGATAGGGCAACGAAAATAGCACCAGAATTTCAGCGCCTGCTACCAAATGAAACTTGAATCCTCTTGTATCTGGGTTGGGTCTTCAGGGCTTACCCTCGACGTGAGGGGCAGATTATTCGTCTTGAAATTTTAATTATTTTTCATTCCTTAATTCCATTTCCCCCGAACTTTTTCACAACGAAAAGCCACCAAAATTTTAATCAAATAATAATTTAGAGTAGCTTCTTCTGTGGCATTAATGTAACAAAGTTTAAATCTAGTACATTCAAATTAAGACATCATACCAAGAATGCAACCAAGCATTTCCATTGTTTTATTTTAACCAACTGATAAACTATGCATCATAATTCTAATGCCTATATAATATATATCCTGATAAACATGCATGCGATTGTATAGGACGTAAAACAAATATAGCATTGCCTTCCGAAAGACGTTGAAGATAACATAATTGCATGCCATTTTACGCTGCACTTAGTATTAACATCCCTCATAATTCTTTTTTTGTATAGTTACAAAATTATTTTCCACAAAAAAGCCAAGCTAAATTTATTCAAAGTCCATTTTAAACTTATAATAGGCATGCTACTAATGCCTTACCTTTTTTTAATGTAGGCTCTTACACTATAAGCCGCGTCGCGTTAGTTCGAATTTTTCACCCTCCTCAGGGGTGCATCAACTCAGTACAGGCCTGCAACTCCCTTTCCCGAGATCAATTAGTTAAGCAGTCACTCGTGTTAATGATCGAACTTTTATCGCCTCTAAACTTTGACTCCCTAGGGAGGCACTAACTTAGGACGGCCCTCGTCAGCTGGCACCCTGAGTTGCAGCCTTCTAGCCCTTATGATAGAGGTGAAGAAACATCACCTTGGTAATGAGATAAAACTATGATATAAATCTATAACGATCGGCGCTCGGCAGTTCAGGGAGTAGAGCGAGGTTATGAATAAAATTGTAGCCGATGAAACGAAACTTAATTTGGAGTTATGAATAAATTACCAACTTGCTAACTTTCACGCAACTATACGTGGAATCAATCCTATGATTGTACATTATTAGTTATGAATGGCTCATTTTTACTTCAGCCTGGGGGCACGAAAATACAATAAGCAAATAAATCAACTCCCTTCCAAATTACTGGACACGAATGACGAGCAACGATAACTGCAAATACATGTTAAAGTGTTTAATACGTTTGTCTCTATATAATTGTTTATAGGAACTCAAAGGCAAGTTGGAAAGCATTTGACAAATAATTTGGCCCATCAGGTTCAGACGATGCTCTCTTGCCTATCCGGCTGGCTGGAAATAACTTTTGAACCGCTACAAATATGATATATGTACACGTGCGTAGTGGAATTAACAGATACAATCTATAATATTTTCCCGTGCACCTGTGATCAATAGTAGGTCAAACTTGTACCGCACCATACATAAAAGTCCCAAATTAGAAGCAGGTATTGTTTAGACACAAGCTTCTTAGTCCTTTGCGGAATTTCCCAGCCCCCAATATGGGAATAGTCACATACCTTGACTGCATTAGAAAAGATTCAACCTACAACTGGTGACGGGTATGGTTAGCATACATACGTACAACCTCAAAAACACTGCTTCGCTCTCGTTTAACCATCACCCCCAAAAAATAAAATTGCAAAGAAATCTAAGACTTACGAGCTGAAAAGTTAAAAGGAATGAACCAAGGGAATTTCATTATTTATTTACAAATAAAGTAATAAACTTGAAGGTTGGCTTGATAAATGAATGTCGACATCACTTAAAAGTCCTACAGAATTTGAAATTCACATGTAAAACGAAGCAGTTCTTTTCCCTGTTCAGCCTTTCCAGGAAGGTTTTCTATGCAGGTGATGAAAATAAGGGAGATGCGGAAGATTTATTCCTATTGGGAAGAATGATATCCGAAGACAAAACTATGGTCATAGGTAATTCGGAGACTATGGACATCTCTCCAGTGCGGAAATCCTTCGAAGAGAAAATTCAACTGGCATCACGAAACATAAATCTCAATATTTAAAATTCCTCACGATGGTATGCATACATTTTGGGTCAACTAATCAACGCATGTGAACTGCTATAGACGGTTGATCTTGCGGGGCATAAAATATTCGGAGAAATGGAATTGTGGCAATAATGATAGATTATTATAGAGCGAGGTTCCGCAAAAAAATGGGTGAAGAATGAATTCTGTGGAAAATAATAAAAGGCAGTTTGAGATGACCCATTACCACATTTTGAGAACCTTTTACGGGCCGAAGAAAATTTAGAAAGGAAATTTGAACGAAAAGAACTAAAGGACAGTTTCTGCAGAATTCTTTACGTCGAGGTCTCTTTTCGGGTACGTAATTCAGAAAATAACTTCTCTAACGATGAAGGAGTTCGGTTTTCAGGAATTTCTTCCCATCGTGCGGTCTCATGTGCACAATAGAATTGCCGTTTAACTAAATGGTGTCCTCAGGTCAGCCCAATTCTGACCTGAAGAATCCAGCAGAATGGCTGGTAAAACCATTGTCCAGCGAGAGTCGAATAGGAGTCCTCCAAAATCTTCCATAAAACCGAAGCACTGCGGTAACCGTCCAATTATCCTCAGAGTATAATCTTACAATGAGTACATTTATAACTATTTATAACTCGTTTTTATTTTTATGCTGACTTTTTAAAACCAGCGGTTACGTATATACTGTCAAGGATCTTTACGATTTTTCAACAATTTTATTAAGCAGCGGTAGAACGCGCTTCACAACACTAGTATACTTGTAATCTTGTGCGTAGTTAGGAACATACATACGTATGCATGCGTCCCTCTCGTCAAACCACACGAGGGATACCTACGCCATCCCCACCCCTCAGCTTGGACGATTTCCGCAGACTGACATCGGTGGAGCGTTGAATGAGAGCGAGTATGGCACACGATTATTCCTTTGGTGCTTGCACATCCAATACTTGGACATATGTCAACCGCGGCATAGGTAGAGGGCGCTGCAAAGCCGGTCCATTACTACTATATGACTGAGCTCCTCGAGTTGCCCAGAGGCCACTGAAGTGTGTCGACGTCCATTGAGTAATCTTTGGAGACTGGAACCCTTGCCCAACTCCTCCCTCGATACTAATATGAGTGTAATGATTACTTTATTGTGAAGATCCATCACTGTTTCTTTATTAACGCTCTGTTTTCGTTTGGCTTAGTGCTGACGGGGAGTACGTGGTCACGACGATGACGAAAGCGGTCCTTCACTTCTCGGGAAAGGTGCTGTGGACACCACCAGCCATTTTCAAGTCGTCATGCGAGATCGATGTGCGGTATTTCCCATTCGATCAGCAGACGTGTTTCATGAAATTTGGGTCCTGGACGTATGATGGAGATCAAGTGAGTAATCGTGAATATCAGCATAGCACCTCATGTAACTGTTCTGATAAATGAATAGAACCTGTAAACGCCTGACCTGTCCTCAAAGGAAATTCTCAAAAATCTTCTGAACGTTACATTAGCGTCATCTCGGACTCTTGGTCTGTACACAACCTTGCAAGTATTCCCAAGGAATACCCCCTGCTCAATCCCATCCCGCAGGTTTTAATTGCTTTAAAGTCGTGCTGTTCAACGTTTATTTTCCATGATTCGTAATGAATTCATGAAAAACGCTGTTATTTTGTTTCAATGCAAGCATTTGATGCTGAAATAAATCCTCGTGTTGTTCTATTGCGTAGGTAATATGAAAAGTTCTCAGAATGAAGTAGAAATAAACGACTTACCTAAGTAAAACTTTTTTTTATTTTTCAATTCAGTCTCTCTGAAAATTAATATTCGACGATATTCCTGTCTCAAAAATTATATTCGTTCAGGCCTGTAAAGCCCCCGTCTTCGGCTGTAAGTCCTTTGGTTGAAGAGAATCTCCGACCACCGAGAAAAATGTTGAGCTTGAGGAAGAGATGGAAATCTGACGGAGCCAAATCAGGGGCGTGTGACACTAATTCTTTTATAAAGGAGCGGAGTCCCCCGGGGTGTTCTTAAAATCAGCATGCATTTCTTTTGATGTCATACCTTTCTCAGCGAACAGTTTAATCCATGCCCGAATATCAATTTTTTCCATCTTCACAAATCACTACATGGAAACAACAACAGCGAGACTTGCCTACCACAGATCTCTTTCCAGAGCACTGACGCGTTACGTGTTTACTCATAAAGGATTACCTATTGCTACGCGGGAAACTAGTTGCGCTAGCGCGGCCATCTGGTGGTGATACCGAAAACCTTTGAAACTCTCCCCGAATCTTTACTGCTGCATAATACAAAGTACTAAAAGATAATTTAAAATCGCCTGTGCTCCACCAAGTATGTAATATAAAGCAATGCTTGAGTTTTCAACCGATTTGAAAGCCTTGGTGTTTTTCCGTAAAAATTCGAGTTTCACTTATAAGTATTTACTAAGATAAGATCCCAAATGTAAGCATGTTTAGTTTGACTTGCACGGGGATGTGAGGCAATAAGTAGAACATTCAACTGCCGAAGGGCTGCGAACAGTGGAAAAGGTTATATGACTTTGAAAAATGAAATATTCTTAGTAAGGGTCAGAGGGAATACATCGAAAAATATAATTGGGAATTATGATGCGTTCAATTAAACCTATTCCTGCAGGTATCACTCACTCTTTCATAATTTCGGAAAATACAAGTAGTTATACGTGAAAAATTCACTAACATCATTGAGATGAGCGTTTCTCCCTGAGTGTAGGCGAAGGGAGAGAGAGGCACACACACCCAGCGATAATCCGGTAAAAAATAACTTGATCCATTACGGTAAATTTGTATTGTAGAAACCTCAAATTTGACGGTATTAGAAGCTTTCATTTTTTTAAATTAGTCTATTGAACTGAACGATTTCTACTTATATGCAGTTATCAGGTGGGTAGCGTCATTATTTTGGCATATAAAAAGTGAAAAAGACAAACTAAAGCTGGGAAGGAATATGAAACGAGCAGAATACAGATTGATATTCCGCATTGAACGTATTCAATAAATAAGGGCAAGCATGGAAGGAAATAAATATGAATTCCCAGGAAGGTTAGCCGATCGGAGCGCCGAGTGTAAAGCAGCAGCCTGCACCAGACTTAACCCAGAATTAACGACCGTTGGCTAAATTGAAATAAAAGGCTTTTTCCACTCACAGGGGAATGCCAAATTCTATGAGAAAAATGAAACTTCGCCAAATCTGTCAAAAAGGCGCGTTTATATTTTTATGACAATGGGTTAGCCCCAAGTTCTCTCTTCTTTATGTGGTCTGCACGCAATCCTGCAGGATATAAACAAAATCCACGAATATCGGACTGAACCCGCGGAAAGACTTTACACAAAACCTAGATGTCACCTGCTTCGAGCACTATTTATTTCATGAAATGCTAATGTAAATCATAAAATGACTGTTAGTTACATGGGCTCCGAAGATGATGAAGATTTATTACCCGTAACGCCATTTTGTATCGTGGATATCCGAGGAAACATTTGTTGCAATTTTTGATATAATAATTTTCGGCAAAATTAAACCCTAAGCTATCATATAATTAAAATAATTTGTGTCAATATGGTACTAATTTTTTGTATTTCGCCTCGCTCATTTCTCTGTTCCCGAGGATCGTGAGTTCCTTACAGAGTCGCACTTTTGCTCTTTTTCTCTCCTGCTTCCAGATCGACCTCAAGCACATCAACCAGAACGTAGGAGAGAACAAAGTAGAAGTGGGGATCGATCTGAGGGAATACTATCCAAGTGTTGAGTGGGACATCTTGGGAGTTCCAGCCGAGAGGCATGAGAAATATTATCCATGCTGCGCGGAGCCGTATCCCGGTAAGACCAACAGCCTTCTTACCGCCTGAAACTGTTGCCAGGCGCCAAATTTAAAGACACGAAGTAGCAATCAAATCAAAGATGTTATAGGGTGTTAGCAAACCACAGAGTAGATAGCGGTGGCCTATAAATGTATAGGACGAGTAATAGTGCTCAAGTGATCGCACAGTATGAGTCAATTAGACAGTAGAATTAGAGAGACGTGTAACATACCTGTAGCTCTTCAGCGCATTTCTACTATCAGGGATTCAATTCAAGAAGGGGTGGAGACATTTTTGGCAGATGGGCTTAAGGAGTGCTAATACACCATCAGACAGGAAAGATGTAATGCAAGATATACAAGGTCGTCCCAAATGTGGTAGGACTAAGCCGATTCAAAAATAATTATTTGCAGAAATGACACATTCACTCAAAAGTCTTCGAAGTGGCACCTTTGTGCGTCCACACACCGCTGCCAGCGGGTTTTCCCCGTCCCGTACGCCTTCTGGAAGGCCGCCTCCAGAATGCTGCTGAGCTCCCTCGTCAAGGCCTGTTGTAACGCTTCCATCGAGCCATAGTGACTCCCTTTCAGCAAGTACTTCCGGCGGCGGAAGAGGAAGGAGTCTGGTGAGACATTGTCTAAAAAATTTAGATCCTCACTCACATGATCGAGAAGCTCCTGGCAGATCCACATGCAAGTTTCCTTTGGCTCGTCCGAGAGCACTCGCGGCACCAACTTAGCACACACCTTTCTCATTCCCATGTTTTTGGTCACAAGTCGATGCACATCACTTTTAGGGACGCCAAGTTCATCAGAAACCATGTAAGCAGTTAATCAACGACCCCTGTCCAACAAAGCCTTCACAATTGCAAGATTTTCGTCACTTTTTGAGGTCGAAGGGTGTCTTGAGCCTTCGGCGTCTTTAACATTTTCTTCGGCCTCCCGAAACAACTAGCGCCACTCAAAAACACCCGATCTACCCATGGCGCTATCACCATAAGCTACCTTGAGCATGTAAGGAGTCTCTTTCACAGTTTTGCCCAGTTTTACGCAAAATTTGATGGCATAGCGCTGTTTCAATAACCGGTTCATGACGAAGGGTGACGAGGTTACGTTAGAGAGGTTTCGCAAGCGAACGATCCACACTCCGCAAAGGCTGAGAGCTAACTGCCAGCGGCCTCCAGCCTTTCCTGAGACTACCCTCCCTCGAACCCAGCCAGAGAAATGGGCGCCCCTCTGTCCGTCCATCCAGGAAAAAATAAGTGCTATTACTTTTGGGACAAACCTTGTATGTTATTCGATTCAGGGTCTAAAATGTATTACACTGGATTGGCCACTTCATTACACCATTTGATACTGAAGGTAAATGTTAAGTCGGTCATAGTTATTCCGATTCTGCTTGAATAAATGGTAGCCTCGTTAAGGGAATAATGTAAAAATTAATGAAAGATAAAAACTTTGAGGCAAAATCAAAAATGTGAGATGTTGCACACAACAAGCAGTCAATGAGAGATGTGTAAGTAAGGAATCCTTAGGGAAATGTAGACATCAACAGAGAGGAAAGCAGAATGTATCAAACAGCTGTTGCAAACAAATGTTCAGATCAACAGCTGCTGATGGTTAGCAAGCCTCAGATACATTAGCATTAAGAAAAATAATTGATTTAGTGATGAAGTGAATGATATGCAGTGTCACTTTTTTCACTTTTTAGGGGAAGTTTCTGATCAATATTTGCATAATTTAAATCTAATAAAATCCGTGAACTATTTGAAAACAGTTAAAATGCCTTCACGGAGTTTAATTCATGAACTAAGATAAAAATAATAAATAAATTTTTTCTCAGATATGACCTTCACTGTAGGCAAAAATTTTTTGCTGTGTTGATGACGGGTTAATTTTAACTGGTTTAGATGGGATTCCCTGGACTGACCTCATTCATTATGACTCTGTCTGGCCCATCTAGGGAATTTTGGCTCAAATATGGCTGAGATATCTGGATCATTAGTAATACTTTTTATTACTTAAATAATGCCAACAACTAACTGGTTTAAGATGATCAATATGTTATAACATGTTTGGTAGATAGCTTGCTAGCTTTACAAACTGAAAATCTGACACAGACGCCCCAGTGTTAATTTTATTTACAGTGACATTCAAGACACTTTGGAGTCATATATAGAGAACACAAAGTAGCAACACACTATGGGTACATAATAGATAAAACCATGGTCAAGCCTCTTACTGAAATTGGGCTAATAATGATGGCAGTACAAGTTTGTATTGTCCCATACCATCCTCAACTACATATATAGTTAAAAAAACTATGCTACCATTCACCTCTCATAGGAATTAAAACCTACCTACTCCATTAATTCTGTTATCTCATTGTTTTACAGACATCTTCTTCAATATAACACTGAGAAGAAAGACTCTCTTCTACACTGTCAACCTCATTGTACCATGTGTAGGCATTTCATATCTCTCAGTCTTAGTGTTCTACCTTCCAGCTGATTCTGGGGAGAAGGTTGCACTCTGCATTTCCATCTTGCTTTCCCAAACCATGTTCTTCCTCCTCATATCCGAAATCATCCCGTCCACATCCCTTGCCTTGCCCCTCTTGGGAAAATACCTCCTCTTCACCATGTTACTGGTAGGTCTGTCAGTAGTGGTCACCATAGCTGTGCTCAACGTCCACTACAGGAAGCCAAGCACCCATAAAATGGCACCATGGGTACGCAAGGTTTTCATTTGTCGGCTTCCAAAGCTATTGCTCATGAGGGCACCAGACCAGCTCTTGGCAGATATTGCTGCAAACCGCAAGAGCCCTGCCGCAGTGGCTGCATCAGCATCAATGGCAGGGGGGAATGGGGGTCCATCTGCACGGGTCACACCTGCATCTTCAGCGACTGACCTTCACAGGCTTCACTCACACCGGAGAGGGGGGAACGGAATAAGGGACTGCAATGGCCTGCATGGGGGAGGTGGAGGGACACTTGGGGCCACGGCAGGAAGTCTGGGAGCCAACCGATTTGGGTCCTTACATGGCCTGGGTCTCCCTGGCTTCAACGGAAGCAGCGTTGTGGGAGGCCTTCCATCTAGTGGTAGTGACTTGCTTCTGGAGGCAGCAGGGATAGGTGGAGGGGGAGGAGGTAATGGAGAGGGCGGAGGAAGGAGGAAATACCCCTTTGAGCTGGAGAAGGCAATCCACAACGTACTCTTCATTCAGCATCATATGCAGAGGCAAGATGAGTTTGATGCGGTGAGTCTGTCATAATTTTACCAACAACGAGTTGACCAAGGTATGCTTTCTCCCAAATTTGTTAATGGATTTTTCATATTTGTGTGTCTATGTGTTCTTAATTACTAATACTACAAGTAAATAATGCTAAATTCATTTTTAATATAAAATACATGATTTCACTAACATTCCGTTACTGTGCTAAAATTATTGGCATCAAAGATAAAATATTTCCTTCTTCAACTCAAAACCAATGATTTTTCAACTATTATCTTGATGCTACACTTTGAAAATAATCAATGATGATTATCCTATACTCTATACAATGCATAGAAGAAAGATTACTTTACTATAATAAATTAAGAAACATCGTTAAGTACAGATTTTAAATATGAATGATCAACTTTACGCTCTAAATGCATTAATATCTGATAAAAATCAGCTTTTCATAATAAGGATGGAAGAATTAAATTTGTGATCAAATTTTTACTATAAATAATCATCATGTAATATGAAATTTAAATGACCCTTAAAAGCAATGAGTCTCCTTAATTTTGAGTTAGCATTAAATCATCAGCTTTTAATGGTCCATTATTCCAAGATTAAAACTAAAAAATTCAATTGAAAGTTTCAAAACTTATTTACTTCAGCTAAGCATACAAGTAGTTGCTGGGAATGTTCCTCAAGAAATAATGGGATCTATTCATTAACATCTTTTAACATGATAGACTTTTTCATGAGGAATTTAGAATCTGGCTTAGCAAGAATAAATAACTTATCTTTATTTCTTTCACTAGCCAGGAATGATGAACAGGTTTGACTAACTCAGCACCAAATCAAGGATCTCATGCCTTCCATATTCATCAAGAATTGATTTACTTTACCACAGTGGCCTAGTGCCTAACATCAGGGGGCGAAAGGTGTGGTCTCCATTACGAACTAACTCCTTTTCAACCCATCTCCAACCCCCATCTCAGGAGACTTATTTACCATGCCACTGTCTTTGCCTAAAATCTCAAAGCTTTCTCTCTTCCTTCATTCCTTCTCCCAGGCTATTCTCCATCCTTCTTTTTTACCCTTCTCCCCCCATTAAAACCACTTCCAACATCCAAAATCTCTGCATCATAAGGGTGGGCACCACTGTTTGACTATTATTTATTTCTAAGCATATTCTTCTTTTAGCCATACTCAGAACTGTTTAGGAGTGCAGTATTTACTGTTTTATGCAGTATCTAACAAAAATGAACATCTATAAGCAACAATTGTAACATATAATTTAATGACACCTAGGTGCCAATGAGTTCAGTGGACATGATACATATGCTAAAAAATAACATGACCAGTAAAAAATACAGAAATTTAGATGCTTTAAAGTATGGTTACCGACTATAATATCAGCCATTATATACACTGAATTCTTAAAAACACTTCACTCAATCCAATAGGAAAATGAAATTCATTGAACTTACATAAACAATACAATGAAATCAAAATTCAACAGATGAATAGTTCCCTTAATACCTAAATTAGATAAATCCCTTGCCATTCTGCTATTGCTGTTATCATCTGCTTAATCCTACTTCAAAAAGCTTTTTTTTCATAGTTCTAATAATTCTTTCTTATTTTCAAAAATGTATGATCTTTCAAAATTTCTTTTAATCAATTTATAGCTTCAATCAGATGCATTAATTCAATCATATGCAGTGCAGCATCATGCATATCATTTAATTATTGAAATAATTAAATAGACTCATACATAATTTCAATGGAGAAGCGAGATATTGCTTATGAAAAAAAAACACAGAGAAACACTTAAAAATGAAACTCACACATATTCCAAATATTTTGTGGTCAACCCACCATTCTCTGGGGACAGAAAAACCTGGAGGGAGTTCCTACTTTCTCCAGAGGAAGGTGGTTTGGCCACCAAAAATTCGGAATATGTGTGAGTTTCATTTTTATGTGTTTTTCTCTGTGCTTTTGCTCACTAGTACTACTACCCTTATTCTTTTGAACATATCCTCCTTTAATCAACTTCTTATGATTCTCCGGATAATGTTCTACTTCAAATAATTGAACCTCAACTAAGATATCATAAGTCAGCTTTTGATGGTAAATATTGATTCTTAAATACTCTTGTAGATAAATGTTTTGAAATATGAACTGTTCAGTGTAAGGCCATCTTCTGTAGCAAAAACTTTTTTCACTCCAATTAAATCAATATTTCCATCATGTATTCACAGCATGTCATTGTGTGCAGCATATTTAATCAGAAGGTATCTGGGCACATTTATTATCAAAAGGGTTCATATACCTACCCATGTATAATTGAAGTGTCCAAAATAATACATGATATTCAATGGAAATATGTCATCATTCAATTTTTTTAGCACACTAAACTATACACCATAAAGTATATCCACTCACGAATACTTTCACTGACATAAAAAATACAATAAATATTCGAGGTCAATTCGCCAAATGAGTCTACTTCTTAAGCCACATTTTAAGATAATGTTACTTAATTTAACAATAAAAAAATTGGGAAAAATATGTTCGGTCATTGATATATCTTAGAAAAGAAAATCTGAGTAAAGAAAAAAATGCAAGTATCTGAGGATTTCAGTGATAAAAGAGAATGCTTGTTCAAATATTTACAGCCAAAATGCAACCCAGTGATTCAAAGTCTTCCACAAACAATAAAAAAAACTAAGAACCATTGGAAATACATTTATCAGCTAGCAAACACACTGCTCCACAATCATCTGTGCCAAAATACTTTGCCAACTAAATGCTCCAATATTCTAAATCTATACAAGCATAAATTGTGCAACAGAAGGCTTAAAATCAAAAAAATATATTCTCAATACTATACAATATTCTCAAGGAACACATAATTGAATAAAGTGGCCTAAGAGTTATCATCCAATACCACAAAACAATCGCAAATGCAAGTTCAATGTTTCCTCTTAACTTCTCCCAAATACAGTAAAATTCCTATTCAACATAATATTAAAATCTATTGCTAACTTTTAAAGAAATAAGCACCTTCTGATTGTATTGGACCTTACTTCACAATTTATTTTATGTAGACTTTCCACTCACCTTACCTTTTACCTCTTTTTAGAAGTATTAAAATCCTAATGCAGCTCCTTTTCCTACTTTAATAATTTTTATTTTAATAGCCCTAAGTAGTTCCATTTTCTTCAGGCTCAAGAAAATTTGTAATGTCTTCTATTATGGCAATTGAGTTATTCATAGTGGAAAGGCATGGTGTACAGCATGCTGGTCAATAGGTGTACCATTGGTGGTAAAATTTCTTAGGGTAGAATAGAATGGAGCATGCGTTAAGTAATTATGACTTTGTCTTTTAGCACAAAGGCTAGCTGCTGATGAAAAATAATTCAACAAGAAGTCTATTGCCATTGTTATTATGCAATGCCAAAAATTTTAGGGCTGCATGCAAGCTGGTTGATTTTTACCCCATCTTTCACTCCAGCATATCATTCCTGAGTATGTAGCGTGAAGCCCCTAGGAAACAAAAAGTGTGATGGACATCATTTCAAGATAAAGTGAGACTTCTGTCTTGCCCTGCAACCTCAGAAATTGTGCCATGGCGAGACGGAGCCTTCAAAACCAATAGCAGAAATGGAAGAAAAACCCTGCCATAAAAATCAACCCTTAGTCCCTCCAGTAATGCTTTGCACAATCTCCCATCCCTAGTTGAAAAATGAAAAGTACATAGCACAGGCCTTGGTGGTCGAGGGGGTGGGGAATCTGCCGCTTGACCAAGAGGTCACCAGTTCGAACCCAACTAAGGATGTTTGTGATGTGGCTCTCATCACTAACCATCTGTGATACCAAAACATAATCACCTTTGTCCTAAATCAGTGAGGATTTTATGCTAGGAAAAAATCCAGTATATTAACACTCAGATATAGAATGAGCCAGAAAGAGATTTTAAGGCCCTATCTTACATATGAAACATCTATTTATAATTTATTTCCACTTTATGAACAGCAACCTTACTTAGGTTAGTCAACAAAAACTTTTTAGCCAAACATCAGTGCAGAAGATGATAGGTAAAAGTTATTCACTCATAATAATCAGAATTGAGTCAGTTATTTAGGTAAACCATATCCTGAAAAATGTTATATTAATTAGGTAGTATGCAGGCTGAAAATTTTTCCAGAACGCAAATATTCAAGCAGACTCCAGCACTAACTCATTAATTAATTCAACTATAATCCATGGACATTCATTGAGGATGCCAATCAATAATAATGCTTTAATTGGAAAAAACTTTAAAATAAGAACTTTAAAAAGTCGATTAAATCACTTTAATCAATAAATATTTTATGAATTTGTTAAAAATAAATGTCAACTTCTGTAAAAATAGCCCTCACTCTCAACTTTTACCCATTGTACCCTTCTCTTACTATTACCACCATATCTTTATCTAGATGACAAACAAACATCAGAGGCAACAGCATACAAGGAAGAATCTGATAATTTCTGCCCTCACTCCATTTTATATATATCACCACAGAATGAGTGATAGTTTTGTGGAGTATTAACTGGTTATGAGGACATTAATGAGATAGGTAAATAAAAAATTACTGTGCCACTTCAAACCTTAAGTGCCTTTGAAGTATTATCATTTTCTCTCCACCTAAGTTTCCTTCAAAGCATAACTGCAGGAAACCTTGGGAAAAAAATAAGACGTTGAGAGCGGAATTAGTTAAAATCACAATACTGATCGACAAGTCAGTGCACAGTAAGGTCCAGTTTACATCTAAATGCCCAGTGAATGAGATGACACCATGACTCAATTTTCAATTCCATTCAATGTTTTCCTGCCTTTAATTATGCATGACTGAAAAAAGATTTCTTTTGAATGCTAGGAGGATCAAGACTGGGGATTTGTAGCAATGGTGCTAGATCGGCTTTTCCTGTGGATATTCATGATTGCTTCAATAGTAGGAACCTTTGCCATTCTCTGCGAGGCACCAGCTCTATATGACACCACTCGCCCTATAGATATGGAACTTTCCTCTGTGGCACAGCAGCAGTTCCTGCCAGACCTCGACTTCTGAGGCCTGAATCAGTACTTTCCTATAGTGCATGGGCAACTCTTTCACGATCCCAACAGTGAAAGTGCATTGCATAACCTAAGATTCATGGGAATGCTTCTTCATTGCATAAACAGGATAATAGTGGTATTCCCATTCCTCTTCAACTATACCCTAAGTGACTCTTGACACCAAAAATATTAAAGAAACACTCAATAAGAAGTTATTGAGCTCTGTGATTGCGTAGGTGTTTTTAGTGGAGAATGGAGAACTGGCCTTGATGATGGAATCAGAACAGAGCTTTCAATGAGACAATTGTGGCTACTACACCAGCAGCATAAATTTCTTTCCTGGGATGTTTCTGATGCTCAAGTGGATAAGTTTACCAAACTTGTCTGCATCTTTCCCAATAAAAAGTCACATTTTAAAGATAGCACCCATTTGAAAGTGTTGGAAAAATAAGGATTTTGTGGACATAAATGTGAAAATGCCAAAATCTTTATCAGTTGATACTTTCATCTGTATTTTCATTTTAATACTCAGTGGTGTCTCATCAATATTTCTCATTGGTGAGTAGATAGTTGTTCACAACAAATATTTGGCAATGAGATGATAAAAAATTGCTCAGTCCATCTTATCCCTTGTTGTTTCTGTGGCCAACACATGTATTATAACTGCCATTCTTTTTCTATGAAATGGGTTTGGGGAGCTGTTCCTGGTTTTTTATAAAGAAGTCTTAATATACTCCCCAAATTAAAATGGGGCTTTCACTTCAACCACAGATTGAACTTCAATGATACATGTCAATGTTATTATTTTCTGAAATTATTCAAAAACTAGATTTTACAATGAATGCATGTCATGAGATTGGATTACTTAAAATACTATTAATCATTTTTAATATTTTATTTACACCTTCATTGAAATGTAGTTGTTGAATGAACAACAGTTACCATGATTTGTTAGGGCAAGAATATTTGTTATGACGATTATAAATACTCCTGAGTGAATGTGCTACAAATATCTAAATGGAAACAATGAAACTTGAAATATACTATTATGCTTTTTAATTTAACCAGCCAATCCAGTAGGGTAACTAATCATTTTTTTATTTGCAAAACCTTTCAGTTTTTATTATTTGCTGTCATAAGTGTCATTTTACGATTGTTGATGTTATCCAACATAGCTTGCATACTGTAGACTATTTGAAGAAACCATTTCCTAAAATTTGAGTACTGTACTGTAATCTCTGAAAAAACATTGATTAATGAAACAGATTGAGTATCAGTGCCAAACCTTCAGGGTGGAACCTCATTTTCAACTGTAGTGAAAGGATCTTGTATCATCGTCCTTCATATCAGCCAGGAGTCCTGGTTCTCCATTTCTGCAACTTCTGGACCTGTTGGTGGGAAGAATGTCCATACATCATGTGGTCTCAAAGTTAATGAAAATAGCTGGAAAATAATGTATCATGTTTTTTTAATGTGCTAGTTTTACTATTGATGGGATTAAAAGAAATTGCAGCAAAAAATTGGATTATATCAAGTGTCTCTTTATAATGTGGGAAATTGACCACTAATCTAAAGTGTTAATTCATTGGATTGCCTTTCCTCAAATTTCACTTCTATTGACATTTGCATCCTAATGTGACTGAAGCAAGTTCTCCAATATAAATGTTTTTGGCAATTTTTCTTGGAATAGAAGGTATCATTAGCAAAAACATGTGGCATTTTGAAAGAAATGTGAATTTGTTGAAGTGGTGGTTATAATTTGCATGTATGATGAAATGCTCATTGATGTACTAAATTTTTGTGTCCATAACGTTTTTGGAATGTGAAAGAATAATCAATGGTTTCATAAGAAGAGAACAATGCAACGTAGTGCAATATTGTGATAAATGAAGTGTACTACCATTTATAATGCAACAAAACTTTTGTTGATCATCAAATGACTAATTCTTTATTTTGTGCTGTTAATATAATTATTCATATTTTTCATTCCAAAGTATTACTATAATAATGAAAATTGTGGCTTTGTCATCTATGTTGCAAATGATTTCTGTCCATCTTTTGTCTGTCAGCACACAGCAATTAACAACCCAGAGCTTCCGTCCAACCTCAAGGGCGTTTCTTATTCAAATATTTGTGATGTTATGTAGCATTGTTAGCCAAAACACTGCCTCATGAATGCAATTTTTTTCTATTGATTTATTTCCTGTCCAGTACCTGGATTACAGAATTGATGGTCATCCATCCAGCAAAATTACCTACTTTTGCCTGCTTCTTTGATCACAGTACCCTGTCATAACACTCTCTTAGGAAATAATGTATATTCATCTGTCTTTGTCTGTCTTGTATACCTATCCAACTGGACTGTGGAAAGCAACTTGACAAACAAGGGACTGTCATCAAATGCTCAAATCTGCATGATTTTTAACATATTTTGTAGAGAGCATGGGCATGCCTTTCTGGCAGGCCATTGCTCCATAATGGTGTTCATAGCCAATATGTGATGATACACCAGCATATTAACTGTTTCAATGTCATTCATAATTCAATATTTTTCTTTTTAGTATGTTTAGTAGAAAAATTTCTAATGTGTACATTTTTATAAATGTAAATACAACTGAGTAAAGAAACAAGGTTAAGTTTCCAAGTTTGACAGATTTTCATTAAACTTAGGAATCCTTAAAAATAGGGGTCTCAAACTTTTCATTTCATTTAAACTTATCATCTTTATCAATGCTACAACCATTTTCAATGGTGGGCCTGTTTCGTGATCTAATTATGACCTAAAACTTCTATAATTAAATTTGCATTAAATATGCTTTTCCTCACCATTTCATTTTCATTAATTAAAAAATATAATAATTAGATTGTATGAGACAAAATATCCTGAAAAGTATTTATAAAATAGAAGTCATTCCATTACGCTTTATTACTAGTATAAAAATACTATGGTTTTATGATCTATGTAAACACCCTTGCTACCATCACTCACTTTCAAACGATCTGCATGATAAAATTTCCATCATTCATTTTAAGATGCATGAACATGTTTAGTTAACAATAAAACAGTCATGATAAAGCAACAAATCAAATAATCTTCTCCAAGTTTCCTAGGGGCCCACCTAACACTAATTCTCAAGAAAACTCCAATACCAGCAACTTTAACATTTAGTTTGAGACCTCCACCAGGTATGCAAAACAATGTGTTGAATTTCTCCCTCAAATTCACTCATTGCCTTTCCACTTTGTATGCCAGAATAACATTTTCAGGTGCTTGTCTGGCAACATTGTAAGCTCAGGTGAATGTCTGAATGTAATAATTAGAAAGAATTAAAATTTATCTCAAATGAGATGTGACTCAATATGTTTTCAAATAAGTATATAAGAAATAATGGAAAGACATCCCCAAACAAATTGGAGATAAATTAATTCAACATTGTGCATGATTTTAATTTCAAATACAAAACACTACTTTGTACTAAAATTTAGGCTGGATTGTTAATTTCATTTTAAGAAGTTTCAAGAGGAATTATATAAAAATTAAGTTCTTTTGTCATCATTCATTATATATACTGGTGCTTAATTAATATTTTAATCAGTCGTATGATGTTTTTAAAAATGTGAAAAAGCTTCATACATAAAAATGGTAAAATAAATTGCCAAAAATGTGAAGATGTACTGGGGTGATTGATATGAGAATAAACTAAAAGATTGTTGATAAAGAACTTTCCCTTAAGTGAACCTAATTCACAATTTATAACTGAAAAGGGATGTTTGTCACAAGTTAATGTTTGATTAATTTCTTCACAATGATGTTTAATGGCTGAAGTAATTAAAAGTTTAAAGAAGAGGATGATTTTGATCAATAATAAAAAAATATTGTTTTTAATAAAAATCTTTGAAATCAAAAATTTGTTTTATTACTTCCCTCAAAGCAAATAACTTTATTATAGATAATCTAGTGACGAAAATTGTATTTACAGAATTAGAACATTAAGACCAATAAATACTACATGCAATGCACACTCTGAGAGATTAGAGTTGAATGTTCCACCAGAAGAATGGTATACAGTGCTATAAGTTCCTACACAGAATCCCTAAGATTACTGAGAGATGTTGCCTTTATCCGGGAAAAAATGCAAGCCATCTGTGTGAAATTATAAAACCCATAAGTGCAACATTGATATGATAGATTATATAATTAATAGCTATTGAAATTCTGTGACCTATGAGGAGAAATAGTTTTAAAATTTTAGCAAGTTTCTTTTGAAGAAGAGTATTTTAACTGAAAGTGGCCATAGCCTTTGAGATCTGCTTAAGATAAAGACAGATCTGACATTGATTCCAAGTAATGGCAAGAACTCTCAGAAATCTTAGGAATACTGAGTAGGAAGTTTAGCATATTAATCATCTCTTTTGTGAAATATTTGAGATGATAGTCTTAAATCTTTCTACCTCCAAAGCTGCCATACTCTTAAATGTACTCATATAAAATCAGTCATCAACACTAAATTTAGCACTTTGAACTCATAAAAAAATACTGGACGAAATATTTGCAGAATTGGATAATAGCTTAGCAAAATATGAAAGGATGGGATAATCTGAACTGATGCTTTTATCCATTACTAAAAAAGAAAGAAAGACTCGTACTTATCCACAGATTTTATTATACGGTACAACGCGTTTCACCGACTTGCGGCATCATCAGGTACAAATTTGCAAAACAGACAGAGCAAGCATATGTACCCTCAGGACAGAGTGGGGGCGGGGAGGGTTGGAAGGATTTGAGAGGGGTGGGGGCTCGCAGGTGCGTTGATGGATTGTTTTGACCATTTCCAGGCTAGTTTTTCTGAGAGGAGTGGGGAGGGGTATGGGAACAATTGCTCACTACAAAGTGTCGTGTTGGGGTTTAGCAAGTGCCTTCTAATCTCTAATTGCTTGAGAGCGTCCATTTTTAATCCTTTTGGGGTTGAAACCATTGTTGGTAGCTATATTAGTGATATTCACGAGTTCAATTTTGAAGTTTTTGGGGGAAAGAGGGATGTGTAGGAGGCGGTGGATCATGGAGTGGAGGGCTGCGTGTTTTTGAGAAAAGTGGTGTGCGGAATCATTAGAAATTATATGGTCTGTATATGTGGGTTTCCTATAAATTGCAAATTCGTGTCTATTATCCCTAATTGTGATTGTCAAGTCGAGGAAGTTGATGGTGCCGTTGAAAACTAGTTGACACATTACTACGGAAAAAACAAAAAGCAATGGCCATAAAAAGCATTTTCGTATCACAGCCCGCAGTATCTAAAGATTTTAAGTGGTGCTCGATCCCATTTCTGGGAGATCTTTCATATAGGATTTCCAACTGCCTACCCACCTCACTCAAAGCAGCCTTCTACCCACCCATAACCCTCTCCAAACTTCTAGCAAATGGAAAAGACACCCAGGATAGCCTTCTCAAATCAGGCATTTATAAACTGAAATGCGAGGATTGCAACAGCGTTTATGTCGGTCAGACCGGCAGGAATATCAAGTTACGAGTCAAGGAACACGCTAGGTGTCACAAAAATCAGAATAACAACTCTCTCTTTGCCAAGCATTTACTAGAATTCAACCACAGCAGTGACTTTGTCCCAGAGATATTACACACACTCCCAAAAGGATTAAAAATGGACGCTCTCAAGCAATTAGAGATTAGAAGGCACTTGCTAAACCCCAACACGACACTTTGTAATGAGCAATTGTTCCCATACCCCTCCCCTCTCCTCTCAGAAAAACTAGCCTGGAAATGGTCAAAACAATCCATCAACGCACCTGCGAGCCCCCACCCCTCTCAAATCCTTCCAACCCTCCCCGCCCCCACTCTGTCCTGAGGGTATATATGCTTGCTCTGTCTGTTTTGCAAATTTGTACCTGATGATGCCGCAAGTCGGTGAAACGCATTGTACCATATAATAAAATCTGTGGAAAAGTACGAGTCTTTCTTTCTTTTTTAGTAATGGATATTAATTACTTCCACGAAGTGAAGCCTGAAACAATAGAATATGATGCTTTTATATTTATGAGGAAGGATTTCAGCCAGAAGTTTCATGGGTCGATTTTGATTACTACCCCAAAAAGTGTAAAGTGGTAGTAGGTGAGGGCAATAGAATGATAGGTTTAATTTCACATCAAGTAGGGGTAATTCTAAAAATCATTAATAAATGGTTACAAAATAGAACAAACAGCTACCTAATAAAGATTAGTTTGAATTTGAAAATGGCAGGGTGAAATACATTGTCATTGCAGCATTTAGACCATTATTAGAAAGGAACATTGGATATAATCAGGATGTCTTCTTATACATAATGGGTAATGAAGAGCTCAGCCATGTAGAGTGAACAAGAAAACTATTTATTCAAAACCTGTACTGAATCAAATGGCAGAGGCAAGGGCAGCAGAGAGAGAATTGGGACGGGCAGTCATTGGCAGGGCAGTGAGGCAGGGTTGGCCGTTATTGCCAACACTTACCAACATATTTGCTAAGGAAACGTTAAGGGTAGCATGAGAGCAGGGCTAAAAGTGGGCAGCAGGATGGAAAATTCAGTTAGGTTGGCTGATGATCAAGAATTAGTGGCTCAGAGAGCCAAGGGATTGCAGCTTTTATTTGATTCTTTACAGGACCAATGTGAGAAGTGGATGAGGATTAACCACCATACAACAAATACCATAACATTCTTGAAAAGAAGGAAAGCTAATTAATCATGAGTGTAAGAAGAAATAAACTAAATTGGGTCGAGTAATTCATGTATTTGGGCAGTATTATAGAGTAAAATGGGAATGGTAGTGGGGACAACAGTAAAAGAACATTAGCATTGGAAGCATTTTCAAGAAAAGAAGTGAAGATGAATACATTGAGTAAAGGTATTATGGACAGATGACTTCAATATGGAATGTCGTGCTTCATGGATGAGAGAGCAGTGTTTTAAGGCAAGGGGATGAGCATAGATAGGAGGCTTTTGAGATTGTGATTTGGTGGAGAATGGACAAAATAATTTGAATGGAGAGGAAGAAAAGTATCAAGGTTTTAAATATGATGGGTAAAGAGAGGTAATACTTGGGGGGAATCTGAAAAAGCAGAGAAAGTGGATTCCAAGTTAAAGGATAGCAGGATTTTGAGGTCTATGTTAGAGGGAAAATCTTGGGCAATCAGGGATGAGGAAGGAAGAGATTGGGGTTTCCAAACAGCCTGAGTGCAGGCAGAGGTTACAAGAAATGAAGAAAGAAATAATGTAGGGCAAAGAGAAAATAACAAGATATGTGGAAATAAACAGTCATTAGAGCCCATCCAAATCATACCTTCAACATAATTATAAATATATAATATACATTCATATACATATATAATAATAGATAACATTATAATTCCACTAAGATTTATTGAAAATAAATCCCCTTGTAATATTCTAATCTTTTTATTAGAATTCTATTACAACAATTCACCTCTTCCAGCAACAGCAAACAGACTTTTACTAGAGAATTTTCCCTTTTTCATTGAGTATTTCATATAAACCTAACTACAGGAAAGCATTCAAAAGTGTGTAACAATAGATAGAAGAAGGGTCAGGTCAAGTCAGTGGAAATAGATCAGTTTGGGGAGAAGGTAGATGAATCATCAAGAGGGGTGAAGGATTCAAATATTAAAAGGAACAAATCAATTTATCAAATTAAAACTCAACACATCTTATAATTTGGTATTTCATCAATTCAGCTTAGTCTCTTTGCCACTCACATGTAAAATCTTGGCCTTAAAATCTGATGAATGGGACGCATTCATGTTTTAACAACAATTCTCTTACAAAGAATAAGTCATTTTGACGATTATGAAAAGATTCATAAAGTTTCCTTCCTTTCATTTTGATTACGCAAATACAAAAGCAAAGTCTAGTGATCCACAATGCAACAAACAATGCCACCTTCATTATCATAACACCTATCTCTATGATTGCAAGGGAATTTATAGATTGTCAAAAGATTAAAACATACATATTTGCTTGTTATCTTTAGGCATAACTCTGTATACTTTGTAGGCCAGTTTGTTCATAAAAGGAAACTCTGCCCACTTTGCAATACAAAAGAAAGTAGGAGAAATTAAAAAATAGTGGCCCTATCTCGGCGTAATTGATTCAGTTGGTAGTTTTTTAATACAGGATTTCGCATAACCCCTTGAAAATTATGCTTATGCACTGAAACCAATCCAGATTCTATGATAAACAGAGTTGAATATTACAACGTAATTATCTTTCAACATGCCATGATTCCACAAAATTAATTCATCAACAATCAACTTAATTGAGATCTGTTTTTATTTCTTGTAAGATAACTAAATTCTCTGCTTCCTTACAAGCAAAAACAATCATGGTGTTATACTCAAATGTTGGTACAGAAAGATGCTTCCCTAGCAATGACTTTATAAAACGCAGTAATATTACTGTAGCTTGACTTCCTTAGACAAAGAGTTGCAAATTTAATGTTGTATTCACGTTTGACAAGAGAAAGACCACTGTAGAAGTACTTGTGATGAGAACAGTCAGAAGTAATTTATTTTAGTTGAAATGCTGCATAACTTCAATGAATATTAATATTGGTTTAACTTAACAAAATACACAACTCTTCTTTGAGCCAGATTCAGATATGCCAACCAAATCTCACTTCTTAAATGTTATGTAAAATTAGCATGCATGGCTTTATTTCATTTAACATAGCACCCATTCAAGAAAGAGGCTTCAAATTGTTGAAGCCCAAAATCTTGGTTTTGAAGCATCATTGTATCTATCGGAAATACTCTTAACTTATAACATCATGGTTTCATCACATTAATATCTATAAGATGTTTCTCTATCCTCCTCTGGGATTGAATCCACTCTCATCCATCTTTCTAAATCTGGGTTATGAGAAACCTATCCATGCAGAGTCAGAAAACATGAAATTCCCTTGATAAAAGATTTGGTGTTTTCCCGGCTTATCAGCTGCATGAATTCCTCTCGGGTCCTCCACCGGGTTATATCGTCCATATTGGCCGATGTTTCGATGTCCGACTCGGTCATCGTCTTCAGGGCTTCTGAAAAATAGAAATTTCAGAAGCTCTGACCGAGTCGGACATTGAAACGTTGGCCAATATGGACGACATAACCCGGTGGAGGACCCGAGAGGAATTTACGCACATGAAATTCCCTTTTTAACCTCTGAATGGAAATTTAAAAATCATTAATTTCCTCAATGTAAAATGAAATGACTGTTAAAAAAATTCTGAAAAATCAAATTAAGTATCAAAATAAACAAAGCAGCACTGAAAATCCAGGGAAAATTTTAAATCATTGTTATTTGAAAGAAAAAGTATTCCTTCAACTGTAACAATAGTTTCATGAACCCACTTAGCACTTTGATTTCCATAAAATTTCTACTAAGCCATTGATGTTGTTTTAGGCCTTTTTTGCAATTCAATAACCGGATATTAAAATTCATGCTTGAGCAATAGATGGAAATTTCTTTTCACATAGTTGTGCGCTGTACAGCAAAGTTAAATCTTTATCGGGAAGTAAGAAAGGGAGATCTATGCTAACAGTTAGAGATAAGGCGGGTAGGGTAATAGTTGACACATGAAATATCCAAGAGAGATGGAAGGAATATATAGAAGAACTGTATAGTAAAGAACTTAGACCAACAAAGTGAGACCTAGAGAAGGAACATGACATAGAGAAAGATAGCTTAGGTCCAGACATACTCGACGAGGAGATAGAATGGGCATTAAGGGAGATGGAACTAAATAAGGCCATGGGGGTGGATAACATTCCCACGGAACTATTAAAATGCTTAGGAAAATGTGGGAGGAAGAGGCTATATGGGCTGATTCGTAGTATTTATGAGGAAGGAATCTGGCCGGAAGACTTTGTGAGATCAGTTTCAGTTCCTATTCTGAAAAAGGTAAAGGCCACGTCATGTGAGGACTATAGGACAATTAGTTTGATATCCCACGCAGCTAAAGTTGTTCTCAGGATCATAAACAAAAGGATAGAGAGTAGGGCAAATGATTACTTAGGGGATGATCAGTTTGGGTTTAGGGAGGGGAGAGGTACACGTGATGCTATTGCAGTAATGAGATCACTAACCGAGAGGAATTTCGATTACAATCAAGACGTATTTGCCTGTTTCGTAGATTTCGAAAAAGCGTTTGATAGAGTGAATTGGGAAAAACTAATGAGTATTCTAAAGAAAATAAGAATAGATTGGAGGGAAAGGAGGCTATCTGCAACCTGTACATGTCTCAGACTGCTCAGATGCGGGTGGGGAATGGGGAGTCCAGATGGGCAGTGTTAGGAAGAGGTGTAAGGCAGGGTTGCCCATTATCACCGTTGCCGTTCAACCTGCATGCAGAGGAAATGACTAAAGAGGCATGAGAAGAACTGGAGGTAGGAATGAAAGTGGGCGGGGAATTCGTAAAATCAGTTGGGTTTGCTGATGACCAAGCTTAAGTTTGTCAGTCAGCCAAGGGGTTGCAAGCATTGCTGAGTGAATTGGAAATTCAGATCGACAGATATGGGATGAGAATCAATATTAATAAAACAAAGGTTATGCGATTTTCTCGAAAGAAAAAGGCTAAGCTAAACATTAAAATAGGAGGGCAAAAGCTAGAGCAGGTAGAACAGTTTACGTATCTCGGTAGTGTTTTGGACCAACATGGTCAAAGTAGTAAGGACGTAAGGAGAAGAATTGCACAAGGCAAAGAGGCTTTCACATGGAGGAGGGAGTTGATGAGAAGGACGTTGAGTAAGGATATTAAGAAAGACCCGTAAAAACTTTGATATGGAGCGTAGCTATGTATGGTGCGGAAACGTGGTCATTGAAGCAGGAGGATAGACGTAGACTGGAGGCTTTTGAAATGTGGGTGTGGAGAAGAATGGAGAAGGTGAAATGGATGGAGAAGAAAACAAATGAGGAAGTACTTGGTATGGTGGGCGAAGAGAGGGGTTTGTTGGGAGAAATCCTATGGAGGCAGGAAAAGTGGATGAAGGGAGTATTGACCGGCAGCAGGATGTTGAAGACTGTGATAGAGGGGAGAATGTTAGGCAAATGAGGAAAGGGAAGGAACAGGATAGGGATGTTGGACGGGGTGAAGGGAGGAAGAAAGTATTCAGAGCTGAAGAGGGACCTGATGTAGAGTAGGATGTTGTGTTTTGCTAGGGGTCACAAATTTTTTAATTAGTTATTATGTCCATCCAAAAAAAAAACCTATCTTAACCGGTAGATTACCTAATAATAATCTTAAGTCTGGGTCCTATTGCCTGATTTACTGAAACACGGGCTCTAATGGGTGTTTATCCCTCATATTAATTACAATTCTAACCATGCTTTTTGGAGAAGATTAAGTTAAGACTTCCAATGGAATTACTTTGGTCAAATTCACCAAAGAAGTGGTCGCTGCAAGAAAGCCCACGGCATTCTAGTTCTATCAGGCACACAAGTATTTATATTACATTATATTAATTATGTGCTTTCATAAGTCCTTCAGAAGAGAGGGCCCATGAGTTGGATATAAAACATTCTAATAAAATCAATCTTTAATCATCAAAGAGCAGCACTTGCCACTATGGATGCCATCAAAAGAAAACAAATAAATGCATATTCATTACTCTGGTGAAGAGATGCACATGTATTATAATTCACTCTTGGGAAGTCCAGTTCAAAATATCCACTTAAAGAATGCAATGGGTTTGAAATCAACCAATGCTCAATAATGTTTTTGAACCTATTACAGCTAGTCTGCCTTGCAGCGTAGGGAAGTTTGTCATAGCATTTTAAGGCGAGGTGACTGATTGAAGGTTTTGGACAATCTGCATTGAGTAATGTCAAACAAATTTCAAGACCTTGTATTACGGCTGCGTTACCTGCCTCTTGATACATAGCCATTTACTTTATTATTTAGATGCATTCAGCACTGGTAAATATATATGTTAAAGACTGTCATAACTCTTAGCCTGACAGATAGTGGATAAAAGTAATCATGATTGCCAGAGCTGGCTCTTAACTCCTTTCTTTTGTAACATAAGCAGAACTTCTGGGTCAATTACATTCCCCAAAGCCTTAGGCCAAAATTTTGGTGACCCTGGAAAAAGGCAAAGTAGGTATCTCAAATGTTTCTAAGGAACACAGCTTTTAAGTCTTCTGATTAGGAAGAGATTCTTGGAATGTGTTTTGGCGATCACAGTGCATGACTTTTCCAGGAAATACTAATAATAAATACTAATGAAAAACCTTTGGAGCTTGACAGAGCTTTGAGCTTCACCAGCACTTCCAAGGTCACAATGAAGATGTTGTGTTTTTTCACAATTTAAAAATAGTTTATTAGCTGAGAACCAGTCACTAGTTTGTTGTTGCACGTCTTTCAGTTCTTCATTTGCCTGTTAGGGTTTTTGCATTTATTTATAAAAATAGTGTCATCAGCATGCAGGATACAATCAGCAGGTATATTCATGGTAAGTCATTGATCATCAGCAAATATAACTGAGTACCAAATATAGACCCCTAAGGCACACCAATTTTTACTCGTAAGAATTTTGACTTACAGTATTGTACTTCTAACATTTGCTTATGTTTTTTTTAAATATCAGGTCATGAAATTTAGTTCAGTGCCTTGAATGTTATAATACTGCAGTTTTTTTAATGAGGATTTAGTGGTCTACACAATCAAATGCTAAGGAGAGGTAAAAAAATGAGAGATAAGCACAGCCTATCTTAAAAAGCATGCAGTCTTTGTTTCAAGACATTCAACAGCTTGCTTAGTAGACTTTCCAGGTCTAAAGTAAAATTGTGAATGCATCGTAAGTTCCTGCTTCCTAGATACATAAGTATTTGGGCACTGTCAATAGCCTTAATTACTGGAATGATGGAGATGGGGTAGTAATTTTTTGGATCTTTTTATCACCCTGCTTATAAATTGGTATTACTTTAGAGTATTTTAGGACATCAGGAAAGTCTCCAGACCAGAAACAGGAATTTATGACCAGAGAGTGAGAAGGAAATTTTATGAACGATGGCCTAAATAACATCATGAGGGAGACCATAGACATATGTTCATTTTGCTCCCTTAGCCACCACTATCCCTTTTTCAGATGGAGTGACCCACTGCCAGCACAAAGTTTCAGTCGGAGCAGGAGATCTATTGAGGCAATATTTAAAACCATGCTAGTTTAGTAGGGTCCAGATTATACTTACAAAGTAGCTGAATTAATACAGTGTCATATTCTTGAGAAACAAGTATTCCCACTATATGCCAGTGTATTGCTATAGAAGCTCCTTCGTGACTTCCAATGCCTAACCTGCAAAAAGCTGGAGATGTCAATTTCAGAACTTACCCATGAATATTCTGATTAATCAACAGTTTTATTTCTTGTTTGACAAAAGGGAATTTTTTTGTAAATTACCTGCTTTCTATTTTTTTAATTGGGAATGAATTTTAATTCCAAACATACTTCTAGTAGTGAGCAATTTTAATTCTTAACCCTTGTCAATGCTTTGTACTTTGGATTTACTTTTGCTTTTTGTAATTTGTTAATTCGTAAAAAATTTTCCAGCAAGTAATTTTTAACAACTCTGTAAAAAGTAATTTTTTCATCAAGTTTACAAAATGTTATGCCCTTTCTGAGGTGAAAATATTTACATTTGCTAATTTTTAATGCAAATAACTTTCCTATTTATGTTGGTTTCCATCATAATTATGGAAGCAGCGCATTTCCAACAGTGGTATCATCATCATCAGGATTTCAATACTAGGATTGGTTTGCTGCAACCCTCCATTCAATTCTATTTAATGTCCATTCCTTCGATTCCTGATACCTTCTCTGTTTTACGTCCTTCTTATTTGTTCTATGAGCATGTCTTTTGGTCTTCCTCATGGAATTTTCCCTTCTATTTTTTCTTCAATTATATTCCTTATCAATGCATTGTGCCTTAATGTGTGTCCAATCCATTGTGCCTCAATGTGTGTCCAATCCATCTACTTCTTCTTTGTCATAGAGTTCTCCACGTGGTCCTATTCTCTTCTGCTCTTCTACATACTTACTCAATCCTTTCTTTGTCTTTGCAATTAATCTTTAGCATTCTCCTCCAGTACCACATTGCAAAGGCTTCTATTCTTTGCTGGTCTACTTTTCCAATGTTCCAAGTTTCGGCACCATGGAGCACCATGCTCCACATGAAAGTCTTGACGAATTGCTTCCTTGTTTCCAGTCTTAGGTTCTTTGAACATAGTGACTGCCTCTTCTTCATGAATGCCTTCATAGTTTGGGCTATTCCCCACTTGATCTTGGTCTACCTTCTTCCATCACATGTAATGCTGCAGCCCAGGTAGATGAAGGATTCCACTTGCTCTAGTTTCACCCCTGGAATTGTGATATCTGCAGACAGCTACTCTCTGCCACAAACAAGGATTTTAGTTTTCTCCTTGTTGATGTTCATATTATATTTCTCCAGTACTTGGTCCATAGCACTTAGACTTGCTTGCAGGTCCTCTTGCGTTTCCGCCACTACTGTGATGTCATCTACAAACTGAAGCATGTTGATTCCTTCTCCATTTACCTTGACTCATTTGATACACAATTCTTGTATTTCTTTTATTGCCTCTTCCAGGTTTGCATTGAATATTGCTGGCGAGTGGTTGCATCCTTGTCTTAGTCCTTTGTTTTTTTTGGCTACTATTTATACCATTTTTGTTTACAATATTGTAACCTAATTCTTGTAGGGGTTATGGATAATTACTCTATCGATGTAGTCCAATCCCGATGCTTCGAGTAACTTGAACATCTTATACCATTCAACATTGTCAAAGGTCTTCTCTAAGTTCACAGATGTCAGCTCTTTGGTTTTCCTAGAATCCAAATTGGTTTTCCGAGAGATTTCCATCAATCCTTCCTTCTATTTTTTGGCTAATTATCCAAGCAAGGATTTTCGATGCCTGAGCCACCAGGCTCAATGTTCTGTGTTCTTCCCCTTTATCTGCTTTTGGTTTCTTCCGTATTGCAATGATTATACTTTTCTCAAAGTCTTCTGGTAGCTCTCTGCTGTCATAGCTATATTTGATTATTCCATAGAGGGTACCCTTTGCTTTGACCCCAAGAGTCTTGATTATTTCTCCATTTATTTTGTCAACTCCTGGTTCCTTGTCTATCAGGTCTCTGTTGATTTTGCTTCTTAATATCTGCAAACCCTGATCACCTTTATCTATCATGCTTTCATCTTTAATTATGCCATCTTCGAGTGGTTTGGGAGCTTGCTAGAGTACTTCAATGTAGTCCTTCCATCTATTCCCAATGTCATCATAATCTATAAGCATTTTTCCATTAGCGGCTTAGATATTTTGCAAGTTTGTTTTTCTTTATCAGAATTGCCTCTACACTAGTTTATGAGCCATCTTGATATTTCTCTTTTTCATTTTGTCATTGATTTCCTCGCAGCAGCTATCTATCCATTCTTCCTTTGCCTTCTCACTCTCTCATATGACCTGGTTCTGCAACTCTTTATAATGGTCTTCTTCACTCTTATTTCTTGTATTTTCTTCTTTCCTTTAAGACACCACTTATTTGAGCTGTTATTCATGATTTCTCAGATATTTCCCCCTTACTCACAAGTAGCTCATTTGCGGCTTTGGTGATGATATTCTTCATTTCTTTCCATCAATCCTCAGTGCTGGTATTTTCATGATTTCCTTCTATTTCCCTTTCAATGGCTGTGATGAACTTTTCTCTGGCAGTCTTTTCTTCCAGTACCTTTGTGTTCCATCTGGGTTGTTGTGTCTCTTTCTTCATCTTCTTGTATTACAGTCTACTGTCCATGATCACCAGGTTGTGATCACTGTTTATATCTGTCCCGGGGTAGCTCTGACACTTCTTGTGCCTCTTCCTGACAAGGATGTGGTCAATTTGAGAAAGTCAAAGTCAATTTTCCCAATCTGAAGTATCTCACGCTACTTCTATCTTGCCCCTCGCCGACCACAGCGTTCCGATTTCCCATCACTATGAGGTTTTCCTTCCCATTCACTGATTCTAGAACCCCATCTTGTTGCTCATATACTTCCTTTATTTCCTCATCTGAATGGCTGGACGTCGGCATATACACCTGTACTATCACTGTATCCATAGGTTCTGCTTCTAACTTTATCATCAGTATCCTTTCATTTTATTGCCGGTACGATATTATTTTCCTTGCCTATTTCTTCGTGGGTATGATACCTGCACCTACAATTTCCCGGTCATGCCATGAGTATAAATGTATATAAGGCGGTAAACAGATCATTATTTTCTTATGAAATATATTCCCTAAAATAAATTTTGTGTCAAATTTTGTCAACTTTTTCTTAAACGTCGTCTTTAGAGATAGTTATTAATATGAATGGATTGATATTGTTCACTGATGAGGGTCATATTCTGCATTTAGAGGTTTTCTTTTTAATTTGACTTTCTGGTATAGTAAGTGAATTAGAATAGCTCTAAAACGAATGATATACTCTTATCTAGTTTTTGATAAAGTTGAAGAAAAGTGTACCGTTATTTCATTGTGAAAAACATACCTTATCGCAAATCACACTTTAAACTATACACCCTTTTGAATTCCCTCCGGTATCCATATATGGCAACACCGCATGAATACGATTGCAATATACCATTCAGCATGCCATGAGAGAAGGGATATGTTGTCGGCAATTGACGTGGCAACACAGGTCTCCTACTCCATAACGTGCTAGCTCCGTATGTTGAAAATACCCGCCGGTACGGCGATGAGGAACGACGTTGAAATTCTATTAATTGCTCTCCCAATGGTTAACATCAATTAATTTTTTATCCCTCTCGATTCTAGCTAGCAACCAGTAGTAGTTTGGCCGTAAATCTGCAGTTATTTTGCCAGCCTACTGTAAGCTAATTACTTCGTGACAGAACTTTTGCCAGTACTGAATTTTAGTATTTACAACATCATGCGTAGCGTAAAATGTTTCCAGCAGTGTAGACTTTGCTTATGCAACAAAAAGTCGATGGTAGAAATTTTTCCGGAAAATGTGAAAGAGGAGTATGACGTTAAAGTAGCAATTGAAGATCTACTTGATTTCAAGGTTTGTGTCACCTAATTATAATTGTTATTTGTGAAAATTAAAGAGTCAGTGAACAGTGAAGTATTTGAATTGTTTTTGCGCAGCATTCAGAGGTGGTAAGTACATTGTGATTTGGAGATAAAATATTTTATACAACAGGACGCAAGCCTATGACTGCCATAAAGACGACTTAAGAGAAGAATTTTTATTTAGTTTACATTAGGCTAAGAACATTTGAAAAATGTTAAATTGAATAAGCGTATTTAAAGCATTCTTAGCAAGTACAAAGTGTGGACATAATTACTCATGTTATTACATTAAAGTAATGCTAAACTCAAGAGAAGTAGCCCAAAGATGACATCAATCTTTTTATTTAACTGACAGGAACAAAACAGTTGGTGAAACAGTAACCAGCTGCTTGGAAAAGGCCAACTTAACGTATACTTTCTTTATGAGCGTTACTTCAATGCAGAAATAATTACCTTTCCCCTTTATTTTTTTGAACAATTTTTTAATTTGCTTCTTTTCATCCATTTGTGTCATTTAAAATAGGCTTATAACCATAAATAAGGATGACTTCACTCTTATGGAAGAAGACCAAATTAGCGAATTCGGAAATTTAGGGCTGTGTCGAGGAGAGGAGAATTAGATAAAATAAAGCGAGAGATGGGTTTATTGAGTCGTTGGAAAAATGCTGGCTAAAGTGTGCCGACGTTCTAAAGATGTACTTCGACGAATTTTGAGGCTCTGTGGCAACCTTTTAAATAAATTTATTTTTCCAAAAATGTTCACGATACTTTTTATTCAAAGCAAGTATAATGCAATAATATTCTATCTGTATCAATCGGTTAACTGTTATTATTACCACTCGACTATATTTTTTAATTTCCTTCTTTTCATCCATTTGTGTCATTTAAAATGGGCTGATAACCAAAAATAAGGATGACTACACTCTTACAGAAGAAGACCAAATTTGCGAATACGGAAATTTAGGGCTGTGTCGAGGAGAGGAGAGTAGATAAAATAAAGCGAGAGATGGGTTTATTGAGTCGTTCCCAATAGCAAAACTTTTCTGGAACAGGATTAATTAAGGCGGCTAAAAAACCTTTCTCTTAACCTAAAACTTTATTTATTTCAGGTACTTCAATCTGATGGGTTTCCAGAAGTCATCTGTAATGATTGCTCCAAGAAGGTATTGGGGTACAAGAAGTTCAAGGATATGTGCCTGAAATCAAGGGAAATATTGTGGAGAAAAGCCATGGAAAAATTCAGAGAGGTGTGTCCTTAATTTTTTTATCTGTAATGCTTTTTAGGTCAGTGGTTCCTTTAGAAGCCACCCAACAAATAATAATCATAGACTATAACATATGTTCCTTAAGGTCCTACTTGGATTTTTGGGCTATCTGATTATTTTATTTAGGTAATCTACTGGTTAAGGTAGGTTTTTCGATGGACCCAACTACCCAATAAATATTTTATTACTCCGAACAAAACACAAAATCCAGCATCCTACTCTACATCAGGTCCCTCTTCATTGCTGAGTACTTTCTTCCTCCCTTCATCCCATCCAACATCCCCATCCTGTTCCTTCCCTTTCCTCGTTTGCCTAACATTCTCCCCTCTATCACAGTCTTCAACATCCAACTGCTGGGCAATACCCCTTCATCCACTTTTCCTGCCTCCATAGGATTTCTCCCAACAAACCCCTGTCCTTGCCCACCATACCAAGTACTTCCTCATTTGTTTTCTTCTCTGTCCATTTCACCTTCTCCATTCTTCTCCACACCCACATTTCAAAAGCCTCCAGTCTACGTCTATCCTCCTGCTTCAACGACCACATTTCCGTGCCGTACCTAGCTACGCTCCATATCAAAGTTTTTACGAGTCTTTTCTTAACATCCTTACTCAACGTCCCCGTCATCAACTCCCTCCTCCTTGTGAAAGCCTCTTTGCCTAGCGCAATTCTTCTCCTTACGTCCCTACCACTTTGACTGTGTTGGTCCAAAACACTTCCGAGATACATAAACTCTTCTACCTGCTCTAGTGTTTGCCCTTCTATTTTAATGTTTAGCTTAGCCTTTTTCTTTCTAGAAAATCGTATAACCTTTGTTTTATTAATATTGATTCTCATCCCATGCCTGTCGCTCTGAATTTCCAATTCACTCAGCAATGTTTGCAACCCCTTGGCTGACTGATAATGATAGTTATTATTGTTTGTATTCTGTTTACAGTAAGTTTTGAATGAACATGAAAAGATCATTACTGCCTTCTTAGCTTCTTCTGATTAAATACCCCAATCACATTAAACTGTATTTTCTGAAGTACCAAATATCTCCCTTCATTCTGTCCAAGGTGCCTGCTGATTTCCTCATCTCACTTCACCTGCCTAGAATCCTCCCCTGTTTCACAGTATTCTGTGTTCAATTAATAATCAAATTATTCTTCATTCACCTTTCCTACCTCCTTCAGACGTTAATCAACAACCCTTTCTCCTCCCCTATCATGCCCAGCTAGCATTCATCCTTTGTTTTGTTTTCCATCTATTTTGCCTTTTCCATCCATCTCCACAGCCACATCTCGAAAGCCTCAATCTATGTCTCTCATTTTGTTTCAACAAACAATTTTTCCTAACTACATATAAGAAACCACTTGAAATATCCAAGTTGTAATGACTATTTCCTGAGCATGCCTGTCATCAACTTCCTCCTCCTACAGCAAGTCTTTTTGCCCAAACCAATTCTGATATACCTACCACTGATATACCTACTACTTTATCACCTTGGCCCAAAATGCTGCAAAGATAGGTAAACTTTTACGAGTTCTAATTTATGTCATCCTATGTTAGTATTTAAATTTATCTCCCTCTTTCTTGAAAACCTCATCATCTTTGTTACGCTTACATTGATCGTCATATCATAAATATCACAATAGTTTTCTAATGTAGTCTGTTATGATTGTGGCTGAAAATAATTTCCCAATCAAATTAAGCCGTACAAGCGGATGGAAAAATGGGCTGCTGCTTAAACCTGTGCTATAATTTTTGACAGCATAATCTCTCTCAATGTCTGAATATGCTGACCTACTATCTTAATCCTATATCCTCTCTCTGTTATCTCTGTAATCTCTTGAATATTTTGTTGATCAATAATTTCCTGCCATATTTTTGATAGTGTGCATGCATGTGTTTGTGTCTCTTCTTACTGGCTTATGAGATGTTGGTGTGGAAAGGAATGGAAAAAATAAAGTGGGTGGAAAGGGAAAAAAATTATGTATTCTAGGCATGGTAGGTTAGGATAAGTTGCTGTTGAGAGAAATTGGTTCAACAGCAGGTGGAACAAGCAGATGAAGGCGATATTGACATCCACATTTGCCCAATACTCCGCAAGCTGCAGCTGGTGTTAGGTTGCCACCGGTAAAAGGGAAGAAAACCGCATGCAAAGTCAACACATCCATGCAAAACCTATACCCGCGATGACTTATAGATTCATGGCAAAATCCTCTCAACTTACACACATGCCAGTTCATGTACTATTAACTAACAAACAATTGCACCTTAGGATGCAGTGAAAAATTTATCCAATAACATCCAAGGTAGAATTTGAAAAGCAAGAAGGCAAAATTACACTATCACATGGACATGCAACATACAATGGTCTCCTCCGCCTGGACACAGGAAATGTGAAACAACGCTGTAGGCTGTGGGAGGGTCCCCCCCCCCCACTCAGAGAGAGACAAGGGATGGAAGGTGAAACTTAAAAACATATATTGCAGAGCAAGCAATACTGTAAAGAGCACTGCATTATTTAACAGCATTCTAATGTGGTCAAGCAGGATGGTCTTTGACAGGAAAACACGCGAGGTTATTGAAAGTGCTTGCATTTCAGTAGAACTAATTATTCCCTAGACGCTGAGGGAGGCAAGTGGAATTTTTGCTATCTATCACCCTACAGTTGCGATCTCGTATTGTCCGTGGGAAGGAGTCCTTGAGTCTGCTAGTTCTGTCATCTATTTCCCAAATTTATAGGCATGAACTTAGCAGCGACCAATGTATGTTGGAGTGTGAATAGTTTGAGATACCTCGGTGCTGAAACATGTGGATTTGAATTTATTTAGTAAGTTCAGCCTAGCATTGTATCGTCTTTCTTCTAATGATTCCCACCTCAACTCCATAAGCATTTTAGTGACACATTTCGTTTTATCGCTACAGTTTTTAATAAAACTGGCTGCCCGGCATTGAAACTTCTCAACTTCCCATATTATCCATGGGATAGCAACTGTAGGGTTATAGATGACAAAAATTCCACTTGCCACCCTTAGCATCAAGAGAATAATTAATTCTACCTAATTGCATGCACTTTCACTGACCTCTTGTGTTTTGCTGTCAAAACCCTTCCTGCATGACCGCATTAGAATGCTATTAAATAATGTATTGCTCTTTACGGTAGCAAGGGGATGCTGAATACGGGAAAAGGGGAAAAATGCTGGAGAAACAAGGCAGAGGGAGGAAAAGAATAGGATTGCAGATTAAATTAATTGAGGTAAAAAGTGTGTAAAGCTAAGGAATTACTTATTGGCTTAGGCAGTATGGGGTTCATGGATTATTTGTAATGTTAGCCAGGAATTGAAAGTTCCCTAGGGTGTGTTGAGTCATTGTTTTAAAAACCTATCATAATGCATTAATAATAAAATTAAAATTAACTTCCTGACACTGCCAAGTAAGTCTTCATATACAGTGCACCAATCACCCTCCCATGCGCACTCGTCTAAACATACTTGAATTTATTGTCTTCTACCACCTCACTTCTTTCTCCCCAGTAAATCTTGCCTCAGTTTATTGTTCAACTCTGTGTACTTTTTTCTGCCTAATTCTGTGTTTATGTTCTTCGATTTCCTTCTCTCATCTATCCCCTTAGCAATCATCTTGCGTTGTAATCCAAGGTTTCCTTGTCCTCTCCCTATTCCTTCATTTATGGCTATGATATACCTTCTCTTTGTACTCCCATCTTTTCTCAATGTATCTATCTCCTTGTCACTCATAAACTTTTCCACTGCCTCCTGGTAATCTTTATTTATCATCCCTATGAGTTAGCTTTTTTTTCCTCGCCTATTTTTCCTGTGTGATCTTCTTATATTTGATTTTACAATTCATCAGCACACAATTATGGTCTGCAAACTGTGGGTTTTTGTCAAATACACCTATGTAAAAGTATATTGTGGTGTTTAAGCCAAATGTTTGTTTTGATCAAGCCCTGTTTCCTCACAGAACTCAATTGCTTTCCCCCCAGTCATTCCTTGTTCCTGAACTATTCATCCCCTTACCCACTACCACCTCTCCCTTTGTTCACTGCAGCATTCCAATCCCGTATTGCTATAAAGTTTTTCATAACAGGGATATCCTCAAATATTTTATCTAATTGATATACTCTGTATGTTTCTTCATCACTAAGATTGATTGTTGGCATGTATGTCTTAATAATGACCAAGCTCATAGATTCAGCTTTTACGCCTACGTATTATTTTTATCACTCATCTGAACTGTTTAGTAAGCTATTTCCCTTCTGTTCAACACTACCACCCCCTGTCACCTGCTCTCTTCCTCTATGATTTATTATTCCATATGTATCATTAGAGTAATATCTGATATCGTTCCATAACATATAGCCCTTAAAGGATCAATATTTTCTCTCTTCATATCTTGCTTTACAGTTTATAATTTCCCTGTCCTTAACATCATCCTGACTTTTCAAGTCCTTATTTCAAGATGTTCATTACTCTTTTGTTTCCTCTTTCTTCGTTGCTGTTAATTCTGGTTCTGATTTGCAATGATTTCATGTGAAGACTGGAAACATATGGAGGCCTGAGCCATTGGGGGAATCCTGTAGTTGCCAGAACTTCCTATTCTTTTGTTTGTAGCAAACATTGAGCAGGTGAGTGATAGAATATATTTAGTGCACGTAAAAGCTGAACCAGTGCACTAAGTCATTATTCATGTCTACGTGCAATCAAGTAATCATTGGGAGGAAGAAATATACTGGGTATGCGATCAATTAGAGATGATAATTACAGGCAAATTTGTTAGAGAATATTTGATAGTGATGTGGGGGATTGGAATGAAATGGTAGGGAAGAGATTAGAGTGAGGTAGAGTGCTGCTGTTTAGAAAAAAGTAATGAGTGTGGGAATACTGAGTTTATCCATGATGAACACCAAGTATAAATATGACAATGCACTTGCTATACTTTTAAAATCCCTTAGCATTCAGGGAGATATCAGTTACATTATACTATGGTGAGGCACAGATTAAGGGCAGCATGATTAATTCACACAGTTACCTGGGAGCTTGCTAAGATTCAGATCATAATTTAGTTCTAATGAAATGTAACCTCATCGATTGAAGAGGATAAAATAGGGGAGAAAGATGAGGAAATGGAATGTAGAAGCATCAACCAGGATGTATTCAACAGATTCAGGTGAGATGTAGTGGAAGTTCATCATTATGAGAAAAACAACATTTGCACTTTTCCACTGATTTATTTGTAACATACATCAGTTCATCGAACAATCTTCAGGGACAAGACAAGAATCAACATGTGATACATCATATTTATACCCGTTTGAGGAAGGGGGGGGGAAGAAAAGTGTGAGGAGTAAGGTATAGGCGGGGACAAAGAGGGGAAATATGGAAAACCCCAAGAAACAAGGAAACTAAATAAATGGAGTACAATTAAGTTACAATTTCAATTTGCTCTAAAATATCAAGCTTTTGCCCTTATTATATTAATAATTGCAGATAAGCAAAATATAGGGTTGAGAATTCCATTCACTTAACATGTAATCTTCATCATCTCTCTTTGCCTCCCAACTTCAAACTAGTTTCCTTTGACAAAAAATTCATTTACTTCTGTGCGCATTCAAAAATCTTTGTTACTCGCCAAGGATTTACTGAGAGACTCCAACATGAACCCAGTGTTTACAAAAGAACTCCATCTGCTCATGGAACTGTATGCCAACCAGAATTGCTTTTTAATCAGTAATGTGTTCTATCATCAAATGGACAGCTTAGCAATGGGATCTCCTCTGTCCCCTCTATAAGCAGAAATATTTATGGACTATTATCAACTTAATTTAACTCCGGCCATCCTATCCTAACTAATATTTTCTACTGGTATCGCTATGTGGATAACATCATCTGCTGTTGGACTTGGAGTATGAGATAACTAGACAGTCAAATGAATCTTTTAAATTTCCAACACTCCAAAATTAAGTTCACCATGGTAATCGAATCCGGGAAAGAGTCGAACTTTCCTGACATTTCCATATCTATCATAGATGATAAACACAGTTTTGGTATAAACAGGAAACCACGTTACAGTGATGCAATCATCCCAGCCGATTCCTGCCACCCTATGAACCAGAAACTGTCAGTCTTCTATTCAATGATACACAGACTTGTTAATTTACCACTAACATTAAAAAGTTTCTACCATGAGCTGGACACTATTGAAATCAATAGCAGTATCCAATGGCTATAGTGTAAATATTGTTGCCAATCTGTGAAAGAAAAAATTAAAATTTAAATCTATTTCACAGTTATGCTCCCTTACTCCCACGCAAGAAAAGCCCAAAAATGTAACAAAAGGAAATTCAATATTTCATTTCATAATCTGCCAAATCTGGGAAAAATCCTTTGCTGAAACTAAGACAAATTAGAACCCCTCTTACAATCGGGAATTTACAAAGTGAAGTGTGATTCCTGTGATATGTGCTACATAGTCTAGACAAGAAGAAGTTTAAAAACCAGAATAAAAGATCATGAAAGATGCTGGAGGACTTTCAATGAAACATCACTCCTAGCTAAGCATCTACTACAATTATCTCACTCATGTAAATTTAATCTGGGAATTATGCACTATGAAAACAAAGGCAAATGACTTGATATTTTAGGGCAAATTGAAATTGTAAAATTAAAGATTAATGGTATTTCAAATGACAATATTTCTGTTAACTGCTCTCTGCTTCTCCTAATCCCATTTCCACAACAAAAAGTGAAACTCCCTCTTATCTTTTTGACTCAATCCTTTGCGTATTTTCCTATTCAACCACACTCCTACCCTTTACTCTCAGTATGTGTCGAACAGCTCTTCTCTGATAATGTCCTTGGAATCACTTATACCTCATCCCTCAACCTGCCTCTATCCCTTCGATGTCTCTTCCCCGCTTAAACCTTCTTTATTCTTTCCTCTTTCCTACCGCCAGGATGCCAGCTCCATCCACTCAAATAATGACAGAAATGCTTATTCCGCCCCTCCATTTACCTGTCCATTTCTTTATGTTCCCTGTTTCTTTGGGTTTTCCATATTTCCCCTTTTTGTCTCCGCCTACCTTACTTATCATCTTTTCTCTCCCCCCCCCTTTCCTCAAAGAGGTATATATACGAGGTCTGTTCAAAAAGTATTGCGAATTTTTAATTTTCCTGGGTTACATATATTTGAATTTTGATTTTTTTGTGGCGTGATGTTGGTATTTATGACTCTCACTTATGACGAAAAGTTTAGCCATTTTGAATTTTCAGTTATGTGTTGACAGCTGTTTTGCTTGGACGTGTTTTGGCTTGTCTTTGAATTTTGCCTGCTCCAAAAAATGGATCAAAGAATCTGTATCAAATTTTGTGTGGAAAACGAAATTAAGTGCGCAGACACATTCCAAACGTTGACTTTGGCATGTGGAGAAGCTACCTTGGACCGAAGCAACGTTTATCGTTGGTACAAAATGTTCTCAGAGGGCCGAGAAGACGTGAACGACGAAGAGTGTGCCGGATGCCCGAGCATGTCAACAATAGACGAAAACATTGATGAAGTAAAGAAAGTAGCATGGGCCAATCATCGAATCACCGTTGATGAGAAGTTGCTGAAGACCTAAACATATCGATTAGCTCGTGATATTCGAGTTTTACCAATGATTTGGGCATGACACAGGTCACCGCAAAATTCATACTGATATTGCTCAATTTTGACCAAAAACAGCAATGCATTAACATTGCTAATGAGGTGTTGGACTGTCCGCAACGACTCAATTTGCTCCAGAGGGTCATAACTGGTGACGAATCATGTTATGGTTTATGGTTATGGCGTGAAATCTAAAGCTCAATCATCCCAATGGAAGCTGCAGCACGAGCCATGACCGAAAGAAGCGTGCCAAGTTCGGTCAAATGTGAAAGTTTTGCTTATAGTTTTCTTAGATTGCAGGGACATTGTGCATCATGAGTTCTTGCCTCAGGGTCGAACGGTAAATAAGGAATATTGCCTGCTGCAAAGTCATGCGCAATTTGCGCGAAGCAATCCACAACAAATGCCCGGATTTGTGGAAGAAAAAAAATTGGCTTTTGAACCATGACAACGCCCCTGCTCACACATAGTTACTTGTGCGTGAATTTTTGGCCAAAAACAACACACTAATGACGCGGCAGCCACCGTATTTCCCAGATCTGGTCCCCAGTGACTTTTTCTTGTTCCCAAAACTGAAGAGGCCCATGAAAGGATGACGCTACGCTATGATTGACGAGATAAAGACTGCATCGAAGGAGGAGCTGAACAAGATCACAAAAAATGATTTTTTGAAATGCTTTGAGGATTGGAAAAAACATTGGCTCAAGTGTATAATATCTAATGGGGATTATTTTTAAGGGGACAAAATAGATATTCATGAATAATTTTTGAAAAAACTCAACAGTCACCATACTTTTTGAACAGACCTTGTATGAAGTCTCACACGTTGAATCTTGTCTTGTACCTGAAGATGGTTCGATGAACTGAAACGCATTGTATGTTACAAATAAATCTGTTGAAAAGTGCAAATTTTTTTTTCTCATAATCAACCAGGATGAAAAGAAAAGATTAAAAGCAGGGGATAGAGAAAACTATGAATGAGGACAGGGGACATGTAATGGAGAATAAAAATGGGAATGGGAAGGTGAGAGCACTATCAGTAAAGAAGGTAGGCACACCTTTAAAATTGCAGCATGAAAAATATTTATTCAACAAGGAAAGATTCAAGAGAGATGGAAAGAAAACAAAAAGAATATATATGGTTAAGATATTAGGCAAGCAAGTTTATACATAGGAAGAGAGTATGACATACATGGGGCTAACTTAGGCCCAGGCATATTTGATTGTGAAATAGAAAGCACATTATGGGAATTGAAATCAAATATGGCTGTAACAAAAGATAAAATCTCCATAGGGTTGAGGAAAAATGTAGAAGGAAGAGTTTTTATGGGTTAATTCATAGGTTTTATGATGGAGTAAGTTGGCCAAGACATTACGAGGGTTGTCCAAAAAGTAACCTCTGTTATGCTATAAAAAATATACTGAAATAGGTACAGAAAATTTATCATTTTCATCTAAAAATTACATATCTCTACTGTTTTTATACATATTTGCCAGACAGATTTAAACATTTGTCATATTTCTGAACTAATTTTCAACTTTCTTCAGCATAAAATTCTGCCGCCTGAGATCGCAGCCTACCGATAACGGTATCTTGAAGTTCCTCGTCAAACGAGCACAAAACATGTGGCAGGCTAACTTTTCAGTCGTGTTTCCATGCAACAGAGTCGTAGAAATCTGTGGACAACTTTCTAAATATTTCAGATGTCATAAAACCCTGGTTTTCACGAACTTTATGTTAAATTTCTGGTGAAGTTCATTGTTCACCAAAGACTTCTTGTTCATTGTTCACCAAAGACGGGCGGCCAATTCCGTCGTCATCATGGACATTTGTGTTCACTCTCAAACGAACGACAACACTGATGCACAACTCTCGTCACCCATAACATTTGGTCCATACAGAGCACAAATTTCCAGATGAATATCCGCAGCTTTGAAGTTTATTACCAGTGCAAACCTTATCACAAAATTGATTTTAATTTTGATGGGATTTCCAAGTGTATTGTTCATTTTGACTCGCTGCTGTAGACAAGCAGCATGGCCTCCCAAACACTGCAGATCGAGGAGTACTGTCCTAGTGTGTGTGTCAATACAGCAAATATTCTGCTCCCCCTATTACTTTGCTTGCTAACGGAGGTTACTTTCTGAACACCCCTTGTATATCAGGTATGTGTTAGTTGCAATCCTAAAAAAGAGTAAGGTAGCCCTATGACCTGCAGAACAATAAGTTTGATATTAAATATGAAAATAAGAGTTCACAGACTGGAGCAATGTACTTATCTTTGAAGTATTTTGAATCAAAATAGTCAAAGTGGTGTGAACATAGTATGAAGAACTGGGAAAATAAGCTTGCACAAGAAGGGAGTCGATGATAGAGACCTTGGATAAGAATGTTAAGAAATGCTAAAACATTCAGATGGACCATGGTATTGTACTGCAAGAAACATCGCTGTTAAATCAAGATGATAAACATGGTTTAGAGACTTTTGAGAAGTGGATGTGGAGAAGGATGGAAAAGGTAAAATGAATGAAAGGGAAGAGCAATGAATTATACTGGTACTAGGCATGGTGGACAGGACAGATGATTGTTAAGAGAAATCCAAAGGAGCTGGAAAGAGTGTATACAGAGTATTTTAATTGGTGATAATATGTGTGAAGGTTCTTAGAGAAATAGATAGATAGTCGTCTATATTTTGGGGTTAGATTGAGACTATGGAGTCTCTTCTACCATCTTACACCTTGTCACAAATTAACAAGATTAAACTTAAAGTTAAATTTCACAAACTATACATAAATAGAAGTAAAATGAATGCATATAGTATCTTAGCACTAGCATGCAGCAATACAGTACATTAGTTGTCTAGTTCAACTACTAGATTTAACACTATTTGTGCGGGGTGTGGCAACATAACTTCCTTTTTAAATGCAAAACACTTGTAAAAAAGGAAATAATGAAAGTTTTGAAAGCATTTTGCTCTTGAAAAAAGGAGGTTATGTTGCTGCACTCTTTACAACATACACACATACAATGCATACTATACATATACATACCAATAGATGCAAACAATACTTGTAAATTAATATTCCTGGATATGTTTACAAATGCCAATACAAAGTATGATGCTCCTGCGAAAGAAAAAGGAAGGATCTCAAAGTCTGTTTACAGCTGGATTTTTCCTGGTTGGTTTGCTGTGAAATTAGTGATTTATGAAGTGCGCAATTGAATGATGGGAGAGAAGGTACATTTGTTATAACAGATGGTAGCTCATTCCACTGATGACACGCTGTGACTGCTAACGGCATAGCCATATTGGTTGTATGTAGTTATTCTGTGATGAGGGATAATGACTTTATGAATAAGTCTGGTATTTAGTTTATATATTCTATCAAGGCTATTGAAGTCATTGGAAAAATACTGAGGGGTTTTATAATTTAGTACTTGGTAGAGTAAGGACAGCACATGAAGTTTCGTGCAAGAATCCAGACGTAACCAGTTGAGTTTGTTAAAATATTCTGCAATGTGGTCTGTAATTTTCAAGTTGTAAATGAAGCATATGCATGAGTTAAATGCTCTTTGGAGTTTTACCAACAACATATTTGAAAGGTCCTTATACTTGACACTGTCACCATTATCAAAGTGAGGAATAATGAGAGAATCAACTATCAGCTTTTTTAATACGATGGGCATAATATATTGAAATTTCTTAAGGCAGTGGAGGGTTTGATTGACAGTTCTGCAAGTTTTAAAAACTTATGAAGGCCATGAAAAGTTTCCATGTATAAGGATACCTAGATACCTTGATTTGTAATGGCATTCTTAAGTGGAATGAGTGTGCCTTGAAGATACAACTTGAGTGGTTAAAATACAGCAATAGATTTAAGCAGTTTAGGATATACAATCACTATAGCTTTCATTTTATTTGAATTAAGGCTAACTAAGTAATGCGTACTCTATCTTGTTATGTTATTGAGATCAGCATCATCATGTAAGTTGCCAAGAAGGCTGACTTGGGTAGAAAAGAAATCTACTTACTTTCAAGTGCCATAAATCAGCCAATCAGAATGTGCTTAAACAATTCAAATCTTATAAGATGGAAAAATTGGATGGAATGCATAGCATCGGCTTATCATCATCACTGTCATCCTCCAAAAATGATTAATCTGGCTCCTCTCTACTTGTTGCCCACTCTTTGGTGGTCACGAGCAAAAAGCCTTTGAATGAAATGCAATTTGGTTCATTTAGTATTTTATAAACTCTAAAAGCATTAAATAAAGCACAAGCTACAGCACTTCTTTCTTTGACCATTTCATTGTTTTTCTCTAAATTGTATAATGCAATTAATACCCATCCGCCCTTTCTATGCCTTTCATGAACTTATTTTATTTCAAAATGCAGATAGGTTTTTTGATTGGCAGTCCTGTGATCCTGACTTTCAACTGTATATTACCCATCCTATTGCTGTGAATAGTGCTAATCATCCTCACCTTCCTTTTGTCTTTCCAAATCACCAGAAGCACTTCACCTTTACAAGTAAATGTGCACTGTGTCTTATTAATTGTTTTCACCTCACTATTCAATGTGGCAGGGAGACCTGATGGTTTTAGTAGAGATTCTTGGTGAAATAGCATCTTCATTGGCTTTACTATCAGAGTCACGTTCACTTATCAAGATAGGAGTGAATTTTCTATTTCTGGCCTTCACTACAATATCAGAATAACTTCTTCTCTATTCGTCATATTGTAATGGCACATCTGACTAGTCATCACAGCACAAATCTAATAAAATTTCTTCCTAACGCAAAGCACTTTCTTTCTATGTGATGACATTATACAAATGCCACCATACAAACACAACATCAAAATCACAATGCTCCAGGACTCGAGGAAACAAACCTCTCAATTTGCATAGAGAGAATGAACTGACCATAGCTGTGAAAGATCTATTGACGATTCATTCTTGGTCCCCCTCATGCTTTTCATAATGAATGTTTACGTTGACGGAGCAGAGCTGAGAGTGCATTCCATCAGCCAGGAGTGGAACTTTCAGTTAAGGCAATGGTTCCTTGCTGATAGCTCAGCTAGGGCCATGTGGATAAACATTCAAGAAATAATGAGGCAAGGGGTTGGGGTACCAAGGAAGAGATGAAAGAAATACTATCCCTGAAATGAAAAGGGACGATGAATAAGTTTCAAACTTTTGAAATTGAAGTTGTGTCCCATTACAGAAAAACTGTCAGGAATTTAAATAGAGTTAAAAAGCTCATACTATCAAACTTACTTATCGAATTAAAAATGAAGTTACAACTTCTTATTAAATAACAAAAGGCAAATGGAAAATTACCACCAAATATGTAAATAATGTTAATTTAAAGGTTAAAACGATGCTCCTAAATGGTAAGAATTCTTGCCAGCCATACGCAACATTTTAACAGTGGATGTTTTTTTTAAGCCAACTTTTGGGAAGAAACTTAATTGTTAGCTATTAATAGATTGACTGCAAGATATTTGGGCAGATACAGAGCTCAGTGTTCTGAAGTAATGATATTTTGGACAAAATTTTCACTACCTAATTACATATATGGCATAAGATGATAATACTGCTAACACACATACTCTGCCTAATACAAATATGTACCTGTTAACAGAATAGAACAAAAACTGTTTTTACTGAAATGTTTAGAATATTATGCCAATTCCAACATATTAGCTATGCTTAAATTACATATTTTATTACTCTTTGATGACTAATGAAAACAATGCCTTTATTTTCTAAACAGCAAAGAATGGAGTTACATGATTATTATCTGCAGGCCATTGGATACAAAGAAAGTGCTGAGATCGATCAAGCTGGAGATGAACAAAGTGATGATGATAATATATCATCTGTATCAACTCTTATTTGGGCTGATGAAAATGAAAATGGACTGGATTTTGATGAAGTTAGTGTTGATTGAAGAGTTATAATTTAAATTCTCTTTATTCTTGTTTTAATGAAATAATTTGCATTTAAATATTTTTCCCACAGGAAAGTATCCATCTAAAATTGGAGACCTGCAGTGTAGCTTCTGAAACCAATAGTGTGCAGGTAACATTTACCATACTTATACAATTATGAGTAGTACTTCTAAAAAAATTAGCATATTAAAAATATTCAATTTATTGAAGTGTGGTTTCAGTTAATTTTGAAGCACTGTTCGTATATATATTTAAGCACTGTCCATTAAGGTGGGTTTTGAAAGGACACAACTACCAAATAAATATCTTGTCTGTCCTAACAAAACATGACCCAACATCCTACTCCGCAAGTGCCCCTTCATCTTTGTGTACTTCCTTCCTTCATTCCATCCAACGTCCCTGTTCTATCCTGTATTGGCTCCTTCCTCTTTCTCCAAACTTTTTCCCCTCCATCATAGGCTTTAGCATCCCTTTCCCAATCAATATGCCTTACATGCATATTTTCTCTCTCCTCTAAGTATTTCTCCCAGCAATCCCCTCCCCTTCCCCACCATACCTTGCACCTCCACATTTGTTTTCTTTTCTGTCAACTCAATCTTCTCCATCGTTCTCCATCCCCACATTTCAAAAGTCTCCGATCTCCACCTATCATCCTGCTTCAATCACCTTATTTCCATGGAATTCTTCTCCTTTTGTCCCTACTAATTCGGTAATTTTGGTCCAAAACGCCTAAGAGATACGTAAACTATTCCACCTGCTCTAGTTATTGCCCTCCTATTTCTACATTTAACTTAGCCTTCATCTTTCTGGTAAACGGCAAAACCTTTGTTTTATTTATAGTTATTCTCATCCCATATACAGGGAGCATTCCAAAAGTAATGCAATTGAATTTCCCGTGCCGCTCCAATTGGTTGGAGAGGGATCAAAACACTTAGACTAAGTGGGGGGGGGCACTAAGCTTTGCTGAGAAACCCATCTCTGTGCCCTCCAAGCTGTAGAAGCAGCAGGACGTCAGTTATTGTAAACCTCTGCACGCTGACCATGTCATGAAAAAAATGGAATCGACTATCGAGCAACATTACGCGATTACTAAGTTTTGTGCTAAACTGTATATCACATCTATCCGGCATATGGAAATGAAAAGAGGATTTCGGTAGAAGAGGATATTGGATTGTTTTGTTAGCAGAGAGAAGATATTTATTTGGTGTTTGTGTCCATCCAAAACCTAGGATAAGGGTAGTATACTATACTATAAGGGTAGTAACCTATAGTAAACACAAATACATATATATGTAATATTAATATAAAAAGTATCAGGAAAAGTTTTGTAGAAAAGATTCATTTCAGATATTGGTACAATGCCTCCAAGTTCTAATAAGAACATCCCTTGAGTGTTGACTCACTTCTGCCAGGGTTTTTTCCAAGACTTCAAGGCTGCCTGGTAGGTGGATTCCGGCAGGTCCTTAATGCACGTGTGCAAGCTTCTGTGAGGGTACTTGGGATCCCACAGTGGTGTCACATTAGGGAGGGTTTCAATCTTGGGAATAGGAAATAGTCTGATGGTGCCGTGATTTCACAGTGGCCATATTGGTGGAATTCTCTTCAAAAACCCTTTCAACTTACACGCATGCAAATTCATATACTATTAACTAACAAACAAATGTACGTGAGGAGGCATAATTCAAACACCACATGGACATGCAACATGCAATGATCTCTTCCCCTAGGGACGCAGGAAATGTGCCAATGCTGTAGGCAGCTGGAGGGTCCCCCCCACAGAGAGAGATTAGGGACGAAAGGGGAAACTTAAAAACAAGCAAAGAAGAGCAACTAGTACTGTAATGAGCTCTACATTTTTTAATGGAATTCTAATGCGGTCATGTGGAAAGAAAGGGTTTTGACAACTAAAGGCATGAGGTTAGTGAAAGTGCATGAAATTGAGTAAAACTAATTGTCTCCTAGACTCTGAGGGTGGCAAGTGGAATTTTTTGCTATCTATAACCCTACAGTTGCCATCATGTTTTGCCCGGGGGAAGGAATTCATCCTAGCATGGAATCATCATTCTTTACATGATTGGCGCCCTAACTCAATAAGCATTTCAGTCATGCTTTCCTTTTTTTAACGTATGAGTTTTTAATTAAATGGGCTGCCCAGCATTCAACCTTCTCAATTTCCCTAAGGAAGCCTTTTTCACTCAGATGCCATTCACTAGATGCATATTCTAAATGGAGCCTTACAAGAGCGTGGTATCAGCATTCCTTGACCTTGGAGTCACTTCTCCCAACAGTGCATCAAATTAATCCCAATTTTGTATATGCTTGCCTTCAGATTTTACGTTTGCGGGTCCCCCAAGTTGTCTTAAGTGATTGTGACGTAGGTATTTTACCAAATCAACTACTTCTAGGTCAACTCCAGTCAATTTTTTTTAGAGTCCCATTGATTTTTTAAAGAAATTTACCGCCAAACATTTAGTAAGGTTAAATGGCAATCCCCATTTTGAATGCCAAAATGATTCTGAAATCTAGATCCTGCACTAGAATTCAACAAGCTTCATCCCCAGGTATCTCCCGATAAATCACTGTGTCATCAGCAAACATCCTAATCTTACTTTTGTTGTACAACTCATTTACAAAAATCAAGAAAAGCAAGCAGCAAGAAAGCAACAGCCCAATAATAATTCCTGGAGGTACCCCGAAGGTCACTCATACGCTATTAGAAACAGCACCATCCAGCACCACCCTCTGCTCCCATAACATATTCCATATACTTCCTCCATTCCATTTAGCTTCCCTTTGCTTTTTCTACCCCTTCCTCGTTTTCTTAACATTTTACCCTGTATCACAATCTTCAACATTCCATTCCCAATCAATGTACTTTGCATCAATTTGCTAAGTATTTCTTCCAGCAATCCTTTCTCCACCCTCGCCATACACCACCCTTAGCACCTTATCATTTGCTTTCCTTTCTGTCCCCTCAATCGTCTCTCCATCTCCACCTACATTTCTAAAGCCTCCAATCTACACCTAGCATCTTTCTTGTATTAGGTATTTTGTAAAATCTTGTGTTATTTATAACACATGAAAATTACATTTTAAAATATTTTTCCTTAAGTTTTTCAACCTTTTAGTTTAACCTTAGTTTTTCATGGACCTCTTTCTACTGGGACCACTATAAAAGTAATGTGCATTTGCTGGGAAAAATAGATTCATTGATTGTACTTGTACAAATGCTTAAAATCCTTCAAAATCCTCTCCCCATTAATCAATACACTTACGGAGACATGTCAGCCATGCCTGGAAGGCACCCTGAAACTTGCCTGCGGTAATGTCTCTCAGAAACGTTGTAACATGCTTTTGAATGTTTTTCATGGTCTCCTAGTGCTTTCCTTTCAGCTCTCACTTTAGACGGGGAAACAAGAAAAAAGTCGAATTGAGTGTCTTCGGGTGTGATATGGTGGAAGTTGAACATAATGAATAACTGATCGTAGCACTTTTCCACTTGATAAAATTTATTTATGACCAGGTTTCGATGTATTACATCATCATTGGGTGACAAAATGAAACTGTGTGTCATCTTATATACATTTAAGATTCTGGAAGGAGGGGAGTTGATGTGGTAGGAAACGAGGGGAGGGAGGGAGAGAGAGGGGGAAAGAAAAGGGAGACATTTACAAAGGATAGTGGAATACAGGGTCTCGACCTTGTTAAAAACAGTATACACAGTCTTCAATGTGTGAAGTGGCCCTCTTGGGTGAATGGTGGCTGTCACCAATAACCCATCTGCAGCCGGGGCAACGCCAGTAGGCAGGCCAAGGGTTGGAGTCCTGGCCATGGGATAAGGCCTTTCTGGAAGGGTGGCAGCGGAATACCCCACTCTCAACTCACACGCTAGGGGAGACTCAAGGGAAGGGGGCGGTTTTCACACGTGGCCAATGTTTACAAACGAAAGTTGATGGAAAGGAGGGGGAGGAGGAAGTGAACTACATATCATAGAGGAGGGAGGTGTTCTTCTTTATTCGTTGGATAATTTTGAATTGTTCCAAAGCATCTAATTTTTCGCTTTTATTAGACGCATATAAAAGAAGAAAAGAAGTGGCATTGGGGTGATGCTCCAGGCCAGGAAGTAGGTAACAATGAAGGATGTGTGGCTGGGTGCCATGTTAAAACACTTCATGCGCAGGCACGTCTTTCCACTCAGATTGCTCAGAGCAAACAGGCGACCAGCTGTGTTGGAAGGGCAGACCACCCACTACATTTCCTGACTGGTTTTACCGCACTGCCATGGATATTCACGTTACCATAAAACAATGTGCATTACTTTCATAAGGGACCATGTAATATATTTTTTCACTGATACCCTCAAAAATGTGAATTCAAGGTTTCACTGTATATGGTTTTAGTGTAAAGTAATGGTCAGTGGTAAATACAGTATGACACTTCTCAGGCCATCAAGCATTGATAAGTGAAGACAACTATATTACTCTAAGTACCTATAAAAAATTGACTGAATAATTTGTGTTTAATTATAGCTGGTGGATGAACTGAATAATTTGCCTCTTCCAACTGTGCAAGAGGTGCCTATAAGTACATCATGTGATTATCAACTTGCTGACTGCAGGGTTGTGTTAACAAGATGTGATTTGGAACAGTATATAGCATCACAGAAGAGCTCACAGACCAGTGATGAGAGAGCCAGAGAAAAGCAAAAAGCATCACAGAATAGCTCAAAGACAAGTGATGAAAGTGGTAGGTGCACATGCCCCAGTTCTTAAAAAATGATATTTGTCATAGCTAGACAAAGTTATTGGAATGTAAGAATAACTGAAAATTGATTGTTTGCTTGAAATATGACTTAAAAATTCATGTTTAATCTAAGTTATATACTCAACCATTATCTATTCCACTGGCTCTCCAATGTGCCCAGCGATGGCTATAATCCCTTGATTGCTGGGCTAATTAAAGCTTGATCATCTGTAAACCTAACTGATTTAATGAGTTCTCTAATTACTTACATTCCTATGTCCAGTTCCTCCCATTCTTCTTTTACCATTATCTACATGTATACAAGTACATTGAAAAGAAGTGGTGATAAAAACATCCCTGACTTACCCTCGTTCCGACACTGCCTATCGTGATTCTTCATCTGTCAAATGCACCTGAGTAATCTGAGAATTACACAGGTTGTGCAGATAATTCTAGCCAGCTTATCAAATGTCTTATCAAAAACTGTTGAACCAACAAATACATCCTGATGGTACTCTTTCTGCTCCTCTCCATCAGTGACTACATTACTGCTATGCCATCATACGATATTTAGGCAAGGAGGTATAAATGTAGCAAAAATAAAGCTAGCAAAATGTTAAGAAGATTAGTTTAAAATGTTCTCAATATATTTTATCTTTTTTCAATAGCTGTCAAATTTTTTCAACATAAAATTCATGTACTCCCTCAAGCAGTCCTCATCCAGAGATTCATACGAGGGACTTGTTTACCCCCAGAAAATGTTTCTCAGGATGTTTCAATAATGTCCTCATTGGGTAAAGCAATTAGTTTTATTGCTTAATAACAAATATTTATATGGTTTCTTTTTCTTTGGTTTTCAGGCAATCCCTTTCTCTGTATTGACTGCCAGATTTCATTCTTATCCTTGGACTTATTATTGAAGCATAAAGAATATGCTCACTCAGGTGCCATGCCTGAAGACGTTCAAGTTATTGAGCTGAGGGGTGATAGAACAAATAAAACTTCTGCTCGCAGTTATGGAAAACGTAAGGGTTTGCCAAAAGGAATCAGTGGCCGAACCAAAAAGAAAGCAAATATTTCTAAACAAAACCATAATCCGGGGATAAAGTCTTCTAGGGCTAAAGTTCCAAAATGTTCCAAACAAAAAATGAGTATTAAATATAAAAAAATTAACAGTGCATCATCAAAAAAGAGGAATTCTCCTAGAAAAAGTAACACCGGTGCATTTTAGTTCACATTCTAATTAAACATCAGTAGAAGAGCAAGTGGTTGAGAGAATGCCAATAGAAGAGAGAGAAAATAAGGTTGAGAGCTCTTCAGGGAACAGTATTGTATCAAGTGTTATCGATTCAAGGATTGGTTCCAAGAACCATTCAAATGGATGCTAGAAACAATTTTAGTGTGATATATGTCAAAGTATCTTCACAAAATAGATATACCTGAAAAATCACATTAAAATTCACAAAAGTTTTAAATCATTCAGTTGCCAGATATGCAGTAAAACTTATTGTAATAATTTCACCAAGATTAACCATAAGTCTACGCACTTGATGATATGCTCTCTTCATGTTGTAATTGTGAAAATTGTTTTAGGACAATTCTTCCCATGTCCAGCAATTGAAGACTCACTCCAGGCTGAAACCACTTAATGGCCAAGAGTGTCGAAAGGGATTCCTCCAAGACATACATCTGAGTTGGCACGTGCAGATTCACACTAGCGAGAGACCCTTTTAATGTCAATTTTGCCCCAAACATTTGCAGTGAATTTGACTTTGAAGGTGCACATGAGGCAGCATACTGGTGACTGTCTACTTTAGTGCCTGGACTATGATGGCATACTTTAAAAGAACTCCCATCCTTAGTACCACCAGCAAAGATATCATTTTAATACGTTATTATAAAAAACCTATTAATTGTGCATGAAATTTGCCTGAAGGTATATGCTTGTTTGGATCAATGAGAGTAACAATTGTGTGTAATTTATTGTAGATGTTGTATAAATGCAATCAATGAATCAAGGAGGTTTGTCTATGACTATGGCAGTAGCTTACCTGGAAAAATACTCTTATGGTTAATTCAGAAAGGAACAGTTTTTCAAATGTTTCCTCACTCTTCTGCTAGATTAAAATGCAAAGTAAATTCTATGCAAATATAAGATATATTGCCTTGTAGAATTGTACCCAAATGAAATACTAATATTTAAGTGATATTTTGTAATAAAGATATTTTGTTTTGCAAATCAAATGTTTTATTCTATCCAGTAAAACACCTCATTCAAAAAGTTAGGGCTCTAACCGACTTCCAATGATTACTTTTGCTACTATCCTTTCCCCTTGTCTTAGTCTATTCCTCATTTGGTTAGTGAAACAGCTCCCCAATGCCATCTTGTGGCCAAAGAATCAGGGCAAGTGTTTGCACTGCAGATTTCAGTGTTATTTTTTCCTGTTATCTTGTTATTTGTTTCCTTGATAGCTCAATCGTTAGAGCATTGTTTAGACCTGGAAATTCAAAGATCTGTGGTTTAATGTATATATAAATATACAGGGTTTGTCCAGAAAATAAGTGTACTGACTCCTGGGCTGGGCGCGCCGCTCCAGGCGCGCCCAGCACCGCTCTGACGGGCTGCGATTGGAGGGGGGTATGTTGGCAAGCGACGCTGAAATAGGCAGTCGGCTCTGAGCTGTGGTGTAGTGAGGAGCTCTGTTAACGCGAACCTCCACGCTCGACCCACGTCACGGAACGCGATGCCGAAGCAGCGTTATTCCATCAAATTTGCGGTAAAGCTTGGGAAATCGTCTACCGAAACTGTCGGTATGATTAACCAGGCTTACGGGGAGTCAGCCATGTCCAGAAACATGATCTTTCGGTGGCACAAGATGTTCGTGGAGGGCAGAGAAGAGGTCGACAACGAGTCTTCGAGAGGTTCCCGATGATGCCTTCGCGGGAGCGTTCCAGGAATGGGAACGCCGCTGGAACAAGAGTATCGACTCACAAGGGTCCTATTTTGAGGAATATTAGCTTAAGATATGTAAAAGTGTAATAAATTTTTTTTTCCTGAGCTCAGTACACTTATTTTCCGGACGAACCCTGTATACACATGCATGCATATATTTTTTTAGGTAAACTGCTGGTTAAGATACCTGTATACTTCCTTCCACCCTCATTTCGTTCAACATTCCTATCCTATTCCTGCCTTTTCCTCGCTTACCTAACATTCTCCCTTCTTTTTCACAGTCTTCAGCATCCCTTTGCCAACCAATATGCTTTTCGTCCATTTTTCTTGTCTCTTTATGATTTCTCCCAAAAATCCCCTCTCTTCTCTCATCATACCCAGCACTCACTCATTTGCTTTCCCTTCCATCCAATTCACCATCTCCATCCTTCTCCACACCCACATTTCTAAGGCTTTCCATCTACATCTATCATCCTGTTGCAGTGACCATGTTTTCACGCCGTACATAACTATTCTTTATACTTGTAATAAAGGCTCATCGTTAAGAGTTTTAACAAGCCTTTTCTTGACACCCATACTCTGCATCCCTGTCATCAAGTCCCTCCTTGTGAAAGCCTCTTTTCCTAGTGCAATTCTTCTTTCTGTCCCCCACTCGCACCTGAGCAGTCAGAGGCATGTACAGGTTAAGGATTAGCCTCCTATCTTTCCAATCTATTCCTATTTTCTGCAATATATTCGTTAGTTTTTATCAATCCACTCAATCTATTGCCTTATTTGATTCCCAGGCATACCTTTCTTGGCACCCTCAGCTCCCCCCAAGCTGTGATTTTTAAGGTGCCAGATTTTCTTATGAAACCATTGCCAGCTCAGGGAAAGGAATAGGCCTCCGTACTATAATATGGAAATTCTGGATGCTTTCAGTCTTAATATCAAGTGAACTCTGCCATTATACTACCTTGATCAAAAAGTTCCCGGAATAACCACCGTGTGGCGCTCCCATCGTTCCGATTTGAGTTCTGTTTTTTTTGTTAAATTGGTAGTATACCAAATGAACCGTTGGGTGGATTACTGTATTTATGGTTCATATATATGTTTTATAAATAGAGTGTACAAGGGGTCCAAAAAGAAGCAGAAACCTTAAATATTTCAGAAACTAAAGGTTTACAAGAAAAATTTAAAAGCAAAATTTGAAGAATTTTGTATGAAGAGATCAAATATGGCCTGTATCTTGAGGTCATTTTTAACCTTGAGATTATACATGAAGGTCTTTTTAGATCAAAATATTTTTTTTTCAAATAGGCATATTTTTGACCCTGGGTATGGTAAGAGGGGGAAATTTTACTGCCAGATATGTACAATTTATTTTTTTTTAAAGAATGCCTCTGTAAGTTATTTCAAGATCAACTATTCGTTAAAGGTTTTGCCAACTTCCGATCCATGAAATTGAATCATTTTATTGTAATAACCTGATATTTGAATAGTTTCTTAGTTAAGGCACGCTCCTGCAGTCTGCAGCTAAGAAATCTCCCAGTTTGGCCAATGTAGCATTTTTACACTAGTACATTGGGTCCTGGTATACTCCTTTGTAGAGGTCATACGTTAGCTTGTAGCTGTAGTTACTGAAGGTGTGCATTATAGATATTTTTCTTCATGTTGTATGGAGAAATTGTCTTCATTTACATTGTACCCTGCAAGCCTCTGCTAGGGTATGTGTTGGGGAGTGACTAGCAAAGCAGACTACTTCTGACACTATGCTTTTCCCCCTATATCCTACCACTATTGTATTTAAACTTGAAATTTTGAATAATGCTTCAGAACAGAGAAACAAGGTAGCTGAAAGGCAATTTGACCCACCACAAACTGAGAAGGTGATATGATAATAGAGAGAGCAGAAAATGAATTTTAAAAATGCTGATGGGTTGAAAAAATTAAGGTTCATGAGCTCCTAAATGACTAAAGATTATGGAATTCATTAGGAATTGGATAATAAATCACTGGAAGAAAGGGATTACTGTTTATGATTTTAGCTGAAGTGAGAAAATAAGTGATAGGTATGTATGTCTATTGCCAATTTTTTGTTAGATGTCATGGTGTGAGATTAATCAAGAGAAATGGTCTGTGCATTCCTACCAGATCTACATTAACACAAAAACTGACTCATGAATGTGAAAGAAAATATGTAAGTCACCAACTCCTGATGCCACACTTGTGATAAGAATGAAACAGCATGATTACTATATTTTGCTATTGAACAAGTCCTGGCAGGAAGTTAAAAGTGAGGTTATCATTGTCTTTTTAAATATGTGAAGTCATTAATGGGCTGAATGGAAAAGAGGCTGAAATTGGGTAAAAGGAAGGCGACAACCCCGGTGTAAATAAATGCAGAATTGATTTAGCAGCAGTGATGTCAAATTTTTGTGATTCAACAATGAATAAATATTGATATACGCGTAGCTACTAATTTTATAATTCAATTCACTATGTGAAATTTCAATTTCCTTCATAATAAGTGTTAATATGAAAATACTTCGATCCTTTTCTCTCTGATCCAAGCATTTTTCCTAGATTCTAACCTGAACAATCAGGGTGCAAAATATGGGCTAGGAAATACAGTATCAATATTCATCTATAAATGTGTGTGCATATATATTAAGAGTATTATTATTGGAATTCTACCAGTCAAGGTAGGTTTTGAATGGACAAAGCTGTACAATGATATATTTACTCGCCTCTCCCAACAAAACTCAACCTGATATCTCACAGTATAAGAAGACCCTCTTCAATTCCACATACTTCCTCCTTTCTTCTTTTTTCTTAGTATCCTTACTCAACGTCTTTACCATCAATTCCCTCCTCCCCATTAAAGTTTCTCTGCCTAATGCAATTCTTTTTGTCTCTATGACTTTGACATGATAATTTTGGTCCAAAACACTGTCATGATCTAATCCCCCATCAATGTGAAATGTTTCCTTCAGAAACACCTACTATTATGTCCCCGAAAATATATATATTTCCTCTCCACATCTCCTCTTGCTTTATATTCTCTTATTTTCCTGTCCTCAGCCTTGCCTATGGGTTAAATGGAAGAAGGGACCATTTGGTCTCAATTTTGCCCAAATAAAGACCACTATCTATCTTAACATTCTAAGTTCCTGATTGAACTCATTCACCCCTTTTCTCTGCCTTCTGTACAGCTCCTGCTGCTTTTGCTTAACTTGGATTTAGTGAAATGACAGCCGTTGAAGCCTTGCCTTACCTGCTGCTGGACAGGACTTGTTACCCTGCAGGTAGAGTCCTGAATTTTCCAGGAGTCATGCTCTTATCTATGCCCATAATTGCTTTGTGGGATAAATAATTAAGGTAGTTTCCCTCAGTAGTTGCCCTCCTTCTATAGTATTTTTAATTTAACAGCAGCAATCAAATGGCACCCTAATGGGGTCAGATGTCTTTGTAGTTGCTTCACTGAGGAACACACTATGCATAGACTATGTACCTTTTATCTGACCTGCCCTTTGACCTATCTGGCATGTGTGACCATTCCTAGAGCCAATTTCATTGGTCCTACCAGCATAGCTCTAGGGGTAATCAGACTGTACCAGCCCTTGTCCCACGTCAAGGTTGTGGTAGTAGCTTACATAATGAAAATTTTAAAAATAATTTTAACTATAAAATTAACTCAAGACTTTGCACTGCCTATCTGAGAAGTATGAGGAAATAGTCAGAATTATAAATCATTGGTGGAAGCCGTGAACTGACTCGGGGCAGGTTTTTAATGGCAATACATAAATCTGTACTACTAAGTCCTAACTAACATGAAAAAATATCCTTACACCCCAATTAACTATAAAAATCTTCAGCCTTGCATACTTTCTACCATCCTTAATTCTTTTCCCCTCTCTACCTCACTTCTCTGGCAATCTCTCACGTGTCTCCTGCATCAACTTGCCCAGCCTTCTTTAACTAAATCCTAATAGTCGTACTACATTGCCTAGAGTTTCTATTGTTTGTTTACCTTTCCATATACTTCATTTATCCCATTCTTCCTCACAACCACATCATCTCAAAATTCACGATGATATACTTATGCTCAATGACCAAGTTTCAAAGTTATACAAAGCAGTACCCCATATTTAGGTTTTCTTTGGTATTTTCTTTACATTTTTACTCAAGTTGCTTGTCATCAATCTGGGAGTCATCTCACATTAGACTCCATAGAACTCATCTTTCATTCAATTCTATTTCTGCCTTCAACCAAATGTTCATAAATTTTATCAAGCTTACTTATTGGGGATATTCTCAAGATCCATGAAGAATACAAATACTACATGTTCCTCTCTACTTGTAACATTATCCTTGCTATTGCATCGCGCCTTTCCATCACCCTTTTAAATACAAAATGATCTCCTTATAAGCACTCATTTACTATCTTCTTCATCTTCAGTGATCAGGTGCACCTTTGCATAGAGTAAAATGAAACTTGCGGGCCACAGAAACTCCTGCTCTTTTTATTGTATGGGATTTTACCAAAATTGATTAAACCTAGTATTCCGACCTAATTCCTCTCTTATAAAGGGCATTGATTAAAAGAATATGTTTTTCTTTATCAACCTGGATCGTCCGGCAGGAGGCATTAACTTCATTCTTCCCTAATTTTTCCGAGGAATCAGAATGGCATCGGTCGTATCCGATACCGTTTGCTGGTGTTATTCCCGGGCGCTTTTACGGAATAACTTCCGATACAATTTTCGGATCCGTTAGAACAAAAGCATCGGACGACTTGAGTTAGGAAATAACCCCACCCCCCCTGATTCTAAGCTATCATTTCCACATTGCACATATGTACTAATGATAGCAAAAAATAATAAGATACCACCTAAAATTTTTAAATGTGATTACTATTTCATTATTTTCTCTTTCAAATAATTATTTTGCTACACCTATATCCTGGTAGAGAACAATCGCGACCGATAAAACTGTGTCGTAAAAATACGCTTCCGAACATAGCACCTACACCTGTCAGAAATAAGGAAAAAATTAAATGAATGAAGTACATAAAGCTGATAAATCCAAATGATATATATGGGATAAATAATTTTGATATTCCCATTGAGCCTTGGTAAAGACCAGCTGTTGCCCATAAAATAGCGTCGTAGAAGATGCATGCCAGAATTTTATGACCTACACCTGCCTAAACAAGACGAAAACCCAAGCGAATGAAGCCGATTAATTGTAAGGAAATAAACATTTGAGGAAATGAAACTCTAGGGCCCGTCATCGAGAGCCTAGAAACCATAATGCCAGGCTTAGAAGCGCCCACGGAGCGAGCATAGAGCGCGTCCCTCGGAGGGGCGCTTTTTTTGAAAGTGAAAACTTTCAAAGGAGACCAATGAGTTGCGTGTGGACGGAATATCTCTATGTAAATGAGCGTTACGTTACGTATTGAAAATATTTCAAAGTGCATTTACGAAAATTTTCTTAATTCTAACAATAGAATAATATTACGTCCCTAGGTTATGTGTATTTTCCATGAATGCAGCTCACTCTCTTTTTTCCGTCTCTCTAAAAAAACAATAAAGATTTTTTATTACTTTTTAGTTTAAGATTAAATATATTGTTTGAAAGCCCCACAGTTTTTAAATTCATCAAATGGTTTTAACTAACCTAAGAATAAAAAATTGCATAATGTCTAATGCTGAACCTAATAATTTCCTATCTTAAAATTCATGGCATCCCAATCTAAGGACATCTTACTTTTTCATTTGGTCTATTTTCTACATTAATAAATAAAATCTATATTAAAACCCAAACTATGCCATTGTTACAGTGGAGGCCATTGGCCCAAAAATACAAGCTGCAAGTAAAAAGATTTCCTATGCCTGGCAGCGGTAAAGACAATTATGTTATCCCATTTCAACGTTATTTATATATATTAAAAAATATGGCTATTTTCTCTTCATAGAGCACCATTATAGCTTCTTGTTTGAAAACCAAACATTTGATTGGAATTAACAATGTTCCTGATTATGTAAATGAATAAAGGAATGAATATCCTTTTTCATTGTTCCTCCAAGACCATCATCTTATCAGGTACAGTTTTCAATATATTATATTCAATTATTTTATACAATTATACCAGTAGTGTACACTCTGTTCTTCCTATTTCACATAAATTACACTTCTTTCATTTTAGGTCATTTCAATCATATCATTACGTTCAGCAGTGATAATTATAAAGTGATTGCAATTTCAATTGGCATTTAATCATTTTTCAAGAGTTGCATAGAAATACGTTTTATGAGCTTAGACCCCAGAAGCAATTACATTGTTCCAGCAGTTATTGCACCTTAGAAAGGATATTTCTAGACATCTGCAGTGGGGCACACACACCCGAGTAATAGTAACAATGATTTTCAAGATTGAAATATACATGTGCATGCAAAATTCTTGGCCTATTATTAAGAAATCTCTAAATGGCTCACATTTTAGTTATTCCAAAGATGCACTTGGTGCACTGCAAAATAATATATTGAAGTCATTTTATAGCAAACTGTCATAAACAAAGCTCTTGGTATATATTTCAGGTTCCCAAAGCTTCTGTGGCACAGAAGATGGTGGTAGGGTTTCAGAAACAAAGCTGATGAAAGAATTGAAGATTTTTGGACTGAGGTAAACAAAAATATACTTATTCTAGGGACACCCAAAAGGGTTAATAGTGCATTTTTCTCTTAGATTTTATCAAGGTTGGAAATAGATTTTATAATTCTGTTACATTTATAGAGAGACAATGACACAATTGGGCCTTAAATAAATAAACCTGAGAGCTGACAGGGCCTTTTGTACATGACAAATATGGTGGCTGCATCACATCATGTCATTTTCATTCGTACACATTTAGGACTACTCTAAGGCCCTGATCAAGGACTTTATGCTGATAAAGCAATTCAGAATGAAGTTAAGAGTAAAATGCTTGAAATTCATTAAGAATAGGACTAGTTCACATTTCTACTTTAGGGTCAACTCTAAGCAACAAAAATAGATAGAGTGAGTGGTCCTTTTTATCAACATGGAGACAAGAAATGCTTGCTGATTTACTGAACTCAGGATACATATGTAAGTTGATGTGAACAATGTAAAAATTTGTCCTTTGAGTAAATATAAATGGAGCTTCTCTTTAGTTCAGTTCTCACATTTCAATATGACCAATTAACCAGCCTTCACTTCCTGACAGTTCTTTCATCCCTCTGTACTGAATACCCATTTCCCCATTTTGCTGAAATCTTCATATCCTTAGCCTCCATCTTTTCACTGCAATTCTTTTTTCCTATCAGACTCTCACTTGAGTTTATTGTTTATCTCTTTTTGGTTTCTTCTTCCTCATTTTGTGTTTATATTCTCCTATGCCCTCTTATCTCTTTTTGAAATCATCTCCAATGATCCATGGCATACTCATTTTTTTCCTATTAACTGTTCCAATTGTTCTGCTTGCTGCTTCCATTATTTCTTCTTTGAGATGTTCTCCCCTTTCTTCTAGTTTACCTATCCTCTTATTCTCTCTCAGAATGTTGTCAATTTCTTTGCTCTCTTCCTTCCTTTTAATGCTGTTAATGCTTTCTACAGCCCATTTTCTCATTTCTCTTACACTTGGAGTGAATTTAAATACATATTAATGAACTCATATATTCAACAAACTACCATTTTTCAGTATATTGTTAAAAATATTTTTCATGAAAAGATTCACTTAACATATCCATCACTCTGAGATTTTCTAGTAGATATGGATTCCATAATATCAGTAAAAGACTTGATTCAATATCATTTGGTTTAGGCCACTTCAGCATGCTTAGTTAAGTGAACTTCAAGCTTAGAATCATCAACACCTGACAATAAATTGGCCTGGACTGTGTTCTCATTATATTACCCTCCACTCATGGGTGTAGGATACATATTTTTTCTATTTAGCTAACTGTTGAACCCAAAAAATTGGTATGCATGTATGCATCTGTTCTAAAAGAAATTCTGGGCTTGATAGAATTTTTTCGGATTCAACAATTTGAAAATAAATATATGATCCTACAATCAACAAAAGCCAGGAGACCATGAATTTTCAAATTGGCAAGCTTCTCACAATATGATGGTCTGATTGGTTATTGACCATTCAAAAATTTAATTGTTTCCTTTTAAAAATTCATCTTCTTTCCATAAGAAATGGAACTCTGCCCATCAGATGCATTCAAGCCATCAATATATGCAAATAGATTCCCTGATTTTTCCTCCCTGAGAATTTGATGACCTACTTTTCATAATCTTTTCCTACTTCAGCATAAAAATTTTCTGGTGTATTTATAATTCAAAACCACAACAATTCTATAAATTTCAATGATGAAATGAAACACAAATGAATAACTCATGTTTGCATAAGTTCACACCACACTTCCGCTCAAGGGCTTAAAACAGACCAAGAATAAATTTTTAACTGATTTCTGCCGTATACTTGTATTAATCTTGTATCTCCTGGGTGCATCCGCTTATATCAAATGCCTATTTCATCCAATTACCTGAGAGTCCAAGCTGACTGGCGATCTAGAGAAGTAAAGCATTACCTTGTGAAACGGCAAGCATCTGCAGTTTCTCTGTAGCCTTATGAAGAGCCTCCCTCTGACTCACAATGACATTATACTACCACTGCACATTCTTATATTTTTTTAGCTGACTTTTTGAAATTTCTTTAGGTTAACACCATGTCAGCCAAGAAACTCAGAATGAATAACAGATCAATATTTGGTGTTTACTCAAAGACTTCCAGGGAATACCATGAAAGCTATTTATCCGATGATGTGCACTAAAATGCGAGAATTTCATAGTGTAAAATTAATTCGAATTTCCACAACAGGAAACTCCAGCATTTTCATCTTTATTGTCTTATGCTGGTATATTCGTCCTAAATAACAATTGCGGTCCTAAATAGCCAGGCCAGAGACCGAAAAAAATTCGCCATGGGTGAAAGGGGTTTTTTCAAAAAACACCAATTATTTTTAAATCATGCATACTGTTCACGCCGTTCCCTTTATGGTTAGACAAATTAAATAAAACCTGGCTATAATATTAGAAGGAACTTATTCTCTTTTCTAATTTTGAATTAAATTAAATTTGAAGTTAAAAAAATATTTTTCACTTCGAAAACAATGAAAATTGGGAAAATGGTCCCACAATCATGTATAGTCAACGAGCATTATTCCCATGGCATTGTATATCGAAAACGTTATGCAAGGTATGTGACAGGGCACCAAAAGCAGTCTTTTTGTACTACCCTCGTGTTCCCAGCAGTAGTTCCAATAGAAAGGTCCAAGGGGACATCCTGCGACAAAAGTCAATCAAGGCACCATGAAACCATGGGTTTAGACCACCTGTCTCATAAAGTTGGGAAATATCGCACTTGAGATAAATAGGTTGTTGCTCTAACTGCGTGTAAACAACACATAAGGCCAGTAAAATATTTTTTTGTTCATTTACTGCCATTTATCTCTTTTAAAAAATCAATCTCCAAGAGTCACTGCTTTTAGAGTCTACGGTGTTCATATTTTATGCGAACGCAACTCTTCGTTAATGTTTATCGTTGTGTCTGAAACCAATCCACTTCTAAGAACAATATGATCATGTAAGATTTATGACTGTAGGTCGATGGAATAATGCAACTTATTCCCCCACTCCTCAAAAATAACGATAAGAGGCACTCAACATGGTAGTAGGTCGGACCGGAAGTCACATTTTTCCGAGTTTTGGATAATTAGCCGTTATTTTATAAACATGCATGTATATGCATGCGCGAGAATGTACAGACATGTATAATCATAAAGCACCATCTTGTTTAACCGAATTTCCCTTTTGTCTTAAAATTGAATAATAGCTGTCCTTAATTAAACTCCCATGATCAGTTTATCCTAATTTCACCAGAATATGAACATCGTTCGGTATTTGTCTACAACTCTTCTGTTAACATAATAGTTCAGTACTACAAGGTCGGTTCCAAACATATTTAAATAAAGCTCATCGTCTTTTTCGACTCAAAAGGTGTTATCCTCAAAGCGTCTGTGCCTTAAGGACTATCAGCAAACATTTAGTTTTTCGTGGAAGTCCTCGAATGGCTGCGGAAAAGCGTCAGGATGGAGATCTTTGCCAACGAGAGGCTGCACCGCGACAACGCGCCATCTCTCACCGCCATCCTCGTAACCGAGTACCTAGCCAAGTACACGGTGGCAATGCTGCCCCAGTCGCCTTGCATCCCCAATGTGATACCGCCGGATTTCTTTTTGTCCCGAGAGGAAAGAACACGGAAAAAGCTACCGTCGGTCGCGCGAATGAATGCAGTGCCTGAGCGATGAGCACGAAGGCGATGAACATTCCTGGCGCCGTTGTGAGGTCCGTGGATCCAGGTCACGAGATACTTTGGGGGGACACTGCCCGGACATGTCCCTGAGACAATGAACTCTGGGTAACGCCCATCCTGACCCATTCCCAGCGTCATCTCTGAAGTCATGGTTCGTTTATTGGACACGCGTGTAGCTTAAGGCTAGTTAATACAACATCGACGGAAACCCTCTCAAACTCCGTACGTAGCCGCCCAATCACCGTCATTCTATTTCAAAAGGTAACTCACCCACATTTTACACAACTCTTTTAAAATGCTTTACAATATAAAACAGACGTTTAATGAATTAATTTGATTTGGCGAAAAGCGGGAAATGCCGTGACGGTAACTTTAGCGGACTGACACGCTGGCGCAGGCATAAATACGAGAATCTCCCAGTGCAAAAGCTTGTCGTCTTGACGGGATTCGAATTCGGAGTCATCGATTTCACATCGAATGATTAATGCTAACGATATTAACTCCGTGGTTAGCAGTAAGATACACTAATTTGCCGACGACGCAGAGATATCCGTAGTCCTGAGGATAAAGTAGCTTTAGCAGATGACCTTAATGCCATTAAAGGTTGGTGTGGCACTTGACAGCTAGAATTAACCTAAAAAAATTGCGCGAAGATGAATTTTTGGAACAGGAGTAGTTCCCTCCCGAAATCCTCTTGCATTTGTATCATTATACAGAAATAGAAAGTTTAGACTTGATTAAAAAATTGGGCGTTGTCCTTCATAGCGATCTCTCCAGGGTGAAACGCACTTTTCTTGCTGGTTCCCCATGGGGTCGTGGTCAATAACTCATCCACCCTATGTTATTGCCCTTTTTGTTACATATGGGTCCTCTTGTACGCGTAGAGAAGTGTAACTCACTTAGATACCGTAGTGTATGCCCTAGTGATCACTATGATCTTCTTTATTTGAATTATTTTACATAAGTACATTGTAACTAAAAAATTGGAAAAACTTGATTTTTGATGTTGCATGCCTGGTGTGTAATCGCCCCCTTGCGGTGGCTTCAGGGTACATGTAGAATTCAATAGAATGATAACGACATCGTAGAAGAGAAATACAAATGGTTTACCTTTATCTACATCTGTACCATATCCACCAGTCGCCGGCATAGGAGCATATGGCGGGGGGGGGGTGGTAGGGCGTCAGTCATGCATGTTAAGATATACATAGATTCGTACACCTATATGCATTTTAAAACGTATTACCTGAAGTATGGGTACACTTGATCACATACACGAATGAATTCTTCCGTGCATCATGCAGTACTAGATGTATGCGATTAAAAATTAAATATTGGTCTTTAAGTAAATATTTATATCAGGACGCTTGGGTCCAATTTTATTATGAGTGAAGGAGGAACGAATGATTAAATCTGTTTGTAGTGGTGTCTGTCTCTCTTATTTTATAACGATGGTCGAATCTAACAAATTAATTTGATGCATCAATAATTATCTCTGAGTTACATGCAAACTCAAGTGTTCTGGGCCTTCATCAAAGTGTGTCTTTCCTGCTCTCTTCGTGAATAAAGGGACTCCGAAACTAATACTTCCGAAATACCCATCTACACACACACATAGATATAATTCTCGCATTTGGGAAAAATTAATATTTTGCCTTGGGAAACGGTCCCTGTCTGCACACTACAGTAGATCATAGGTAGTGGCAATTTCTGTTTATTTCCTTGTAAGCTTGGGAAATAACTCTTGAAAAAATCGTTTGGTTTTGAGATTTATATTTCTTTAGACGTTAATATCGCCATTTAGTAATGATTCAATAGGGAGTCACCAAATTATTCTCTCCCTTTAAATGTGAAAAATGCTCTGCAGGCTAGTGACCTTCACTATTGACCTGGTGGGGTGAGTAATTTTATCAGCCTAACCTAAGGCTTCGTTGTCACCTCGAAGACCTATGGTCCTCATTTCCATAGTGGCCACACTGTCCATAACGTCGTTCACAATTGCCACACCAAAGCTACATCGTCTCTCAGCTTTCTTTCAGAATTCGTTATTCAGATCGGACAAGTCATGGCCAAATACACGTAAAGGATCCAACTTCGTTCATGTAAACTAAATAGTGACATTGATACTTCATAAAATTTGTGCCGCCAGTTAACGGTGAACAAACGATCATGATAATCGAATTGTCAATTCAAAAGACATTTTATAAGCAGCAGCAATTCATTCAATTTGCCGACTTTGTAATTATCAATTGAAATCGTATCTTGGTAGTTCTATGTTCCTATGAAACTGCTAAGTCTATCTTAGACCGCTAAACTATCAGTTGTCAGTTTAAATGCTTCATTGAATTTGGCTAGTCAACTCCATCGCTGAATAAGCTTGTTCGGTAGATCGAGCGTATGTGGTTAGTGCCGGAAGGTGATTGTGTAGCGAAATGACCATAGGCCCCGAAGCAAATGAGAACCAAAGCCACACCAACTTTAAATAGAGATGACGAATGCTGACCCATTTCCAAAAAAATATGACAAAATGTTTTCGACTTGGTAGAAGGACTGCAGGGACAGCTCCTTGAATTTCATCGGCCCTCAGAGTAAATACATAGGTCAGCCAAAACCAAAAGCTAGAAACCCACCGGGGATCGGGAGCCGCCCTGCTGATTAAAAATCATGGTAAGTTGGTATTTGGCATGTTATATTGGGTATCTAGAGGATGATTAAGTCCCCGCTGAGCTATCTGATGTGGATGAGGAGTTTTTGAACATGATTATTATTGGCAAAGTAGCTCTCTGTACGGGATTATGGTTAATGTATGAAGTGCAGATTGAAAACGAGAGTAGAATTGATGAATAAAACTATATGCATCCGTCCCTACTTTCCAAAAGGCTGTCTTGCAGGATACGAAAAAAACCGACTAGCAAAAGTTTATACTTTGCAGGTTTTCTGATATCCAACTAGCATGATATTCCCAGAGTTTTCCAAATTTCCTAGGGAATATTTTCATTTTCCCAGGGCATTCCATATTGCGAAACAAGTGTATTTTTGGGCATATGTTGACCAAGTAGTAAAAATAGTTTACTTCAACACCAGGTATTGTAAGGATTTGTTGGCAAGTACATTGTGATATTGGGCGCGTAATATATTATCCAACTTTTTGAAGAAAGTATACCTGAATACATGAGAATAAATATTTACCATCTAGATCAGAAATTCTCTTAGAATCGCAAGTTATGAACAATGACCCCTCCTTTAGAGGAAGGTGGATTTCCTGGAAAACATAATTAAAATTCTTTAAACGATTAATGTATTGTTTTACTGAAAGAATATATTTTAGTGATATTGAAAAAATTGCCGAGATAAATATTTTCTCTGTTCATTATCATTTTCATATCAACCGAAAACCAAAAACCACTTACAAGAACCAGATAATGACTTCTTAACAGCTATATGATTGAGAAACAAATTGAAAAATTTTCTCTACAGAATTAAAAAAAGGCAAATATATCGGTTCCACAATGAAAAAGAACAAAATAAAACTGTTAGAAATTTAAATAACTGAGTGAAATAATTTTGCTTTTATTTTCACGTTAAGTTTGAAACACTGCCTGAATTGGTGCCATCTCAAGGCAGTGTCTTTCAGTCGAGGGTTTACTCAGGACTTCAAAGGAGAATAGAGACGCCCAAGAAGACGTATTACCTTGAAGACTCTCTCAAACAGCTGAAAATGACAAGCCGGAGCTTACCTACGTAAAATAAATCTGACTTTCCACTAAACCCGCCCAGTCCATCAATTTCTCAGAAGTGTTAAATTGCCTGAGTTTTTCGTATTTTTCAGGATATTATACCTATGAATTAGTACATAATGCTAAATTTTCAAGATAGATTTTAAATAGAACGGTCAACAACCTGTAGGCGTCTAACGTGATTTTAGCTTAGTGTTGGCTAACTACCAAGTTACATTCCATAAGGTAAAGAAGACAAAAAAATATATGATTAGAATGCACAAAATATGAGTGAAATTCAACCGAGGCACACAGGAGACGTAAGATCATTCGAAGGGCCGTGAAGATAACCACTCACGAAGGAAAACTGGCGAAATATGAAAAAATGGACTGCACGCTCATTAGTGGAAAAGATAGCGACGAGGGTTAATAAAATCCTAAAACGAAAAGGTTTCCTACTGATGCAGAGTATACTAAAGTTAATAGAAGGTAAATGAATAATTACAAAAACGTCCAGTTATCAATGACGGCCGAAAATGTCATAAATGGACACATTTTTTACATGATACACTGCAAGCCACCGCTAGGGTGTGTGGCAGGGGTGAAATAATTAAGATAACGCTAATCTGGAAAGAAAGAACAACTTAAAAAGGATAAATACAAAATATTCATCTCATCTAGCCCGGGGTATCGTGCTTTTGATTACCTACATCTCCCCTGGCATGCATAGAGAAGTATCATATTATCGGTATTCTAAAGGTTAAGGTATGTTTTCGCAGGACGCAAGCTGCCAAGCGGTACAGTGACAATTCCCTTGTCTCTCTTAACAAAACACAATCTGACATCCAACATAACAAAGAGATGCTCTTTAATTCCGGATACATCTTTCTCCCCTTCATTCGGTCCAACATCCGTACCCTATTTCCGCCCCTTACTAATTATCCTAACAATCTCCCCTATATCACAGTCTTCGAAATCCCATTGCCAATCAAAACCCTCTGCATCCATCTTTACTGCCCCTTTTTGATTTCTCCCAAAACTCCTCTCCCTCTCCTATGACACCTAGTACCTCCTCGTCCGTTTTTCTTTCAGTCCATACTACCTGTTTCATCCTTTTTCATATCCACATTTCAAAAGTCTCCAATCTATGCCTATCACCCTGCTTCAATGACATAGTTTCTGCGCCGTACAAAACACGCCGTATATCAAAGTTTAAATTAGCCTTTTCGTAACAACCTTACTCAAAGTCCTTGTCACCTACTCCCTCCTACTTGTGAAAGCTTCTTTGCCAAACACAATCCCAACTTCTGATATCTTCTGTTAACAAATACTTAGACCGTTGAAAGCACTTCCAATATATGTAAACTGTTCAACCTGCCCTAGTTTTTGCCCTCCTATTTGACTTAGCCTTTTACTTCCTCGAAAACTGCATAACCCTAGTTTTATTTACACTTGTTCTCATCCCATTCGGCTTTGAATGCCAAAGTCACTAAGCAGAGTTTGCAACCTCTTGGCTCGCTGATAAACTTAGAGCTTGTTCATCGGCAAACCTGATTTTATACATACGCCACCGACTTTCATTCCTATCTCCAGTTCTTACCGTGCCTCTTTTGCCACGTCCTCGACATATGCGTCAAAAGAACAGGTGATAATAGACGCAATGCAAGGGATAATGGACACAATGGACCCGTCTCATTCCTCTTCCTTTACCGCATCTAACCTTCGTCCAACACTTACACCTGCGCAGTCTATCACATCTTATTTTCTACAATATATTCATTAATTCTATCCAATTTACTCCATTAAACGCCTTTTCGAAATATACGAAACAAACCAATACATCCTGATTGTATTCTACATCCCCCTCTATTAGTGCTTCATTACTGCAATGGCATCCCGCGTGCCTCTCCCCTTCCTAAAGTCAAACTGATCATTCCCTAAGTAATCATTTGCATTGCTCTCCATTCTTTTACTGATGATCCTGAGAACCACTTAACCTGAGGTCTAAATCAAATTTATTGTTCTGAAGCCCTCACAAATGGCTGTCTGACCCTTTTTCGGAATAAGAACTAACACTGATTTGACCAAGTCTTTCGGCCATATTTCTCCCTCAGATATGCTACGAAACAGTCCATAAAAACTATCCTTCCCACATTATCTAAACCTTAAGTAGTTCCGCGGGAATATTATCCACCCCAACGACCTTATTTGATTTCATCTCCCTTACTGACCTTTCTATCTCGCAACGCAGATTGAGCCTGGGTCAAAGCTATCCTTATTTACATTACTTCTCTATCAACGTCCAACCTTGCTAGCTTAATGTCTTTCCCATGGAATTCTTATATATACGAGGGTCATCCGGAAAGTAGTACCCGTTCGTGAAATAAAGACACAAAAGTAAATATTAACAAACATAAAAAATTTTATTTGAAAGAGGATACTTTAAACTACTTCTCAACATAATCTCCAAGCAAATTAAGGCATTTGTCATAACGTGTGACAAGTTTCTGTATTCCTGCTGCATAGTCCTTCGCCGCCAGCTCATTGAGATACGCGAGGGACCCATCTTGCACAAATTTTTGCATAATGCAGATGGTGTTTAACAATTTCATGAACAATTGTTCGAGAAACATTGGGAAAATGCTCACAGATGTCATCAATTGTGACGCGCCGATCGTTCCTCACGAATTCGTCAACTGAGCTCACCAGTTGGTCTGTAATGACAGACGGTCTCTCCGAACGCTCATCGTCGTGTGTGTTCCCCCTCCCCATGTTGAAGTTGCGACACCACCGCCGAACAGACGACTCGTCCATTACATTGTCTCCATACACCTCCTTTAATTGGCGATGAATATCACATGGGCGAACGTTTCTTGCATTGAGGAATTTAATCACTGCCCTCACTTCACAACTGGCGGCGTTCTCAATTTTTTTAAACATTGTAAACAATCACAGAAACAACACAGGCAATGCTAGCGTCACGCAACTTGGCTCAGAGAAGGCAGACAAGCCACTGAAGCTATCTGACCTCGTCCAGCGGCTACTCGCGTCGTCAGCACTTCATGCGGCACCAACGGGTACTACTTTCCGGATGACCCTCATATATATATATATATATATATATATATATATATATATATATATATATATATATATATATATATATATATATATGCGCGTGTTTGTGTGTTGGTGTGTGTGAGGAGGTGGTTCGTGGTACTCTAGAGGTAAAGCACTACTGACCGGAGGGCCCGGGTTCGATTCTCAGGGAAGCCTCTCTAGGCATCTGCGGCTCCACCCAAGCTATGTGATTTTGTAGGTACCAGATCTTCATGGGGAAAGTTGGTAGAGGAAGGGCGAAATTGGTGAGCAATACAAAAAGATTTAAACAATATCTGGAAGTGAGAAGGGAAGATCTGTGTTAATAGTTAGAGATGCGTCGAGTAAGATAATAGTTGAAACAAAAGATCCAAGAAGGATGGAAGGAATGTATAGAAGCACTGTGTGGTAAAGAACCTAGGCCAACAAGTTTACATATTGAAAGGGAATATGACAAAGATGAAGATAGCTTCGCACCAGGCATACCCGATGATGAGATAGAAAGGGCATTAAGGGATATTTAATCAAATTAGGCCATGGGGTAGACGACATTCCTGCGGAACTACTAAAATGTTTAGGAAAATGTGGGAAGAAGAGTCTTCATGGACTGATTCGTAGAGGGAATCTGGCCGGAATACTTAGTGAGATGAGTGCTAGTTCCTATTCCGAAAAAGGTTATTATTATTAGGTAATCTACCGGTTAAGGTAGGTTTTTGGATGGACATAATTACTAATTAAATAATTTGTGACAGCTCTGAGTACTTTCTTCCTCCCTTCATCCCGTCCAACATCCCTATCCTGTTCCTTCCGTTTCCTTGTTTGCCCAACATTCTCCCCTCTATCGCAGTCTTCAACATCCCGCTGCCGGGCAATACCCCCTTTATCCACTTTTCCTGCCTCCATAGGATTGCTCCCAACAAACCCCTCTCTTCGCCCACCATACCATGTACTTCCTCATTAAATTTCTTCTCTGTCCATTTCACCTTCTCCATTCTTCTCCTCACCCACATTTCAAAAGCCTCCAGTCTACGTCTATCCTCCTGCTTCAATGACCACGTTTCCGCTCCGTAGATAGCTACGCTCCCTATCAAAGTTTTTACGAGTCTTTTCTTAACATCCTTACTCAAAGTCCCTGTCATCAACTCCCTCCTCCTTGTGAAAGCCTCTTTGCCTAGCGCAATTCTTCTCCTTACGTCCCTACTACTTTGACCGTGCTGGTCCAAAACACTACCGAGATACGTAAACTGTTCTACCTGCTCTGGTTTTTCCCGTCCTATTTTAATATTAAGCTTAGCCTTTTTCTTTCTAGAAAATCGCATAACCTTTGTTTTATTAATATTGATTCTCATCCCATACCTGTCGCACTGAATTTCCAATTCACTAAGCAATGCTTGCAGCCCCTTGGCTGACTGACAAACTAAAGCTTGGTCATCAGCAAACCTAACTGATTTTACGAATTCCCCGCCCACCTTCATTCCTAGCTCCAGTTCTTCCCATGCCTCTTTAATCATTTCTTCTGCATACAGGTTGAACAGCAACGGTGATAATGGGCAACCCTGCCTTACACCTCTTCCTAACACTGCCCAACCGGACTCTCCGTTCCCCACTCGCACCTGAGCAGTCTGAGACATGTACAGGTTGCGGATTAGCCTCCTTTCCCTCCAATCTATTCCTATTTTCTGCAATATACTCATTAGTTTTTCCCAATTCACTCTATCAAACGCTTTTTCGAAATCTACGAAACAGGCAAATACCTCCTGGTTGTGTTCTATATCCCTCTCGATTAATAATCTCATTACTGCAATGGCATCACGCGTACCTCTCCCCTTCCTAAACCCAAACTGGTCATCCCCTAAGTAATCATTTGCCCTACTCTCTATCCTTTTGTTTATGATCCTGAGAACAACTTTAGCTGCGTGGGATATCAAACTAATTGTCCTGTAGTCCTCACATGACGTAGCCTTTACCTTTTTCGGAATAGGAACTAAAACTGATCTCACAAAGTCTTCCGGCCAGATTCCTTCCTCATAAATACTACGGATCAGCCCATATAGCCTCTTCCTCCCACATTTTCCTAAGCATTTTAAAAGTTCCGCGGGAATGTTATCCACCCCCACGGCCTTATTTAGTTTCATCTCCCTTAATGCCCTTTCTATCTCCTTGTCTAGTATGCATGGACCTAAGCTATCTTCCTCTACGTCATGTTCCTTCCCGGAAAAGGTAAAGACTACAAAATGTGAAGACTACAGAACAATAAGTTTGACTTCCCATGTCGCTAAAGTGGTTCTCAGGATCATCTACAAAAGGATGGAGAGTAGGGCAAATGATTACTTGGGGATGATCAGTTTGGGTATAGGAAATGTAGAGGCACGCGCGATGCTATTAGAGTAATGAGATCACTAATCGAGAGGAATGTACGAGAATAGAATCAGCCAGTATATGCTTATTTCGTCAATTTCGTAAAGGCATTTCATAGAGTGAATTGGGAAAAACCAATGATTATATTGCAGAAAATAGGAATAGATTGGAGGGACAGAAGACTAACTCGTAACCTGTACGAGTACATGCCACTGACTGCTCAGGTGCGAATGGGGGGCGGAGAGCCCAAATGGGCAGTGTTAGGAAGAGGAGTAGGATAGGGTTGCCCATTATCACCGGTTCTATTCGACGTAAATGTCGAGGACATGATTAAAGAGGCATGGGAACTATAGATAGAAATGAAAGTCGCCTTGGAATTCGAAAAATGAGTTAGGTTTGCTGATAACCAAGCTCTAGTTTCTCTGTCAGCCAAGGGTTGCAAGCATTGCGGAGAGAATTTGAAATTCAGTACGATAGATATGGAATTATGATCAATATAAATAAAACGAAGGTTATACGGGTTTCTAGACAGAGTTAGCTACATATACCTGTAATTATATAGACACATATAAATGCTGTTAAATATAAATAGTACATTACCTATAATATATATGTACTCACATTCAAACAAAAATTAGTATCTGCATGCACAGTAATCAACGGTAAGGTCGGTTTGCTAGGCAATTGTGGAGTTCACGCAGTGGTAAGCCCGACGGCGTATGAAATTCACACATCAGGGTAGAGGCCGGTTCCAATCCCTGTGCTGGTTATGGTTTCCCATGAAGATATAATTTTTTTCGAATAAGTTTGCTTTAAGGTTGCTTACTGCCATGATTATCACGAAAGTAATACCGTTATATATTTTCGAAGGTATTTTTTTTATTCACAGTTATCCGAATAAATTATCTGATAAGGGTGCGACCCGGGACTCTGCCGGCCGCAACGCATGGGTCGCTAGTCCCTTTCCTTCAGTGCCTTGAGAGCGTACTCTTTCGTGACCATCCCCATCGCCTCTCAAACACAGCCGTGCACCGCTTTACCAAGCATCATCAAGTGACTAACTATTCATTATTTCCTCCTCATCCAAAGTTATAACAGTCATTATCCTCAAAGATAACAATCCATCAAAGGCGACCACTCGCCGAGACGACGGTACGCTGCAAATTGAATAAGAGGATTGAATTTCTGGGGCAGCGACGACGGCGGCGGTGACGTTAAACTCAGAAGTAGAAGCACCCTGGCGGCGAGCAAAGGAAGTTCTTACGCTAACCCACGCCTATGTAGTGGACTCAGTCGGCCCGAGGGAGGGCCGAGTGAGCCGAACAGCTGATCACGTCAGTCCAGCGCTCATTCGGTGTTGGGCTTGCGGGGCGCTCGGCCCTTGACATCTGGCGAGGAGGATCGTGGGAGAAGAGGGAAAGTAAAGTGGAGATGGTAGGGCGTATCGAGAGCGTCGGTGGGAAGGATCAGACGCAGTAGTTGTGATTCGTGGGGAGAAGCGGGGTTGGCAATGAAAATTCTTCCGCGGAGAATGCACTGTTACTCGTCTTACCGGCGTGCCCTTGCAGCGGAGTGAAAATGGTGAAGGGAAAACACGGCGCCCTCAGGATGGCATGTCCGAGTATTCTCCAACCTCCTCGAAGGACAAAATACTGTTGACAGCCTAGGATGAATGTAGTGACGTAGGTAGGTGAAGAGTGTGCGAAATTCTAGGCTCCAGGAATAATATTTGCTCGCGAGCGAATGTGGGCATGAAGGCAGAGCTGTAGGAACCTCGACTGCAGATAAGCGTTTTTTTGTTTTTTCCGTATCTTGCATTCTTCCCTGCGCACCCTTTTTTGAGTAAACATTATAATATCGGGTGAACTTTCGGGTCGCGTTTAGTAGGAAAACTGGAGATCCAGGAAGAGAATGACGCTTCGTATGCATCCACCATGATAGCGATGCATACACCACCCGCAACTAGGATCGACTGTGAGAAACGGAAGAAACTCAAGAGGAAGAGGCAGAAAAAGTTCGCAGCATCCCTGCTGCTCTTCCTAGTCACCGTTCTCAGCATGTCATGTGGCCTCACCCGCATGCTTGTCGACGCAGAGGCTAGTGCCCTCATAGCGGCCGTCCTAGACGCCCAAGCTTCCGCCGACGGCTCGGATGGGAGCAATCAAGGCACCAGCCATGTTCCTGCGGGGAAATTGGGGCCGTGGGTGACTTCGGATGTGTCCAGGGGCCTCATGCAAGTGTCTTCCTTGTCCAACGATGCCGATTCTGTTGATGCCGTAAACAGGGCAATGATTACGGACCCTGACGGGGTCGGCGTCGTGCATATAGTAATGATTGTGACATTTCCCTCAGAAGGAGGTGATGTGTCAGTCTCATCGTCCGCCAAATTTACCAGGATATTCGAGGAGTGCATTGAGAGTCTCCTATCCACTGCGAAGAGGATGCCTGTTCATTTCATCTTATTGACCGACAAAGGCAGTGAATTCTTCTTCAGGAAAATTGTCGTCAACATTGCTGTTGCCAAATCAAGAGTGCCCGTATACGTAAGTACAAATACTTGGTTAAAATTATTATCCAAGACTTCCATTTATCATTAGGTTTCGTTTTTTTCCTTGAAATTTTTTTTTCATGAGCCTGAGTTCTGCTTCTCTAAGGATGTATCATTAAGAGGGATTCCTACCAAACGATAGATTGCTGTCTCACGAGGATGATTTGTAATGGTTTCAATATATTCAATTAAATAAAAGGCTTATGATGGGTCAATGCGCTATCCGAAGAACCTAAGTGTTTTGTCGTGTTCTCTTCAGATGATCGACTTGTGACGCAAGATAGAGTCCAAGAATTAATTTTCAATGACCTCCCTAGTGACCAGTACGGAAATTGCCACACTATTCGTATATCACGCCGAATCATCCTAGGAAATGTTTTCAAATACGCAAAACCAAAGGTGAAATCTGAATCTTCATCTTTCACATGGGGGATATTTAAGTTTGCCACAGTAACGTGAAATTGCATCGTTTAGTTTGTGCTTGCCCATTCGAAATTGCGTGCCACTGAATAAAAAATACGCTGAGAAAGAAGTGTATGCTGAACTAACGACGAGCAACATTAGGCAGTGGCTTTCCCCTAGGTGTCCGGGTGTTTAAAATATAAACAGCCAGTGTTTGCACTGGACTAATACCTAATACTCATTCAGTCGGAAGTATGACGCCAAGTGCGTGAATTATTTTCCCTTTTTATAAGAAAGTATTTTATAAAGCATTGGGCAGCCGCTTTTTAATGGGAGTACGTTTTGTGAGAAAGATATTTTCAGCTTAACCACCAAGTTGATGTATAGTGTGTTACCATAAACATCATCGAGGCCGAGAGCCAAAGTAAACTTCTAATTTCTAATGATATCCCCTCGCTCTCCATCACTTTTAAAAGTCCATCGCATACGGGTCTGCATTAGCTATTATAGTGGGATGAGAATCATGCCATGATAATAATTCTGCTCACCCAGCCACGTATTTTAAATGTGTCCAGAAAAATTTCGTCGTGAAAACAAAAGATAGTTGTGGACGTTATATTCTGAATTAACTGAATCGAACTGCGTGCTTATCTGACGATTTTGTTTCTCTTGTTTCTTACATACGATACAGGCTACAATGATAAACGATCAGGGCATCTGCCTTCCCAATAAGATGAAAAATGAGTGAAGGATCCCACTAGTTTTGCCTGTCACCAACGTGACCTAGCGAAATTGAGTTTTGGTTGGGTTTCGGCCTCAATGTATGCGACACGTTAAGCACCATTATATTAAATGTTGCTAAGCTTTAATGGGTTGCATATTTTCATGAGGCTCTCTTAGAGAGGTCCTCAAAGATATTTTACACTCGCGTTAGCACTTAAGAGTTATAACATAAATTTAGGAGTCTCTAATTTTCCCCTTTCCTTTGCCGAAAGACAAAATTTGTTGAGTGGTAAGAACCATATGAACTTTATGTAATTGAAATTGATATGTTCGTATAAAGGTATTAGTATGCTTAGACACCATCACCCGCCCCCGAGATGTGTGATTTTTCGGGTACCAGATCTTCATGGGAAGCGACGTGGAAAGGAACTGGCTCCCCTACCCAGATGTGTGAATTTCATGCCTTATTGACCTTCCTAGTGCGCGAGCTCTACCCTTGTCTATCAAGTCAACCTTTGGGTTGATTAGGGTTGGCATCGACTTCTTCTAGACTCCAATCTTCTCCCATAAGCCGTTCTTTCTCATCCAAGCACAACTTCGGTAATAAACTTAAGAATTAATCGCTCCCGTGAATTTTCATTACGATTTTCTCCTGCTCAGGGATTTCGTAGCAATGTTAACATACGGAAGTCTTTTTCTCCGTCAGACAGGATACACGAACGGCGAAAGAATTAATTAAATTAAAGTTGACATTGGAAGCCTTGACTTGGTAAAATAATACCCAAATGTAATACATGTATATTTTCACACCTATGAACTCTTTGTTGGCATTCTGTTGGGTCCTTATACTTGCACGTATAATCCAATTCTGACGGTGAATTTTCATTTTTATACTTGTGAAGTACCTTGCAATGCTGATGGTGCAGTTATTTCTGATGCTTGAATAGGAATTTTGAAATGATGATATATTTTTTCCACAGCAATGATGAATCCGTACTCACCTTCATAGGTGCCCTCGAGCCAGAGATAGTTGCATTTTTGATTCCTCAAGTTTTTGGTTGTTCCGTATTTGAACAATTATATTTTCATTCTTTCGCTTGTCTTCACGAGGAGATGCTTCGCCTAAAAATCGATTTTTCTCATTTTCATTTCGTGCTGCTCTTCGATCGTGTCCAAATTCTCTCTTGCTATCTATCCACTCCTTCTTTCCCATTTCCACTCTTCATAACTCTAGTGTCTAGAGACATCAAACACCTAAATTACATTTGATATTTTTCCAGTTTTATAATGACAACGATCCATGGTTTAAAGTTTTGATCATCTGTTTACAATTTCAGTGGTGGAAAACTAAGATCATATCAGTTTTAATTTTCTTGGAAATATTGGAATTGACGTGTTTGTTCAATTGTTTTGTAAATTAGCAACTTTCCCTTCTGTTTGAATCCATGAGTCATTTTCAGTTTTACTGTCCTATTCCATTTGCTGAAAATATTTTTCGATGGGTTTTTCTTAGGAAAAAAATGTTAACTCAACACTTTGGATATCCATTTGGATATTGGACCATCCACTAACTCGTTTCTAATTCCAGAGTTTTGGTGCTATGAAGTCGTAAATCAAATATGCACATGAAGGCATTCGGTAATCCCAACAGAATTTCCTTATATGTATATATATATATATATGTATATATATATATGTATATATATATGTATATATATATATATATATATATATATATATATATATATATATATACATACGTGAAGGGAGGTAGAATATTCACTTAAGACAAAACATATACACTTCAGCAGCCAACAGTTTTCCTGCCATGCAATTTCAGATAGCGTGGAAGTTTTATTTCAAAGTCTTCAACTAGTTATGATGCCTTAATCTGTGTCGCATTTCTTAAATCATTGATAAGGCCTCCTAGAAAATGGGGTTCATTTTTTTAAAAGTTCCTTCTCCCGTGTATTTGGATGACAAATATGAATTAGTGTAGCAATAAACCCACCAAAAGACTTAGAAAATTGATTTTGCCGATGGAATCTTAAACCTTACTCGATCAGGCTTTACTTTGTGGGGTTTTTTTAATCCATCAAATGAAATAGAAAACCTATCTCTGTAGAAAAGTGCATTCTCTTTTACATTTGATTGATAGGACCTTGATACCTGTATTATCATGGATTATACATATAAGGTGTATATAAGAATTAGCCATATTTTTTCCACATTTGCCATACGTGATTTAATAGATCACGCCGGAGTGTCATAGAAGAAGAATTGGTTGCTTTTACGCTGGCACGGGCCCACGGACTTTGAATGATCAGAAAAAAGAAGTGACTAATAGACCACAGATTTGGCACACGCTAGTTTAATGGCAAACCTCAACCTCAGAGCGCTGTTGTGACAGAGATTCCACGTAAACTTTTTTCTCTCCTTATTCAGCTACCCCTGCCTTGAAATCTTGGCTTCATTTCCCTTCGGAAGAAGTAAATTTTTGTAACCCATTAATGGTGATTAAGGAATTGGGAAGAGCATTCCTGATGCCGATCCCCTTTCCGATCAGTAGGCTGTTCTAATGCAGAGGTATCCTTTTCTCCCCTCCGTCAAATATTAAAAGAAAACTAAGATTGGTCACAAAACCTTTATCGAAGTGTCCTCCTTAAGCTGAAAAGTACCGAGGGAACGTTGACACCAATGGAACAGATACCATTAGAGTGACGCCCGTGGAAGTAAAGACAAGTCGCATTTTGGCAGACATTAATCGAAGATACTCCCAAGACAATATAAGTGAGGCGAATAATCACACATGCACTAGTATTTTAGTGAACATGGGTTAATCCTGAGCAAAGAAATTATGTTCAGCTAAGAGGCTTTATAATCGGAGAGAGGTTTACTGAGTTTTCTCGTCATTCAAAATGGGAATACTTGGCCTAAAAATGGTAATCTGGTTTCCCTCGACAAGGACTTCGGCCCCATTCGCAAGCTGGGGAATTCACGTTTGCATTCTCGTTCCTACTTAGTGTCGGATGGGGTTTACCTGTTTTTATGTCGTCGGTTGGGGCGTCAAATATTTGATCCCCACGGCGCCTGTGGTTTAAAAGACGCTCATATAAATCCCGGGATATTCACCACCCTGCCTGAGTTCTCTTAATTTTTACTTCCATTTATTACCCCCGCTTCATTTATATGGCGTAAGTGACGTCGGTGGTCGCGCGCCAGCCCATAATGACTCTCCTGCCTTGTTTAGTGCGACGTTCTCCACTAGATAAATAACATAATTGTAAATTTCAGTGAATCCTAATGCTTTTTTCATTTATTTGCAACAATTTCTCGTTTGAGGAGAAATTGACTCAAGGAAAGTTTTAAACTGCTGCTATTACTGATGCATACGTCAACTTTATATGTTGACGTTTTACGGTCCGGATGGAGTCAGGAAATGTTTCCTCGCTTTTCAGGGTTGGCTGCTTGTCACAGGAAGCGCTAATGGTTGTTGTTGATCGCCAGTATTTTTGCCGCAATTATTAGAGTAGTTGTGTTACAACGAGCTGTAACCCTTTGCGTATGCACCCTCAATTGATGGGACCTTTTTAATGGCTAAGAAAAATGAATATGGCGCTCATGATGACTCTCTTCAAACAAAGAAGATTTTGAACGGTTTTCCTAAGTTGCGGAACTAAGTTCGATCCTGTCCTAGTGCGAAAACGTTCTTCTCGAGCGAATTTTCTCGTGAGTGCTTCGAAGTACATGTTTATTTTTGCCATCTACCGATAGATAGGTTTGGATGATCGCCGGCTAGATACCACTGCGCTTCCAAGCCTCGCCTAGCAAGAAACTGAATACCCTTCACTTCAACAACCCTTCTTTAATTCCACATGCTTTCTTCCTCCCTTCACTCCGTCCAACATGCCTATCCTTTTTTCCTCTACCTCGCTTGTTATTCCCTCTATTCACAGTCTTCGACATCTCATCGCCAATCTTAATGTTCTGAATCCACCTTTCCTGCCTTTTTTGGATTTCTCGTAACTCTCTCTCTCTCTCCTTCCCTACTTCCACCGCCTAGTGTTTCTTCCTTTGTTTTACTTTCCATGAATTTTCCTTTTTCCATCCCCCGCATACACATCTCTCAAAAGACTCAGATCTTCGCCTATTATCTTACTTCAACGACCAAGTTTCCGCGCAAGGTTTTGTGGGAAAGTGCATTCGGTAATTACTTTAGCATGTTCCAAGATTTACTGTCCACGTTCACTGTAATAGTAAAAACAACGTGCAAAATTTGTGTCCATGAAATACGAAAGATAGTACGTGGTGCAGGTGTCAAGAGTCATAATCACTTATTTTTCTTACCTAAAAGGAGAACTACGACATCTCGAGATGTACGAGAACTCGTACATCAACACCAAGGAAGAACCGACCCTGCATATAACCAGTGCTGAGGATATATTCTGAGGCCGTTTAATAGTTAAAATCGACTTGTGAGGGAATGATTACAAGAATAATGTTTGTGTTTCTTTTTATGGTAATAAATTTTTGAGCGATACGTTTGAACGGGTTTTTTGTTTCATTTTTTTTCAATTTTTTACCAATGAATGAAAGATAACCTGGTCATTTTATTGTATAGGGATCAATTCTCCTTTTATTTCTCGTAGGGTATTTTTTATCGGTAAAATTAATTTGACTAAGTTTTCCAATGATCTTCATATTTCCTTTTCGATACCCTCTTTTGTGACCGAAAACCTTGGAAAGTCAAGAAAATCCAGAAAGTTGTCAATCTGCAGACGTGTAGCCCCTGACGTAAAGGTGCTGATCATTCCTGCACGTAGCGGTGTATTGTATGTAACCCATGGTGTGATAAAAATATTTTCTTAGTATACATTAAGATTTTAGTTGTTTTTTTTCCCTGGTCGTCTACCGATCATTGTGAGATCATGATGGTCCCAAGGTTCACGCACTGCCATATTTCGAAGCTCTGTCCAAAACGATAGTAAATAATCGAAAACCACAGATTACAATAGACTAATTTTCAGCTCCATGCACTTTCTATCTCCCTTCCCTACGCCCAAAATACCATGTCTTTTCCTCCACTGCGCTTACCCAACGTTCCAACGTTTCCTCCTGTCACACTTCTTAACTCTTTATAGGCAAACCTGTTCCTACCACTTCCCGCTTTTCCTCTTTCCCTCAAAATTCTTACATCAAGCGTCTCTTTTACCTCACCTTTTCTAACCTATGTTTTTTACTTTTTGTTCATTTAATTTCTGACATTATTCTCCCCATGTAAATCTCAAAAGCCTACAATCAATCTACCCTTGTTTTTTCGCTTTGACGACCTATTCTCGGAGCCGTACAATTACACTCCAGATCACAGTTTTCATTCGTCCTTTTTGTACATCTTTACATGTCTTTTCTTCAACTTCCCCTTGTGGTTACCGACCCGAAAACTTCCCCTTCAATGATTTGGAAGCAAAATTCCATTATTCAATTATTATCATTGGATCGCGAAAAACGACTCTATTACTCATTTCATCCACGGGTGGGTGCTCATTTTAAATGACCATCTGATGTTCAGCGCATATGAGACATAAAATTATGTATTCTAGGTAATTATTCAAATTTTCTTAGCGGTTAAAAATGTGAGATTCAATGGATGAGGTTTATTCACTGTAACTATCGCCGAAACAGCAATGTATGCCTCAGAAAACCTATAATAGTTTTTGCCAAATGTTTATTTTTTTATCACAGTTCGGCATTGTTTTTACGCCTTCGGCACTACTACTGCAACAAGAAAATTTTAAAAGGCTATTACAGCAATTATGATTCTGCTAGGTACTAAAATTATTAACATTAACTATTATCAAAGTTCTGAAGCACACATTCTACATGGGCTCCAATGCTCGCTAGCGTGTATTCACCTAAAAATCCGAGGCTCACGATAATGTTCCTTAGCCGGGAGCGGGAGAACGGCACCGTCTCTGCCGGCTGTCGCCACACTGTGCTGGTCGATTACAATTTCAAATTACGAGGGTCATCCGGAAAGTAGTACCCGTTCGTGAAATAAAGACACAAAAGTAAATATTAACAAACATAAAAAATTTTATTTGAAAGAGGATACTTTAAACTACTTCTCAACATAATCTCCAAGCAAATTAAGGCATTTGTCATAACGTGTGACAAGTTTCTGTATTCCTGCTGCATAGTCCTTCGCCGCCAGCTCATTGAGATACGCGAGGGACCCATCTTGCACAAATTTTTGCATAATGCAGATGGTGTTTAACAATTTCATGAACAATTGTTCGAGAAACATTGGGAAAATGCTCACAGATGTCATCAATTGTGACGCGCCGATCGTTCCTCACGAATTCGTCAACTGAGCTCACCAGTTGGTCTGTAATGACAGACGGTCTCTCCGAACGCTCATCGTCGTGTGTGTTCCCCCTCCCCATGTTGAAGTTGCGACACCACCGCCGAACAGACGACTCGTCCATTACATTGTCTCCATACACCTCCTTTAATTGGCGATGAATATCACATGGGCGAACGTTTCTTGCATTGAGGAATTTAATCACTGCCCTCACTTCACAACTGGCGGCGTTCTCAATTTTTTTAAACATTGTAAACAATCACAGAAACAACACAGGCAATGCTAGCGTCACGCAACTTGGCTCAGAGAAGGCAGACAAGCCACTGAAGCTATCTGACCTCGTCCAGCGGCTACTCGCGTCGTCAGCACTTCGGCACGAACGGGTACTACTTTCCGGATGACCCTCGTATTAACTTGTGACTCCCGGCGAAAGAACGGCTTCTCATGTGCTGGATTATTCCAAAGTGTGATTTCAGGTATTGGGCCTTCCTTCTCCGATGAGTGTAAGCTTCATATCTTCGAGCACCAATTTGACTGTAAAAGAGGGTTTCCAAACGGTTTCTCTGGACTACATTTGTATAATAATGTTACATGTGTTTTCCGAAACTTTGGAACACAATAAAATAAGTTAGCAATAAATTTATTTTATAAAAATATAAACTACTTGGAAGTTTGCGTTTGGTTAGAATGACTCTTTGTCATTCATTGCTTTTCTTGGCTTTTAATTCTCCATTCGATTTTCAAGGGGTAAATTGTAGTTTTGAAAATTGAGTAGTTAAATTCCAAAGAAACTGCTGGATATGCCGAAACAGTAACTTTTAACGGAGTAATCCGCTAATGTGCATTTCAATGCAACAATTTCAGAGTGTAAAAATCATTCGCCTTGACTGGGATACGAGCCCAGATCCCTCAATATCCGGTCGAGTGCTTTAGCCACTTAAGCTATCGAGGCGTCCTCTTAAACTCTGAAATTTTTTTGGGGCTTTTAAAGGATCCCAGTTAAGGCGAATGATTTTTACACTCTGAAATTGTTACATTTAGTAGTTAATCTTAAACGAGACAATCTGTTGACTTAATTTGGGAATAGTGAATCAAAATTGCCGCAGATACATTTTTTTATCCCGAAAATACGTTTGAACTTGTGAAAAACTCATAAAACTAAAACTCACGATGCAGGAGGTGATACTATTAACAAAATATTTCAACTTTCGGCACATATCTCGGTCAAAGTATTATTTTTTATAGACTTAACAGTTTACAGGGAAACATAAAAAGCTTATTCCATCAATACGCTTACTTGCCCCACTGCTGAACTTCACTTTCCAAGTTCAATCCTTGCCAACTTACCCCGAGGCCCTATCCCAACCTGCAGGTAAACGACATGATAGATTATTCCCAGCGTTCTGGGAGAGTAATGAGAAAGCGTATGTTGGGTTGACAGAATAGTAAAAGGGAAGCAGCTTTGCAGAATCATTAATATATCAGTGGTCCCTATGCGTCACACAATGTTAAACATGACTATGGGAATATGATTCGGTAATGAGCCTTCCATCTCCATTATATAGGCCAATAAACTCTTTATTACCATATGGCTACTTAAATAGAAGTACGTATATATTATTTTAATGGATTAAGCCAATTATTACAGTAAGAAACCAAATAAAATTGCGGTGGGATTTTTTCAGTTGGAACCTGGACGAGGACTTAAAAGATATGAAACATATTATGATGTGCCATTAATAATTATCAAGCTGATGTTGGATTTGTGATTGATTAATTCGCAAAACTAGTGACAAAAAACTTCTTTTTGACTGCACATTTGAGATGGTGACAATTGCTATTAACATTCGTAGAAAAAACTGCTAAAATACTCTCACTGATCAGGTTAATTTTAGAGCATATTTCCAGCAGAGAATACATAATTCTAGCGCCCGCAACTTGTGTGAGTTTGAATTTAAAACAAATAGAGTAGCAAGAAAATATACACTGATCATTTACACAGAAAGCTTCCTTTAAGTTGGACTGTTTATACACATTCAATTTGTCAAGGTTCGAAGTCAAAAACAATCATACGTGTTGTTGGATAGAAATATGGCGTCCGCAATCCAATTTGAGTGAGTTCCTAACAGCAAAACTTGAACTGAAATCATCTGCTTTCTCACGGTCATGAAAAAAAATACGATTTAAAAGGTCCTGAACCGAAGCGATACGTAAAGTTGGAAAGGTCAATTGATCGTCTTTGGACACTAAAAGATAAAAGTGTAAAGGACTGTTTTACATACAAAAAATGTTTTATTTGCTGTATGGCCAGCGTGGTAGAAATATTTCTCGTTTCCGATTTTCCAAATTTTATCTTACGAAGCTCATGCGAATATCTTTTATATATTTGTGTTCTGAAACGCCCTTTCGTGGGAATGAATTGCCTGACTAAAACCCATTGTTCAGATTATCTCGAGCGTATTTTCGTCAAAAGTTCCACCGATGGTTCGATATTTCATTTACGCTGGTGGAGATACTTTTAGAGTAGCGTAGCGTACACGGTAGCCTAATTAAGGAACGTGCACTTTCTTGAAAAGATTGTTCCCGGAAAAATTATTTGGAAAGTTCCATCAACTACCACTTTTGGGTGCGACCCTGTAGAACGCTACCACGTGATCGAAAGCCTGAGTTGCTGACCATTGTCGTTTTAAGTCTAAGGTGAACAACACTGCTAGTTCTAGAAGTCACATGGACTTCCGGTTTATTGTATCTCTACGGTTCGTATATTCTGCAACAACAAAGTGAGCAATCGAAATAATGCTTGTATAAAATACGCACTCGAAGACATCCGTACATTGCCCTTTCATCCAGACTTCGACCCAAGATTGTGCTTATACTATTGAAAATAGGATGTTTCAACTTCGTTGAAATATGCGATTCTGGCCACAATATCAGGGCTAGCCAGAGTTCGTGGTCTGCCTTGTAAATTAAGATGAACGGAGGCATCGCAAGTAGGTGAGCGGCGAAATATTCCACACATTTACCATAGAGATACTACCTTGATCAAAAATTTCCCGGAATTTATTCAGAAAATTAAAAATACAAGTTTATTCATCTAAATCTATATTGTCCCCTTCAAAGTAATCCCCATCGACTGCAACACACTTATGCCAGCGCTTGATCCAATCCTCGAAACATTTTTTATATTCGGTTTTCGGTATGTCCATCAGTGCTTCCTGCGATTTTTCCATTACTTCCTCTCGGCTGCTAAAACGCGTTCCCCGTAATGGTTTTTTAACTCGATTGAACAGAAAGAAGTCACAGGGAGCCAAATCAGGTGAATTCGGTGGCTGTTGGATGGTATTTGTTGCATTTTTCGTCAAAAAATTACGAATAATGATAGCACTGTGCGACGGTGCGGTATCATGGTGCAAAATCCACGAGTTTTCTGCCCACATTTCTGGTCTCTTTCGGCGAATTGCTTCACGCAAACGTCTCATAACGCCCAAATAATACTCTTTGTTTACTGTCTGGCCTTCTGGCAAAAATTCATGATGCACTACACCGTTGTAATCCATGAAAACCGTCAGCATTGCCTTCTTTTTTGACTGAAAACGACGTGGTTTTTTTGGTCTCGGCTCATTTGGTGAACGCCATTCACTTGCCTGATGTCTGGATTGCGTGTCGTACTCATAAACCCACGTCTCGTCTCCAGTAATGATCCTTTTGATGAATGTGGGATCGGATTCAGCCTCGCAAATCATGTCTTTTGCGACGTCAACACGGTCTCTTTTTTGCATGAAATTGAGGTCTTTTGGCACCAACTTTGCTGCTACACGACGGAAACCCAAATCATTAACCACAATGTCTTGGGCGGATCCATAGGCAATGTTCAAGTCCTCCGCTATTTCTCTGATGGTTAATTTGCGGTTATTGACCAACATTTCTTTTACTTTATCAATTTTTTCACCGACTTTCGATGTCGATGGTCTGCCACTGCGTTCATCATCTTCGATTGACTCACGACCACTTCTGAACCGCTCGTGCCACTGGTAAACGACCGTTTTTTTTAGAGAATCGTTGCCGAAACACTTTTCCAACATTTCCAACGTCCGTGCGCCACTAAATCCGTTTTTTACGCAAAATTTAATACAAGTTCGTTGTTGCAAATTTAAATCCATTTCTGCAATTGTAAAAAATCGCCAACACACACAGAGATAGATGTACTCTTGGCTACGTAACTTTTGCAAATGTCAAGTTATGACACTAAGATGTAAAGGGAATATCAACAACAGATGTACCAATTTAACAAAAAAAACAGAACTCAAATCGGAACGATGGGAGCGCCACACGGTGGTTATTCCGGGAACTTTTTGATCAAGGTAGTATTAAGAGCTAATTTAGGAGCGATTTCAAGGATTGCTGCCGCGGCACGAACAGGCCGCTCTTTATTCATCCCCCTCTTCTTTTGACCGCTACGTATTCAGAAGGGTGTGGGCCACCTATTGAATTTAAGAGTGCCAACAAATCAAATGACAGTCAAGTCCATGGGACAATTTTAAATGTCCTTGGCAATATCAGAAGAGCATACTCCTCCCACCCAGGACAATGACGGACTGAATGCTAATTTTGCGTCAAGTGTTTGAGGTTTAAAAAACACCATTCACTCTAGATTTAGTTGCATTAAGTCTTGTCCTCGGTGACTAAAAGCCATCTCTTCAATTGTCATTTCCTTTATTGATCGTCGAGAACGGTGAAGTATCGGGAATGATAAACTTGTATGTCTATTGTCTACTATAGTCAACAGACTATGAAGGAAGAAGCTTCAGGAAAACGATAAAAATGTGGCTTATCATGTGGTTAGAATTGCCATAAATGACGACCAACTATTCTTAAAAGTTTGACTCAAGGGCAATCCCATTTCTCAAAGCAAAACGCATTTACATCCAATTTTTGACGAGCAAACTTTCGTTTTCCTGGAAATACAAACGAGAAAACCTCCAATTAAACTTGCGCTCTAGTAAAAAACTCGTTTTTTGGTCGTTTTTTACCTACCGTATTACACCTCCAGCATTTGAAATTTATTTTCTATATTTATTTTTTCATCCATATTCTAACTTGGCACCAGACAAATGGGGGCCGAATGTTGGACCCTACCTAATGTAGTCATCATTTGTTGCATTTCTAAGTCAAATTATTGTAAAATTATCGGTCGGATATTTTCGTTTTATTTGTTTTTGAATAAATTCAGCCTCAAAAGCTCGGTTTTTACTTAAATGGAACATAGAATAATTTATTCCACGGATTTGTTACGTATATATGCATACTGCTCCTGTCGCTTAAATGTCTCCTTCGAGAGATAAAACTTTTAAGATGTCCAGTGGGAACTCCAGTTTATATCAGAATTAAATTTTCGATAATACTAGCAAGCCGCACATGACAGTAGAGCGCCACAGGTGACCGGCTGACCCTGAATTTGAGGTATTTGGTCAACTGCAATTCATCGCTACCGTGCAAAGTAGCGAATGTAGAGGAAATGTGCATTACGAAACTCCGACTCCCGGAGTCCTGTCGTACAGCGGGAAAATTATTATTACATGGAAACATTGTCTTGCTAGCTAACTAATATATATTTGCACCGTTCGTGTATAGGCTTAATTGTTGCATGCATGTGTGGACGTCACGAAACTTTCCGATGATCGGGGTAATGGATATCGTTGACATAACACACACACTCCGTTGCCTTACGTATTAACCCGAAGGTCGAGGATTTCCCGATCCCATTCAGGGCATAATAATTGTGGCGCAATAGATTTTCCTGAGTTTTATTTGCGAAAGCGAAAGACAAAAACATCCGCTCAACGCGTGACTGACAATGACTTTAAAATTTCATGGAATCGATCCTAAACTCGTTTCCACGATCGCAGTTATAGAGCTCTTTAATATCAACTTAGGAAAACCACGGAAAACAATTATTGCCACCTGTCTTTATTTTAACCAAGCATAATATGCCTCAGCTTTTCACATATGAAACGCAAGCCTTGAAGCTAAATGAATGGCCTGCTGTTGTACTTTAAAATAATATCCTTCGAAGGAATACCCCATCAAAGTATTTATTGGTTCAGAATACGTTAACTGTTCCCACAGTTTATAACTTTATATGCAGCTATTATTTCTGTGCGGTTATTATTGATAATCTGCCGGTTAAAGTAGGTTTCTTTGCGGTAAAGAATTTATTTTACCGGCATGTATAATATTTTTATTCTTACAGGTAAATCAAATCCTATTAATTAACTGTTTCACTTTCACGATCTCATTTCTTGCAAAAAATAATATGAGTTTTATATGTGTGATGTCAATATTAAGGGAGGACTTCCCATCCGGCTAAGATCTACTCCAAAAATTATTCAACCATCCTAACCTTTCCTCCCCAGCGCAACACATCACAGCTTCTAGCACCTTCAGTTCATTTAGTGTTTTTCATTATGTCCTAATTCTTAACAAATTCGAAACGTTTTAAATGACTCCAAGTGGCATTTTTGCAGTCTAACACTTAATTTTCCATAAAATGGGTGATTTTTTTAAATGAGCCATTTTCCCATTACACGGAGGAAACATTTCACCAAAGATGTCCTTGATTCAGTTAGGTCTCTTGAATGAATTCCTTTTTAATCTGCCACATTAATTCCGTGCAAGGCAAGTTACCCGTCCGTTCCCAAGCGCCCAATTCTCCCTGCATCGACACGAAACTTATTGGCTGGATCGCCATCAGTGAGATTACGGTCAATGAAAACCAAATCCTCTCGGGTATCACTTACTTCGGATGGATGACCTTAATAGGAACAAGGGCGCGACATTCACACGCGGCATTTATTTTCCCTATGCTTTGCTAATTGAGATGATCGAATTAGAAATGGAAGCATCAGCACTCGCGACTGGCTCTCCAGCGGTCTCAGGGATAATTGAATTCAATTGATTTTCAAGCCCAATTGAGCTGTTAACTCATCCTAAACGAAAGCGTGTCGAAAATCGTGTTTCTCCGGCTAGTCGGCTTTAACCCTCATTTCCTCCTACCCCCTGCCTCGTTCCCCTCCCTCAAGAGGCCCCACTCCCAACAGCCCTGCTCCATTAATTGGCAGTTTTAGGAGCGGGGATCGATTGTGAGTGATTCCGCGTCGCCGTGGAGAATGGTCGAGCACACCTTGACATTGGTTGGTGTGCTGACCACTGAGATCCGACGTCATGTTTCGCGGGAGAATTTCACATTCCGCGCGACGATCCCCATTAGGCAGGTCTCTCCGGGGTCATAACTCGATATGCGTCCACGAGAGCCAACCCATTAGGCGAGCAAACAACAGGATACGATCCCGTTCGGTTATTCACTTATTCGTGGGTATTTCGTTTTCCGAAACAGGAAAAATGGTACTAAGACCTGAAAGGGACTGGAAATTTAGGGCTTTTACTCTTAGGCTATTCCAAGTAAACGTTCGCCTCTCTCTCTCTTTTTACTAAACCACTCCTGGACCATTTCCCGAAGTGGATTAATGGCAGAGAAGGGTGATGCCTTGCGGAGGAATTCATACTTCTTTTAATGTTAACAGCTTTTTTTTATTTTTATCCCTGTGAACCTAAAAACTATTACCTATAGTCTTCATGCGTGCATTCCAACCGGCCGACTCTACGTGCTGGGCCCACTCCACGTTATCAAATTAACATCGTTTCCTGACACCTGCATCATCTCTGCGAACCATTTTACCCTAATGTAAGATCCGAGATTTCTTAAGTCGGTGGTAGAAGGTTTATTACAGTACCACTTCATTGGAAGGTTGCTCGTAGCACCCTCATCTATAAAAGTGGACCTAATTAGAACCAGAGTGCTTGCAGAATAATATCTATAACTTCCACAACTAGGCTACTTCTTAGGACGAATCGTAAGCTCTGCTATGTCCGTTCGGTGCATTAGAAATATACTAAGTACAAGGAATCATGGGTTAAGATTGGAAAAGATAGTGTGAAGTACAATTTGTCATATTTATTTATGGAATTCTAAAACCAAATTAAATATTTGACGGAATATTGAATGTTTACGCAACAAGGGAACCTTTGATGAAGCCCCTCTTTGCAAACTCTTGCACACGCAGTAAAACTCGACGGAATTGACAAGAAAGTGATGGACTGGTTTAGCGAGTTCTTATCGTATGTGAAAACGTATAATGGATGGCACATGCTCAAAAGAGGTCAGTGCAGCATGCGGCATACCGCAAATAAATACGTTAGAGCCCCTACTTTTGAACAGAACTTAGCCTTCACTTGATATTTATTTTATAAATAAATTAATCATCAAATAATTCATTCAAGTCATCGCTAATGAAAGCTAGTACGAATTCTCTCCATGATACTTTAAGTTCCATTAATTTATTCTCTATTTCTATAATTCCCGATGATTGGAAAAGTTTTCATTGAACTTCATGCTGTTGAAGCGTTGGAAATGATACTCGTTGTCGGCCGGCAGTTGTAGCGAGGCTACGTCCACGTCAGCCAACCCAGAGGTTGCTGGTTCGATTTCCGCCTTGGTGGATTTTCCTCGCAAGACTGGATTTTTTGTGATTTCCTTCATCTTACGTACTCGTATATTCTTACTCAAGTATCCGATTCAAAGACCAAAAATGAGGATGCTTCCGAATTATTTCCACATTACATTTCTTTTAAATCTAAATTTCCAAATCAACAGTGAGGTCACCATACATCGCGAACGCCGTTTGATCTTGAAACTCATGTGGCTGCCGAGTTTCTTGCCCCGAACGTACTTTATCATTTGCGGAAATTTCCAAGATAATGCTCGTGCCCTTTCCCTCTCCATCAATTTTCAAAGTACTACGCCTCAGTGAATCAGCTGCTGAAATCATGGGACGATGTCGCCTATGCGTTTCGTACAATATACAGTGTGATGGTCCATTTGCGAGCGATAGAAAATTACTCCTCAATAGAGGCACTCGAAAGTTACAGAGGCACCGTGAAAAGAAGGGAAAAATTGGCGTACTTGAAAATCTGGATACCAGTTTGCACAACTTTGAGAAAGATCCAGCTGTTCACTAAAATATATTTGGAAACCGGCAGACGATATTTGTACAATGGAGCGCATGCAGTGGCTCGTTTTGTGAAATTGCAGACTTAGAAATCAAAATGTGCTTAACCTTTAAGATTTTGAATATGAATTTGTTATATACAGCGAGTCATAAGAAATAATGCCTTGCTAGTTCCTTCTTTTTTTGTGAAGAACGCATAAACATTCTTCGGAGATGAATAATAGCGTGGAAAATGATTGTTAAACATACAAAAATAACTTTCTTATTTGTTATAATGCAACTGATATAGAAATTTGTGAGATTTCAGTGCTAACCTATTGTTTTACGACGATGGGGAGCAATAACATGTTTTTAAATTGAACTTGCCCGTAAAATAAATTAAACCGTTTTTTAGTATTCATTCGAACTTTATTTAAAACGATGTACATTTTAATGTCACCTGTAAAAATAGCAAATCATAAAACGCGAAAGGACAAATAGTTTTTAAAATGAAAGCATATTTCAATAATATAGTTCCAATAAAACATTAGAATATGCTTTATTTGTTTCATGAAATATAAATTGGGTATTGGAGAGTGAGGCGAGATAACTTCTGGATTCTGCTACCCCACACTTATTTTGTTCCCTGCTGACTCACCTAGGGATACAAACAACGCCGATAAATCGAGACCTGCAAGAATTAAGTTCAGACTATCAGGTTAAGTTAATAACTTGGGACTACCCCTATCGTTGAATCGATGCATGGGCACGATAAGCCATCACGACTTCAGTCGCAGCTAAAATTGCTTGGCGGTCACGTACAGGCAATGCGTGCGAACCGACTAATAACATACGACTTACCTCCTCCCCGCAATGAAATCCCTGCGAATCTTTCCTTGTAGGCAAAACGTGCCATAATTTAAACATAAGTCCAACCGTGACCTTGGTGATAGGAATACTGAAGGTGCTCTTTGAAAATACAAACGCTGACGAAGATTGTAGCAGGATATGCGGCTTTAGGAGCAGCTTACAGCGCTAAAATAAACTGAGGAATGTTTCGGACACCAAGCTAACGCTAGCCGGGAGAGAGCGCCATCGGAGGTCAGTTACTGTGTACGTCATAATTTTTGCGTAGTAAATATGCCCATCGGATTATGTTTATTGGGCCTTAAAGGGGTTTTGTTTTAACCTTCAGGCTCCAGTATCACGTGCACAATAAAATTCATCCTACTGTAGACAAGATCAAAAAGTGTGGCGCCAAGCCACACTCCTATCCGCAACGTTACTCACTCCGATGCTAATTATCTTTCCAATTTCACTCACAACTAGCTTAAACTTGCTGGACCTCATAGGTATGCGCACACGAAAAAATTCCAGCTTGGGTAAAATACAATGCAAATTGGAATTGGTGTCCAGTATTATTTGACCATATTGCCTATTCCAATTCATTCCCTGGTCTGGCCTCCAGGAATAGATTTTAGGCATTAATTCATCATAATAACGGAAATGGCCTTGATCCCTGCTATATGCTATTTATACCATAATACTTTCTTTCACTTAAAAATAATAGTGTGATGGCAGGTAATTTCTTTTGGACTTTACATTGAAAATTCCCTTTGGCATTATTCATATCTCTCCTTTTTACATAATACATTATCGCATACTTTAAATTTGGCGTGGTGTTTCCCTTCATTAGAATCCGATACGTCAGTTGAATATAATCAACATGCATATCAGAATGAAATGGATTTTTTCTTAAGTCTCGCCTCTTTTTTACCTTTCCACATTTTTACAAGTTTTGTTGATTCTTGTAGTGTGTCATTAAATTTCAGTGAATACGTGTTACGTCGAGACGGAAAGGTTGGCATTTTATTGACAAAAAGTCTCTTTGAATTTTTGAAATTATTATTAGTAAAATTAAGTAGTGCTACATCTATTTGAAAATAAAATAGGAACGGTAACCAAATGTTCTCATCCCGTTGAAGAACCAAGGAGGCACGGAAAGGAATTAAATTGATAAACTTCCACTTCAGGTACCAAAATTGTATCCGTTGGAAAATTTTTAAACTGCAAAATTATAAATCGCTCTTGCGGACTTGTCATTTGAAGTACAAAAACCTGGATGCCATAAAATGAATTCTTTCTCCAGCCTTCGTAGAGTTTTCTCCCAAATAAATTGAGAAATGTTATTTCCTTGGTTATGGCATGATGCAACGGAAATCCATTGTTTGCCCTCAGATTGAATGTTTACACATAAGCCTCACCTTAGCACGCCAGCTTTTCCCAAAATACCAATAGTATTCTTCCGGAACACAGTGATACTGAAATTTGATCGGCGGATTCGAAATAATAGGAAATGATAAAAAGTTAGAGCCTGTCTTGGGAAAATGAATCATGTAGGCATATTTGTAAGGTCATACATTCCAAAATGCCTCGTCTCATGAAATCGACTATCTACCAATAGACCAACAGTTCCACAAACTGTTATCCGGTACTTTTTCGTGGTACTAGAGAAGATGTGCTAGCCTTCGTGTGTCCTAAAGGTGACAAAGGCTCTGCAGAAAACCATATGTCTCCATATTATTCAGGAAGGAAAAGTTCCTTCTCCCGAAATAGCCATTTCCGTCTGATTCGTTGTATAAAAACTCAAAAGGTTTTCTTTATTCATCATTCCCCTTTTTTTATAAGAATTATAAGCTCAGATCTTTCAACACATGTATCACTCGCGTTCAACTTTTACATTTTCTATTTGGTCCTCGAATTTGCAATAAAACATTATTGCACTAAAACGTCATGAGGGTTTTCACTCATTTAATGCATATTCGGTGACCGCGAAAACAAGGTGCACCGTGCATGGAATCCCAATGAGCATTAGCAGAATTCCTGTGGTGCAAAAACATGAAATTATGCTCGGATGTGGACATGGGAAATAAATTTTGCGAATGCCATGAATGATGTCATATACTTTAGGAGGGGAGAGGGACTGGATTATCGTGGTCTTCGGTAAAGGTTTTTCTATCCGTGGCGTCTCTAGGTACGAAATAAATAAAATATATCACATTCTGAGATTGGTCTGAAGAAACCAACATCTTGATCAAATGTGCCAATGCTACATACCATAGACTTATTGTGAGGAACTAAAATATCTCTTAGTTGTGAAATCTACCTTTTTCCACAGCCACTAGTGACCTAATAAGAATTCGCATGGCTATTCTTGATGTACATTTGAATTTTTATATCAACATGTATTTTGAACCTAAAAATTTCACTTTAAAAAGCCGACTTAGGATCGGGAAATCGGCTTCTCCCAACTATTACGTAGCACCCTCTGGACCTATAAATCGGTCTTGCTGTTGAGGACATTACTTTGCAGCAGGTATAACAGCCCAGGGAATTATGAGAAAGGAGGGTTAAAAACATTATTTCCCATCCTTTTTCAACCAATTTGAAACCTTTTGATGATTCATCATAATTGTTTTTCTCTTGCAAAGAGATGAAACACTGATGCCTTGAGATGAGCCACTACAGCCGCAATACTCATCATATGATTTTAAACCAACACGCTTATTTTAAGTGCAGAAGAGAAAGATTTAAGAAATCATTTTTTCCACGGACGATAGAGGATCATAATAACATTGTTCGACCGCGGTAAAATCATGTTCGGGTAAAATTATTCTGGTGGGTATTCACCCTCTGCCACACACTCTAGTGGTGGCTAGCAGGGTACATACATAAAGAACTAAATAAAAATAACGAATGCACCTCCGAACAGAAAGCTTGATGTTTTCTTCACCCAACAGGTAGTAACATCAATGCATTCATTTCCCAGTAGTAGAGTGTCGTATATCTTCGAGAAACACGTGTCCAATCGATGGACATTTTACCAATTCCACGAATATCCGAGGAGTCTTATTCAAACTCGTGTGACTACTTCAAAATATATAATCCACCTGTGTCAGTGGCTTATGTCCGTTGCTCTTCTGTCTGATGCCACGCGCTCTCGTGGGAAATTCGATGGCTGGCAAGGTAAGAAGCGGGAAGGAAGCATGCGACTTGCATTTTAAAACTTTCCATGCCAGACAGAATAAAAGATATGCTGATTCAAAGCCGCGTGCGAGGCCGGGATGAGTTGTGGCGATTCAAACTTCACAAAAACGCGACCTTGAATGTCTCCAAAAGCTTGGCCAATATTTGGTATTCGATTGGTGGGAGTTAATGCATTTTTTTGCTTGACAACCGCAGTCAAATCTAACAATGGAAATATTCGGAGTTTTACATACAAGGAGCAATTGTTATATTTTCATGTTTTTCAGCAGCAACTTTTCCTTTTTTGTTTTCGCTATACGCATAAACTATGGACTACACCAATATTTAAAAGCGGATACAAGGCGAAATCGAGTACACACATATATATTTCCATCACATACCTATCGTGAAAGGTCATGGAATATTTATGTAACTGTTAGTTCGACAGTTTGGCACATGGATAGTCAAGAGTCAGCAATGAAAAAGCAGCACGGTTTCCGATCCTGCGAGAGACAATGCCCTCGTTTTGTTCATGATATTTTGGTTTCGGGAGTAAATGATGTTCAAAAGGTCGCCGTTTTTCTAAACTTTAAAAAAGCCTTCGACGAAGTATCCTATAGTATACTAATCAAAAAACCTATGGCATATAAAAATATCCTTGGCTGGATCAAAGACTTTTTGAATTTTGCGTACAAAGATTTGTTATAGATGGTGTTAGTTCAAATCCAGTAAGGTCACTTCATTGTGATTATCAATTATTATCACACCTCTTTATTTACTTTTTTTAGTAACGACATTAACTCTGTGGTTAATAGTAAGATACGTTTATTTACGTACGGCATTTCCCTACATTACACTGGACCTGCAAGCTGCAAGCCACCTATTAGGGTGTGTGGCGTGGGGTGATTACACACCGGACTACTTTTAATCCAAAATAATTATCCCCCCTGGAGCGGTCGGTCGGCGTTATTCTGATCCCTTATCATTCGTGAGAAAAATGGCATGTTAAATCTATCTATTTTACATTCAATATCTCCAATTCTACTAACAAGATCTCCCGCGCCGTATTATGATACGGCTAGGAATACATTGTCAACATCATCAATTCATAGACCTTCCAATTTATATGAGAGACAATCTACAATTTTTACTTTGCTACGTGCGTGATTCCCAACCAAGTTTCGCCCATAATCTTGATACGCTGCTCAGCATATTATAACATTTTACCAACGTTCTACGTGTAGCTCCTCTACGCTGAACGCCTTCTAATTTGGCAATCAGTCCAACTTCATCAGGATCCCATAGACCAGTGGTTCCCAAAATTGGCGCTACTGCCCCCCGTGGGGCGGTGCCCTAGTCTATGAAGGGGAAAAGAGGTAAGGGGGCGGCAGGGAGGCGCCGGAGAGTCCTGACAAAGTGGCATTTGCGAAGGCTCGGTAACCTTCCTTTTTTTTTGTTGTCTCATGCATAACTTTGTGGAATTTGCATAACATATTGAAATGTAATGAAATAATTGACTTTGTAATTCCACACACTTTATTTAAAAAACACGACCCAGGTTTCGACGTTGAACGTCATCATCAGGTCTGATGATGACGTTCAACGTCGAAACCTGGGTCGTGTTTTTTAAATAAAGTGTGTGGAATTACAAAGTCAATTATTTCATTAAATTTCAATACCTTCCTTTTTCTCCGTTTTGAAGCTTCGTTTTCAAAGTTTTCATTGTTTCCCGAATCCGGAAGTAATTTAAACCATGTGTTTACTTACATTTCAAAGTAGGAACGGTTGAAAAATATTTCCAAGCCTTTCTCCCTCAAGGGAAACTTTTGAAGGGGTTTAATCTCATTTATTTATTCCCTGCAAGCCACCGCCAGGGTGTGAGGCAGGGGGTGAACACACACCAGAATAATTTTACCCGAACATGACCCAACCGCGGTCGAGCAGTGTTATTATGATCCCCTATTATTCGTGGAAAAAATGGCATCTTGAATCTATCTGTTCTACTCTTAATCTCTCTAATTTTACTAGCATGATCTCTCCTACCGTCGTACGATGCGAGTAATAATACATTTTCAGCATTACTGCAAAAGAGACCTCCTCGACAGGAGCCCCGGGCTCTTAAAGCACCTGATTCTTTGTGTTGATCCACGATTTACCTGGCTGTTGCTCGCAGGTGGGAAAAGAACACCACGGTAGAGTTACGGATGCCACCCATCCAACCGCCCAACGGGGTCCAGTAAGATAGCCTAGCTTGGATCTAACGGGAACCCGTGTTTCAACGTGGCCGCGCCCAAGGCCTTCACGAGTCTTCGTCTAAACAAAAAAAGAATATTGTATTTGACCATTTTTAGGAATCTGGAAGGCAAGCATTCTGGTTGTGAGTAGACTAGTTAGGTTAAATTCGATTTTTCAAGATCAAATAAAATACCAATTGCACTTGGAACTTCATCTACGATGCATTTACTCGTATGGTGAACATCTGAAGGTGTATGACAACTCATGTAAAAGGTCTGCACCTGGAATGAATGAACAGCAGTTAAATACGTAACACATAGCAATGAGAAGGTGGGCAGTACAATTTTTATTTAATCTAAAGTGCTGTTCGTAGAATTCCAGCCTGAAACGGTTGCCAATATAACTGTGCAACGGGAGTGGGCATCTGCAGTGAAGCTGATTCCTGGGTGGGCGTTTACGTACAACGAGTTGGTATGGTTTTCCTTTTTCTTGCACTTTTTCCGACCTTTGTTACGCTGTCTTTCTAAATGTGTCTTTCGGTTGTAAATGTCATTCAGGAGAAACGTTTATTGAAAAGCTTGTTTGGCCGTATCACTATATCCGAACGAGCTGGGGGGGGGGGGATTATTTTTCTCTTTTTCCGTTCTAAGTAGCATAATATGCTGTCATTACGTCATCTAACCTAGATATTGCCCTTCCGCCGTATGCGTAGAGAAGTATCTCACTTAATACCGTAGTGCATGTACCTGAAGTTACCATGACCTACATTATTTTTATTATGTTACATATATATTGTAATTAAAAATTAAGCAATACTTTTTTATGTTGCAGGAAAAGTGTGTAAGTACCGCCTTCTAAACACCCTAACGTTCGCTTACAGGCTTCTTGTATAAATAGAAAAATATCTACAGTAATCTACGGGAATGGGGCAAGCAAACAATTACGCTCGCTCTGAGTCACAACTTCATCGATTTTGTTTTTATCTTATGAAAATCCTTTTCCCATGAAGGACAAATGAAGCTATTATTTGTTTTACTAGTTTATAAACTTGTCATGAAACATAATATAGTTACACTTTCAGAGGTCCGTCTCTGAAATCTATGTCCAATTTGTGTGCGAAACCACGCAAAGCAAAGTCGAGTTACAAGTTCTCTGAAAAGACTTAAATAATGTGTGGTATGTAATAAAATGTAATATAAAACTTTCGGATTCATGTTCTGTGTAATTTAGGCGATTGGAAAGTGCTGCTCCCTTTATTATATCAGAAGACTCCGAATGGGAAAATTAAAATTTGCTTGCAGCTTTGAGAAACAGGTCCCTGATATCTGCCTCTTTTGAGACCACAGCAAATGAAATAGACCTCGCAGCGTACAAATCACATAAACAACGCCAGCAAAGCATCTAGTACCTGGAAACAATCGCCGTAATTTTACTTAACTATAAAATTTGTCAAGGGCGCCAACTGATGAACAGGAATCGCAAAATTGTTCTAATCGGGCTAATAAATATGTCATTCATGGCCAGGAATGACAAGCACATGCTGTTTTCCCTTAAGATTATAAATACCGCGTTACAAAATAGGTGTGTACATTTACTGCGGAGACATGGGGCGGCGGTTTTATTAGAATGACCTCATTTTGGAGAGATGAAGTATAATTTATTCAATTATTTACCAACAGCAACCCATACATTTCTACTTATCAAAGAAACAGTGCCGTAACCTCAGCTTTTAAGGGTCAGAAACTATTTCTGGAATATTTAACAGTTTAAAATACATCTTATTAAGTGTTTTCACCTTTAATGCGTTTTTTTTATTATTCTCTCTTTGTGATCTTGAATTATAAGCAAGACTCTCTGTTATTGCGGAAGTAATAGGAGAAAAAACTTGTTGTCAGGATGCGACAATAGTTGATATACATATCATTGAGTAATGCCTTTTCACATTGCTCATCTTGCAATTAATATGCTGACTTGAGGTTGAAAAATATTTGAAGTTATATGGGTTAAAGTATATTTCACCCGTGTCCCACAACGCCCTTGCCATTTCATTATTGAGGAACAAGCGACTGTGTGCCTGAAAGTGTTCAAAGGCCAATGGCCGGGCGGAAGTTCTTTGTGCTCTTGCCTATTGAGCCGACCTCGCCACTGGTCCTAGTGAACGGAAGTGCAGGATATCCACTGCTGCCTTAGTGAGACCAAAATTAAGCGGAGACCGATGGGGGAACAATTGAACTTTTATGGATGTTTTCACCCTCGGGGGAGCTTCCTCGTTGACTCTATTTAAGGAACCCCTTTGTCGCCGTCGCTTTGGCGATGAGTCTACGTTCCTGCCGGCTTTCGCTCAAAGAAATCTCACTCAATACCCGCAAGACTGATATTCATCCCGTGGAATTCACAGGATAATTAAGGCATTTGATCTCCTGTTTTTTTTCGTGTTTTACGAAGGCTTGCTTCGCGAGTGGTTTTTTTTGAGTTAATTTTGCCGTGACAGAAAGATTGAGGAAGCATGAGACTCGATACTAAAAATAAATGTGATTTCGCTTCTGAAAAAATGCGCAGAATGGAGAAATAGCCTAGGGAGGCCATCGGTTGAATTGGACATATACTTCGGCAAACAGTTTAGCCTTAAAAAAATCTCATGTTCAGCGTCCTAACAATTTTCCCCAAAGTGTGTTTTCCCTAAAGATCATACAAAAATAATATTTTTTCAATGATCAGAGGGTGCTATTATAGGAAAATAATTTAGGTAGGTATATCCTCTGCCAAAAGTATAAGGCCGCGGTTTTTCGTGAATTAACTATCATTATTCTTACATGCGATTGGTACACCCATCGGATAACGCCTTTTCTAAAATTTGATTATGAAAAGAATACGGTTATTGCGATTAGTTTTAATTAATAGTGGATATGCGTGTCAGAGAAAATTAAAAATAATTTTCTACCGTTGCTCCGGAAGACGATTATGTCAAGAAAATGATAGACCAATCACTATTCCGATGAACTATTGATGAATATGTACATAAATAATGCGAATTATTTGGGAATTTTCTGAGAAGCTCAAGCGCTGGGTAAACTGACATTTGCTGTTTGAAATCCCTAAAGGGATAAGCGATGTGTTGGGATGTTACTCGTTTGCATTATAAATTTGGCAATCTTAAAAAAATCTGAATCCCTTTTACGGTCTTTGGGGGCCATTAACTTATGTGTTGCAAGAAAAAATATTTCTAAGCGAAATGCCGTCCGTAATTCCTTATGCAATGCAAAAAGAAGGAACTCCTTAGGCGGACTTAACGTACAAATTCAGCTTGCTAGAATTTTTCAGCAATACGTAGAAACAGCCTCTCTTATAAATTTTGGCAAAATAGGAAAAGAAAAGTTGAACAAAACCTCAAGCTGGACATGGCAATTTTTATGCCCACTATCTCCTGGAGAGATTTTTTATGATAAGGCAAAAAAATCGAAGAATAAATTTTCCAAGGTCATAACGCACAAATAAAATGAAATATTTCAATGCACGGTGCAATATGACGAAATACCTGCGCCTGAATACCTTTTAACCTTATGCTGTACCTTAACTCTCGTATTGTAATCTTATCTTGACTCAATTAAACAGTGACGAATGGGAACAATTGATCCATTCAGACTATGAAATCCTACATGAAGTTTCTAGACATTGTCAACGTAATTGTTTCCTTGAAGTAGTGTACGCAACATGCATTAAATATTGAACATTAAAAAGTAAGCTCTATTCCAGTGGAGTTATCGTTTCTCGTGAACGATTCAGTTTCCAATTTGATAGACTCGGAAGAGTACGCAATTATGACACCACACGGGATTCAAAGTGAAAATAGTCGGAAACGTATCATTATTTCATGAGCGAGAGTTAAGCGATAAGATAAATTGCGTTTGTGTGACGATAGAAGTCACGCTTCGATCGTCATAGATTTCCAGTAAGAGGAAGTTCTAAAGTGACCGTGCAGGTTTCAAAAGGTTAATGCGGACGGAATTTTTTAATTCTATTGCGTCACCGTGACATCGGATGCCTCAAGCGTGGGAATGGCAGGTATATTTCAATGCTTAGCACATAGTAACCTGGGGAGGTTATTTTTTCTTTCATTGTGGGAATGTGCGCGTTGTTTTGCCTACCCCAGGAAAATATCGCATGGCGTTAGAGGAAAAATTGCACGCACTTCAGCGATGAAATAAAATGAATTGAACGCGAACAGACGCATGAGGTTTGTTTTTCCCCGCGAATGACGGAATAAATGTTGTAATCTCAATGAAGATTCTTCTAAAGCGAAGAAAACCACCTAGTGCCACCTAACACCGTGATTAGTGTTTGCACCTCTGTTATTTACCCCCGTCCATATCACTTCTGTAGCGACTCCGGAGAGAGGGGTTTTTCAGGAGGATCTAGGGCGATGGTTTCGAGGCTCTAGATTCAATTTAACGTTATATTCGAAAGAATGACTCGAACTTGCTGCTTGAGGGCTCTTTAAGTCGTCCAATAATGTCGATAGCGAACCAATTATTCGGTCCGCGGGTATGATTGTAACGAGGCACTCGATGCGGCTAACCGATTGGCTTTGTGAGTTGCCGAGCCCCATATGACATTTGAAGTGTGTAAATATTGAATAACTAATGAGCACAGAAATTTGAAAAATATTTAATATGTATAACATATATTTTAGTAGTATGTTCACAGTCCCCATTTGAAATGGCGGAAAAATATTAACATTAGATAATGGCTAATGCTTTCGGGAGTTGTGCAAAATATAAAATGAATGCGTATGCTTACGTTGATTTGGATTTCAACTCACCTACATTCGTAGCATTAACCTCAAGTCTTACCGAATGTGCACCCAATTAGGAATAGCTATTCGAATAATGCGATAATGCATAACATGGCGTACAAGTATTGGCGCATAACTTATGAATTTAAACGGAAGTTTGAAAGCATTAACTATTAATTCTTGGATCATTTTTCGAAAGATTCGCTTGAACTATGTGTAGTTTATACAAACATTTTAATAGACTGAAGCAGCAGCTCATTGTAATAATATACATTGAATTATTATCATTCATGCAATTTTAAAAATGGGCGATTCGTCGGATTCTAGAGAAAACGTGAATGGATGTACGCCCCACTTAAGTTATATGTTATAATTACCTCATGAGGCTTAATTAATAGTAAATTACTGCTACATAATTCTGTTCAACTATTATGACTTTTCAATAATGTAATAATACAAAAACTCACAGCTCATTGCATAGAGGTAATATTCACTACTGAAACTGTCCACTAAGCTCACTGAAACAAAATAATAATTATAACTTCTGTCCATGATATCCAAAATATATTTCATTTTGACATAATTTTGTCATTTAACATGTATGCAGGAAACGTGTAGAGAAATAAAATAAAGAAAATAAAAATTCTTATGCAATGGTTGTTTCTACGTACTGTGGGGCCGAAGTGCAGATTTCACAATCAGATCTGTTAGCGTTATCGTCCCAGGCAGCTTTATTCCACCGTGTCTTCACTAAAGCGGCTAAAAGAAATTTCAGTTCTAATTCAACGCAAATAGTTCCCGGCGACAGTCGCTTGCCGTCCAAAAGTGACAACTAGCGACTTTCGATGGAGATTCCTAGCAGTAAGGCAGTCTCATACTTATGGCTAGTCTCATACTTATTCAAGCATTCCCGATGAACGGATTGGGTAAAGTGACTCGTGATTTCTCTACCGAAAGCAATGAGGACTTGGGGTGTGATAGGGAAAATTCGATCAGACGGTAGCTAGACTGAATTGCTACGTTGTAAACTTACTGCAGGAAAATTTGAACAATATGTAGCTTTAACTTTGTTTTTGCTCACCTTCAAATACAACTAAAAACATGAACAGGATCACTGAAAAGATGAAATTTCAAATTGACAGTCAACAATTTATTTTATGTAACGGAAGGTAAATTTATGATGGTGGCGGGCAAATATGAGAGAAATCCGATTAAAATGCATTATTTAAATTCAAAATATGGTTACCATTGCGTAAATGTTGACAAGGTATACGAAATCGTTACTGAAATTTGATAAGAATCACAAATTTTCAGATGCTTAGATCGGCATTTTAACAATGCCAATATAAGTATATGCTAAGAATCGCGTTTTCCCCATAAAGTAAGTTTATTTTCATATTTTTCTTTCGATTATGCACGCAACCAGATCCAATTTGTTGACATTGTGAGTAAATTTTGACCACTGTCTGCAATTCCTAGCATGAAAAGGAGTATAAATATAATTTCTGTTTCATAAAGATGAAGGCAACAAAAATTCGCGGTCATTCTGAAGGAAGTAATAATTTTAATAGATTTAAACTCATATTGGTTTGAAAAATATGCGCACCTCAAACAGAATTTAATACTTGTAAAAGTATATAGCGAGTTTGGTCCTCGACTGGCGTACATATCTACAGGTAACGCCTGTAGGTAACGCCTCTGAACATCCTATGCCTCACTCAAACGATTTCATTCTGCCGGTGTTAGATTTTCCTCAATGCTAAGCGGATGTTAGATTTTCGTAGGAAACCAACTGGCCTCCCCATCCCCATATACGTAGGTATGAATGTCGCATGCCGCCTTAGGGCTTAGGCCGAGGTGAACCTCGTCTTTCATCTATAAAACCAAACATGATTTCTCTAGTTTTAGCTCATTTCAATTGGGACGTTTATTTAGCAAATTGTTCACTATAAAATGAAGCCTGCAGGTATTTGAGGACAATCAGGCAGACTAAATTTGGTTTAGGCCAAAAAAGCATAAAACATATTGAAAATTAATATTGTTTAGACAGCTACAGACGCCGAATTAGTGTGGCATAAGATCATTAATATTTTTCCGCATAAAATGAACTTTTGTTGGAAGAAAAAGAATTTAAAAGAAACAATAAATCGTAAACAAGAATTATCACCGAAGGTCGAGTACACCGGTTGATAAGATATTAGGCTAGTTTAGGTAGTTTTAAAGTTGTATTCGATATATTTACACTTTACATTCATATAACTGCCTACTACTCCTAATCGGCAAATACATGCACATGCTTCTTTTAAAATTCGAAGAAAGTTTCCAAAACAGAGGTAGCGAATTGTGAGCAAAGCGACTAATCAAGTGGATGACTTATATTAAAGAGAGATATCGAGACAGGAAGCTTTGAGACTTTACTTCGTAATATTAAAAAAAAATTTAAGGCTCCTAAAAATATCATTTTTCAGTGTATTGTAGTGAGGCGCAGGAGTAAGTAGAATTATGGTTGTTGATCGTATCTCAATTTTCATATATCTTTTGACCTAATTCTTCTTACTCCGTTCATTTCATTAAATGCATGAATTAAATAATTTACATTGCCTGCAAGTAAAGGGGAAGATTTTAAAGTTTGGTTTTCCTAAATGAACTACACAGACATACTACAACTTTAAAATTTTCTTTGAAAAGAAAAAACTTCTCCATTCTGTGGTGACTTAAATTCATTTAGACTCAAATCGAATCTGTGACACACATTGCTCCTTGCAGACTCAGAAAGTCACTTTCAAATTAGTAAAAAAGCATAAGCTTGAGGAATAGTCGATTTAAATAATTGTAATTAGAAATTAAAGGTCGTGTAATGTTTGTGGGGTAGCTAGTGAGTTTTAACAATTAAATTCACCGGTAATAAAATATTTTAATTTCACTAAACGTATAGGATAAACACAAAGAATAAACCTTGTATGTAAAACTGGGATATCTTTGGCCAAAAACGTCAAAAAATAATTTTTCAATTTAAGCTCTTATATTATTTTGATTTTTGGAGTCCCCACTTAAATCCGTGAATTATCGAGTTGGTGTTCCGAAGTATTGTGGACGGTGATGCTTCGTTTCATACTATCCACGATAAAAAGAGACGTTTCAGGCGTGATATGGTGGAATATCATGATTAATTAAAAATAGCAATTTTCCACAAAAATAAAATTTAATGCGACCGGTTTCAATGTTACTACATCATCATCACCTGATGATGATGTAGTAACATTGAAACCGGTCGCATTAAATTTTATTTTTGTGGAAAATTGCTATTTTTAATTTATCCACGATAAGTTAGGGCTCCTATAAATTTTCGTGAAGCGAAATTTAATACAAATTTGATTGGATCCAGTTTTATCTGTAGTACTGAAAGGCATTGTCTAGCAAATAGGGATTTTTAAGGAAAGAGGAAATTGAAGAGTTTTCCAGTCGACAACTCTTCAGGAAGGTGAGGTTTTTATGACAAATTGAAGGTAAATTATTTTTTCATTTCATACGCATTAAATTCATTATTTATTTTCACCGAACACGGGTGGTGCGACAGCCCATTGTGTAAAGCCTATTTGAGGGGCCCTAATTCAAAGTCACTTCAGCTGATTGATCTCAATGTTATCTGTTTTGTATTTTTGTTCCGTGGAAATCGCACCGGGGAAAAGGAACAGCGACCCTAATTTAAACTTGGGCCTCTCACGTGCCGTAGTGCTTACCACGAGGTGAGCTCTACCCTCACCTATCAAACCACTCATCCGGTTGACCATTCTCGTGGTTGGATCGTAATGCGTATCGATCGCCTGGGATGCGTCTCATGTCTAAACCATTCACCGATGACTCCCGTTGAGTGGGAATTCACGGATGAGTAGAATTGCTGTGTAATTATGAGCATCGGTTGCGGTATGTGAGATTGCCCCCATCGTACTACGGTAGGTGAGGTCTTGTCAATAACATTTGAGATATTAAGTGTAGAACAGATAAGATTTAGCATGTCATCTTTTCCACGAACGATAATGTACATTGTTCGACCGCGGTAGGGTCACGTTCGGGTAAAATTACTTTGGTGTGTGTTTACCCCCTGCCACGCACCTTAGCGGTGCCTTGCAAGGTATTAAAATATCTAAATATCTAAGAATAATGCATTGCCACTTAAGCGGACGTGTTTGTATTTTATGCTAGTCGTGACGCAAACAAGATTTCAGGTGAATCCATAGTTTGTCGGCGTCTTCTCGAGGCTTATGCAATGCCCTTCTTTCCGTGTTTATCGATTGAAATCCCACGTCAATGTCAATTAATATCATCCGAGGTTCGTATGGGTTAGCTTGGGCAGACTTTAGGTAGGGGATATGCTTCGATAGTCACGTACAGTAGTTCAGTGGAAAATTCACCACGCAGTTTGATGAAATCGGATCAGCCCTTTCTTCCTTAACATGCATTCTGTCATCGTGTGGCGTTGATAAATAGTATATTCCTGTCAATTTCACAGTGCAACTGTCAATGTCTATAATTAATGGCGTTATACATTCAATCATGAAAACACGTACGAGTAATGGAAAAATCGCAGTTAATTAAATTTGATCTATCGAAGGGAACACTCAATACCGGTGTCTGATATCGACTGCATGGCGAAATACTAATATCATTCATTTGAAACAAAATAGTAGCACATCATAATGTTTCCCTCGGAAAACATATAATCGGAAGAGGGATGAAACATTGGCATTCGAGGGAAAAATAAGTTACTCTGACGCGAATTTCGAATCAAATATGCGTGATATGCTAAGAAATTTCGTTAGTGGTGATATTGAAACTCAACAGTGAATTAGAAATAGTGCGTTTACTCTTTGCTCTGATCTTTCCTTTGGACAAAACGTAAGTTTCTTGGTAAGCGGTGTAGGAGCATGTCATTTCCTTAATTGGAGACATCGGTTTTTAGGTCAATTGGCTGGAATTGTAGAGTTAGCAAAGTTGCATACATGCCCCGCTTGAATTTCACTCTTTCAGGAATCATCCTTGGGGTCACCTAATAAAGCGAAAAAAATGTGCCATGCCTTTGTCCCGGAAATTGCCATCAAAGTTAGATATACGTTCAGTGTTCAGCTTCCAATAAAATTCAAGTTAATACTCCAGAAAACGACTTCTAATAGAACCGACAAACTCAAAATAGGATCAATCAATGGTGTGGGAGGGTAAGCGGGACGTGGCGGGTCTCATTTTAGGGCTTACTTCAATTTTCACATGACCTTAATAATGGCAAATACTTTTTTTTAAATAAAAATATTTTGTCCGTTTTCCATTGAATCAAACATTTGTCGAAGTGCCTACGAATGTGGCTTGTAATAATCCATCTTGTAATACGAGCTATTTCAACCAACAAATATTAGGATGAAAATTATTTAAGTCCCACAGTTACTTTAGGTCCGTGATGATAGTACGGCTCCTCCTTTGTATCCAAGAAAATATCTTGATACACTCGGGACTGATAGCTATATAATATCTACAACAAAACGAAGGCAATGACAAATCAAACACACACATAAAAGATAATTCGTATAAAAGCTAAATTTTTATCAACATATCGAAATATCTACTACAGAAAATACGTAAATTAATTTCGTATCATTACATACGAAAAGAGCCTTATAGATTCCTTGACTCAAAGCTAATTAGTATTTTTACCGTATTATAAATGAATGCAGGTCACCCCATTTTCCCCAGCATCAACATACGACCGCTTTTAAGATCTTATTGTGGTAATTACTCGAGACACGAGAAACGAGATCAAAAATAATCCGCCGGCATTAAAACTTTGGCCCTGGGTTAAAAACCCAAATTAAGGTCATATTTTCTTTTTAAATAAGATTCCTAATTTCCAAATAAATTTAACACCTAAAAGTTTAGGTCACTATTGTCCATCCTTAATCTCCCTCCGCAAATAGAACATGCGCAGTTTGAGACATGTACAGGTTGCAGAGAAGTCTTCTACCCCTCCAATCTGCTCGAATTCCTATTTTCTGAAATGCTTAATTACTTTTACCAATTTCAATCTACCGAACTCCTCGAGATCTACGAAACAAATAAATATATATTGTTTGTACTCCAATTTTTCTATTTGTGATCTCATTTCTGCAACGTTCTTTCGCGTGCTTCTCCCCATCTTGAACCCAAACTAACCATCCCCTGAGTAATTATTGGAACTCCTTTTCATCCTTTTATTGACGATCCAGAGCACCACTTAAGCTCCGAGGGAAGTCAAACATATTGTCATATGACCGCCTTTCTCTTTTTTTTGGGTTGGGAGCTAATATTGATCGGAAGAAATCATCCTTCCCATAAATCCTGCGAATGAGCCCATAAAAACTCTTCCTTTCGCGTATTCCTAAACCATTAAGTAGTTCCACGAGAAGTTGATCCAGCCCACGGCCTAATTTGATTTAAAATTTCTTAATTCACTTTCTATCCAGTAATTAAGTATGCCAGAAAATATACTATCCCCATGTACTATATGTCATATTCTCTATATTTAAGCATGCTGCACGAATATCTGTACCATATAGATCCTCTGTGTATTATTTCTATCCCTCTTAAATCTTTCCTAGTTCATTTGATAAATGTCCTGGGTAATCTTTGATTTCTTGCGCGGATTTTGTCTTTTTACTTCCTGACAGTGCTTTTACCTTTTCTGGTAAACTTTCTATATTCTCTTACCTTGTCTTCCTCCACGCATCTTTCGCGTTATTATTTTCCTCCCTCCGTTTATTATTCAACTCTTTGTACTTCATTCGTCCTAATTTTGTGGTTGCATACTTCCGTTTCCTTCTATCGTCAATCTTCCCATTCAATTCCTGTGTACTTCATGGTTACCATGCAGGTTTCCTATTAACTGTTCCTATAATTTCTTTCGAAGCTTTTAATGTCCCTGTTTTGATATGTTCTCATTTTTCTTCTTCAGCATACGTTTCCTTTCCCTCAACCATTATTTTCTCTAAATCTTGTTGGTACACGTTTTCTCATAGTTCCAGTTAATTCTTTTACAAGCCATTTCCTCATCCATATTCCTCGTTTTATCCGCTCTAACCTGACGTTACACTTCATTTGTACTAAATTATGATCTGAACCACATTCATTACCAGTTACCTTTGCGAATTAAAATCCTAAATCTGTGCCTAAAAATAATAGTGTAATTGATATTTCTCCGGATCCCAGGTCATTTTCCACTTACATCTACTCCTAATGTGGTGTTTCAACCCGAGTTGCATTATGATTAAACATAAAAGTTTTTATGGGGTAATTTGTAGCTTTATGGAGGAGAAATTTGGCCGGAATATTTCATCAGTTTAGTTCCGAACCCAAGTAGGGAAAGGCCACCATGCGTGCAGACGTGCGTACCTGCCACAGAGCAATGTCTGTTTTTTGCACGCAGCCAAAGTGATTCTCAGCATAATCACAACGACGATGGGGAGCAGGGCAAGCGAATACTATGAATGTGATCAGTTTGGGTTCATTAAGGGGTAAGGAAAACGTGATACCAGAGCAGTAATAGGGTCAATTGTAGAAAGGACCATAAAACACAATTAGGGCGTCATTGGCTGCTTCGTAGATGTCGAGAAAGCGTTCAATAGAGTGAATTGGGAGGAATTAATGAATGTATAGCATCAAATATTAGTAGATTGAACGTAATAAGGCTTTATTTATATTTGTGTGAATATTGATATTTGTTTGAATATTTATATATGTGAATATTTATATTTGTGTGAATTAATATGAAATGTATGGATCTCACATTCTTCAGATAGCTAAATGAACAGTATATTTATGCGAGGGACAACTAAAATCCATTCTAGAAACAAAGATAAATTTATGCAAAAAATGAATATATATTTAATGAAGTTTAATTAAAAGTTTGGAAAAAATCATTATACATATTAATGATCCAAATATCGTGGTAGAGTCTGATTTAGAGCTGATTATCCTTCGTCTTTCTTGATGAATTTCCCAGGATATGGGCTCAATACTTCCCTTCGTCTCTGACTGGACCAAGATGCGCATGTCCTTAAAGCTATGAGGTATGTTAGTCATCTTCTCGGGGCCTGTTGACTGCGTGAAGCCTTGAATTCGAATGGTGATGTTATCACCACCGTCATCATCATCAGTCTGTCTTTATACCTATTGCAGGACCTCTTTCCCCCAATGAATCGACCACCCGCGGCTCCCTTTTCTGTTCCGTTTCTTTCGAGGCCGGTCTGTTTGCTCCTTTCCCTTGGTCAAACAGAGCATCCCTCATGCGATATTAACAAGGTCTTCTAAAACCGCATGTTCATCTGTGTTTACTATTTCTTACACTCTGCCAGAGGAAACGCGAAGCAAGGCAGGACCTTCCTCCCTTCTCCTTTGAAATATATTTCGATAAGAGTCATTCCACCTGAATCCAAGAATCGATTCCCTTGCAATTTCCGCGTTCCTTCAAAGTGGTTTGGCGATTAGACGCTCATCCCAATGAGATATCCTAAAACCGGTTCGTCAAAAATTTTATTTCGCTGATTTGTGCTGCAATTAAACTTTCCCTCTTTTGCTGAAAATCGATACTTCATATCCTGTTTTCAATTCTTCGCTACTATTTGATGTAAGAGCATTAATTTTGGTGAATATTGAAGCTTAAATATTTAAGGTAATAGAAGCATTTCAGCGTGATGTGTAGAATTTTTCATTAAATAGCATTTTACATTATATTCATATTATCCAAATAGGCCCACACTTTTTATAGCAAGCATGTATGTGTCTAATTCTAGCATGACAGGATACATTGGAAATGTATACTTGATAGTTAAAAGAAATATTTAACTCTCGCGTTTTCCGTCCGGCGTCGCATGCTTCACTCTGGCAAACACCCGTGTGGCTCCATAAATTATGGGCACCGACAAATGGTTTTTCCTTGTTTTAGAGCGCGTTATGAGGTATGATATAATGTTTTACCACCCATATTTATTGCCAATAACGTTAATTCTATGTGATTTTCAGCAGGAAATGGATAATCAGTGAACTATTGTATCTTTAAATCCGCCAACCAAGCATACCGACGTATAAATAATGTGGTATTTTATTTACTTAAGTCATTGATTGACTCATTATTTAATTTGCCAGTTCATAATTTGCTAATGGTATGGAATTCTTTTTTCAAATTGCATTATAGCTTGATTAAATTTCTGTTTATAAATTCACTCACGTACAATGTCTATACAAAAAGTTCACCTTATGCGAATGCAATCTCAAAGTGAAATTTATTCATCAGCACCATTCCGCGGAAGCCTTAACAAATACATAATATATTATGTTAGTTAAAAAAGGCTGAAAATTTAATAGGATTTTTCTTACAGTAAGGTATTTATTGCTTGCTATTAATGTTGGCAGAGGTGTTTTTCTAGCCATATTTTTGATAGCTTCTGCGAGTGGAGAAAACTTCATCAAGTTACTATTGTCGAGATGTTGCCCGTAAAACTGAATATTGAGTTACTTATCGGAGAACAAAATCATTTTCATTAATACTTCTAGACTGGGCTGAGGTATGGCAAGGTATACCCCAATGCAGGCCGTGTGTACTGTTTTTAGGAATCTCTTCTTGCGTAACTTGGCTTTAGCGTTTACTTTCTCCTTCCCTTTAAAGCAAATGCGATTTTTGAAATGTTCTGTTAGGCCAAGCCGAACAGCTGTATGTCCATATGTATCTTACAGAAGCTGCAGGTTTACTCACTCAGCCAGTCATATGACGGTGACGATGACCGTTTCTATTTGAGGTATCGAAAAAGCGCCGATCATGTAGAACGTTGAAATTGCCAATACGTAGAAGCATGTCGAGAACTTTGCTTTTATTTGTATACTGTGCAGCTTATTCAGTAGATTATGTGTTTTAAGTTATGATACATTTTTTCGCTAAATCACAGTTTTTTTCTGAAATTAGAGCACTGCTGCTTTCATATGTTAAAGGCCTAACGTCATGACGATGTTTTGATGATATACCTCGTATGTTTGGCAGTTAGTGACACGCGAAGTGGTGACCTTTTGCTTAAGCGTTGTACTAATGAATGCCTGAATACTGTCCTGCAACACGATGACGTTATTTTCTGAAAGGTCAGCAACTACTCGTTCGCGAGCCATCTTCAACTTTTCTTTGAAGTTTCTCAGTTGTTAAGACAGCTTTTAGGTGATTAAATTGTGAGACTAAAGCATTAAGAGTTTTCATAATGAATGTTTATGGTGTTACCTGCAGACTTTATAACAAATTCCAGCGTACAGCGGTCCCTTTTATCCGATTTTCGGCATGTCACTATGTACAATTGTGAATTGTCCTATCTATCGTTTGATTGAACTGCACAACGGAAAAGTTTTCTTTATATGACGTCAGCGCTTGCGTTTCACCCGAAAGTTTGAGTAGCAATAACCTTTCTTTTATGGAGGATAATATCACGATATGATCACAACGCCGTGTGTCCCCGATGACCCACACACTTTGGAAATGAAATTAATTAATCAAGGCATTTATTCTTCATCGTCATCATCACGGGTTGTTCTTCCGCGTGACTGGTTGACTCACGGTCGACTTTGCCTGTCTATCTTGAGCTAGCGCCTTGGTTTCTTCATATTTCCTTCCAGTCCTATCAATTTCCAACATTATACACCTCATTACATGGACTTCCACAAAGTTGAGCCAGAAACAATCGAATACATTGTATGCCTCTTTCTTTTCTTGATTTCCTCTATCAATTGTCTCTCTTCTCTTGTTCTCCGTATCACCTCATTAATTATCCACTCTAATCAACCATATAATTCCTTCCTTCCTCCTCCAGGTCCACATTTCATAGGCCTTTGTTCTTTTTACCTCACGTTTCCTCAAAGTTTATGTCTCTACTTTGAACAGCATCACACTCCAGATATGCCATTTTGCATTTCTCTTTCTCAGAAACCTTTTTCAAAGGTCCACACAGTCATTTATTCTTATCACTGATCCCCTCTTTCGCCATAACTATCCTTGATTTGCTCCCTTGGAAAAGGGCATGTCTTTAATGATAACATTTTCGTATAACTAAGACTCATCTTTCCTCACCGTGTAATGAGTAGCTCCGAACTCCTAGAATATTTTTATCTTTTTTTCTCAGTATTTCAGTCAGCCGCTTGAAACCGTTCTTGTAGTTGACTCATTGTTGCACGCCCCACTTCCAACTCCTTTGACACTTTTTGATCTGACAATGACGAACTGAATAAACTGATAATCATAAGTTATAATTGAAAAGAACAGCACGGGTGCGGAAAAGGTAGATCCTGCGAGACACAACTTGCGCTTCTGGTTCATGATATTCTTATTTCGGGAGAGAGCAATGTTCCAGTGGACGCGATTTTTCCAGATTTCATGAAAGCCTTCGACATAGTACCCCATTGTAAACTACTCGTAAAGCTAGAGGTATATTACATGAAAAAAAATATCCGGAGCTGAATGAAAAACTTTTTGAATGGCCAGGGGCAAAGTGTCGTGATTGATGGAGTTAACTCAAATGCAGTAGAAGTTACCTCAGGTGCTCCCAAGGGAAGTGTCGTCGGACCTCTTTTATTCCTACTTTACGTTTACGACATTGACTCCTTAGTCACTAGTAAGATAAGTTTATTTGCCGACGATGCAGTGGTTTACTGTGATATCCGTGATCCTGAGGACACAGCAGCTTTATCAGATGACCTTAATGCTATGCAACGCTGGTGCGAATCTTGGAAATTAGAATTAAACTTAAAAAGTGCGTATTCAGTAATTTTTGGAAAAAGAGCAATTCCCACCCGAACGCCTACTGCCTTGGAAACACCGATATGGAATGTGTAGACTCAATTAAATACCTAAGCGTTACCCTCACTCACGATCTCTCCTGGGTGAAATGGTGAAAATGTGCACAAGATAACAAAAAATAGGATTTATTAGAAGAGTACTACGTAAATGTGAAGGAAAGGTCAAAGAGAAATGTTATCTGCCGTTGGTTGGGCCTCAGTTAGAATATGCTGCAAGTATATGGGATCCTCACGAAGCTGGATTAATTGCTAAGGGTAAAAACTAGAGCAGATGGAATAGTTAACGTATCTCAGAAGAGTTTTGGACCAAAATGATCACTGTATTAGGGACATGAGGAGAAGAATTGCACTAGGCTTTCACATGCTTGATCGGCAGGGGGATGTTGAAGAGTGTGTTAGAGGAGAGAATGTTTGTCAAACGAGGGAGGGGGAGGAATAGGATAGGGATGTTGGACGGAATTAAAGGAGGAAGGAAGTATACGGAGATGAAGAAGGGCTTGCTGCAGAGTAGGATGTTGGTTTGTGTTTTGTTAGAAGAGATAAAAGAATTATTTGGTATCTGTGTCCATCAAAACCTACCGTGACCGGTAGATAACCTAATAATAATAAAATAATAGGAGAATTGGGGACCATGCCTCTTTAAATTCATGCCGCTGTCAGTTTTGGACCTAAACGTTTTCGAGGGCTCCTGATCCATTGTGGCTTATAAACCAGAATGTCCTGGTTACATTCATGTTTGTCCTGATATGTCTAAATAGTGTTAGATATTGAGAAACTTCTTGGTTGTGGAACTTTTTCGAAGTTTTTTTCCGAGATTTCATGCACTCACCTTTCGTTGCATAGATATACTAGTCTTGTAAGCGAATTAGTATTCTTGCGTACTTTTCCAAGTTTGAATTGCGGTTTACAGATGCACCTGTTCACAGTTTTTTTAAGTTCGTACAATTTCCAAACTGGCTTTCTCTCGAAGAATAGAAAATTGACAACGGTATCTCATGAAAATCACGTACAGTATTTACGTGACACTCCTAGCCTTGATTATTTGTAACTTTCTTACTGAATACTCCGCCATGGATTTAAAATAAATGTCTTTTTAATATTTCCCATCTCTAAAAATTCCTATGGAGAACCTTCCCTTAGATGCCGCATGAAAAGTTACGAATCCACAGAAATGAAAATCTCAGGTAACAAAGTACATGGGAATTCCTGTACCCTCGTTATGGACCAGAAATAGCAACAGGTTGAGCCGCAACGACACACTGACGCACGCTGAAGCTGGCTTTCACCGAAAATGGGGAGGAAAATGAAATTAGCCGATTTCCAACCGAGCAGAATCACCCACGCTGGCAAGAGGAAGAAATGCCTTGGGGAGGTGGGAGACTATTCTTCCTCTCGTGCCCTGATCTCTTGCCACCAAACAGCTTTCCTTCAGGACAATGAACTCAAAGAGATGCGAAATATCTACATATTCTCCATTTTTCCAAATGTAAAGTACCTTTAATGATTACGTACTTCGCACTTAGTCATTAAAGGCAACTTAAAATCATATAAAATCACATTCTAATTTTAATTATGTACACTTACAATGAAAAGAGTGATATTGTTCAATGAGAAGTGACGGACGGCTTAGGTTGGTACACATGAATTGAGATTGCATAAGAAAACTCCAGTAAAACCAACGGTATTGGTTATTAAATAATGCACATTTTTTAGCATATTCAGCATTAATATTTGTTAATAACAATATTTATGATAAAAACTTTGACGATGGACAAGATCATTTTGAAAATTTTGCACTTCGATGCGATATATATGGGAACTTGGAAGATTTGATTTATTTACATACGCTCTTGGAAAATTAATAATATGCATTAAAATAGTACACAAATTTTGTTTCCTATTCTGGAAAAAACTATGATGATAATACCTCAAATACGGAATTTGTTATTTTACAAACAAGATATATACATTAATTAAAGAAAATAATCCGAGGAATCCTTACGAAGAGCTATTTTTGGTATCTCTGTTATTTTCTTTATCTAAGCTAATAACAGAGATGAAAACTACTACAATTTCCCACTAAATAAAAATTTACTCACGCCCAGATTCGATCCACTGAATCATTTTCAAGTGAAAATGATGCATTGCATCGACACTTGTCGCGAATAAATGTTTATTTAGTGGAAAATTGTAGTAGTCTTCATCTCTGTTATTATGGAACAGTTGCACTACATCACAACTGAATCTGTAATTTTTATTTTCTCTAAGCGCTTTTTCATCAGCATAACCTTCAACCTGAGGATATTAGATCCAGTCCTCTCCTCGAGTCCTCTCCTCGAGTCTTCTCCTCCGCCTTCCGTATAGCGCTAAGTGTTCACCTTCCTTCTTCCTTCTCCCATTATCTGACTCTAACATCGAATCGCGGGTCTTTCTCTAAGTTCTTCCCGTTCACTTTGGTATCTCGATTTCAAATATTCCCCCGATTTTATCACTTCGCCTTTCAATTTTTTCCATGGGTCTCTTTCTTCACGCACCCCTCGAAGAGCTTCCTTAGTCACTCTATACGTCCATTAGATCATCATCACGGTCGTACATCACCATTTTACGCTGCTGTTATTCTTTCCTCCGCTACTGCGGCCATCCTCGTCTCGCGGACGAAAGGGATGTATGCTCCCTTATATCCCTCCGCTCCATGCCCCCTTTTATTTTTCATCACTTGTGATCCTACTTAGTAATGAACAAAACAACCACTTCTTCCCGCTTCGATTGGTCCGTTTCATGCCTTCTGACCTCCAATTGCATGGCTCCTTAAGTTTGCTCTAGCTCGTATTCAAATTATTTGTTCGCTGAGGATATGATGCTACAGGCATTAATATTTCAGTTTGCGCTTTGTCATTGTCAATAAATGGATCAAAGAAGGTGCTTTGGCGATATCAGAGTTTGTATTACAAATTAATGAGGAATACTTCCGTATTTTCTACCATTTAATTTTCCATGAAATCTGCAGCTAAGCATTTGAGTTACAATGACTGTAGACATGTTCTTCACAACACTACTGTGATTTTTTCTTAGTCGACCAAGCGTGATTTGATTATTAATTCAATGTCAGCAAAAATAATGCAGTAGTTCAGGATTATGTATGCATAGTTGGGAGGAACTTCATTCCTTAAGGCTAGTAATCAGCATAAGGACATAGCCACATTGAGAACATAATAACCACGCGTGTAAAGTAACACGGTCCTCGCCACTGAGTGATTCGACTTCATATGAGTTTGCGCCGGTGCACTCCTGCATTCTCTCGGCTTGATGTACCCGAGTAACTGATTTCGATAAAGTTAATAGCCTCCTCATCTGTGCTGCTCAGAATACTTTTCCACGTTGTCTCCAAATTCCAATAAATTCCAATGTCCGTTCTTCCTTTTAATTATAAAATCAGCTGGTTCATAAGGACTACTTATGAAAATGCCTCCTCTGTCTTCTCTCTATAAATTTTATGTTTTTCCCTCAACTTTTTTCTCGTCGCTTTGTGTTCATCAAATCGTGTTTTGACAGACGAAACCACTATGATTGCAGACACTCGCCCAAAAGAATGACATTAAGTTTTCTCTTCCGACTCCCAAATAATACGGGAGAGAGCAAGTATCTGCGTATGACCCTTTGTAAATAACTAGCATGGTAACCGAAATAATTCTCTACCGCTTTATCCTGCGGTACCAAACCATAAGCAATTAAATATGTAAGTGACGCTTCCTCGATATATCCTATCCTCTAAGTGTTCACAATTCGCCCTTATTTGAGGAATGGCTCAATTTCGAATTCATTTTTAACACTTTTACCAAAAAAATTATCTAATTAACCTAAACGAAATCCACGGAATTAAAATAACCCTTAAAACCGCAATCCTCGAGCATGAAATAAAGAGCCCATTTAAAATATGACTAATATCAGCCGAAACGGCAGTTGACTCTCCCATATATCAATACTCAATAAATGGAGAAACCATCACTTCAGAGTGCGCTGCGTAGTGAAATTAAAGCACATAAAAAGAAATATGACTCGAATTACGGTCATCATTAAGAAAAGGTAGTTAGTTTTACCTCGGGCAGGGGACGTTCTCTATCCTTATGTAATGGTCAAAGGTGAAAGTCCGAATTTTTGACCTGCAATCATGCTATCACCTCATAAATCTGGCAAGGACATCAGTCGCCCTTTGGTGCTCGGCTTTCGGTCTCATGCGTTGCAATATACTATTGACCAAAAAATATCTGTAGTCGTCGTTCACTCTCTCGGTGTTTGGAAATTCCTTCGATACGTGTCATCAGAGCCTTGAGTTAACATTCACGGCAGCGGAATGCCCTTCGAACGATGGGTAGTGAATATCTTCGGGTTACTACGAAACCTCCAAGGGCGAAAAATGAATAGGTATCTTGAGGAAAGAGTTATTATTGAAAACTTTGCGGCCAAGAACAAATCATCTCCCTCTCTCAAGGCGAAATAAATTTAAATGGTGATGAGTAAGAAATGGCTAAGGATTTCATAAAAATAAAATTGGATTTCGTGATGCATACATTTTGAGGACTCACTTATGAAGTAGTCACGTACAGGTATCAGGAAGCTGAGATCATTTGGGAGGGGCATTAACACGTAATGGACCCTTGATGAGACTTGTTCTTCAGAGAGAATAGTTAAAAATGAAGTTGATAAATCCAATCAGGAGTTTTTATTCACTCAGCGTCTACATCTACATAATGCCCCACAAGCCGCAGCAAGGGCGTGTGGCGGGGGGTGTTAGGTCACCACCCGTAAAAAGAGAACAACACCACATGAAAAATCAACATATTTACGTATTCTAACCTACACCCATAGTGACGCATACATTCATGTAAAAACCCTTACAACTTACACTCATGCAAATGCCTATGCTATCAACTAACAAACACATGCCCCTGAGAATGTAGTAAAAATGTTTTCCATAACATGTAAACTAGAATTAGAAAAGTGAGAGGTGTAATTCCTCTACCACATAGGCATGTAACATACAATGCAACATCCCCGCCCCCAAGAACACCGGTAGGGAAAGCGGTAGGGAGAGCCCCCACCCCACAGAGAGAGACTATGGATAGGAGGGGAAAATTTAAAACAAACTAGAAAGCAATTTTGTAAGGAGCACTACATTCTTTAATAGTATTCCCGTGCGGTCTTGCGGGAATGGTTTTGACAACAAAACACACGAGGTTAGTGAAAGGGCTTGCATTTGAGTAGAAATATTCCCTAGAAGTTGTGGCTGGCAAGGGGAATTTTTGTAGTCAATAAACCCTGTAACATTATCCAAGCGACTAATGAATGTTGGCGTGGGAATAATTTCCGAGACCTTGGCGCTGAAACATGCGGATCTGAATTTATTTAGTAAGTTCAACCTAGCATTGAATCGTCTTTCTTCTAATGATTCCCACTCCAACTCTAGAAGAATTTCAATGTCGCTTTTCGTTTTATCGTAAGAGTTTTTAACGAAACGGGCTGCCTGGCGTTGAACCTTCTATATTTCCCGAATGACGCCTTTTTCACTCGGATCCCATACACTATATGCATATTCTAAATGAGGCCTTACAAGAGCGTGATAACAACGTTGTGGGTCCCCCAAGTTAAGTCTTTAGTGATGGTAACACCTAGGTATTTCACCGTATCAACTACTTCTAAGTAAACTCCAGCTAGTATGTAAACAAATACTGTTGATCTTTAAAAAAAATTACCACCGATCATTTATTAAGATTTAATGTCAATCCCCATTTTAACGCCATTTCGAAATGCAATCTAGTCCCTTTTGATGGTATTGAACGATCCTCATCCCCAGGTATCTCCCGATAAATCATCGTGTCATCTGCAAACATCCATAGCTTACTTTTGACTTCGCGGCTAAAATCGTCTACAAAAATCAAGAAAAGCAACGGCCCGATTACACTTCCCTGCGGTATCCCCGAGGTCACTATTACGCTGTCGGAACTAACGCCGTCAAGAAGTACGCTCTGTTCCCGCTCTGAAGTGAAGTCTTCAACTAAATTTATTGTGCCCTTGTTTATGCCTGCGCCCTTAAATTTATGAATGAGTTTACAATGTGGAACCATGTCAAATGCCTTTTGAAAATGTAGAAAGATCGCACTCACTTGCTTACCACTTTCGCCCGATAAAAATAGGTCATGTGTAAATAATCCTAATTGGGTCTTGCATGAGCGGGTTTTCCTGAATCCCTGTTGATTTTTGCTTAAAAAGTTAATTGTATGAAGATCTCTCATTATGGAACTGACAAATATGTGCTCTAACATTTTGCAACATATAGAAGAGAGAGATATGGTTCTGTAATTACTGGGGTCCTCCCCGTCATCACTTTTAAAAATAGGCGTCGTTTGCGCGTGTTGAATAAATGAAAAAATCCAATAGCCTTAACACTGTTCACGGCTATAGGAGTTATTCATTTATTCAATACTACAAGCCGGAAGAGCTCAAATCTATCAATATTGTTATTTGCGCGGTTTTCCAGTTCTTAGGGACTTTGCACTCTGTGAGGGATTTGTTAAATATAACTTCGCGGTACAAGGCGATGCTAGGAGCTAAATTTTTATCACCCTAGATGGAATATTTTCAGTACCTGGGGATTGGTTGGGTTTAATCTCTTTGAGCAATTAGACAATTCCTTGTTCGCCCGCTGTTATAGTTTCCATGGGTTCAGTATGTATTATTTCTTGGAGATACGCGGTGATAACATCGTTCGTGAAAACGCTTAGGAAGAATGTATTTAGAATGTTAGCTTTTCCCTTACTTTTAGCATGAATGATATTGTTACAATCTTTTAAGCAAGTTAGGAAACTCCACAAGTTTTAAATCCCTTTTATTCCCCTAACATATGACCAGAAAGCTTTAGGGTCTATGTCCAAATACTCGCTATGTACTTTGCGTTAAAAGTCTTTTACGGCGCTACGTAATTTTTTTGGTTTCAATTTTAGAGGATCGATACTTGTCCAATAACTGTTTATTTACTGAGGAAGATATGTTCACGCCTGCTTTTTCATTCCGGAGTTTAAACATTGTCTGCTTTCGAAGGGCTTTCCTAATGCCTTTATTGTACCTGAATGAAGTCAGTGAAGCCTCGGTGAATAATATTGACAAATTTTGCACAAATTTCTTCCACGTCGGCATGACTTTAGAGAAATGAAATTTTTAAAGTCAGCCTTTTGGTATTTCTTGTATATATATGTATATATATGTATATATATATATATATATATATATATATATATATATATTATATATATATTTCTTATTATTTGGAAATTTTTCTCTATGGTTTAACAATTATTTTATTTCCACGTCTAAGTTGACATTAACGGATTTATGATCACCAAACCCCTTCTCATTTACTACACACGTATTACGCTCTGGCGTGTTCGTAGGAAATAGGTCGGATATGTTCTTTCCACTGGTGAGCTTTCGTGCTGCTAGATGGAAAGAGTTTCTTTGCACCAATTTTAATTAGGAATTACTAGAGTCGCGGTCACGGGTCCGAGTTTTAATGCTATTACCGTCCCAATCGATACCAGGGAGCTTAAAGTCACCACCAATTATGTTGATGCTGTCATTATTTTTTCGTGAAAATTGTTATATTTTTTCATCAAGTGCATGAATTATTTTAACATTTGAGTCTGGAGGTCTCAGAGGAATACTTTAAATATCGATGGTTTTAAAATTAGGGTAGTAGCATCACATAGCATTCGTTCTTTGTAAATCCTCCTTTAATTTTTTCCTTAAAAGTCAATGGCTTTTAATTTGAAATTTCCTCAAATTACACCATCAATTTCTGTGAAAATTATCCAATAGAATAAGAGGCTTAACATAGCCTCTTATTAAAGGCAGAATTCCCTTTCGCTTACTTTTAGCCTTCATTAGTTCCTCCGTTAGCCCACTGTCACTTTAATATTTCACAAGATTGGCAGCCTTATTTATTCCTCTGCCAAATCACCGATGCCTAGTGCATGTGCATGTGGGTCTATTTATCTAATTAACTATTAGCAAAAATCTTCCTAATAATATTTTATTGTTCAACGATTGAAGTTCACCGAAGGAATTTCCATTTCATGACCTAAGGCTGCAGCCTTTTCCTAATATTACACAACAAACCTTAAGTCATCTTCTTTCCGTAATAATTCATCCAAAATGGATTTTATAATGACTGATTCAGTCCAAGATGACTCGAACTGGGAAAAAGTGATATTTCTAACTATATCTCTCGAGAGGAATAGCTAGGAAGTACTACTCACGTTCATGAAGTTTTCAAAATGCACAATTCGAATGGTATACGGATTTCCTGGCCCTGCAGCTGTTGAAGCTCTTTCGGATCGTCTATGAAAAATTAAGCATCATCAGTAGCTGTTTGAATTTTGATTCAAAGGTCATCCTAAATCCAAGACATCGAGGGTTATTGCATTCTTTCTATCTCCACCAAAATTTAAGGTAATAATAAATATAGCTATACATACTAATTTCAAACAGGAAAGTTGAGAAGACAATGATAATTCGAAAAAAATGAACTAAAATACAGCTCAGCATACCATAACAACAACTACAAATAAAAAATAACCATGTTATTCGTTGATGACAAGATTCATGACCAAGTGTAAGAATGTACATACTACCTAAGTTGCAATCAAATCAACCACAATGGCATTCATATATTTAATGCAATAAACAGTTCTAATGTACTGATAAAGCTCTGAAATATTTATCCGTCACTTTTCAGGCCCAAACTTCCGAGGATAATGTGAATCAAATTTTGTATTGCGTTCATTTTCTGAGGATAAAAATGTGATTGACTTCAATGTGCAATACTTTCACGAATGAGATAGCAAACACTAACTATCGTCAATACTCATCGAAAAAGTTTATGAAGGAATGCACCACCATGAAGCAATATAATGTTAAATGTCGAAAAATTAAAGTCACTGCCAGCATAGCAAACTCATTTTTGTATTACCCTATTGTGTAACGAATAACCTGTTTTTGACACACTAAGGCCAAAAAGTATAGAACTGCCGACACTGCATTTCACAAGCTATGATTTAAGTGTCTGCTTTTTCGAGACATCCACACTTATAAGTAATTTAGACCGTGGTGGTTGAATGAATGTTGTCCGACTTCCTTGAAACCAATCCGGTTAAGAATTCTCCCGTTGCCTTTCATTTGTCGAAATTCCTCACTACTCTCTCTAATGACGCATATGGACGACCATGTCTGAATTCATTAAAGTAAAAAATTCAAGTTTTTGCTATCGATAGTAGAATACCCGTCTTCCCAATCGGCTACAAGTTTTTCATTTCTTGCATTCGTCTACATGCGATGGAAAGAGAAAGTTGTCCCCCACTAGCATTGGGTAGAGCCGAACCGCCTTCAACCCGCCCCCACCACTGCCTCATCCAATAACATCAAAATTCTAAACTTTCCCTTTCCATCAAACTGGCACCAATTATTGAATCGAGACAAACAAAAAAAATCCGAAGCCGTCTTGACCTTCATTGTGAGGGGTACCGCCAAGCTAATAATAAGATAAAATAGATGGATACGGGCGCACGATTTCTTAGGTCTTCTGGGACGTCTTACGGCTTTAAGACAGATTTATATCATATTTCGCGCTCAAGCGATTCCAACCACTTAGCTTTTTTAACAACCATCGAGGCTGTAAAATTTAATCGGTTGATACCTTTTTGAATGCCGATCATTCAATATTTTACGGTGGACCTTTTAAGTGCTTAGGAAACTCCTCTGCGTTGTAATAATAAAGAGGATTACATTACCCTTAAGGAAATTCCTAATCACACATTCTAAATGGTAAGTCTCCGTAGAAAATGTGTGAGAGATACCTATACAATCTAATATCAATCGATACGACCATAATTTTCGCAAAACATTACGCCTTCTCTTGAGTATGATAATTCATGCGCTCGAGTTTTCAGAGTAGCTGACTCAGATATAAACTGTAGGGAAAGGACTGGTATAAACCCATTAGAGTCAATGTAATATGAAGGCCGATTAATATACTTAAAGTTAGAGTATCGATGACATTATGGTGTTGTATCACAATATTAGGTGATATAGTACTACAAGATACTGCTAAATTATACTCGCTTTTTGAAATTTTAGAAATATAACAAAAAATTGCGACAAATTGGGAATAGTTAAAAACTAAGATATTCATCGCGTAACCGATAATCTATGAGCGAGTTACGCAGAGTAACGTTTTAATTAGATAAAATTTGACTAGCTAAACAAAGCCTATGATTTCATCATGATCTCCGCTGGTATTGCCTGTGGATTAGGTATTATTTTCTTATTAAATTATTTCAAGCAGTATTGATAAACATAAATGACTAACTTTAATTTTTTTAAAAATTAAAGAAGCATTCGTATAAAAATCAGTCGCAGAATTTGAACTGAGACAAAAATATTTTTTTGTGTTCCGTATTAGTCTCTTTACACATAAACATTCCAAGTCCTTCCTTTGGGAATACATCCTGTATGGTGAAATACAAGGCGTCTAATATCTTCCCGTGTTGACAATATGTGCTAGATTTTTCAGTAGCTTTCACGTCTCAACCTCTGTAAGCATACATTTTCCCCTAAAATTTACAGTTGTGAATATGTTTTTGAATTTTAGCCGTTATCTTGATTATATTAACTCAAATGATTGATGGATGGGAATTTTTAGGAGTAAAATATTCCGATTCTAGATCCAGACGAATATTCGTGAAATGTTAGATTCCATGTATTTAAACTCACCGTAATCTTTTTTCAATTACTCCTTTCAGATGGCTAACTGAAAAAAACGACACTTACGAAATCTCACAATGCTTAGAACTACTCTCAACTGCTACAAATAAAAGAGAAATTTTAACAGAAAGAGATCATTTGTCAGTATACTTTTTACCAAAGATGTAGTCAGCACACTTTTAATTATTCAGTACGCCACTTGTTACGTAAGATAATCCATTTATATGCTTGCATATTTGCTAATTGTTCGTGTATTTGCAAATAAAGGAATTAAATAACAATAACAACATAGAAAAAGTAACCATATGATTCTTCAAGTTTACTTATAAAATATGGTCTGACAATTTTTCGTTGATCGATCATTATTGCTGCTTGTCACATTACAATTATACTCGCCGACATTCATCTGGCTCCTGATCCTTTTGTCTGAAATTTACCATATTGAAGAAAACTGGGGTGCATACATGTAGTTGGAGCTAACATTATCGCAAACCTGCTGTTTCTTCTGTCAGTATAATAACACTAATCGGAGTAAAGCGAAAAACCACTCCTGAAAATACACTCTATCATATAAAATAGTAATTAATATGACTGATTTTTGTGATTGTTCCTTCAATAAATGACCTACTAACACTGTGAAATATGTATTACTGAGGGGAATAGAACAGAAAATAGTAACTGTTTCGTTGTAATTTAGTACAGTAAAATTTAAAAAAATTACTTTTAACCCTATAATTCCAAACATTATTCCGTAATACACAAGGTCTGTCCCAAAAGTTGCAGGACTTATATTTTTTCTGGATGTATGGACGGGCGGCGGGTTCCCTAGCTGGGTTCGAGGGAGGGTAGTATCAGGAACAGCTAGATAACAGTGGCAGTGGCTCCCTGCTTTTGTTAAAGGCGGATCGTTCGATTACTAAACCACTCTACCGCCACCTCGTTACGCTCCGTCATAAACCGGTTATTGGAACAGAGCGACGCCATCAAATTTAACTTGATACTGGGCAAAACCAGGAAAGAGACTCATATGATTGGGTGTCTTTGAGTAGCACAAGTTGTTTCGGGAGGTTAGAGAAGATGTTGAAGACTTCGAACGTCCAGGATGCCCTTCGACCTCAAAAACAGGAAAATTGTGCGAAAATCAAGGCTTTGTTGGACAGGGATCGCAGATTAAGTGTTCGTATGGTTTCTGATAAACTTGGCATCCATGAAAGCTATGTGCATCGACTTGTGACCGAAAATGTGGACATGAGAAAGGTGGGTGCTAAGTTGGTGCCGCAAGTGCTCTCGGACGATCCAAAGGAAACTCGCAGTTGGCTCTACCAAGAGCTGCTCGATCATGCGAGTGACGATCCAAATATTTTAGACAATGCCTCACCAGACTCCTTCCTCTTCCCCCGCCTGAAATACGTGCTGAAAGGGAGTCACTACGGCTCGATGGAAGCGTTACAACAGGTCTTGACGAGGGAGCTTAGTAGCATTCCGGGAGCCGCCTTCCAGAAAGCGTACAAAGGTGTGGAAAACCCACTGGCAGCGGTATATGGACGCCCAAGGGTGTTACTTCGAAGACTTTTGAGTGAAAGTATCAATTCTGGCAATAAAGTTTTGTAATCAACTTTTCCCTACTACTTTTGGGACAGACCTTGCATACGAGTATAAGAGTAAGATAATGAAATTTAAAAAAATTCAACCCTTTCAGATAATTTAATCTTGGAAAAACGGGTTGAAATAAGCCACGATTATTTGAGGATTAAATGCATTATCACCAGCACATATTTCCTGTTCCGCATATATTACCCACGGCTATCTCTCAACAGGAATTATTCCGTCGCCCAACTGGAATCCAAATTTCACCTGCTCGTATTATAACCTCGTCGATATTCCAGCACTTCGAGGAAGAGTTAACTTAGCATCCGCAGCGCCTAATCCCGAAAAGTGTTAATTACTCTTTCTTTATATCATAGTATACATTCACAACAAATCCCGTGCTGGAATCAAAATTCATTATGATTCCCTCATTAAAGCGAGGAAGGATCAATTTTTTCATGCAACAAAATATCATTTCCAAGAGACACATTTTCTCTTCGTTTGGTTTGGTTTTTTTTAACAACCCAACCTTCCCGCTTACGTTCAAGTTCCCTCTTTCAGTCACCGGTTGAACGAGTTCTGAAATTTTTCCGGAAGGAAAGTAGCATTTCCGAACCACCGTGTTTTCTTTTTTAACTCGTTATCCCTTATAAAGGCATAGCGTACCCGCTATGATTGTCGTCGGCTCATACATTGAGACATAATGGCTGTAAGGGCGAATAGTATGTTATGAGTTGATGATATAAAGCCCAAAATAATACAAATGTCGACTGTACTTCTTATTATTAAAAATAGCTCGACCAATATGGCCGAGGATTCATTTTATCTCATTTTTTCAAAACCTGTATTGAATTATCACCAAAATGATATTAATAGCTGACGCACGTGTTCTGTTGGTATGTCCATCATTTTGTACGTGGAATAGTTCAACGTGCGATCGAAATACGGCTTCGCCGAATGCCGTCGTGGAATCCATTATGTGGAACTGCAGCGGTGCGAATGGCGCTTGATTGCCGACACAAGCCACGGGTTCGTCCGCTTTTGTTTGAAGACGCTGACCAGTTTCGCAACTCGGCTTTGTTCTAGGCGAGGAGAGAAATGGCTAAGAGTCAGTAAATAAAGCTATCATCAATAAAGAGTTTTCCTATCGGGCATATATTTTATAGCTGTGCTACAAAACTTCGCCATTCGCGATATGCACTAGGGTATAATATTTTTTTATTGTAGCAGTTATCTGACAATGCTCCTTGGAAACACGAATGTTATCCCGCCTTTTATTTTAAGGGAAAGTATTTTAATGTGACGCTCTTCTCATTGCAATTACTTTGGAGTACAATGTACAATATTACACGGATTTAATAGTATATTAAATGAAATTAATAATAAATGTTTTCATGTAATAACTCAGGCATTCAACTTTCCAGCACACCACGTAGACATACATATCAGGTTGCTGCCATTTATTCATCTCCTTCAAACAATGACTGCTGAAGTCATGCAAATGATTTTTAAACTTAGAAATTATTGCATTTATTTTATTGACTTTCCATTTACGCGCACATCCATGCGCTCAGAGTAATTCAAGCTTTAACTCGAGGGGTAATCAGGGATCGCTTTGCAAAATTGGTCATAGACGGAGGCCGTGATTACTCGTACTTACAATTAACATAATGGATCAGTGAACCAAAATCACAGCGTGCAAAAATTGACAAATATTAAATTAAAAATTTCGCTAAATTCATAATATATATGGTATATACATATACGAGGGTCATCCGGAAAGTAGTACCCGTTCGTGAAATAAAAAGACGAAAGTAAATATTAACAAACATAAAAAATTTTATTTGAAAGAGGATACTTTAAACTACTTCTCAACATAATCTCCAAGCAAATTAAGGCATTTGTCATAACGTGTGACAAGTTTCTGTATTCCTGCTGCATAGTCCTTCGCCGCCAGCTCATTGAGATACGCGAGGGACCCATCTTGCACAAATTTTTGCATAATGCAGATGGTGTTTAACAATTTCATGAACAATTGTTCGAGAAACATTGGGAAAATGCTCACAGATGTCATCAATTGTGACGCGCCGATCGTTCCTCACGAATTCGTCAACTGAGCTCACCAGTTGGTCTGTAATGACAGACGGTCTCCCCGAACGCTCATCGTCGTGTGTGTTCCCCCTCCCCATGTTGAAGTTGCGACACCACCGCCGAACAGACGACTCGTCCATTACATTGTCTCCATACACCTCCTTTAATTGGCGATGAATATCACATGGGCGAACGTTTCTTGCATTGAGGAATTTAATCACTGCCCTCACTTCACAACTGGCGGCGTTCTCAATTTTTTTAAACATTGTAAACAATCACAGAAACAACACAGGCAATGCTAGCGTCACGCAACTTGGCTCAGAGAAGGCAGACAAGCCACTGAAGCTATCTGACCTCGTCCAGCGGCTACTCGCGTCGTCAGCACTTCATGCGGCACGAACGGGTACTACTTTCCGGATGACCCTCGTATGTATGAAAATGAAACTATTGAGCAGTTCATCTTGAAATTCACGTTGATACATTTAAATCGCGGTCGGTGGGTACTAAATGTATGTAGAAGACCACAATAGTTTTTTATTCCTGGTTAATCTTAATTACTAGTGATGGAAAATTTCTAAAGATCACTAACGAGATAATCGATAACACTCGAAAGATTATGAATTTGAAAATTATTTTCCCTGAAAAATACTCAAAAGCCATATTATCACGAACATAACGAAGCTAGTAATTGAACTAAATACGCTCTTTCAAACGTTTTATGCCAACTTATAATTTTTTAAATATTTTTTACGGGAAGTACTGACTGTACATCAAATTGGAAGGCGTATCCGAAACGACACAATGTTCATGATGGATGATACTGTTGGTATTAAATGCTGCAAAAAATCCTAATGCACATTAATTGCCTTAAGAGCATTGGTACCACGACGGCGCCCACCCAAGACTGCCATTTTTCGCATGTCACTATTGGCGGGACCCAATTAAAATCTGAACCCTAATCTAGATAAGAGGACCGTCTGGGTCGCATATGGTCTGACTTTTCAAACCACTTTTTCGAACCTCAATGATAATTCCACAAATTGATTATCACTGGGGGTTCTAATATTCTCCGACATTCTTTTCCCTCTCGCTGTGTCCGCGGGAAACTGGAGGAGGATCAGGTGGAATTCAAATCAAATAAAACATTAAATTTTCGTCACGGCTTGCAACATTGCCATATCTGCTATCTTTGGCCACAATCGAAGCCCAACGGCACAGATTTTTCTCGCAAAGATGAGATTTCTATTGTCCAAATAGTCAGAAAAATAAAATGCAAACAAAAGAGCAGATGGGGATACCGATGATTCCTTTGTTCGTTCTGTTAAATGTTGACAATGTAGATAACTATAGGTACTCCCTGTGCATGCTACCAATTGGATGGGATACTCCTATAGAAGACGAGTGTGGAGTGTGAATGAATATCCTCACAGTTGCTAAAGAATGCCAAAGATAACAGCTTAATTCAAGTTTTCTGCGCCGACCAGAAAGCACCGTTTATGTCGCATTGATACGAGTGAAACGTAACTCGTACATTAGTAAAGTGGAAAGACAGAAAGGGCTATTTCGTATCACGCTGACTCCGGCAGAGTGGAGAAATTTCAACTTATTGTGATCGAAATATGAATGAAATTCTTCTCAGTTGCATTTATTACACGAACTTAATAATTATTCATGGTCTATTTACCTATCGTAAATAGATCTAGAATATTAAAAGATCAGTGTAGCAAAATAATGGTTTTAAGAAATTAAATTGTTATACAATGTGATGAATTTTATAGAATATTAATTTTGCATTGGATATTTTGTAATGAGTGGTTTTTACCGTACTCATGAAAAAAGGTAATCTAGTAAGAAACTATAATCATGAGTGGACGGAATTTTATAACACAATTTGAAGATATTGTGGTTTCAACTTTGTTGGTACAGAAACACTATTGAAGATCATCTCAGAATATTTCCACCTATATTACTTAGAGGACCTTACTTTGTACAATACCGACATACTATACTTTGAAAAACGCCGGGCCACCCTCGACTCAAACACCTTTCTCTTCTAGCGCGGTAGGAAAAATGTTATTTTATTCTGACCCCTTATCGTTGGTGGGTTGGTATCTATTCTGCATTTGATCTCTCGAATTTTATTGGCATGGCCTCTATTAACTGTAGTACGATGGGGCTAATGACACATTTTTAGTATCAATGCTAAAGAGACATCCTTCCAATTAATGGAATCGATAATTTAATTTTCGGTCCTTGATTCCAATTCATTTAAATGTAATTCATCGCTCGTTAACACTCAACAAAATAATATCAAATTTGAAGAGAATGAATCGGGCATTTCACGAACTATCGCCGATATCATTACGGTTGTATCATTTTGACATAAACCATGTGAATTTGAGGAGGAGGGGTGGAAAATCGTCAAACTGCATATGCCGTTATGCCATATGAATGTTATGATCTCCATTTAACTTGCGAGGTCGCTGTCGATGCACGGACAATTTCCACATCCAATATGTATGTAGTGCACATGCGATCGCGAGGGCGCAAACTCCACCTCTCGCAACCATTCAGAGGACTTATTCGCTCCAATCCACCGCCGAAGAGTGACACACTGACAAGAAAGGTCTTAAGAATGGCGTCGAGCCGACTTTTTGCTCGATTGTATGCGAGCTATTTCGTCACTATGCGAGTTGTTTCGTCCTATAATCCCGGACGCCGTTTAATGGATCGCACGTGTAGACTTTTTCTAGTGCGGCACCCGAAGAGGCATGAACGAAAAGGACATGTGACACGTGATGAAAGCATTTGAAAGGGCATCGCCGCGTTCACTCGATTGGTATCTGAATATTTTCCATTTGGATGCTACACCTCGTATGCTCAGCCACTTGGAAGAGTTCCATTTCCTATTGCTGCTGCAGGAAATATTCCCAGTATTTCTACCAACAGAAACTTCCATTTCGCGTTTCGCGGGGTAACTTTGAAAACTAAATGAACCGTAAACAAAAGTAATTTGAGATTTCAGTGATATTGAATTTTAACAATATGTTAATGCATGGTGCATTTTGAAATACGCGGGAATTTAGAGATGGGCAGGTAAAATGGATAGTTTGGAGACTTGGCAAAAAACAACCCTCAGATTGATAACCTGTAATGTTAATTTTATGCTACAACTTCGCATATCAAAATTGTGCCCGCTAAAACCATTTCCTGGGTAACTGGAGAAAACCTCTGCCTTTATTTACGATTGATAATTTCTCGAGAAAAGTCACGAACCGCCAAAATAAACGCTTTTTTCGAACCGAAAGGAACACTTTCAAGTAAAAACATGTCTCACAACAATCAAAGGGATTTGAATTATCCTCGGAGTACAGATTTGTGAAAAGCAATTTGAGTACGAAAGGTCAAGAGAAAATTGAGGGCTCTTAATAGTTGGTCGTCCTGATTCTCTATGGCTGACTTCAAGCGATTTCGTGAATAATGCATTGTAGAGGCTGCGGGAAATGATGAAATTAGCCGCTGCTGTTTTGTAGTGTTTTTTCATCCATTATGTCATGAAAAAAATGGAATATTAAAATTCAAGGGCGATGTCACAGTTAAAGGACGAGATTTTCTCAAGGGCGTATCGATAGGTTTGAGATGTTTATACTCTTTCCCTGTTTGTTTGCGGTACGACTGCAATTCAAGAAATATTTGAAGAAAATATACTTTACAGGGGCGACTCATAATAGGATTAAAGCGGGAAGTCGTAGAGATCGTCAGTTTACGGATGTCACGGCTTGCGTCATTATCTGGAGTATTCGAAAGGCCAGAGGTAAAAATAAATATGATTAAAAAGCATAGAACGTGTGGTCATGTGAAGGGGTGGCGAAATAGAAGTTCACCTAGGGGTGGTGTTGTAGTGGTGAAAAAGTCCTTTCCATATAGGGCACAAGAACTTCAATTAAGCACTTAATTCACGGGGCTTTGCGGTGTGAAATTGATACTCGTAACTCTTATGAACGGACGTGATCTATGACTTGAATATATTTCACTTCCGTAATATCGGTCGCCACACTACATGACTGGAGCCTAGACGAGGTGGAAGGGTTGACGGGGGAACCGAGAAATTAGCTAAATTACTTTCTCGTGAAAATATGACTGACACGATGAACGGCAAGATATAGTCTGGAACATGTTTTCTGTATATTGTCACAACTTGAACATGGAGACTGTATCTACTGGGGCAGTAGTTGCATCCGGCAGTAGTTGGAACGATGCCTTCGTAGCGATCCTAACACGAATTTCTCACATCCGACTTAAAAGAAACCAGAGAAGAGAGCAAAGAAGAGTATTGTCATTTTTGAAATAGATTTAAATACTTTTGACGGATGCGAATGGATAAATATGACTTAAGGATGGAAATATACAGGTAAGATAATACATAAAGAAGCTTTATTCGAATCTTCTTACATAAATCCGACTTTATAATTTAAGTTAGCGAATTAAGATGGCAAGTGAAAGGCTGGAGATTAAAACACGGCTGTCTGTGATAGGAAAGAGCCTTAGGGAAAGGGATACATAAAGGATGTGAGGGATATTTGAGACGGCAAGAAACACTGGAAAACGCGAGAGGCTTAAGAAGGGAGTGGTTCCGAGTTGCGTGGAAAAGCTCAAGAAGTTCAAAACGGGGTGCCATAAATGTCGGAGACCGGCCAAAAATACTGCTAATCATTGCCTTCAAACAAAAATACTTATATAATTATCAGTGATACTATACAGGAAGGATGTTTTTCTTACAAAGCACCCGTACTGAAGTGATACTCCCAGTTTATTCTGGTGTTAACTCTTTCATTTTAAGCCACGTCATTATTAATTATTGTCTCACAATGAAAGTAACATTGCGATGTGATTTCTTTGAGATGAGGCACTAAGGGTTTGATCGACAAAGCGAAACGTATGCTACTCCTGAGGATGCTTCAAGTTTTCCCTAACTTCAGCTTGCCACGCATGAGGCTACCAAGTTTGATGATTTTGTCGACAAAATTTTACCTCTATGAGTGACAAAAGTGGATTCCAGAAATTGCCAAAAATAAAAAAAAACTTGAAAAGAGACACATTACTAGGTTGAATGAAAGAATCATAGAAGCTATTCGAAAAAAATCGCTTTTAATTTCACTTTTCCGACAAACTCCTGTTCCAAATGGGAAAACAAAATTAAACATTAGAATGCAATAAATAATGAATACGAAATTCTGATATAGGAGCAATACCAAAGAAACAGTAAGCTTGTATGGTCTCCCTATCAAAAGAGGAAGGCGAAAATACCGAAAAAGAGGCAAATGTAACGGCAAGCGCCACCCTTAGAAAATATAAGGAAAAAAGCAGCGTTTGCATTAAGTGCTAGAATCTAAATGAGACTGATAATGAAACTTCCTTGTGTTCCATGATGTCAATTTTTGCTGTTTAAATTACTTTACCAGACCAAGGAGTAGTTTAGCTGTCTTTCGTCGCGAAAAGAATGAGAAAAGTTCCAGGGATCATCTAAGACATTAAACTTCTAGAGAGATAAATCTGCGACGTAAAATTTGCGATTCTCTTGGGCTGAGAAGCTAACGAAAGCGTCCCTCCCATATAAGCCGCCCAATGAGGCAGTTCACAAAACTAATTCGCGCCGAAGCCGTTGGAAGGCTTGCCTTCTGCTCCACCGGACACAGAAAAAAAGTCCTCCCCTGACCTCTCCGAAGCATTTAAGGCTATTTATGGGCGATGGCTAGCACGCGGAATTTGTGCGACAAGTGACGCGAGAGGGGGCGCTTAGCGCCTCTTCAAAATGGCAAAAATCAACTTTCTGTTGAAAATTGCTGCGCTCTCTGTCTCGCAATCATTGAATTGGAACTTAGACACGTTTAATGCAAGCCTCAACATTTTCTCAATCAATCTAGAATGACTATATGTAAAATTAAGACTTACATCGTAACGTTTTAGTATATAAAAAGCCATAGAAAAGTAACTTTATTTTCGAAACTTAGAGTAACTGAAAAGATTCGCTTGGATCAGATATTTAGAGAGAAATTGCCTTTTGTAACATCAATAATTGACTTTAGGAAGTCGTTCAGAGCAATTCACTGCTATAAAATCTAATTAATGATTTTGCAGAAAATAAGCACAGAATGCACCTTACATAAAAAATAATATAAATATTTCATAAGATAAAAATGTGGGTGCAGATGTGTTTTAAATCTAAATGTTAATTCTCGCGTTTTGAATCTCAAAATCAAAAATACATAACTAAATGAATAGATGCTCTCTCTTCGTGAGCTATATTTTGACCCTATAATGCAGACAGCTTCGTAAAAGGTTTACTGCCTCGTTTATCCAACGTAATCCAACGGAAACTACTAATACGTACAGTAGTAATTTTCCACTAGATAGTCCATCTAGTGGAAAATTGCTACTATCCGTTCTTTATTATGTTCAAATTCCACCACATCACGCCTAAAACTACTCCCTTTGGACACTGCTAAATTAAGAGCACGATTATTTCAGTAATATCACCTTTCGTGGGTTGATAACTAATTTATAAAATTTGTTTTAAAACCATATGGACTTAATAGTTTTCACTTTAAAATTCCCCTTTCAGACAATTTTCTCAATCTCTTGTAGAGTTCTTCTCCATTTTCCAGTCCCTAAAACTTCTCTATACCCTTGCATTAAATTATTCTCATTATTTCTCGACTATGTTTATTACTTAATTTTCTGTGCATTATCTATTTTAGCATCTTCCCTTTCCTCCTCTTCATCGAAACTTCTCCTCACATCTCTATCATCCACAACCTCTCTATTCACTTCGTTTTTATCGTTCATACTAATTCCGTTGCAGCTCTTTCCATACCGTTTTTAAGATTTACCACCTTCCCGCAATATTTTCTATGATTACGACACTTAAACTGATTTATTAGCCTAAAATTCATGATAGAGAATCTCAGTTATACGAAAGTTTACGGGGATCGAGATGGTGCGGGGGCTAGCGTACTAGCTTCCCACCCAGAGGGCCCGGGTTCAAATCCCGGCGGTGTTGAATATTTTTCAGAGGTATCTCGATCCCTACTTGAGGTGCTTTGTGGAGGGCACTTTGAGTGAGTACGCCGTCCGTCGGATGGGACGTTAAGCTGCGGACCCCTTGGCGCCTTTCGTTAAGAGTAGGCTAATGCCGACGCCGGGTTTCTCCCCACCCTTTATCCTTTCCTATCCATCCCCTATGGCGCAAATGACCTCAGCTGTCGGTCGCCTCCCCTCAAAACTACTACTACTACTACTACGAAAGTTTACTTCGACTATTTAAGGACTGCTACGAAGCATTTGTTAATGAAAAATTAAGGTGTTTGATAAAATCTTTCTACTCATACCCCATGCCTTGGGCGCTTCACCGTACGTGAAAGCGTGAAATGAGAATTTTAGCTCCAGGAGAACTATAAGATTTTATTGCAACTTCCCTGATATTGATGAATTGACGACTCAACCGAATATGATAATCAACACTATAGCATTTTTATAAACCATGTGTTTAAAAAAAGATTCTGGAAAGTTAATTACGGAGTGTACAGGCGTACAAAGAAAACGAATTATTTTATCGTATACGATACTCCTTCCTTGACAACAGACGAGCATAAAAAACCACAGATATAATGTTTTGGTGAATTTTATGGAGATTACAATGCTATAAGAACATAAATGTATACAGAATAATTGTTGTATTCCTGGACGCAATTAGTTTTCGAGTTAATCAAGCTGTTTTCAGCGATGTTGCTCTCATTTTTACAATAAAACAGACCTAGTCGGTATAAATATCTGAATATAAAGTACCAATGTGATTTCCACATTTTTCGGGCTGCGTCCGCGTATGTCGTTTAAATGTACAACAGTACAAACTGTTGTACATTTAAACGACATACGCGGACGCAGCCCGAAAAATGTGGAAATCACCTACTCATCGCCGCGGAAACCTTCGAACGAACATAAAGTACCAATGTTGGCGGGTTTTTCCAGAATTGTGTCTTTGGCTTACTCGTAGAATATCCTATCGAACGGGTAACAAATTAATACATGTTAGCATTGCAGCAGAAGGCAGTGTCGTGGCATTAAATCAGACCCCATATCAACCCAATTTATGCGGGAAGCGTTTATATATTATAATGACATAAGTAGTTAGAATTAATAAAATACCGTTTATATAAAAGCATTACCGCCACTCAGCCATGATGTAGAGATCGCACACGTTCAACTAAACAAAAATTCCTGCCAGGATCACGATCGGCATGCTGATTGTAAATGAGGCATTATCATTTGATTGAGATCAACGGGAAACCACTGTTGCAAATCTAAACTTACTAGAATGTAATGACGGACACTTCTCTATAAGTTGCAGGCAGATATGTGAACATGCAAGATCTAGATTTCAATTTTCGAAAATTAAGACACGTGATGTGGCAGACACTAACCCCTTCAGTCCAAATTATGGCTTAATAAGGAATTTCGAGCATTACTCGCGCTGCGACGGCGTATTTCAGATGATTCCACTCGAGCCCTGTTTTTTGGAATAGTAACTTACTTCCGAAAGCCATTAAGTCTTTTGATATAGCTCACGCCATGTTGCACGAGTGAATATAGAAACAAGTAAATAAGGTGGCCGCCGAGAAAAAAGGCTTCGGAGCTCAAGGTCGAGGGAAGCGAGACCCTATCGTATTTTTCGCGCTGCTAACTCGACGCCACCGTAGCCGCTTCCCTTGTTGCAATCAATGCTACACTAGGAAGCAATTGAGAACTGCATATGTTGTACTAGTTGTGAGACAGGTGTCCCCACGTTTTGAGCCCCCGATTTCTTTCGTGTTTGTCGCAAACTAGCGAAGAATGTTTACGTGACCACGAGGAAAACGTTTCTTGAGGATTTAAGAACTAGCAAATACCTTCGCTCATCCTCCATATTTTGATAATTCTTCAAAAATTGTCCCTTATTTGTAACAGTGAATTTGCCACGTCTTGTCTCCGTCCTTCCAAGGCATGCTGAAAGCCAATTTTTTATAGATCCCTATTAACCTCGTCTCAGCAGCTTTCACCACTGCTTCTGGTGATGAAAAGCGCTTTCCATCAAGGTCTTTCTTTAAAATGGGGAACAGAAAAATGTCACGGGGCTGAGTCTAGACTATGGGCAGGATGAGGAACATACTTCATTGGCTATCACGAGAAATGCATTATCATAGTGCAACATTCAGACTGCTGATTCCTTAATATCTACGAATGATTTAGTCGTAACTTTCCCACCTGGAGATTAGAATTTACTCGGGATTTTTTGGGGTTGGTGATGCTGGAGATTTCCACAAAGTTTTATTGTTCCCTCTCACTGTTAAAATGATTTAGCTAAGTTCGTCTGCGGTGAGAAATTTTGAAGGAAACTACTCTTCTGCTTGCAATATCAACTTCAAATACGGACAAACCTGCACTCGAACATCCTGTTGTTCGGGCATGAATAACCTTGGCGCTCACTGTGCACAAACACGTCTCATGTGGAATTATTATATTTTCAGAATATTAATTCGAAAATGTTTACAATTTAGCGCAGATTTATTTATTCCACGCCAATACGGGAGTACTTTTTGTTTACAAATATTCTCTCAACACATATTACTCGTAGACGCATAAAAACATGAGAAATTTAATAACCAATAAACATTATAATTATAGTTTTTAGTGTGTGAGTGACAACCGCCGATATTTTTAATGTATCTGATAGTGACGTTATCGACACTTTTCCGACAGTGACAGCAACAGTGTTGTTTACTAATACAGGAGTAATGACTGGCCCCCTAAGCCTACTTTAATATGAAACTGATTGCCTCCCTTCTTTAAACATTTTAAACTAGACTTTAGCTGCGTTAAAATTCTTAAGCAATCGATTGTTATAAAAGACGGAATGAAACTTTTAATACATATGCGTTTCACACTAAGCTAACAGTATGAAGTAAATTACAGGTTGGTACATCATATTCTTCGAATAAGAAAATTATGATCACACTTTATTGATCAACTCTCGTATTTAATCCGGTGTTTAGTCTAATCTATTGGACAGTCGATGAACAAAAGACCATGGGATCGAGGAAGTTTCGTGGGAGAAAATTGATGGAGAGGTTATAGTAAAGAGAACTAGCGCCAGTGAAAATGACACTGCTTTAAACTCTAGATATTAGTAAATTAGCTATTCATATAATAATATTATTAAAAAGGGAATCATAACCCTGGTACAGTGAATAAGATATCACACTTGGCAAAAAGGTATTTACAACTCCAACTGTTTTCTATATTGAGTACTTTCTGTAATTTGAATGGTTTTTACGATGATAAATCCAACTAAAGTAATACATAAGTGTGAATCCAAAGTCTCGCACATATCGGCTAATCGTGGATTTTATTATTCATCAGCATGCACTTCACACTTCCTTAATACTAATGAACAAGTATTCATAGTTAATCGCCATTACAATTTAATATACTTCCCTGTCTGCAATTTTCCTTTCCCTCTTCCTAAAAGTAACAAAGGTATTTTGGTAACCCAATCATCTTCTCAAATAAGGTTTCGAGATTTCTTTCCCTTTGTGCAGGGACTACCCAAAGAAGTGAACGCTAACTAGTGGAATCATTCCCTAAAGCAAAGCCGTTCCCATCAATGTGCTTAGCGAAGATAGGTTCTCAATACGCCCCTTTACGATTTCGATTCTCTCGTGCACCAATTGAAGATAATAATGAAATTTAAATAAAATTAATCTTAAGAAATCCCTGAAAATGAATTCCTTGAATTAGAAAACGTGATGACTAAATATGGAATGCATAGCTGGGATTGAATAATTCAAGACATTCAGGACATCTCAAATACTTGGTAGCCTCGCTCACCTAGAGCCTTCTAAGCTGTATGTTACACACATATCACCTTGTAGAACAATTATACTGGAAGAGATGTACTTAAATCTAACAAAAACACACGATAGGTGTGTTATTTTGGGTAAACAGGGGCATTAAAACAGGGGTCATTTTGGAACTCGCAGAAAGCCCTAATTAAGGAATGACATCTCCCACGTCTAGAAGACGGTCCATTATTGTTTCGCGAAAATGTATCTTAGAAAAATTAGGATAGAGCTTAAGTCCCGAGTAGAGGGAGCATTAGACTAAAGTTTAAAAAGGTGCGGTTGCCAGTAGCCATTACACATGACGTTATTTTCATCTCTATTGCAGCTTTCGAACCAGCTAAATCCGATTAATACGTGATAGTTCTTGAATGACATTATGACGAGTTTGTAGCGGAAAATCAATAGAATGGTTGTTTTTGCCATGTATCGCGGTAATAGTGAGCACGATGACGCGTTAGAAATATCATTGATTAGTCCCAGACAATTCAAGTGAATTTTTGACTGCAAGAATATCATTTAATCTCTAAGCTATATCAATGGATTAGAACGCATGTATGAAATAAGAAAAATTGCCTCCCAAACTGGCCGATATAAATAGTGATTTTTTTTCACGCAAATTTTACAGTAGTTGTTATAAGGGGAGGCATTCGACAGCCCAGGCCATTTAGTGATAAGTGGGTCATTTTTTAGGGGCAAGATGGAGGAAGGAGGCTCGGCGTTGACATTAGCCTACTCTTAACGATAGGCGCCAAGGGGTCCATAATTTAACTTCCTAATCCGACGAACTAATTAAGGTGTTCTCCTTACAGCACCCCAAGTAGGGATCGGGATACCACTGAAAAAACCCTGCTACCTCCGGGATTCGAACCTGGTCCCTCTGGTGGTTATTTCTTGTAAACAACAAAACCAAGGTTAAACACTCCATCATTCATTCTAACTCTCCACTCTTCTGATGCATACAACAATAATGTGTGTTTGTGTGAACACGCGAATGTGTTGGTCGTGGTTCAGCCTTACTCCAATTGTATACTAATAAATCTTCCCCATCCTTTCCTTCTCTCCTCTTAAAATTTATTGGGGTGAAAATGATACCTTGGCCTTCCCTTGGCCAGCGGACTGAGGGTGAAAGGGCAATGCCCCCCGGGCACTCCCTCTTCTCTGCACCATTGCTCCACATGGCTGACTGCCCGGGATAAAAACTGGTAGAGTATCTCTGAAGCCCGTTACACACACTAAATCCACCTCTACATGTTATCATGTTTGTACCGAAAAGAAAGAATTCACGTGTCGCCGTGCATATACCAACTCATTTAATAGGAACACAAAACTAAGGTACAGTTTCAATCCAACCGCGTTACTTGTTAAGCGGAAGGCCGGAATAGGTTTTTTGAATGTATCCTTGGAGATTCATTTGTTTTTCCCAAAGTGCCCATTTGTCTGTCCATTAGTCGGCCCTTATGTATGGGCACCTTTTGCCAGAGTTTTTATCTAATGAATCTTTTTATTATTCGCGTGTGATAAATACAGAGTATTTTTTCTATTATGTGGCAATGTCAATGCATTTTTAATTATTCATTACATCAAAACATGTATGATATAGTGTTTAATGATTTTGTTTATTCCTTTCGTTCGTTAGGTACAAATAGCCTATGATAAAGGTTGTATTAATCTACATGAATGAATAAAACATAAAACGTACGATCTTATAAATTCAAATTACAGGAACCATTAAAAATCCACTTTCAAGGAACTTTTTCATCTACGCTGTTGACCTGACAGCCTTTTTCTACCTACGATACCTCGTAATTATGGGATCATTACATACTGCACCAGATGATTTTGGCCATTTATTTGTATTTCGCTCAGCCCCTTATCATGACTTAGTGATAATTAACAGTAGCCTACCGTTTAGGTTGATTTTTTTATGTGAACAATATTTTATACCTGCCTTCATAGTCCCTAAAATACGTTATCTTTTCCTTCCACTACCTCGCATACTCAACTATTTCTCCCCGCTATCACCTCCAGCATTCGATTTCCACTAAAATGACCTATATCCACTTTTCTTGGCTTCTCTGAATTTATGCCAACCATTCTTGCCTTCTTACCATGCCCTGTATTTTTTTCTTTTTCCCCTCTATCTCTTTTATTTAATGATATGTAATGTGATTTAGGGTAAGACAGGTGATACCTGGACAGTAGGTCATAAATTCCTATTTCATGAACATCCACAGATCGGAAAAATTGCATTCAACCACAAAGGGTGTATGTTACAGAATAAACAATTTAAACCTTTTTTATACAAAATCTGGAGAAGATTTTAAAAACTTAAACATTTAAAAATAGATTTATCATGCGAAATGCTTCCATGTATGGCGTTTTGTTTCGAAAAAAATGGAAAAACTTCCAATTTAAAAAATAATTTTGCGTAGTCCATTTGCCCAAGTGTGCTTGAGCCACCGAGTACAATCCTTTCCTTAAACTGAGCATATCACATTTGCGACCATGAAAATCAAGTTCCATACATTGTTACATCAACAATAATTCCAATAAATCAAGGTAGAGGTCTTATTGAAATGTAAAAGTACCAGAATACTTAAATATCTTTGACTCATGCCACTTGGTACGCTAATACATAGATGAAAATATCTAATATTCACTTGACTTTATCTCCACTTTTTAGTCAATACGAACCAGTCGTTAAAACGAGAAAAATATGGGAATACATAACAAACTGTTTTATTGATACGAAATCGATGATGAAAAAATCCCTTCAGTCACTCAGCTTATAAGGCATATCGTACAACACATGTCGTTTTTCAAAACTTAGTTAAAATGATTGCATCTGGTGTAACATTGTGCAATTTTCCCATGATTTAAAAAACTTTTATTCAACATTTTTTAGTTCGTTTTTCGCTATCATTCGCTAAATGTGCAATTTACCTGATTACGCTACTAAATAGCGTAACATATGTGACACTTGTTGGATAACAATCTCGTAATAAATATATTGTTCTCATTCAAATGATTAAGAACCTCCATTTGTGGCAGTCGAGTTTTGTGAAACATTTCTGGGCCATGCTACTTTACAGTTCGTAATTGATGTTAATGGGAGTGGTTTCAACGAAATCCCATCTCGGGAATTTTCCATTTATTTATATTTATACAATCCTTCCGGTGCTGAGGTTACTAGAGTGAATCATTGGCAGCTGCTCTTTCCTTGGGGGTGTGTTGTGCATCGAATGCCTGCGGTCTCTTGATCCACCATTAGGCTGTGAAATTTTATGGTCCCTATGTGAGGGAGAGAGGGGGGAGTTCGTTCTTGGAGAAACGGATGCGAGATTTAGCCCCGGATGAAGAAATGCGCAAAAACTTCCTTGAGGCGTCCAAGAGAGAACACACAGTAGTCCCGTTCCTCGCCTCAGCTACGCGCAAGCATCTATTGCTCATCGGTAAATGGTTATGTGAGGCACTTCAGAGAAGTCATAAGCCGTCGATGTTGGCGTAAAGACTTCGATTAACAAAATACCCGGATGTGATTCGGCGTGCGAGCTTAGTATTATATCTTTCAAAATATATAAGTCACGTTCTATTAGGATTCCTCAGTGATTTTTTTTTTTTAAGGTAATCTACCGGTTAAGGTAGGTTTTTCGATGGACACAACTACCAAACAAATATTTTGTGACTACTAACAAAACACAACCCTAAATTCTACTCTACACCAGGTCCCTCTTCATCTCTGAGTACTTTCTTCCGCCCTTCATCCCGTCCAACATCCCTATCCTGTTCCTTCCCTTTCCTCTTTTGCCCAACATTCTACCCTCTATCACAGTCTTCAACATCCCACTGCCGGTCAACACCCCCTTCATCCACTTTTCCTGTCTCCATAGGATTGCTCCCAACAAACCCCTCTCTTCGCCCACCATACCAAGTACTTCCTCATTTGTTTTCTTCTCTGTCCATTTCACCTTCTCCATTCTTCTCCACACCCACATTTCAAAAGCCTCCAGTCTACGTCTATCCTCCTGCTTCAATGACCACGTTTCCGCGCCGTAAATAGCTACGCTCCATATCAAAGTTTTTACGAGTCTTTTCTTAACATCCTTACTCAAAGTCCCCGTCATCAACTCCCTCCTCCTCGTGAAAGCCTCTTTGCCTAGCGCAATTCTTCTCCTTACGTCCCTACTACTTTGACCGTGTTGGTCCAAAACACTACCGAGATACGTAAACTGTTCTACCTGCTCTAGTTTTTGCCCTCCTATTTTAATGTTAAGCTTGCCCTTTTTCTTTCTAGAAAATCGCATAACCTTTGTTTTATTAATGTTGATTCTCATCCCATACCTGTCGCACTGAATTTCCAATTCACTCAGCAATGCTTGCAGCCCCTTGGCTGACTGACAAACTAAAGCTTGATCATCAGCAAACCTAACTGATTTTACGAATTCCCCGCCCACTTTCATTCCTACCTCTAGTTCTTCCCATGCCTCTTTGATCATTTCCTCTGCATACAGGTTGAACAGCAACGGTGATAATGGGCAACCCTGCCTTACACCCCTTCCTAACACTGCCCATCCTGACTCCCCGTTTCCCACCCGCACCTGAGCAGTCTGAGACATGTACAGGTTGCGGATTAGCCTCCTTTCCCTCCAATCTATTCCTATTTTCTGCAGAATACTCATTAGTTTTTCCCAATTCACTCTATCAAACGCTTTTTCGAAATCTACGAAACAGGCAAATACCTCCTGGTTGTGTTCTATATTCCTCTCGATTAATAATCTCATTACTGCAATGGCATCACGCGTACCTCTCCCCTTCCTAAACCCAAACTGATCATCCCCTAAGTAATCATTTGCCCTACTCTCTATCCTTTTGTTTATGATCCTGAGAACAACTTTAGCTGCGTGGGATATCAAACTAATTGTCCTATAGTCCTCACATGACGTGGCCTTTACCTTTTTCGGAATCGGAACTAAAACTGCTCTCACAAAGTCTTCCGGCCAGATTCCCTCCTCATAAATGCTACGGATCAGCCCATATAGCCTCTTCCTCCCACATTTTCCTAAGCATTTTAAAAGTTCCACGGGAATGTTATCTACCCCCACGGCCTTATTTAGTTTCATCTCCCTTAATGCCCTTTCTATCTCATTGTCTAGTATGTCTGGACCTAAGCTGTCTTCCTCTACGTCATTTTCTTTTTCAATGTCTAACTGTGTTGGTCTGAGTTCTTTACTATACAGTTCTTCTATATACTCCTTCCATCTCTCTTGGATCTTTCCTGCGTCAACTATTACCTTACCCGCTTTATCTCTAACTATTAGCATAGCTCTTCCTTTCTTACTTCCCGATAACGATTTAACTTTGCTGTACAGCGCACCGATTTCACCCTTCCTCTGGAGACTTTCCATATCCTCAGTGATGCTAATAAAAAAGTACTTCACTTTTCAATGGTGGAGCTAACACGCTCACTTTTCGTAATGCAATTTCCTTCGCGTTGAACTATCAAAATGTTTTTCCTTCGGTAACAGTCGATTGGTTTACCGCACACTTACACCTTTAACCAACGAACATATTTCATTCATAAATAGAACATTAAACGCATTGTCAAAGTTGTTTAATTGGTGAAGAAAATCTTAATAATTCAACAAGAGAGGATAATGTGTCTTTTATTGAGATTTAATGTTATCAAAATATTATTCCTTCAAATATTCTGTAAATAATAACATGAAACGTCCTCCTTCCGACAAATATATGATCCTCATTCAGTTCTATTCCGGGAATATTCATTTTCCTATAGATTTCTCTAAATCGGTGCTTGGGGCTATCAAGCTTTATATATATGTATGTATATATAGTGGATTTAAGCCATCTGGAGAAATTTTGAGAGATACCTGTCGTACGCTGCGAATAGTTCCGAAACGTAGGGAAAGTTACGGTAAGGTACAGTGATATCGAAAGAAATTTTTATTTTGCGAATTTTATGCTTCTCTCCCGCTATGAAATTTGTCAAAACTTTCCCATGGAGTTGTTGGGCAACGGAATTGAAATCTGTAAACCTATTGCCAAAGGGAATTTTCCCAGATGTAGGAGAGTAAAAATATATATAATGGAGTCACGAGTGCTGGTAAATCAAATTTTAGTGTCTATAGTGATTTACGAGTAAAGGCAATAACAGAATTCATTCATTTAGGAATGAAAGCAAAATAATATGGTTTTAAATGTTATTTATATTGATATAAAAAGGGGACGTAGTGGTCCAGGCGGTAGAGTATTGAGAGTGGCCTACTGACCAGAGGGCCCGGGTTCGATTCCTAGGTATGTCTCTGGGCACCCTCAGTGTCACCCACCCAAGCTTTCTAATTTGCCGGGTTCCATATTTTCCCAGTAAATAATTGGCTGCACAAAGCATGGAACTGAAATCATGTATACCCTTACGCGTGAATTTCATTTGTTGTTGGGCTTAAACCTGACCTTCAGGTTGAAAACTCTTGTTATTTTTGTGTCATAGAAAATTGATTTCCTTTGGAATTATTTGAAGATGGATTTTGTATTCTGAATACACTGTATACTTGTGAAACGTAGCTAATCATAATTAAACAAAATGGATATAACAATGCATAAATATATATTAATTAATCTAACGCTAAAATAAGATATTTATAACGGGAGTATTTTAAATATAATTCTTATGGAGCATATCAATAAGGCTAATGATTTTTGCACTTGGAAATTTTTGCATTTAAATACACATGAACGCATGGCTCCGTTAAAGTTATCACGGCAACTTCCGCGGCAGTTCTTTGAACTTGTTCAAAGGGGTAAATAAACTGTGCTCCTCCTGGAATGCAAAAAAAACTTCAACAAAACGTTTCTCAGAGGAAGGAGAGGGATAAGTAAGGAAGAAAAGAGTTTTTTTCTGACCAACCAACTCTGTTTTTCGGATGGATTCAGGATGATAATATTGCGAAGCACTAGCTCATATTCCGCCGCCATCGGGAGGGTCAGATGGATGAACCTTACGGACTGCCGCCCTCCGGAACAGAAAGACGGAAATATCAGAATATGGCGATGAGCTGGGGATGCAAATGCGACGGAAATTACACGCCTGGTTGCTTATGAAAGCGGAAAGGAGGTGAGGCCGAAACATATTTTGTTTGCACTGGAGTGAGCACCCCATGCATCAGTGGGATTTATCTCTTTCACTAGCCGCAGTCGATCCCTCATCCCTCTTGTGACGCTCCCTGAAGAATTGTAAACATGACCGCTGGGACTTGTTGCCCAATTTTACTCGACAAACTCTTGCCTTGTTGTCCTGTGTTTATTTATGTCACAGGTCTTGTTTGAATATAGCTTAGTTTGTCTGCTGCTGGTATCGAAGTATATCTTTCTTGGTTCATACTATCTGGCTTACAAACATGTCTGTTATCGCACTTCAAATTTTGATCTATTTTCGTCTCCCAGTCTGCTGCATAGGGAGATTTTTTACTGGGCAGAGGTCAACTATTTAAAATTTTCAAACTTCAAAACATGACATCTATGACATTTTCTCTCCAGGGCAAAACAACATGATGTACATTTATCATTCATTATGATTATTATTCTGAAGCTTTCCCTTCATTTCTCTGTCGAAATCCGTCAACGCTTAATCGTAATTTATTTTTCTCTGTACGTTTCTCTGAACTCTGGAGTTAAGCACTCTTTCGACGCAAGGACGTTAGGGTAATTCTGGAAATGTACATGAGGCTTTAATATTACTCTGAGAAAAGATTCATTCGGTAAAGATACTGGGACACCTTATTTTGCCTCCGAGATATTGTAAATCATGGCAAACTACAGCAAAATAGTGAGAGTGAAATTTTCTATCATTTTCGTATGGGAAAGTACCATGTATGCTGTTCCCTTGAATTGTCCTATTTAAATCTCCTTTTGCTTTCCTTCCCAATCAGTTCACTTTCTCCACCCTTCTACGGGCCCAGAGCGCAAAAGTCTCCTCAAATCTAACTCTTCTTCCCTCCGTCAGTTTTCAAAGAGTAGCGCAGAGTATTTAGATCTCCTGCAAATGATGACCATATTCGGCAGTGTTATGTGGTTACTTGATCCGATACCTTTTAGGGGTAGGATTTGTGTTGTAATAGCATGATCCTTCGTATGCACTCACAGTGCGAAATGACTGCACGATCTGAGGCTTCAGATTTGTTGTATTATAAAAGTACGATTTATCCATCTGTTATCTTCCATGCATGGGAAAATAATTATGATTTCCCCTTTCCCCTTTCTTTCCCCTAGAGTGCGTTCAGTGTAACACCATTACCTAATGGCTGCTCCACTAGGGACCTTTTAGGCCGCCTTACAGAGGACTGTTTCTTCTCCCTCCTACCATTTGTTCTATTTAGTATGGGTGTGGAGACTACCAGGGGCTTCCTGCAGCATCAAGAATAGAGGACTGTAAAAGCGGGAAGGAGAGATAGTTAAGTGCTGTGATGTCTAATAGGTTATAATTGGCATAAAGGTGAATTTTACTAAAGGGGAAGGAAGACAATAGGCTTTAAGGCTGGAGCAAAGCTACAAAAACTGAATAAGAAAATCGTGCAAGGCAAATAAGTGATACGCGTTACGTGATTATTATTGCGGACTATCTTAACCATTGGGGTCCACCTTTCATAATTACAAGCCTAAGATGCCTATCGATGGCAGCGGGGTAACACCCTCGCCTGCTAATATAGAGGTCGCGCGTTCGAGTCCCGCCTAGGTGGGATTTTCTCCAGCCAGAGCTTGGGTGTTCGTGATAAAGTCTCAATCCCCCCCGAATAAAGTCGATCAATAAATAAATGAAATAATAGCCTATGATGATGAATGTAAAATGCAAAATGTAAATTCTCTCACGCAATGTCCATCTTGTTCTTCCTTCAGTATCCCGTGAATATCAATGCATGCAAATAGATCATCTCAGTGGTTAATTCCCGAATCTTTTCTCCAAAAGCAGTTGACAAAATGCGGGCAATTTAATTGAAAATTAACAGTATATGTTGTCATGTGAAAAAAAGTTTCTCGTTCAAATTTGAAGACTCACCGGTGCCTCCTTTGTCACATTTTCTTCCCACTTATACCCCACCCTTTCTCCAAAACACCGGCTTTTTGGAATCAATCGTACCTTCTAGAAGCACAAACCAAGTTTCTGCTCAAATCTGCTCTTTTCGTGCGCATCAATGCCGGCTCGCCTCGCCTTGCCAACGCTTACTATATTTTCCATGAAAAAATGAAGCAGTATCCATGTTCTTGGTTAAAAATATATTTAACATTTGATGGCTTTGTGAGATAATTTGTAAGTTTCAGCATGCATTACTGACATTTAGAAGATTTATTTAGAAAATAAGATTTGAATATTTGAGTCGTTAAATGTGCTTATCAATATGGTAAAACTGCTTTTTTTATATTTATGTACAGCTCTTTGGTCCTCGGAAATAATACCCTTTACTAATGACAAATCTTTCATGTGACTTGTCACCAAGTGTGCGATTACCACACTTTTATTTAACTTAAAAGAAATAACAAGTGTATAGTGTATTTAAAGACTTATTTTTACATAATTATCGAAATCTTTTCGCGCTCCAAGATCTGTTTTCCCAGGTTATGTGCTCTAGGTTAAGAATCGCTGCCCTAAGATGACACCAGGATATGCTTTTCATTGAGCTGAGCTAGGCTTGCGCATCTTTTCGAAGTTCTCACTTTCGAGATAGGGAGGGAAATGAAAATTCTTTTAGTGAGGCGACAGACGCACTTCCTTCCTCGAGATGTAGGAACCGCTGCGGAAATATTACACCGGTCCATCCACTCGAAACTTAACGTTTGACTTCGCCAGCTATCCCTCCGAGAAAGGTGTTATCCCCTGACGCCGCTTCTTTGGCCACTGATGCCCTGTCATTATGTCATCCAAATTTCATGTGGCAGCACTAAATACGCGAGTGAATATGAGTAACATAAAGCAGCATCACCCTTGATCTTTTTTGTGGGCTCACACCATATGGTGGAGGACCCAATATTTTCGCTTCCCTGCCGGGGGCGATGCTTTAGGCCTCGGGACAATGGGCAGAGTGGTGGAGGACGATCTCGGTAAACACAAAGCATCCCCGTCATCTCGGCGAGTCCTTGACCCCTTCATTTCACGGCAAGAGTCCTTCGACCACACTTTTTCTATGCCAGCACCACCTTATCATTAATCCCCTCGCTCTCTTTATCCCTTCTTCCGTCAGGTGGATGCCGTGGCTCTGGTCGCGATCACCTCGAACATGACCTCATCACTGGAGCGACTGAGGAGCCATCTCCCTTCGGCTCCGCGAACCAAGTATGCTGGCCCTCTCTTTCACGTGGAGCCGTTGCTGCCTTTCGCCGCCCTTCCCGGAAGACCGAACCGAGTCCTGGTGCTGGACGCCAACCTACGATTCAGGACGGACGTCTCCCTCCTGCGGGATACGTTCGACCTGTTCGGAAAGCAGAGAGCCATCGCAATGGGCGCAGAGCTGTCACCGCTCTACAGGGAATCGTTCCGTGCACACAGAGACAAGTTTCCTGCGTCAAAACTAGGGCTACCCAGGCCTGGTTTTCAGGTGAGAGTCAAGCTTGTGCATGTGAAGGGGAGTTTAAAGAGTGAGAATATGAATTTTAAAAATACGTAAATGTTCAATGGAAATATCCCAGGGTCGTAAGAATGATATCAGTTATTCAGATATAATGATAACTGTTTAGAAAACAACTCACGTACAATTTAAATGACACTCTCTTGAAAAAAACAATTTACCGAGTCATTTCAAATGCAACTACAGGTATGATTTAAAGGAATCGATTATTCTACATGTGCTCGACATTGTTAGAGTAAAATGCTTTTCAAGTTTGTCATTAATTTTGTTATGTATTTTTCGTGAAAATTATTAGTTCCTGGTTGCCACGAAGGAAAATCCTCAATCAATTTGCCTTTCAAGTTTCAACTTCAATTAACTCTGTTGGAAGTTAAAAAAGCAATGAACTGAAAACGCTACTACAAATGACGCCCTGAAAGCACGTATGGTAATAATAATCATATTGGTCTAAATTTTGTGCGAAAATTAAAAAAACTCGACTCTTAGGTATCATCATTGAACAACACCAGATGAAGAAAATAAGTCGAATAGATACCTTATGTGACAAAGTTTTCTTATGTATACTCTTTGTTCCTATTTTTTCACACATCATCTATTATCGCGTATAAGAAAAGGTATTCTCAGTCTACATGTACTTCTTCCATTGAAAACAATCAAGAACCTAATATCTACATTTAAAAAATTTCTAAATCAATCGGTATCTCATGTGTCGCCATAATATTTCAAATTAATTTAGTCACATCAAATTACTTTTCTTAACGTAAATGACCTCAGCTGTCGGTCGCCTCCCCTAATAACTACTGCTTACATATTCTCTGGCCGCCTATGGCGGCCCGACCCCTCGCTTTTCTTGCTTTGGCGCTAACTCATGCCAACGAAGAGAGAAATAATACTTGAATTTAAGTATAGGGAAAGGCAATGGGACGAGAGAAATGTTTTTGTTGCATAGGCAGCACGATCAGATTTGATGGAAGAAGCATGGGGGATACATTAAGTAGAGAAGGGGAGACGAAGAAGGCTGTCTAAATCAAAAGAATATCGACCTAATATATAAAAATCGGCAAACAGTACATAGACATAAGAAAGCTATACTCGCATGTTAAGAGTAATACGCGGAGTCTACTTTTCTAAGGACGTGATATGTATGACGATAGGAGCAGCAGAGGAAAGGAAGAGTGGAGGTGATGGACATTAGGTGCTACAGAGAGTTCTGAAAATAAAATAGGTAAACGGAGTAACACGAAGAATTACTTCGAAGAGAGAAGCCTATGGAGAGGGCACTCACAAGAAGAAGGGTGAAATTGGTTGGACAAATTTGAGATAGGATAGCATAATGTAGATCATAATTGAAAAAAACATAAATGGAAAGAAATAAAGTGGAAGGCCTAGGATGACCCATGAGAGGCAGGCTAAGAGGCACGTAAATGTCTGGGCTACGAACTATGAGGCAATGAAGAGATTGGTAGGGAAACGGGCTTACAGGACTTGGCTTGGTACACCTTGTTGTAAAATTCATATTTGATACATCTTTCAGTTCCTCTTCAGGTCAAAGGAGCCTCCTGGATGTTTATTACTCTTTGAAATCGGGGCCTTTCGCAAAGTTCACAATGATCATTCCTCGGTAATCTCTAGGTTGTGACGTCACAACCTTGTATAGCCTTGATGATTCCCAATTCTCATGGGCAACATTCAGAATTCGTCGAGGTCATGACGTCAGAATTATGCCATTGTCATGGCCCGACTATTTCGAGTCTTCACCACGGAGACGAAGAGATCTCGTCGTGAGTGCAATAGAATTAACGTCGGGGAACGTTTTGCTGCGTAAGCAACGCTCCCACGCTTGTCTCAATACCTAATGGAACCCGATGCCCTATGTACAGTGAGTCTGTGCGTGTAGAAAAATCCACCAAATGACAAGCACAAACCATTCGTGTTTGTGTGCGTGTGATATTAGGAGAGACATGATTTCTCAGCGACTGCTTCCCGAGGCCTTTACGTAAAACGCTGGAAGGTTCGAAATTGAAATGGGAGATTCTGCAATTTCCCATGATAACTATGATAATACAGCGTGGCCATTCCGAAAAAGTCTTTATCTTTTCGCTCGTTTTATTATTATTATTAAAAATACACATGTGCTGATAGACATTGTCAGGTGGCACACAAGTCCCAAATAATTGCAAAAGATAATACATAAAACTAGACTTCAAAACACAAATCTCTTTAACAAAACAAGTGAATCCCCATCCCATTTACAACCATTAATCAGCAAGAAAAAAAAAGATAAATTAAAAAAAAATTAAGCTATTACATATAATACCATACACCACACATCAATCAAATTATTACACATATGCCTTACATCTATTCTTAAAAGTATACACTCTGTTAGGAAAGGGCTCGAATATTTTTGCAGGTAAAGTGTTCCACTCAACAATCGTTCTATTTAGAAAAGAATTTTTTTTTTATTTGTTCTCTGTGCCCGGCATTTTATCTTAAATTTGTGATCATTTCTGCCTATAAAATTTGGGTTCCCCGCCTCTTTCCTAAGATCTGCCCTATGATTATAATTGATTTTTTAGGATATCGGGTGCGACATAGCTCGCAAAGCTTTGACGTTGAGGCACTAAAATCCGAAATGTATAGCGTTGTAATTATTTTAATTCTGCGTGACTTCAGGGAAATAATTTTTTATAACACTCACAATATGTCACGTACACTAATTATATACAAGTTACTATAATACTAATTACATAAAGTACATTTCCAACTTCTTCAATAAAATCAAGGCAAACCGGAGTAGAACTATGTACGTTTTCACGGGGTACATACAACATATATTTCTTGTAATCAACCACAGTCAATAACCTCAAGGTTGGTTGGACAAGTGCTAACCTAGCTAGTCTTATGCTAAGCCCTATAAATTGGGAAATTCTCTCTTCTGTTTAAGAGGCTAGTCTACCAGTATTTTTCTGTGCCGGTAGTTTCCCAGAAGGATCTAAAACCCGAAAAATCCCACAGCGTGAGAGATTCCACTAGGATTTGAGCATTGGTCATCTGGTCATCAGCCGAAACTTCGGCCTATTACCAGCCATGCGAACAAAGTTACCGATAGGAAATCTATTTAAAGTTCAGAGTAAACTCATTCATAGTTGAAAGCACTTCCAATGTTACTCGGCCGTGAAGAATAATATATTATAGAACGTATCAAATAAAACATAATTACTAATTAACAGGGGATTAGTTAGTAACAGTTCATGAAGTCATCTCGATACCTGTCAATCTACGCAAGAGTCCCTCTTCAGGCATTTCATCCTCACTTTCCGCGTATTCAGTCCACTTACACTTAAACTCTATAAGCCCATGCAACCTGTTGAAAGGCTTCCTCTTAAATCCTTTCACAGGATTTTTTTGGGAGGTGTCTTTATGTTTATTCCCCCAGCTCCTTTTGGAACCGAAAAGTTCTAATATATTAATCGGCGGAGATTATTATTATTAAAATCCACATGTGCAGATAGGGTCAGGTGGCACACAAGTCCCAAGTAATCACAAAAGATAATATATTAAAATCAATCAGTAAAACCAAAGTACTTAAAGGAAGGCCTGGGACACACGGTAAATATTTAACAGCGCAATGCATTTCTGCAACTAAGTTATCCAATTCTCCAATAGCCCAAACTGATTTCATGGGGTCAACTACAAGGTTATTGTGGACGAATTTGACTTATCCAATCTGTGAAGTAATTTTCATCCATAAAACAGAATTCGGTACTGATTTATCTCAGGAAAATTTTCACCTAGAGATATACTTAACGGTGACGTGGAAGTCGATGGGGTAGAGTATTGTACTTCTGACTGGTGGTCCCGGATTCAATTCCGGGGTACCACCAGCTTCATCCAAGAGGTGTGATTTTTTGGGGACCAGATATTCCTGGGAAACCATAGGTGGCAAGGGGAAAGGACCTGCTACCCCTAAAGCAAATCGGCCCCCCGGTTGATAACTGTGGTTTTTAGTGTTATTCATTACATCAGGCATCGAGCTGCTGCACCTACTCTTAGTTTCCCCTTAGTTTCTACGGAAATACACCAGCCATTAAGATAATTTTTACCATGTCTATTATGTAGTCTCCACTTTCGCTCATTTGTACGAGGACTGCCGATCCATCTCATGTAATTGGCGTGAAGGGGTGAAGGTTAAGACAACTTTGAGGTCGGGGAATTGTGAAAAAAATTCAACAAGAAATGGAAAATATAAAAAAATATGGTAAACCAGGTTGACGTGAGTGAAACAGAAGAACAGGGTGAACTATAGAAGCGATAGCTAAAGGGTGATTTATTGCACGAACGAGGTAGTACAATAAACGTGTCATTTTACAGGAAATTGAGCATTAAAATACTCAGTACAGGGCAGATGAATGAAAGATAAATATTATTTGAGGAAAAAAGCAGAATGACACGGGAGCCTAGGTGGAATCCTATGTACTGCGAAGTCAGAACTATTGCCGGTACAGAAATAATATATATTTGAATTTGACGATTAGTATAGGGAAGAGTTAGAACCATTTTCAAAACAAATCATATCACCTTTTGGCTCATGCTACTCTGCGTGTTCTAATTACAAAATAATGTGTCGCATATACAAAAAAAAATCACCGTATGTAGGATGAGAACCTAGCAAACTCATATATTTAATGCCACTAGGTAATAACTTAATTTAATAAGATAAATTTCAATCATTCTGAAATAGGATTATAATCATGCTATGTATTATTGAATAAAAATTTTGTATTTTACTTTCATTTTACAAGTAACTCGTAAATCCTCGAAATCATGTTTTTTCCTTGGTTCCAAATGACAGAAACACAGAATTATGTAGAATAAAGTACAACAAGATATACGATGCAGGCGGTAAATTAGTGGAGCGAAAGAAGCCAGTGGGAGGATAAAGTGTCAGCATTTAAGATGGAAGGGTGAAATGGGTGCACTGTACACAAATTTGAAAGGTCTAACAGGAAGTAAGATGGAAAAATCCGTGCATGCACACTTACGCGGTGGAAAATTATTGAGCCAGGTTACATCTACATCTACATCTACATAATACCCCGCAAGCCGCCGCAAGGGCGTGTGGCGGGGGGTGTTAGGTCACCAACCGTAAAAACGAAAAATATCACATGCAAAAAACAACACGGAAAATTACACCCCAGCAGCGCACACACTCATGCAAAACTCCCTCCATCCAATACTCATGCAAACACATACACCGCAAAACAACAAAAAACTGCACCCCAGGATACAGCACGAAAGCCATCCTAAAACACGCAAGCCAGGACACAACAAGCAAGAATGTGAAACATCACTACCACATGAAAATGCACCACGTTAGATTCGAGAGAGGAGGAAAGAATGCATAGAAAATCTGCATGCTAAAAATATTGCACTAGCAAGTTTTTACTAGAGAATATTGGTTTGATAGGTTAGACCCAATCAGACTTGATTACTAGATAACATACAATTAAGGGAATTTAAATCCAAGGAGGCCATGGGGTTAGATAACATACATGCGAAACTGCTTCTAGGTTTAGGACAAAGTGGACGAAAACGTTTTTATGGGCTAATTCGTAGCATTGATGAGGAAGGAATTCGGCCGGAAGATTTCGTTGTATCAGTGTTGGTTTCCACTCAAAAAAAGGGAAAGACAACCATGTTCGAGGACTAAAGAACGTTTGATTTCGCTCGCAGCTAAAGTCATACTTAAAATTATCAATAAGAAAATAGAGAGCAAGACAGGTGTTAACTTAGGGGATGATCAATTTTGATTCAGGAAGGGGAGAGGCACGAGTGATGCCAAAGCAGTAGTGAGGTTACTAAGGGAGAGGAACAAAGAATACAATCATTATGTATTCGGCTGTTTCGTAGATTTAGAGAGGGCGTTGGCCAGGGTGAATCGAATATAATTAATGCATATATTGCAGAAAATAGGAGTAGAAGGGAGAGATGGGAGACTTCTCCGCAACCTATACGTATCTCAGAGTGATAAGGTGCGAGTGGCGAATGGAGAGTCCGGACGGGCAGTGTTAGGCAGAGGGGTGTCGTTTATCGCCTGTGCTGGTCAACATACATGTATGTGGAGGAAATAGTTGAAGAAGCATGGGAAGAACTGGAAATAGGAATAAGGAATGCATTTCAGCTTTCACAAGGAATTGGGGAGTTAATAAAAGGGACGCTGAATAATGATGTTGATAAAAGATAGGAAAATTTTCATATTGATCGTGACTTTGTGCGGCTTTGAAACTTAAAAAAAGAGAAATACATGGGAAATCAAAGCATTAAGGAATCATTCCAAGAAAGGTGACGCAGTCAGAAGTGGTTGATCATGAAGCGACAAAATAATCCGCAGAGAGGAGGAAAACAATGAAATAAAACCAGGACCATATAGGGATGTACTAGACATTTTATGCTACAGTAATCGACCCAAAGGCTGGTTTAATAGATGCGGTTAGAAAACACCAAAAACTAAGCTCAACGGCGTGTGAAATTTACCCATCAGTGTAGGGGTTCCTTCCTTTCCTTGTGTCGCCTTTGACTTCTCAGTAAGATCTAGCACCTGAAAAATGTTGTAATATGGCAAAGAATAAATAAAGGAAATACAAATATATATTGTAAAATTTGGAAAATGAAGTGGGGATTATTTGCTATCAAAAATGTGACGTGATGATAGTCGGAAGGTGGGAATACGAGAATCTAGACCGAAGAATTTTACAGAGAAATGCGACAAAGCTTTTCGACATAAAAAGTTGAAGCGAAATACAGGGCCTTAAGGATGCATTTCAGTGAAAGCAGAGGACAGGTAAACACCGTTATAAATGTAAAATTTGAAATTGTTATTAACTATCAAAATATAGCGAAGATATTTATGACAAATCTTTGATGGAATGGAAGGGCACTAGAAGTAGATGCCTTCAATGACTCCTCCATCGCCAATGATGGTAGTGGAGGCGGAAAATACCATTCCCAAGGGGTGAATTTGACGTTGCAATGAAGGACTCACAGTTGAAGAAGGCGTTCGAACTCGACGAAGTAATTCCAAAATAGAATTATAGAAAATAGAAAAATATTACTTATCTAATTACCTATATGCAATATTTATTAACGTGATAGGATGAATACCAATAGAATTGGGGAAGAGCGTACCGAAAATGAAGCAAGTTGGAACAATGAACGTGACAGCCAATGTATTGCAGAGCATGAGAGTTACGATAAGAATAAATAATTATCAGGATAGGACAGTTGGAGAGTCTAAAGTGATAATTTTTAAATAAGGAGAGGAACAATACAAATAATTGTTGTTTACTCAAACATACCGTAGAGAAGAGAATAGTTAAACTAATCAACATTCATTTCCTCAACGTATCTGGGGAAATCTTGTTACACCATGAAATATTTTGCCACATGCTCCTATTAAGGACGTCGAGATTAACCTCATTGACTGATACAGACTATAATATAGATTTTATATAATATAAAACGATAGGAGATGGACGTGGTCAGATGTGGTCTAAGTACAAAACATTTCAAGATGGTGCTGAAAAGACAATGGTCATTACCAATCTTGTTTAATTTTTGCGTTTAGAAAGAAATAAGCGAGACAAAGAAAACATAAAAGTCGGTACACTGAAACATGGAGAGAGGACAAGTAGGTATTCTCTGGATTACAGACGGCAAACTTTACCTACAAAGGAGGAATCTGAAGGAGACCGCCGTCTATGTGGGGAGAAGAAAGAGAAGGATAGCATTACAAAAATGTGAGGTCATATTTTCATTGCGAAACTAGTGAAATATGGCTTTTAAGTTAGACCGATGATGGGCACCCTTGAACAAGGGAACTTTATTTTTGGCCTTGTACTATTTATCTACTTGGAAGAAAGGGTCATCGATGATGCAGCTATTCTCCAATAGAATAAAAAATTAGTTACTAAGAAAAAGAATGCAATTCAGGAAACTTGGAAACGCTATACATTTTATAGACTTGGGCAAGAGAAGTATATGAGAAAAGAATCTTCCAATACAGAGAAAAGGGTTAATTAGTTCATCATTTAATCAAAATGCTGCGGACTGCGTGAACATTAAAGAGGTCCTTCAAAAAGCAAGAATTTCATGGAGGACACTGTAAAGGAAGGAAAAAAATTATAGTTGAATACATTTTGAGGCACAGGAGCTAACCGAAGACTATAATGGGATACCCAAAAGAGGAAATAACTGCAGAAGAATGCCAAGAATTATATAGAATAATGGGTAACAGGATAGCATTGAGGGCTGTCCCAAACCAATCCTAGATAATGGAAAAAAACCGCGGAGGTTTTGTCTCCCACGCCTGCGGACACAACTGACTCCGCAATGGGCTGTGACCCGCAATTGGCTGAATTCCCTGGAATTTTGTACTGTTCCCATCCAATCCATTATTTTATTGCTTCCGTTCGTCATGATTTTATGGGATAATTGACGCGGTTTCCAGTTGTGTCCCTCGATTGTATTTTTTATGGGAAACTATCACTATAATAGCCGCTCCGATCAAATTTATTCGCATTCGGCTCACTAAATTAGCATGGACTGCCTTTTTCTTGTTCGTAATCTTTGATTAATCTCGCACAAACGCATCCACTAGAAGAAATCATCATTACTATCTTCATTACCTGTAGTGGCCGTGGTCATCAGTCATCTCTTCAAACATGTCAAGACTTTGACCAGGGAGTTTTGTGTAACAAAGCTTTAATTGCAAAGCCTTCCGAGAGATGCATGCTTTATACATAAGAGTGAAAACAGTAACCTTTCACTCCAGAAGAAAACTATAACTTTCGACGTTAAGTTCTCGGCTTGTAGGTTCAGCACTTACGTTTCGTTGGCGAGGCCTGCCATTATCTTCGAAGTGTATAATCGTCACCAGGGGAATACCACGCACTGAAGACGATGACAGACTTTTGTCGAAACGTTGGGGCTGACCAATGGGGTGGGAAACCAGAAACCCGGGTGGGAAACTTCATCTAAAGCATTCGCCGGGGAATCCGGAATTAATTCATTGTAAAGCTAGTGCATCACAATTTTATCAGCTCTTAATGCAATGTATTCACGAATATTGGCTTGTACTTGTTGGAAGAGCTAGTGCGGTCCCATGACCCCATAGAGCGGTGTTGGCGGGAGCAATGATTCTCCTGGTAAGGACACCGATACAAGATAAGTCTAAGGGTAGGAGCCAGATGAGCGGTAGTTCCCGCTGCGTCTGTTCCTCAGGCGGCTGCGAAAGTGGCGGTTTCAGTTTAAAAACCCTTCTGAAGAAGAATACGGAAAACCTCCTCAATCAATTATCACACGAAGCAGCTGTGGGCATAGATCTGAATGTTTTTAGAAACTACAGGACTCAGCCGGCTGGGCTTTGTGTCATGTCCGGCAGGGGGAGAGGCAAGGCTTCCTCATTCGTTATCACACGAAATCCTTGCAAATCACAATAGAGAGTGGCAGCACAGAAAACAAAACAGTTGACCGTATCAGTTAGAATTATTACTTAGAATGTTGAAGACTGGAAAATTAGAAAATACAAAGCGAGAAATGGAGAGAGCAAATACATATATATTAGGGCTGTGTGAGATAAGATGGAAGAATAGCGGCGATTACTAGAGTGGTAGTTATGAAGCAGAGGCTCATTTCATTAAAAGAAGCATTTAAGGTCACGAGGGAAAAACTGGGAGACAAAATTGCCGCATTAAAGAAATTTGGCTGATTTTGAAGTTTGGTTGTCACTGGAAAAGTTTTAGGTTCTGCCGTGTAGGCAGAGGGAATATGACGTCCACGTAGATGGAGATGGAATAGGTCCAGTAATACTTGATTTAGAGATAAAAATATCCTTAAGGGAATTGAATTCAAATGAGACCGAGGGGATAGATAACGTACCTGCGGAACTGCCTCAAGGTTTAGGAAAAAGACGGCGAAAGTGTTATTATGGACTAACTCGTATCATTTCACCGAAAGATTTCGTTAGACCAGTGTTAGTTCCACCCAAAAAGGGAAAGAAAACTATCTGTGAGAACTATAAAACAATACTTGATTTCCACGCAGCTGAAATGGTTTTCAGAATCATCAATAAGGGAATAGAGAGTAAGGCAGATTTTTATGTAGGGGATGATCAGTTTGATTTAAGGAAGGGTAGAGGTACGCGTGATGCCATAGCAGCAATAAGATTACTCATAGAAAGGAACATAGAGTATAATCAACAAGCATTTGTTTGTTTCGTAGATAGTGAGAAAGCGTTATATTTATTAAATTTGGTAGAATTAATGGAAGACTGGTGAAAGGGTGAAAGTCGAATGGGAATTCATTAAATCAGTTAAAACCATAACGCTAATTTATTTAGTAGAGAAGGCAAACGTACTACGCCCATGTCTCTCATAGCTGTAGCTTATGAGAATTTCAAAGCGGAAACAAACAGATTGTTGTTGAGATACCCGCGAATTACGCATGGACGTAAACATGAAGACATCTTGAGTGCACTCTACTCCTTAATTAACAACACGCAGATGACATTTTGCGTGTTTCCTTCAAGCAAGTGTCTTTATGGGCAACGGAACGCGTGTAAGACACTACATTAGGACAAGAGCACGCCTTTTTCCCCTCGTCGCGACGCGCAGAACTGTGCCAAGGCCAGGCTTCCGTAATCGGATGCACATCACCATCATCATCTTCTTGTGCTTATTCACCCGTCTTGGCGGCGTGCCAACACATCATCGTTCTAGCATATCCTTACTTTCTACGAGGGAGTCGGGAAATGCGAAAAAAATTCAATAGTAAGTGCGAAAAAAAATTTCCGGGGCATTTCAACCAAGCAAACTTACGCTGTGGCATCTAAGGATTGGATAGTGTTATGGACAGCAACTTTAACTAAAATGAAATAAAATTAAGTACATATAAAGTTATTGTTAGTTGACTATAACGTGCTTTCATTTTTACGAATACCATTGGTTGGCACTTTCCCTTGATTGTGTTCCCCAAAATACTCCCGAAAGTTGCCCTACATTTGGGCAGCGTTTATCTAATCTGCCCCGTGTACGAGTGAATAGCCTATAGCCGAATCTACCCGATATCGTATAGCTTTGGCAAAATAATGATCCCTCAATAAGACCGAATTTTCAGTCTTTCACGAACAAACTCATTTATGGGTCACTCTTTAAGAATATGGAATTGCTTAGTGCTTTGTTGTGGTCCATATAAGATGTCCGCCCCATTTTAAAAAATATTAGTGTAATTTCGATTACGTCATTAGGGAAGCTGTACCTTGGTGAATATAACTATACTTGGCATACCATAGCCAAGGGATTAAAGACACTGGAAAGTAATAATCGGGGAATGGAATTACTCTTTCAAGGTTTTTACTGATTGTTCTCTGCCAGATATTTTGAGGATTTAGAAATATTTTTTAATTTGCTATTGTATTGTGGGAAGTGTAAGATTTCATATTTTAGTGTTCGTAGTTGTATCCCTCATACAGTGGAGTGGGCATTACCATGATCGGCTAGCCACGCTAGGATATTCGCCCGGCACACTCGAGAGTCCAGGATTTCGTCAATTTCCTGGCGCGGTTTGCTTGCCTGCTTCGCGGACGCAAGCTCGTCGTCCATTCAAGAGCGCCAGATCCATCCGCTGTTGCCTCACCTAGAAGCATTTTCCCCGTAAATGGAAACGCGCCTTTTTTCGGAACAAAAAAAAACTTTCTAAAAATAAAACCCGGCAGATGCACCGCTCGCCGCCGTCTCATCCCCGCGGTCCATGCTCTCTCTCCGTTCCCCACATCACGCACCCTCCTCCGCTCCCCCCTTACTCGAACCCAGAGAGAGAGAGAGAGAACTCCCCCATTTAAAACCGTGAAAGCGGATGGCGACGCCTACTTGACTGACATGCTCCAGACGCGACACGCCCACAGCGGTGCGGGGGTGAAGGGAGAGGAGGGGGTGGATGGCCGGGGAGGAGAGCAGCTTTCAGGGCGCTCCGGGTGTCCACCAGGAACTGTGGCCGGCGGAGAGTTTCCCAGTCTGTCGTGTTTCCGCTTACGACTGCCTTCTCCCTATATAGGGCGCAAATAGAAGTTTTATATTGTTACAATGTGTATTATAAGCGCTCCATGAAGTAGAGGCTGGTCACGGAAGGTCCCTCGTCAGTATGCAATGCAGTGATCAATTTCTGACCATGGTTTAAGGAAAAACTTTCAACGCATGCGCTCTGACTATGCATGGACGAACATTGCAGACAATTCCCGCCCTGAGTTATTTGAATGAATGAGAAAACCCAACGATCTTTTCCTCTATCCTTATTCTACACTCAAATTATTCACTCTCTGCTAATATCTAAAACCGAACTGCAGTCTAAATATCTATTCCCTCCCGCGCTTACCATACCTATACTCCCACCAACGCACTCTCATTGCATACTTTGATCTCCCGCTCTCCCTGAATATCTTCCAAGTTCACTTCTTCTGCATCCTGCATCAATTTCTTTTTTCCCTGATCTATCCTTATGCTTTACCATTGCCATTTAACATTAATCACGCATCAGAAGCCTTCAATCTTCCCTCTTGTGGAAAGATTGAAGTTTGAATATTTCATGGGAGCCGGGGTTAATGACTTATGCGATGCTGGGCTCCATACAGATGTCTGGATTGTTATTATACCTTACTTTACACACATTTGCGACCAACGGCTCACTCTTTGTAAAAGACCCGCTAACGCCGAACTCTATCTGAACCCCTAAATTTTTTTATCTATTGGCCTTCAAAAACATCGAACCAAAGTAATTCTCCTCATTTTCTCTAATGAAATTCCACACCTTGACAATGATGCACAATAGGGTAAATTAAAGGGTTCAGGGCTGACCATAGCTGAAAGCGTATATTTTTATACGAAGCCAGAAACCGCTTATGTACCTCTTGATAGGCGAGGTTATTACCTTTCGGGTTAATTTCCCTGGCATTGGCTTTGGACGTACCCATCTAAAATACATACGGTACCATGTTTTGGCTGCTAGAATATCGTGGGAAACCGAAAGGCGGCAGAGAAAGTAAATGGCATCCCTAATCAGAATTCGTGAAAGTCACACGCCTTTTAGCTTAGTCCGGGATGAGTCCCAACCTTTCTATCAAAGCCACCCTCTTCAAGTTGTTACTGTGATGATGATGATGATGGCTGAAGCAGGCTTAACCTATTAAATCTTCGAAGTAATGTTAGTAGTTTTTATGGGAGGCGACCAACAGCTAAGGTCATTCGCGCCATTAGGGATGGATGGGAAAGGAAGGGTGGAGAGAAACCCGGCGTCGGCATTGGCCTACATTTAACGAAAGGCGCCAAGGGGCTAACGCAGCTTAACGTCCCATCCGACGGACGGCGCACTCACTCGAAGTGCTCTCCACACACTCAAGAGGTAACTGAAAAATATTAGTTGTCTCCGGGATTTGAATCCGGGCACTCTCGGTGAGAAGCCTGTATTGTACGAAAGCAACCTTACCATCCCGATCCCCTAACTAATGTATCAGCGTGCGAATCTCATAAGGGAGGCTGGAGGGATCACTCAAAATGCACTGCGCTTAACTGAAGTCATTGGTTTAAAAATAATTGAATACCATTGTATCATGAAATTACTTAATTTCCATTTTTAATGGTGTACTTGAAATATACACGTACGATTCAGTACTCACGGTACGTTCATAACGTACCCCATGGATACTGCTGTCATAATCTAGCTGGAATGGAGTCTGAATTGTATGGGGATGGTTCAATAAGACGAAGGTGGGGCATAATGCGATAGAACCCAGGGATAGTCTATAAGGAAATGATTTCGTTTCGAGTTTTCATATTAAACCGTATATTATTGGCAATAACGAATCTTAATGAAATTCTGCGATTAATTCTCTACATCAGTAAATACTTTCTTCAATGGATTTTGCGAACTAGACTCGCCCCCCGTGTATAGCGATTGTTTATTTTATCAATACATATAAGTGAATAAAAGTTTACTTTCAATTCAATGGTGCAGTGATGAAGAAGCTTTTATGCCCTGAAAAGTAAAATGTTATTCAGGTGTTTTCTATTTTCATTGAATAAGACATTCACAACGCCAAAAAATATTGGCTCAATTTAAACACTTGGACGCATGCAATCAAAATTCGTGTAAGTAGCTGAAAATGTGCCTAGTTGATGTGGTAGTGACAGAGCCTCTTAGTAGAGCGTTAGGCAAAATGCTTGCCCCAAATGTAAATCGTACTTGGTCGACTGAATCTTGAGTTGAAAATATTATCACACCAATGTAAACTTTATTCTTACCCTTCCTTTTATTTAATCAGGGTGTCAACTCAGGGGTCGCACTGATGGACTTGGCTCGACTGAGGAGCAGCGATTACTACAGGGATCTCGCGATGCCGTCACCTGCAGGCAGCCATCTCCATGGGAAGGCGGAGAGGAACGACACCCTCACATACCTCGTAAAGAAATACTCCTTCGGGCCGAGCGGCGTGGGAGACCAGGACTTCTTCACGCTGCTCGCCGCTGAAAGACCTGATATGTTCTACACCTTAGACTGCTCATGGAATGTTCAATTGGATCTCACGCTGAAAAATGAAGAGGACACTGAAGTCTTCGACAAATACCACTATTGCTGTCCTCAAGATGATGTGAAAGTGTTCCACGGAAATTCAGGGTACCCCATACCCGAAGACTGACCTTTTACTATTCGTGTCATGGGATATAACTTTTGCGGCACAGCGAATGAGCGAGTGCAAGTTGTTATTCTGCGGGACAATGTAATTTCTCCAATCTATTCACTTGCATTAACGTGCATTAACCGCCAGGGTTCGTCGGTGAATCTCCTCCAAAATACAACAGCATGTTATCCTCAGCTGTTCATGGTGCCTCAACTGTCTCCCAACGTTAAAAGAGGGGGTGATTTTTTAACGACGTCATATTTATGCTGAATTGTGTGTTGACTGAATATCTGTGTGAGGTGAAATGGTTGTGCAATGAACTTGTAAATGAATAAATTTATTTTGAATGATGTATAAAAGTTTAAATAAATATTCTTATATGTTTTACACGGTTTATTATTATGATAGTTTCTCCCAGGTGACAAATTTCCTAGTGATAAGAAAGCGAAAAGCGATAGGAACTAATTATTTTAGTTAAGATATAAATTTCCATTATGAAACTATAACCGAGTCATGTAAGCCTGAGAGAACACCTTGGAAAATAAATTAGTCCACGTCACAGAGTCAGATAAAGGCTGCGAGATGGATTATATAATTTGAACAAATTAATATAAATTACTGAGGTCGGGAAAGTTCAAAGTGAAATATCAATTCAAATAAAAGTTTGAATAGAATTGGAAGATAAAGATTTAGGAAAATAGTAGACCGAATAGGATCCACGCGCGAAGATGTGTTAAACATTTATGCGGATTGGGATAAATTCTTACACGGTTTTGAGAAGATGACGAACTGGATAGGAAACATACAGGAGATTATTAATATTTTAAAAAGGAATTGTACACGGCAAGATTTAATGCGAGGATATTTCTTCGGAAGAAATATAAAATAAGAAAAACCTCAATGTTAAAAAAAATAGCAATTGGCGAAAATAATACTAATATAAAGACGATATTACAGGGAAAAGTGTTGGCCTTTTAAAAAAATATTAACACTAGCCATGGGACAAAATCAAAGGAAATGGCATGGAACATATTTTATTTTGTGATTATTAATTTTAATTTTAAAAAGAGGTGGAATGTTTCGGTTTTCTTCCGTGTTGATAACATGTACTAAGGAATAACCACTTCCTGAAAACAATAGTAATGATACGGTATGGGCAGAATTATGGAAGGTTGAGAACGAAACACACAGTGAAGCAGGACAACAAGCAGAAAATTAAAAAAATAGATTTACTTAAAGTCTCGCATATGCATACATTAGAATGTGAATTGTATCAACAATGTTTCACAGATTTTCACAGCCTGTCCATCAAGTACAATGCGTATTACTGGTTTATTAACCTATTTGATAATGGCAATGTAAACAGTATTTGATACCTGAATATGTGTTACGAGCAACAAACGCGCCCCTCAGTCGTTTCCCTTTCCGCCTCTTTCCGAATTTGTTTTCCCTTTGGTCCTTCCTTTTTATGCGAGTTTTTCTCACTTTTATTTTTTCCTTGCCAAAGAGAACACTTTTATGGCCAATTTTTTTCTTCCTCGGACCACTTTTGGCATTTCAGAACTACAAAAAAAATGTGAGAGATAAGCAAATGCACAAGTCAATGACCGTCTGCAGAATTATTTCACCAATAATACAATAAGTCTCCGTTTTGCCAAATTTTTTTCACTGCCGCAATATGAGGAACAAGCAGAGCCAAATAAAGGCATTGGACATTAAAGAAAGATGTCTCCGTTGCAAAAATACCCACTCCGCAGCTCGGCACTCAAAACTCGCAAATCTGACCCAAAAATTCAGTTTATTTATTTCACAACGATCCCTTTCCACCGGATTCCTCAGGTAAAAACTTTGAAAATTACTTTATCTGGTTAAAAACTAGGGTGAGAAATAAAAAGTGATGTGGGCTAAAACAAGTTCGTGCATTTGGAGGCTATGATATTCTTACGGAGCAGGAAAAGAAATTAAGTATGAAAGTAAGGCCAAAATTAAATTAGGGGGGGAATTCAGTAATTTTGGCGGTAATTTGAACGATAATCGCCCTTAGGCCTTAAGAAAGCGTAAGGGAGGTAAATAAATGCTCACAACAGAAGATAACTGACGACCAATGCGGGGAAAAGAGGTCAGCAAAGAACTAAAGTATAAATAGCGGTACCCTGCAAATCTTATATCACCACCAAGGTATTACGTATATCACCAGCATTAGAATAGCTGTTGAATATTTATTAGGCATTCAGCAATAACTGAGAGGGAGGCACGGTATGAGTCGGTACGCTCGGTTTTCATGAAGGAGGATGACAGTTCTTTGAACTTCTTTAAGATGTGAGTTTGGAACAGGGTAAAATAAGTTAGCTGGAAGGATATATTGGCACATGAAGTGTTTGTTGGTGAGGAGAGAAAGTCGGCAGATGGTATTCAAATAAGACGGAAAAAGTGGATCGATGAGGCACTCAAAGGCAGCGGAATGTTGAAGTATGTACTAGAAGGGAAAATTTTAGCTAAACAAGGAAGGGAAGTGTACGAGAATAACGCGGAGCACTTGGTGTATGGTGGTATTTACCAGATACAAGTATGTATATTCTTACAGCCGGATAGTAAAATTGCACGTACTTCATATATTCAATTATTCCCGGCTCAACTTAGTGGAAATACATGTTAATTAAATGAAGAATGCATTGTATCTTTCCACTGTCCTTTTTATCTTTTTTTTGCCTTTGTCCGCTTTTTCAACGATACATTGTATTCTTCATTTAATCAATTTTGCACCTACTACCTTGATCAAAAAGTTCCCGGAATAACCACCGTGTGGCGCTCCCATCGTTCCGATTTGAGTTCTGTTTTTTTTGTTAAATTGGTACATCTGTTGTTGATATTCCCTTTAAATCTTAGTGTCATAACTTGACATTTGCAAAAGTTACGTAGCCAAGAGTACATCTATCTCTGTGTGTGTTGGCGATTTTTTACAATTTCAAAAATGGATTTAAATTTGCAACAACGAACTTGTATTAAATTTTGCGTAAAAAACGGATTTAGTGGCGCACGGACGTTGGAAATGTTGGAAAAGTGTTTCGGCAACGATTCTCTAAAAAAAACGGTCGTTTACCAGTGGCACGAGCGGTTCAGAAGTGGTCGTGAGTCAATCGAAGATGATGAACGCAGTGGCAGACCATCGACATCGAAAGTCGGTGAAAAAATTGATAAAGTAAAAGAAATGTTGGTCAATAACCGCAAATTAACCATCAGAGAAATAGCGGAGGACTTGAACATTGCCTATGGATCCGCCCAAGACATTGTGGTTAATGATTTGGGTTTCCGACGTGTAGCAGCAAAGTTGGTGCCAAAATACCTCAATTTCATGCAAAAAAGAGACCGTGTTGACGTCGCAAAAGACATGATTTGCGAGGCTGAATCCGATCCCACATTCATCAAAAGGATCATTACTGGAGACGAGACGTGGGTTTATGAGTACGACACGCAATCCAGACATCAGGCAAGTGAATGGCGTTCACCAAATGAGCCGAGACCAAAAAAACCACGTCGTTTTCAGTCAAAAAAGAAGGCAATGCTGACGGTTTTCATGGATTACAACGGTGTAGTGCATCATGAATTTTTGCCAGAAGGCCAGACAGTAAACAAAGAGTATTATTTGGGCGTTATGAGACGTTTGCGTGAAGCAATTCGCCGAAAGAGACCAGAAATGTGGGCAGAAAACTCGTGGATTTTGCACCATGATAACGCACCGTCGCACAGTGCTATCATTATTCGTAATTTTTTGACGAAAAATGCAACAAATACCATCCAACAGCCACCGAATTCACCTGATTTGGCTCCCTGTGACTTCTTTCTGTTCAATCGAGTTAAAAAACCATTACGGGGAACGCGTTTTAGCAGCCGAGAGGAAGTAATGGAAAAATCGCAGGAAGCACTGATGGACATACCGAAAACCGAATATAAAAAATGTTTCGAGGATTGGATCAAGCGCTGGCATAAGTGTGTTGCAGTCGATGGGGATTACTTTGAAGGGGACAATATAGATTTAGATGAATAAACTTGTATTTTTAATTTTCTGAATAAATTCCGGGAAATTTTTGATCAAGGTAGTACTTTGAAAAAATTAGACATTGCATCAGTTTAAAAGGGCTGTCCAAGTACTCAGTACTCAGGTACGGCAATGATATAACCATTTTAACTATTTCTTTCCCCTTAGTAAAATTCTTGTGACTTAATATCCTGTTTTGCCATGTTTGATTCACATAGTCATCGGTGACCCAAGGGATAGGGAAGGTTAACGACAAACTTTACAATCACACATCCTTCCAAATATTCCACCATGTGCTTGACCAATGCACTCTAATACTTGTATGACGGACATGATAATTTTTGCGCTAGGTGAATATGATGAAGTAGTGCTTAATATTTCATGAAAAAAACATTTAGTGAATTCATTAAGCTGATCTACTTTCAAAATTCAAAGTAATTAAATCAAAAACTTGGGTATTAAAAATGCACATGATTTAGATACAGTACAAGTACACATTTTTATGGTACAAAGGCATTCATCATAGTAGGAAGTATACGTCAAGGGTATTTAATTATTGCTCCGAATATTAGGAGCCATGAAAAAAGAGACAAAACGAGATATTAAGAATGAAAAACCATATGGTGTCGCATTAAATCCGTGAAGACGAATAAACTGAACGCCCTTACGATATTGTTTTTCTGATGAAAGCTAATGGTTCCGGGGAGCCATATGAAGTATGGGGTAGTAGACTAAATGTTAGTCCACCATTAACAAAAATTTGTGAATCTCCACCTAGGCCTGTCTCGCCACTGGGGGAGTGGTTCCGGAATTGTTTCTCCTCACTCTATCAGAATAATTTTCACGTCTACACCTCCTATGCCCCAAATGAACTGCCCAGCCTGCCGATCGAGACATAATAGCATCGCGCTTCCAAGGCGATCACTCTGCATATCCCGCGGGGAGAGGAGCAACACAGTTACACGAATCCTCGCCCGCGCAGGCTGATAAGGCGTCCAATTCCGAGGGTCACTTGAGAGCCAATGATATTTAGATCACCAGCTGAGTCTGCTGAAGAACTGCTGTCAAGGGGGGAGTGAGCGAAGTTTGTTAATACCGATCCGCAGTGCGAGCGTCTCGTCGCCACGTGTATGGTGCCTCGGCGCGCCTCAACCCTTTGAGCTGGAGCTACGGACTAGGGTAGTCGGACTGATGGTACCGCAAAGAAATGTCTGGCACCGGCCCCGATATCCATCACTTCGACCCAGCTGATGTCCTTCCACCTTCACCTTGAATTTCGGAGCAAGTGGGTTGAAGTCAAACCGCCCAATAAAACAGGTGAAAGGAAGCAGTGAGGGCCATCAGGGACAGCATCCCATCTACAAAGACCAATGCACAGAGGATCGGGCGCGCTGTCCATAAATGGAGGGAAGCGAATTCGTTCGGTGTCGCTCTCGTTTGACTTTCTCTCTGATAATGATTCCGTTTTGCAAAATGTGCATTTTCTTTTGCCTTTCCCTGTTTTCACGAGCATACCTTGGTGGTTTGGATGTGCACCCTACTAAGATGTTTTACTTCGCCACAGATGAATGGCCACCCCATTATTTGGCCCACCTAGTTGATTAAATACCTCATTCATGGGCAATTTTCGTTCAGTTGGATGCAACGACAACACTTTCAACTTGTAAGAGTACTGCGGTTACTGCATAGCAACTCTACTCTTATCTGAACCTTACTTCCTCCCCCTTCGAACCGTTATTCCAGTCTTTTCATGACCCTACCATCGGTTTTTTGTTTAGGTTCGAGAGAACTTTGGCGATCGCTATCTCTGCTACGTCCTTCACCCCAAAAATTAGCCAGATCACCCAAAAAGATGGCCAAAAATTCAATTTTCATTTAATTTGCACAAAGATCCATTTATATCATCTGGACCGAAGCTACCCACCCATATGCTGATAATGCAATTCTCCAACAAATATTAATTTCCACTATACTGGAATGATCCCGATTCCTTTCTCAACCCTGTCTTATAAAGTATTCATTCTTAATGTTCTTAACATCCGCGTGCATTATTCCAGACGTAAAAAACGAATACAACTTCTCCCCACACGGCGGGGAAAAGGCTTGTCTGAGAACTCATGAAGCCCCAAGGAGTCAAGAAGAACCTCATTCATGAGAGAACCTTCTTTTTATCTCCCCATCTATCTCCAGCATCGTCGTAGTTTCAGTTAACTGTGATTCAAAGCTGGAACTAAATTAATTAAATCCAATCACGGTTTATGCACTCTTACCCTTCCCCCACCCTCGTCTTTTTTTCAGCTGATTGCTTTTTGTGCCCCTCGGTTTATCCCATCCAATCATCAGAATCCCAATTATAAAAAAAAATCTCCTCTTAACTTTTTTCCACGTCCACCGACTTCTTGGAACCTCTTGTTATTTTTTTTGAGCGACAATTTTTTTCTCTTCGCTGAGTAGCAGACTGGCGCCTTGGGTTTAAGTCTCCCCGTGGCGTCACGGGGCATAAAAGGATCCCCCCTCTTCTCGCTCCCTTACTCCCCCACCCTTTGGGTGGGTGAGGAGAAGGGACAGGAAAAAGTGGAGATCATCTCTCAATGAATGGTTCGAGTGTTTTCCCCCGGAGATGCACGGGAGAAGAGGAGAGAGATGGCCTCTATGGCAGCTGTTGCAACTGATGACTATAGGGTTGTCCGGCTTCAGTGCTGGGAGTCGCGAGCTATGCGTCCAGAGGAAATCTTAACGTCGGGTGGAGTGGGGAGTCCGCCCTACGATCCGAGACACAGGCAGGCTCTCTGTGCTCACACGGGAACGTGCTTCCATCTTTACCATAGAATGATGTAATTAGGAGTACCTAGTATAATATCGTCGAAACATCGTGAACCCATGTTGCTGAAATCGTGAGTATCATGAAAATATTTTTGTGGTTTGAGAATTGTTTTCCACCGTTGAGTTATCTTAGCAACATAAACAAAGGCGTTACTTTATGTACACGGGGCTCTGAACTTCTGCGAAAAAGTTTTGGAAGGGATCAGACAATGTAACTATAAGGTTTTTAAGTTTTAATGCGCTGTTCTCCAACCGATAGTTTAACTCGTTAATAAGGTTATCGCTATGGATTTTCATACGAACACATCCAGTTTTCAAATGAAACCACCTACCCAATTACTGTTTCACACTGATTCTTTACCTACCCACCGTAGCACCTAGTAAGTATAGTAATTCAAAGTGACTGAATTCCGCCGATAAAATTTCCTAAAATCTATGGATATATTGCTGAAAGTGAGGATTATCAGCGCGTTCCTGGCGCGTATCGAACGGTAGAATCCAAAAAGCACTCGTACGACCACCCTCGTCTACGCAATTTTACTGTTTCTGTCGCCGCTTATTTTGAATATTGGATAACTTCAAAGACCGGTATATCCCTGTTATCTGCTCTACACTTAACCGTGTGCCCAATTTTGTTTTCAACGGAGAAGTAAGTTGAAAAGAAAGGAGATAAAAATACGACGCAGGAAAACGTTTTAACTAATTACGTTTTGCGTCGTAAATAGAAGATTATTTTTTGGAATGGAAGCAAAACGTGTTTCTTCATCGGAGGAAGTGGAAAATGAAAGGGCTTGAATTCATGAAATAAAACATGACATTACTCAATTTTGTCCATTGTAAAAGCAAAGGTGCAATGATGCATAATATTCACCAAATGAAGTTGTTTTAAAAATAATGATGATCAAAATTCAAAGAATTTACATACTCTTGAAATACATCGCTAAAAATATATAAAAGTAAAAGCGTTTTTGAAAAGGGACAAGTGATTCTTTGACAGGCTTGTGGACCGAAATTGATTGTAACTAAATCATTAGCTAAAGAAATACTATTGTCTGTGTTTTCTGAACACGAACTCTCACACTGTTAGTCTCGAAACAATTACTTCAACAAATAATAGCCCTGTAAAATTAAGCGATAGTATTGACCTATATATGATGCCCGCCTCTTGGTATGCAACATTTATTTTTACAACGCCATTACAAACTTTTTCCAAATAATATATTGTTGTAATATTGATAAATTTGAGCTCTTACGGCTAATAGTATAGAATGAATGTAAAACTCCAATAGCCGTAAACAGTAAAAAGTTAAAAACTCTTAACGGCTATTGGAGTTTTACATTCATTCTATTCTATTATATTCTACAATTTATTGTTGGTTTGAATTATTAATGTTTATATAAATTCTCATTAAAAATATAATCGTAGGTAATACGTGCCAGCAAAATAATATAGTCTCAATTGAACATTTCCACAGGGTTCGTGAAATTGTCGAATGCAAACTATAACAGCACCAGATTAAGTCAAGAAGAAGGCAATATTTGGCGCCATATTAAAAAACTAACCCCTTCGTGCTTCGTTGAACAATAATATTTAGTATTTTTTACTTCTGAACGAATTAATCCCAGAAAAGGCTGTTTATTTAATTTAAATATATTTATGAAAAAATTAGTTTTCGATCCACAGCCATGCTTGAAAGAGATTTCGCTGGAAAATGATATACATATTTGGAGTCCTGTAAATATTATGTTCATCATAAGGTATTCAGGATGCTCCTTTTTCCAAGCACCTCTAGCGAGAAAACAAAACCAGAAGGAAAGAGATATTATATGGTTAATTTAGAATATTTGCTATTATATGACTACTTTTTGCAAAAAAAGCCCTTGTACGAATTCCCACATTTTTTACATCTTCCTGCCATTGTTAAATGTGTCCTGAATGAGACAGGGGCTCCAGAAGAGTGTTTCAAAATACTTTTCAAGATCGTCCTTGGTCATTTTTCTAATACTTGCTTTTATTTCACATTGTGACATTATTTAAATCATTTTATCCAATTTAGCACTACTTGGGTTTTGGCACTTATATTTCTGCTACATGATATTGTGCACTGCAAGTCTAAAGAAAAGGGAACGAGCCTATCATCCAAGGAAATACGCACAACAAAAGTATCAGACTATCAACTGTGGGTTGAAGAAGAGGGATATGTTTACAAGGATTCTCTGGGTGCAGCACGGCCTGTGACAAGGTACAATTAGTAAATCTTAGTTTGAAAGATTTTCTCTTTAGATAATATTTGTGGGCAATGGTTCATAGTTTTTATTTTACATAAATACTTTTTTGAAGCGCTCAACTTGAAACTGCTACATATAGCAGGTTAAACTTGATCATCTGGGCTAAACATACCACATTCTTCTGTTCACGGCAAAAAGGGTTTGGGTTGGAATTTTTTTAATGTTAACCTAAATATTTTTCATGAAGATTTTGGTATTAATCATGCCAGTCTACACACAATATGATCGCAGTATATCTCAGTGGTTTTCATAGGTATTACATTAGTAATGAGCAAATGTAATTTGCAATTAAAGAAGTGAACATTTTTTGAAGAATTTCATGGTTTTTCACTTACATTTTACTTAGCACTCGAGAAGTAGTATAAGATAGAATTATGCACTCTTTTGAATGTTTCCTTTGAAAATGAAAGTTCCTGCTATGACTATGGTGAATTTTTTTTGTAATTGTAAAAATGAAGCCCTTAAAATATAATATCTGCATATACAAAATCGACATTTTGTTGTGTCATTCCAAATTAACTCTCGAGATGCATGCATATAAGCAGTGGTCCTTGGTGATGAAGGTATTAAAAAAAATAAGACCGCAAGATAATTTCTTTATGACCTTTTTCATTCGAATTTTGCATTACTTAATTTTATGGCTGAATGATGCTGAAAGCCTAAAACTTGAAAGAAGAATAATGGATTTATATATCTAGGGATTTAATAAAATGCAGAGATTATGGATAGCAGAAACAACAGAATCATTCAGATCAGACCCAAAGACCCAATTGCTGAGTGCATTTTTGTTTGCAATATAAATTGAGTAGTGGACAATACCCTCATTAAATATAAATTCCATTCAATAAGGTAGTCCTGGTATATAACTATTTTTGAGAAATAAGGGAAATCAATTAAAAGACAAGCCAAAGATATTCTAGGAAATCAGATAGAGAAACCAGGTACTACATGATGGCAAAGCTACAAGGGCGAAATGTTGAATGGCGAATTAAGAGGCAAACACAGAACAAAACAATAAAAGAAATAGATGGGAAGTCATTCTGACCGGAGGTTGATTTGGAAAACGTTGATGTATGATGGCTCAAGGAAGGAAAGATGTCAAAATGTGAACAGTGGACAACTGAAAGCTGCCAAGAAAAGCTCTCAAGAGGGAAATTTGGACCACATTGGAAGTCCTGGGACTAACTGGAGATGATATTTGAGCCCTTTAAGTTATAACTTTAAACTGTAAAATAATATTATTATTATTAGGTAATCTACCGGTTAAGGTAGGTTTTTGGATGGACGTAATTACTAATTAAATAATTTGTGGCCCCTAGCAAAACACAACATCCTACTCTACATCAGGTCCCTCTTCAGCTCTGAGTACTTTCTTCCTCCCTTCATCCCGTCCAACATCCCTATCCTGTTCCTTCCGTTTCCTCGTTTGCCTAACATTCTCCCCTCAATAATAGTCTTCAACATCCCGCTGCCGGTCAATACCCCCTTCAGCCACTTTTCCTGCCTCCATAGGATTGCTCCCAGCAAACCCCTCTCTTCGCCCACCATACCAAGTACTTCCTCGTTTGTTTTCTTCTCTGTCCATTTCACCTTCTCCATTCTTCTCCACACCCACATTTCAAAAGCCTCCAGTCTACATCTATTCTCCTGCTTCAATGACCATGTTTCCGTGCCGTAGATAGCTATGCTCCATATCAAAATTTTTACCAGTCTTTTCTTAACATCCTTACTCAACGTCCCCGTCATCAACTCCCTCCTCCTTGTGAAAGCCTCTTTGCCTAGCGCAATTCTTCTCCTTATGTCCCTACTACTTTGACCGTGTTGGTCCAAAACACTACCGAGATATGTAAACTGTTCTACCTGCTCTAGTTTTTCCCCTCCTATTTTAATGTTAAGCTTAGCCTTTTTCTTTCGAGAAAATCGCATAACCTTTGTTTTATTAATATTGATTCTCATCCCATACCTGTCGCACTGAATTTCTAATTCACTCAGCAATGCTTGCAGCCCCTTGGCTGACTGACAAACTAGAGCTTGGTCATCAGCAAACCTAACTGATTTTACGAATTCCCCGCCTACCTTCATCCCTATCTCGAGTTCTTCCCATGCCTCTTTAATCATTTCCTCTGCATACAGGTTGAACAGCAACGGTGATAATGGGCAATGTTAAATTATAGCTGAAGGGGAAATGATTTTCCTGAAGAAACAAAGACAAATTATACTTTCTAAATGCAGAATTTAATATCACATTCTAGGACTTCATCTAAAAAAAAGGTTTCAATAATAGATGATTATCGAACTAGTTCATTCTTGGAGTTAATAAAAAATTCTGCAGAGAAGATTTCAACCAATCAGCTGAATAAACTAGTCGGCCATATATACTGAACACGTGAAATAGAAATAGTTTTCTAGAGAAGGAAAAAATGTCAACAGGCATCCAAGTATTCATGGAATTGAATTAACAATTTAAAATGCATACTGAAAGAGAATTCTATCCACTGTCGGTGAAGGAAGTGCATATACTTTTATTCATTAAATATATTCATCAAAAACAAATAACAAAAAGCCGATGGCCAGTACATTGTAATCACAGATAAAAAATATCAGCATTCTCTGTATTGATAATAGCAGGGCTATAGTGACAGAGAAAATTGTAAAGAGCACATTTGCTAACCTAATGCATTTAATGAAAAGTACATATTTGAGGCTAAAAAGAAGAAAGCCATGATTATAGCCTTTGGCATTTTACAAGTTTAATGCATAAGTAGAAGGGATTTGTCATTCTGAAAATTGGATCACAGCCAAAGGATGGCAAAATATAGGATTTCAACAAAAAAAAAGTATGGTCATATAATCAAACACAAGCCTCAGCTAGAAAACTCATCAAAATGTAGGTATTTATTGAGTACACTACTCTGATGTATATGAGGCAAGGATGGTGACTGTCCCAGAGGAAAAAGGATTGGAAACAGCAGAAATGTTAGGAAAATGTCTTTAGGAAAATGATGAAGTTAAAATTGACCACCATTATAGCTTCCTTAAGGCAAAAAAAACAAAAAGTGAACTCAAAGAATCAGGAAGTTTTGAGCTTCCATTACACAATGAGAGGCATAAAAGCAAAGAATAAGATTACCTACATGAAGTTTACGAAGTACAGAAATTGAGTTGAGGGTAGAGTCAGTCCCCAGCCAATCCTAGAATTTTCGACGATCAATGAGTGCTTTCAATTTTATTGGTACTGTTATTCAGACAGGTTTTCCTTTAAGTTGGCAAGTGAAACTGATATTTTTAGGGCGCCATCAAGTACAGAAAGTAGTAATTGAATTGATTTTCGTAAAATCACTTAAAATGACTGAACCAATCCCATGTTAATTTATTTTCACGTCTAAATATATTACTGGACTATGTAAAATGCAGAATTGGAGATAAATTACCTCAAATTGAATCAGTAAGAAAATCAGATATTTTTCTCTGTGTCATCATTAAAAATATGAAAATTTTTCTCCATAGCAATTGAATATGCCTCTAGGATGATAACATTATGACCAGTAATAAACTAGAACCATGTTTTTAATTTAATTTGCTAGCTAACAAATCATTAAAACTCTGATTTTGAAATCTTACAACAAAGAGATTTTGGATATAAAAATATTTCGCAGTGGCAATTGAGTGTGTGCCAAACAACTGACTCTCACTCATTATTATTCTCTCTCAGGCCAGAAACACTTCAGTGCCCATCCGACAACATTATCACCACCCGTTACAAGTGTCATGTGGATGGAGAATGGGTGGATTGCTTCAAGAGACACTGTTGTCCAGATTACACATTCATTGCGGGAAGGTAAGCATTTCAATATACATAAAGTCAGGGTTGGAATTTAGGGAGGAGTGAAAGCAAACGAACAAGAAAACTTCCTCACTATTCGTCACCCCTAGATCAATCAAAGAGAATTTCCTATACTTCCAGAACATGTTGTAGTAAATTTAAACAAATGCGCAAACTGAATATATCATTTTATATACACATAAAATGCATGGTACCACTGAAACTTTAGTGCAGAGTCACAGCTCTCTTCTACAATCCAAAGGCATAATTTTCCCTTTCTTAGCTATTCATTAAGGACAGCAACTTTTTTCTCTTTAACAAATAGTAAGAGGAGAATATGGGCACATGATGTTTTATAGCACTTGACACTGCAGAAGGCTAAAATTTTATATGCTCACTTTATCCTGTAGATACAATTTCACCGTTTGTGGCTGTCGCTCAAGACATTTGAGTCTTCTCGTCCAGAGTAGCATCCCTTGGAAGTGCCCTCTCTGCTCAACTTAAAATTAAGCTCTGCACCCACTCTACACTTTTTTTAACCACCACTTTTATCGCAATGACATTATTACAGAGACAAACCAACAAATATCAGTCATAATTAGTTCTTCAGAGAGTGGGAGAGAAAGTCTTGGGGCAAGGAAGGAAAGAGAGGAAAAGTAAAAAGTGGCATTGCAAATTGTCAATATTTTCTTTAGTTGGTACCTACACTGACCAAATCATTTGCCAATTGCTGGTTAAAAGGCACAGCAAAAAAATTCCCAAGACATAATTTTTATCATTTTAAAGATTATTTTGCAAACTTCTGAAGCAAGAGATGAAACCGCATAAAGCAATATGAAATAATTAGGTACACTTAATTACTGGACCAAGGAAGTATTTAGGAATCCCTTAAGTTTTAAGTAAAAAAAAATATTAGCTTACATTATTCATACTGCTGAAGTGGAAGAGCAATAGACACTTTTGTTATTGATTACAAAAATTTGATGATACTTAAGTGGCTATTTAGTTAGGCAGTGTACAGAGTATTTTGTGGTTCAATGTTTCCCTACTGTTGCAGTGCCTTAAGGAGCTTTACTTATTTCATCACTAATACATGAATATGTCAGTATAGTGCAAGAGACGTTAAGCCAACATTAGTGTTCTATTGCTCAAAAGCCTTTTATAAATTTTGCTGAACAATTATATATATCTCTGAGGGAATAAAACATTGTGCACCCATTACTACAATGAGAATAAAATTGATTTTTATAAGAAATGCGATTAATTACATTTTGGATGCAGTCAAGATTTTAGATACCTTGAGTTTTTTGGAATGATATCCAAGTCAAAATTAGGTGAATAGAAAACTTGAATGAATGGGATCTGCATTCATATTTTTAATTTCATTTGACATGAATGTGAATTCTTAAGGTTTACGGACTGATTGGTATTTACCTATTTATCCATCCCACTAAATTGTACTGTACATGTCGCCTACAGCATCCACCATCAATAATTTCATGCATATAGTCATTCAGAATTGATTACTTATAATGGAAATATTAACAGCAAATCTTATGTATTTTAATTTATTTTTTGTAGGTGTCTTTCAAAAGATCAAGATCCATGCTCACTTAACCTTTGTGAGCAACTGTGCACCGTGTACCTACAACGAATAATTTGCACATGCCGTGCAGGGTACAAGTTCAGTGCTGAAAACCAAAAGAAAGGCATAAGGCCAGCTTGTATAGGTAGGATGACTAGAATATCTTAAAGAAAACATTATATATGGCATATGTTTTAAGTGTCCTTTCTATTTAAGTGCATGCTTACGCTGCTTGTTGTTTTTGGTGTCATAATGATACAATAAACTTGTCATGATACATTTTCATCACAGTTGCATGTTGCTGGAACATTAATGACAAATCATGCCTGTAGCAGTTATGCAATGCTGTGCCCTGGTAGTTCAGATTCTCTAGCTTTAAACCAAGTTTTATGTTGTGTATGTATCCATATGCAATACCCATTTGCCTATTGGATTCTGCTGATAACCCAAAAAAACCACATGAGCCAATTAAATCTATATGTGCATGAGCCTTATTCAGACTAAATTCAAGATTCATGAGAAAAGGTAACTCTGTTAAAATTAAATCTAGAAACAGTTCATAAAACTAATTCAGCCTCATTATCATCAATTATGGTCTATTTCCGCGGCCAGAGAATGTCAAAGTCATTATTCTCTCGCAATTTACACTAAATCAATTTATCGGCTACACATATTTACACATATTTACATTATACACATATTTACTTTCTGTGGTTAAAGAAATATTACAGCACACCATGGAGACTGAATCTTCAATGAACTTCAGAGTATGACCTATCATTGAAACTAGCACTACTTGAGCATACTTCAAGAAAAAATTCACTAAATAACCAAGCTCAGTGAAGATAGATCAAGTGATGTCAGGCCTTTCACCCTATATTTTTTCTAATTTTGGCATTGCAATAAACAATGGCTACTTACTGCATTGCAACTTACTTATTGTAACTTACTAGCTACCCTTTACATATTATCACTTAAAGGCAAATGAGTCACCTAGTGAGCCTGAGAGGAAATTTGGGCATGGTGAAATAATAATATGGATACATAGAGAATGAAATTAAAGTCGAATTCCATAACTATTCACCAAATATAAATATACTGGCACTCTGAAATTTCCCTGCTGAATAAAATAATACATTGATGAGATCAAAGATCATGATACTATGCAAAATTATGTAATATTACAATCAAAAAATTTTTTTAATGATTACAAAAAATTTCCCTGAGCATTTATGAGAAGTTATATTATACCTGTAATAGTAATGTAACAGTAATGTCTTCTAGAGAAACGAAAATAAAATGAGTTGCACTTACGCTCAGGACTTAGGACGAGTTGTTTTTACGATGACGGTGATGATTTAAAATGTCATCTCTGGCCAAGTGGAAGAAGGTGGGATTAAATGCTGCTCTGCCTACAAACAGAAAGAGTTAATAAATAAATTATTGCCTTTCTTTTTTCAAAGTTAGTACAGAGGAGAGACAAGTTCATGAGTATTTATATGTCTCCATTGATGCAAAGCATTCAATACCAGATGTGAGCAATGAGCTGGTACAACAAAAAATGAAGTTTGGGAAGAAGATAGCTCAGCAGGAAGGGGAGTGCTGCATGTACATATGAAGGAAGACGTATGGGCAGGATCATCATTTGTAGTATATGGGTGGTCTTGACCTGAAAACTAATGAGGGGTAAAACTAGTACTATCATGCAATAGACAAGGTGCCAAAATTAAAGAGGTTAAAGTGAATGGGGCAATTTGTAACAGAAGGAGCAAACAACTTGTAGTATGGAACAAAGTAGTGCTGGTTTTGTGCCAGTTCTGTCAAAGTGATATGGGCATCGAAGCTGTATTTAAGCGGTAAAAAGTAATGTTGCCAACAAATAATGAGGACCAAAATATGTATAAAATACCAGTTTGCAACATCACTTTTTACTGCTTAAAGTACAGTTTTACATTATTATTTGTTTTCTCTAACCTGAATACCTATAATTTAAAGGTTTATGAGAAAATCATTGACCAAGCATTGAGAAAATTATATAAACATCAAATTTAATATTTTTTCCTACAAAAATGGTAACACATTCTTTGCAAATGGCACATTATTTGAGTTGACATTTTTATCAATTACAGATAAATATCTATAAGCACTTGCCTCATCAATCAATTCAATATATCAGACTCTTAAATATTTCTGATGTGGTTAGCTCTTCCGGGACAAGGCTTGCTGTAACACATGCTGCAAATGGGAGTTCTTTCTATACAACGAACCAAAAACTGAACTAGTACACTAACAAAAAAGAAGTTTCTCAGATAGACATAATTAAAGTAGTGAAAAAGTTCAAGAATTCTAATTGTAAAGATATGTTTGGGCTTTCAAATAATTCAATCAAATCTGTAATTGACTGGTTAGCATACCCTCTTGCTATTGTCATCAACTCTTGTCTCCAGTCTGGTTATTTTCCTGATCAGTTGAAGTTTTCCAAGGTCATTCCTATTCACAAACATGGTAATATCAGTTCTCCAAACAATTATCGTCCTATTACAATTATTTCTCCACTTGCAAAAATCATTGAATCAGTTGTATTTACCCAAATCCTGGACTATTTTGAATCCTTAAATCTATTTACACCGACTCAGTTTGGTTTCAGACCCAACAAATGTACAACCCAAGCTGTTGAATATGTTATAAAGCAAATCATTAAGGCTTTTGAAGGTAATCAATGTTTGGCTCTCTCATTATGTGATCTCTCTTCGGCTTTTGACTGTGTTAATCACACAATTCTCATAAATAAGTTGAAATATTATGGTTTTAAGGATACTGAACTAAAATTTATTTCTTCCTATGCAACAATTTCAGAGTGTAAAAATCATTCGCCTTGACTAGGATTCTAACCCAGATCCCTCAATATCCGGTCGAGTGCTTTAGCCACTTAAGCCACCGAGGCGTCCTCTTAAACTCTGAAATTTTGGGGCTTTTAAAGGAACAAGATGTTGTGACAAAATACCATACATACAATGTCACCGATTGTAGTGGCTAAAGATTGAAGTGGCTAAAGCACTCGACCGGATATTGAGGGATCTGGGTTCGAATCCCAGTCAAGGCGAATGATTTTTACACTGAAATTGTTGCATTGAAATGCATATTAGCAGATGACTCCATTAAAAGTTACTGTTGCGGCATCTCCCGCAGTTTCTTTGGAATTTATTTCTTCCTACTTATCTGATCGTAAGCAGTCAGTTTATGTAAATGGTAAACAGTCAAAACCATTAAATATTAAATATGGTGTGCCTCAGGGCTCTGTGCTTGGACCTCTTTTATTTCTGGTCATGATTAATGACTTGTGCCCAAATATGATTACTGACTGTGTCCTCTATGCGGATGATACTACTTTCCTACATAGTTCCCCCCATCATTCTGATGTGATGAATAGAGTTCCTATTATACTTAAAAAGGCAGTGGACTGGTTTTCTGCCAACAATCTCCATATGAATCCCAATAAAACTCAGCATCTTATATGTACTCTAAAATGTGCTACACCGGATACTGTCCCTGTGAAACTGCTGGGATTTTATATAGACTCCCAAGTTAACATGGAGTACTCATATTCTATACATTAGGAAGAAACTTGCCCGAGCCTTATTTCTGCTCAGGAAATTGAAATTATATGTTAGTAAGGACTACTTAATTAATGCCTACTATGCATTCTTTCACTCACATATTACTTATGGCATTAGACTTTGGGGGCATGCATCTGATATTAAGCCAATCTTTGGGATGCAGAAAAAGGCAGCCCGTACCTTATCTAATTCATGTCCACTTGAACACTGTAGACCTCTCTTTTTAAATTTAAAAATTATGACTGTCTACAGTTTATATATATTCTATTCATTAGTTCATATAAAAGAAAATACGAGTATGCACTCCACTAGGGCTGACGTTCACAGCCATAACACCAGAGCAAAGTCTAATATGGATTTTCCATACTGTAGGCTAGATAGGACTTACAAAGTTGAAGGTCTACCTATCAAATTGTTTAATATGCTTCCAAAATCTGTAAAATCAGCCCGCAATTTAGTGTTCCGCAGGGTGCTGCGTGATTGGCTTACCTCCATTCCTTTATACTCAATACAGGAGTATTATGAGCTCGACTTTACTAGCCTAAAATTATAAGGTCTAGCGTGAGTAGAATACTAGGTGTATGTATGCAAATATTTTCAAATAAGTAATTTATGTGATTGTATATTGTGCTGTATACTATATTATCTAGGAACAACTGTATGTTCCTAAATGACGACATCTACCATATGTGAATATGATTATAAGATGAATAAAGTATATTATTATTATTATTATTAACATAAACATATCTTTTTAAAAAATAAGTAGACAAGTCCAAAATATTTGGAGGAACAGCATACTTTTTCTGAGAATTGAGTATTTGGTACAATGAATTTCAAAGTGATACGGCATCATCGGGCGCAAATAACTTAAGGGTCAGGCTCAGATAATTCAGGAATGTGAACAGCAGTGATTCCAGCACAATGCCCTTTTGGTATAGTTGGTCAATGAGGATAAGATAGGTAATGTAGAGAAAGAGTAGCAGTGGTAAAATATAACTTGGTGAAATGTATTGTACCCAATAATCAAATTCTGTGGAAAAGTGCATTGCTCTTTCTATTTTATGAATGCATAGAATGCTGACAAAGCAATGCCTGAAACATTAAATTAAACATATGCCTTATTCTGTCATTGCATAACTATGAAATGTGCTCATCAATAAATTTAACATGATATGCATTTTCTGTAAGTGGTATATATTCATATCTTGGTCATATATTTTACAGTGGATGTCTCTTTAATCCATTCTGATTCTAACACATTTTTTTCAAATTCAGATGTCAATGAATGCATGGATAACAATGGGGACTGTAGCCATCGCTGCATCAATGAACAGGGTGGCTATAAATGTGAGTGTAGGGATGGATGGAAGCTTCAAGGAGACAATCGCACATGTGAACATATTCAGTCAGTTCCTCAGCCTTCAAGCACACCACATCCAATTTCTGGGAGGACTGATAAAGCAAGAGTGAAAGGTGAAGTGTCTGCTCTGCAGCATTGCTCAGCAAACTGTGATACAGTATCCCGCTTGCGAGATGGTGTTCAGGAGTTGCAAGTGAAAGTATGTTGATGAAATTTCCTGGTATGCAATGATTAATATCAAATTTTTAATTATTGGTTTTCAATATATTTTCTTTAACTCTTGTGGTGCTCAACCTTCAAGAATCACTCTATGAAGGTTATTTTAGAATGAAATATGCTGTTAGATAGGTCCAGCCATAAGTATCAATGCATTATTATCACTGCTACTTCTTTGAATGAATACTTTGTATTCCACTCTCTACATGATTTCTCGTAGTACTGATGTTAGTTAAGGGTTGGAGGAAGAACAATTAAACATTAATAATTGCCTATTTTTGTGACATGTTTCCCCATTTCATTGTGGCTATTAAATAAAACTGTTTCTGGTGTGATTTGGTGGAAAATCTTATTGAAATCATATTGAAATTGAAAAATAACAGACTTTCCATAGTGAAACCTAGATCGTAAATAAAATTTTCAACGTGGAAAAGCCAAGTTGGCTATTTTTCAATTTTGTTGTCATTAGTTTATGCTAAGCACGTTTCATTTAACATTTACAGGGTTAGACTAAAAAGCTGTGCAGACCTTTGGTTTTTTTGCTCTGAGACAAATAAATGCTAGAAATTTAACAGCAGAAAATTCGTTTACCTAGACTGGGATTTGAACTTGGATCCTTTTTGTGTTCTTTAGTCAGTGTGCCTGCCTCAGTGCCTCAGTGACTCAACTGCCCAAAGCACTCAGCTAGACTTGAAGGGATCTGAGATTAAATCCTGGTCTTCAAGAGTGATATTTCCACAGTGATTGCTCTCATTTTTGTGTTCATCTTAGCAGGTGACTCCATTTACAGCATAATAGCAGCATTTTCTCTAGTTCCTTTGAAATGGAGCTGATAAGAAATAAAAGCTCAAATTTTATCATGATATTTTTGTCAAAGTAGTCCAAATATTTGTGAAATTGATACCATGTAATAACTCTTCATGTAACTGATAACACTTGAATTGAATTATTAATTATGAAATGTTTCTCAAATTAAAATAACACGTAGCAAGCATAGCTAAACTTCAACATTTTTTTAAATTAAGAACTTCATATTTCAAAAGCAGGGCATGATTGACCAGTAAATAGAGCATTTTGATACAAACTGGATCCAGGTTTGATTCCCAGTGATGCCACTGGATACCCATAGCTTCACCTAAGCTGCATGATATTTAGGTATCACATGTTTCTTGTGACCCACCACAGGTGGCTCAGGGAAAGGAACTGGTTCCTCTACCATGGTGTGTCAATTTTACATGAAATAGGCCTTAGTTCAAGATGGGCTCCATCCTCACCTTTCAAACAAACCTTCAATTTGATTACTGTGGTTATTTTCATTTCAATAATAAAAATTGGTTTATTTAATAGCACCACTTCATGGTATATGCAAATCTTCGATGATAGATCTAATGGCAAGACATTTGTTCCAGATGCTTTTAATAGGTTTAAAGATGAATATGTTTAACTGTTGATACTTCTAAGTGCGTTTTCTACTTGTGTGAAAAACTGCTACTTGACACAATTTCTTCTACCGAGCTAGAAGGAATATAAAATTATTCTATTCAAATGCCAACATGTAAGCTGATATGATTACTAATTATAGTGATTATCTAATATTATTCAAGCAATGAAAAATAACACTGTATTTTCTGTGAATGTGCATTTCTTCAAGGTTCGTGCACTGAGCACTGCAATCAGATTATACAGTATTGAATCAGGGCCACCAGGTCAAAAAGGAAATCCAGGCCCCCAGGGTCCACCAGGCCCCAGAGGATTTCCTGGCCCAGAAGGACCTCCAGGTGAGAGAGGACCTATCGGGCCACCAGGAGAACCTGGTGCCAAAATTATGGTACCACATATGTGGCAAGACGGTGATGAGGGACGGAGTGATGACAAGAGTGTAAGCCCAGCAGAAATTTCAATGGACTCCTTTGTGATGCTAAAAGGGAACAGCAAGACTGACAATCTAAGATTTTGTAGGTGCAAAAGGGGACCAGCGGTGAGTATGAAGGATAATTTCCATTTTTAAACTAACTCATAACTATTGGCCATAAAAATGTAATGCCACCAACTTTATTGATACACAGATATGCATTAATTATAATTTAAAAACTGTCCCTTCCTGTTGAGAAAGGAAAGGTGGATGAAGAGCATATTGATAAATAATGGAATGCTGAAAACTGTGATAGAGAGGGGGATGGAGGGCAAGCAAGGAAGGGTGAGGAAATAATAGGCATGTGGGACAGAATGAAGAGATGAAGGAAGAATGTGGAATTAAAGATGGGCTTACTGTGGATTGAGATCAGGTTGATTTTTGGGCAAGGCTAAGACATGTACGAGTGATGTTTGTGATTATTGTCTTTGTGGTATAAAGTTTATGTCCATCCAAATCATAAGCTAAATGATTAACTACCAAATAATAATAAAACAGTTGTACTTGAGGCATCATAATGACCATTTTTATCTAACAGTCAATCAGTCCTATTTTGCCATCAATGTCTGGTCGGTCAATGTAGTGCAAAATTTTTATTATTTCCTAAATACTGGAATTAAACTGACCCAAGTGATGTCATGGTAGTAAGTTTATCAAGCACTGAAATTTCATCTTCCCAAAGGATTTTTAAATAATTATGAGATACTTTGTTATTCATAGCAGTTTTTCTCATAATTAGCATCCTGTACATTGTATTTGGGACTATTGCTGAATAAATTATTTCTGAAATAGATTTTCCATAACTATTTGAGGCAAGATTCCCATGGAATAGAAATGGCAGTGTTTTCTTTTCTATATCAATACATTTTTCACAATAAGGACAGGGAAACCATGGATCACGGATGAGATGATTACAAAGTTTCATGAGAGAAAGAAATGGAAGAATGTAAACCCAGAGTTAGGCAGAAGGAAGTTCAAAGAGGTAAATAATAAATTGAGACAGGCAACAAATAAAGCAAAAGAAGCATGGTAGAAGAAGTAATGCGAGGGTATGGAAAGTTTGCCAAGGAAGAGTGAAATTGGTGTGCTATACAAGAAGGTTAAAACAATATCAGGAAGTAAGAATGGAAGATCTGAATGGAAGAAAAGATCCAAGAGAAATGGAGGGAATATTAGAGGAACTGTATGGTAAAGAGCTTAGGCCAACATGGTTAGACATAGAAAGAGAGCATGACAAAGAGGAAGATAGCTTAGGTCCGGGCATACCCGGCAATGAGATAGAAAGGGCATTAAGGGAGATGAAATCAAATAAGGCCATGGGGATAGACAACATTCCTGTGGAACTACCAAAAGGTTTAGGAAAATTTAGGAGGAAGAGTCAATTTGGACTAATTCGTAGCATCTATGAGGAAGAAATCTGGCTGGAATACTTTGTGAGATCAGTTTTAGTTCCTGTTCCAAAACATTTAAAGGCAACATCATGTGAGGACTACAGAGCATATAGTTTGATTTGCTATGCAGCTTAAGTGGTATTCAGGATCATCAACTAAAGGATGGAGAGCAAGGAAAATGATTACTTAGTAGATGATAAGTTTGGGTGTAGGAAGGGGAGAGGCAAGCACAATGCCATTGCAGTAATGAGATCACTAATCGAGAGGAATATAGATTACAATCAGGACTTATTTGCCTGTTTCGTAGATTTTGAAAGGGCTTTGGATAGAGTGAATTGGGAAAAACTAATGAGTATATTGCAGAAAATAGGAATAGATTGGAGGGAAAGGAGGCTAATCCGCAACCTGTACATGTCTCAGACTGCTCAGGTGCGGGTGGGGAACTGGGAGTCCGGATGGGCAGTGTTAGGAAGAGGTGTAAGGCAGGGTTGTCCTTTATCACCGGTGCTGTTCAACGTATAGGTATATGTGGAGAAAATGATTAAAGAGGCATGGGAAGGGCTGGAGATAGGAAGGCAAGTTGACAGGGAATCTGTAATAAGGGTTAGGTTCACTTATCATCAACCTCTAGTTTGTCAGTCAGGCATTGCTAGGAAAGGGAATAGAATTGTCATTGTAGTGTTGTGTAGCCTTGTCCACCCAAGACCTATTTTAAGCAATAGAATACCTATAGTAATATTACACATTATTTTGCTCTCTTAAGTCACCATGCAATCGTTCTTCCTAAACTCCTCATCCTGCACAACTATTTGTGTTCTGATGAAATGTATCCTCCATTTAATTTCCTCTACCATCTAATATTCTGAAGCTATCCAGGGTTTCATGTTGATGTTTTTAGCTCTCAACTGCCAATAATCAATTATGGACATATAGAAGGATGTGTAAATTTATATTTCAAATCATTACACTTGCCTCATTCATGTATCCATCTCTCCCTCATTATCCATAAAAGCAAATTAATGCCAAGGTGGCATTATTATATATTTATTTCCAATGAGGGGTAAGGTATCATTTACTCACTACCCCTTACTTGTCTCATCATTTCCATTGATTACTTTTAAACCATCCATTACTACTGATGCATTTTATATTCTATTTATGTTTCCACAGCATCCCTATATTTATCCTAATATGCAAATTCTCCTGAGGGCACTTTGAGTGAGTACGCCGTCCGTCGGATGGGACGTTAAACTGCGGACCCCTTGGTGCCTTTCGTAAAGAGTAGGCTAATGCCGACGCCGGGTTTCTCTCCACCCTTCATCCTTTCCTAACCATCCCCTATGGCGCAAATGACCTCAGTTGTCGGTCGCCTCCCCTAAAAACTACTACTACTCCTGATTGATTAGCACATAATACACTGTCTTTTACACATCCATGGTTTTCTGAGGTAAATACTTGCTGGAGTAATAAAATGATATTTGTACCCCTTACCTGGCATAAAAGCATATGGCACTGGGCATTGATACCTTCCAAACTCATTCAACAAATATTTTATTGAACATCTAAACTAGTAAATTCATGCAACTAATTCTTTCATAATGCTTCACTTTCCAATGAGGATCCTTTTTATTCCTCCACAAGCAAAAATTACAGGTTTTAAAACACATATTTTGTTTGTACTTCTACTTGAGTGTTTATAAAATGACCAACAATACAGTGATATAAATTAGGTGGGTGTATGGTCAAATTAATGTTTGACTTTCCTGTGGCTTGCTCCTACAAAGGGCCCCCCTGGTGCCACTGGCAAGCAGGGGCCTAAAGGAGAAGAAGGTGAGAGGGGCTGGCCTGGAGAGAAAGGTGAATCTGCCTCAATGGATTTCCTTCTCCTTCTCCTTGCTGATATAAGGCATGACATCAGTGAACTGCAAGCTAGGGTATTTGTGGATGAAAGGTGTGTATTAAATATCAGTTAATGTATGCATGTATGAAAATTCACTGTTTCTGACCTTAAATGTAGTTCTGTCATTTTATCATGTTCCATTTATTCAAAAGAAAAAAGGATGGTTATATACATATGAATTGATAAGATGTTGAGGAAAGAAAGATACAAAAATTCATTCCAGCAAAGATTCATAATCATATCCTAATGAGTTATTAACAGCATAATGAAAGAACCACATGATTTAGCTTTCTGCAGCTAATTTAAAGTATGTTGAACACATTCCCTGAAAACTATTACATATCATAATGGGTTTATAAAGCATATCCCCACAACTGGCCATCTTTTGCTTGAAAATTATTGCTTCTTCATCTCTCCTTACTAGTTACTGTAAACGCATATTTTTTTATTTCCTCTTCCCTTAATGTGTTTCTTTGGATTTCCTCCACCAGCCTCCTCCTTTCCCCTGATATTACTATCAATTTTTCGTTTGTATTCCTATGAAGATGGCTTATTTATTTTGGCCTTCAAAACACGCCTCTCAAAAACGGTCAAACATTTTAACGGTCATGACACTACCTAACTATCACATATGATACCATTTTGAAATAAATGTTCTTCAAAAGTCCTTAGAGAAAATTGAAACCTTTACCACTCCTCCATTATTTTTCATCCTATGGCCACACTGATAACTATTTTTTTAAATAAGAAATGAAAAAAGTCATTCATTCACTAAACAAGAGAATTCATTCTATCTTAGGCCTGCAAGATTTGAACTCCAAGGTGCCCTGGAGAAATACCTGGATCAAAGAAAAGGGCATATTTTGGAGAGGAAAGGTTCCAATGTTTGATGATTGTGCGACTATTACCTGCTCGTTGAATGGACCTGATATTTATAAATATATAACTTAAATATTGATAATAAATAAAAAAGCAGTGAAAACATGAGAAAAACTCTTTACAAAGTTCTGTCCACTAATTTATTTGTTTAAGCTATGTCTACAGGCTGACAAGAATATTTTCCAAATAACACATTGTAATATCCATCAGCATGGGAAGCAAAGCTTCTGCAGTGATTATCACATAAAATCCTTGCAAAGCAGAATCAACGGCAGCAGCAAAAAAGAAGAAACAAAATAGAACCAAAATGGTCAAAATAGGTCGTTGGAATGTTAGGATGAAGTTGAGGAAAGAGAAATTAAAAATTTTGAGCAGGAGATAGAGAGAGAATAAAGATAGGTATTTTAGAGCTGGGCGAGGTGAGATGAAAGAAAAGCAGTTGTTACAGGAACGATAGTTATAAAGTAATATGCATAAGAGGGAAGACATCCAGCAGGGTGACAATTGTATTGAAAAAAATGTATGAATAAGCATATGTAGTAATCAATGAACTGGGACTTTACAGAATAACTTATTAAATATTATTAGGAGAGGTAAAAGCTGTATTCTGAAGGTTCAAATGTTCAGGATTTTACAGTTTTCTAAGATTTTAGTTCATAATGATAATCATTTTGGACTATATTTATAAAAAATAACAAAAAGTAGCATAAAAGTAAAAGAATAAAAGACAAAATGACATAAAAATATTATATATGTTATCCAAAATATTGGGCTGACTAAGTAAAATTTTCCCTTATGCATAGTATATTATTTGCAATCAATACACTTGGTGTAGAAGTGCTAAGGTCATGCCATGCATCTTTCTCACCCTTTGAGGCTAATTTGTTGTGGCATGAGACTAAAAACATAGGGGTTCACTTTATAAAGTGTATATGTTTTTGATTAGCACAAGATTTGTAATTAGCAACACTTATGGTAGAAAGTAGTGAATTTTATTGAAATGTAGCCTTAACGTATGTGGATGCAGAATAATCTGCAACTAATGTATATGATAGCATTGGAAATATGTGGCTGTTTCAGGTTGAGTCAATGGAACATCATAATAGATTTTCACTTTTATGACAATTTAATTTTTATTTTAAATTCTCATTTTAAAATTCTGTGTATTCATTTTAAAACAAAAAATGCTTCAATTCCATGGATTTAAATTGAAAGCTATAAAGAAAATTCTAAGAAAATACAAGCAAATTAACTTAATGCGTTTCATTAAGAGATGATATTTTAGGAAAGACTGTAGCTGAAAGTTTCTGTACAAAATCCTAAAATGTCAATCACCTTCATATTAAGGCTTTGACCTAATTGATCATACCTATTCAATGGATATCATGCAGACCTTTCTTCATCCATACTGACACTTCCGTGGCATAAATGTCCTTATTCTTTTCAGAGAAGAAATATATCTATCCACTTCAGGGTTTGTCATTGAAATTGTGGTAGTGAACTTCAATAGTTTTATTGCTTCACCAAAAGATTAATTATGATTGTTTTCCATTAAGAAACCTTAGAGGTTAGCCATACTCATCACTGCCTTAAAATTATCCTTAGTATACAATATTTGTATTCATGCCACATAATTTTGAGTGAGTGGGTCGCGGTAGTACAGGGGTGGAGCGTTTGACTACTGACTGGAGGGTCCCAGATTCGATTCCCGGGCACCTGAAGCTCCACCCAAGCTATGTGATTTTTCGGGTACCAGATCTTCCTGGAAAACCATAACCAGCACAGGGAAAGAAACTAGCCCCCCTACCCTGATGTCTGAATTTCACACGCCGTCGGGCTTAGTACTGGGTGAACTCTACAATCACCTACCAAACCAACCTTCGGGTTGATTACTGTGTTTATGTTTTTTTTTAAATTTTGAATGAGGAACATTATTAACATTCAAAAATATTCAGAGCTAGAAAATATTTAAAAAAATCAATTCTTCCTTTAATCTGGCTTATAATAATAATCACCCACTCCTTTGGCTGCTACATTCCTTGGCACATGCAGACCATTGCTCATGCCACTACTTGCCATTCATCATACTGTTAAATTCTGCCAAATTTTCAAACTCACAAACAAGGAAAAAATTTCAGAGATATATGAGCCAATGAAATAAAGTAAAATAATGCCTTCATGCGTCAAAATGTACAGGTTTTGAAGCCCTGCAGCTCGTTTTAACACCTGACTTGTTATTATTACTAAAGCATGACACAGAAAATCCTATAGGTCACCCACTTGCTTCAATTTTAGGTACACTATCCTCAATATCCAGGTCACACTCCTCAGCATTACTTGTTAATTAGGCACAATTATTTTTATGAATTCTCTAAGGTACTTGTTGAAGTGGTTAACCGGACTTTAAATCACTTCCTTTATTTATTCCTTGAAGCTTGTTTTCATACTTGAAAGTATGATCTTGAATCTAAAACATTTTAGCTTCTTCTTATATGTGAAGGAGGTTATGGCCGTTGTTTGATAGACTTTCAAATGCATAAAGAAACCCTAAATTATTATTCATATAATAGATCAAGATAAATCAATTGGCATAGTCTAGGTCATCATGAAATTCCTATGGCTAAGAATTATTATGGCAAAATAAAGGCAAAGGAAATGCAAATATTTACCATCAAAATCTACCCTATTCAAAACATTGGGACCGATATGCAACAATAAGAATCAAAACTCTGTGGATATCCGCTCAATCAAAGAAAAATAATCGAAGCTCCGTGAATTTAAATAAATGATATTCTCAACTAAAATCATAGGACATTAAATCATATGCCACTATTTCCTGTAGTCTAGAATTTCAAACATTGAGTTTTAATGCCTACAACTTGACTGTAAAATTTCCATTTCAAGATGTTGGACAAATATTTCATATTACATCCAAATGAATAAGATTCATTGTCAAAAAAAAGGTGATACTTATTTTTTCTTGGAATAAATACATATATGCACACTTGTACACATATCACCAAGAATTATCCTATTTCAAAATTAATTTCTTGGGGGTAGATATTTTTGTTACATTTCAGTGTCAAGGATGAGTAACAGTGTCCCATTATACTCAACTCACATATCTAAAATCAAACGCTTAGAACTGGAAAACAGATATAACTACAATCACATCATTCATATGTGGTCTAGTGCATATACATTTACTATAGCAATTATGATACTGAGTCTAAGTTTATAGACCAAAACTGCCAATGCTTTCTTTACAAGTTTAGGAGGTGGCCTTGTCCCCTCTTGGCTATGACCATGTAAATATGCATTCCCTTTTCCTTAAAATACATGCATATCCTCTCAATATGATACGATGGGTTGAGGCTATAGATTAAATTCAAACTCAGCTCATTATTTTAGACAATACAAACTGACTTTTTCTTACAGCATCACTTTATCTTCCAATTTTTCACAATTTCCGTTTATCTATCCATTGTGTATCTGCAATTATTTTTAAAGAAAAGCAAGCAAAGGAAAAATGGTAAAGTCATAGCCACAATGCCACACAAAAATGTAATGGTACAGGTGAAAGTGTAATGATATATATAAGTGTAATGGTAGAGTCATAGCCACAATTTGTACTGTTTCCTCCATATACCTGTGGCTTAAAAACTCGGCAGTGCTGTCTACCCCGAGTATTTTGTTTTGAGATAAGTTGAGTACAGGAGCAGGCCTTCATAATATCTTTATTGCCCATGTACCCAGGATAGCAAGAAATGAAAAAAATATTTCCACATCGAAAAGGGACACAACTTGGCAAAGTGGGTGAAAACTATTCGCACATTCAGCCTAAGCAGTAGCTGTACCTGAGCAAGTAACAAGTAACCACAAAACTGGTCCCAACATATGTATACTGGACTTAAACTGCAATTTCATAAATACAAAATAATACTAAGTACCTAATTAAGGTTACTATAAATGACCTCTAGTCCCTGTAAAAACTTTCATCGTGGTTAACAGTATTCTAACTCAGATTAATTATGTACACTTTTTCCATTTGATAATAATGGTTGACTTAAGGTCAATACCTGATTAATCCGTCTATCACTGCCAATCATTGGCCTAAATAGGAATATTTTTTTTCAAACGAAGCCAATCTCGTGGAAATGGACCATATTCGACTGTTGCTGTATCGAACACCAACGATCGGCCCATGCTTACAGGCCTTTGGGGAGTGAACTCACGTGCAAAATCGAGCAAACTGAGATCAAAATTGGTCTCAACTTTCTGTTACGAATCGTCACGATTCAGTGAATTCGCCGACGCCCCAGGACGTAACTGCACACTTGAGGGGCGACCCTAAATAGTATAGTGGAGGTGTTGTCAAGAAACTGGAGATTAATCTAAGCCTCGGTTGAAATGTTCAGAAAAAGCTAACACCTCTATTTTGCATATTCGCTCAACTTTCTCTCTATTATGACTCCCTCTCAAAGATGTTAGTTTAGCTTCTTTTAAATACCGTGTCCTTGATATTTTTTGCAACAACAAAGTTAATAGCTAGGTAGTACCACAAAACTGTCTTCGACAACTTGCATACGCCGAGTAAGGGTAGAATGAAAACGGCGCAGACAGATCGGGCAAGAGAGAAGCTCGAACCCTTGCAGGTAAGGCAGCTTAGGGGTCAAGCGGCCGAATGGTTATCACTAGAATTAACACCACGGGCCTATTTAGAAAAAAGGCGTTTGCCAGCGAGATTACCTCAGGGAAATCTACATCTCCCATATTCGGAGATCGGAAATAGTTTCGGAATTGAGCCCTGGTTCCGCTAATGGTTTCATTGACTGAGTTTCCTCAAATATATACTGCTCAGCAATTTAATTTTATGAGTGTTTACCCTCTGTCTCTACCCAAACATATCAGCGAGAGATGTACGGCATTAATCAAAAAAGTTATTTCCTCCGAGCGCACTCTCATCTCGGGGGAAAGGGGGAATGAGGGGGGGGGGCGAGATTTCTCTCGGCCGCATCTGTTTCCACATGCACGCACTCTCTGCATTCTGCGCACCAGCTCGAGTAAACATCCCGTGACGTCAGAGGAAGCCTCTCACAGGGAAACCGATCCCTTTTTATTCCGAATGACTGACGTGGGCAGTGAATGAAAGGATTTGTAAAATAGAACCTTGCTTGCTTATCCACACGGACTCCGTGAAAAATAAGAACCGTAGGGACTCTTTCAGGAGGCCATTCTGCCTCAACTTCGGCATTTGAGTTGGGGTCGAGCATGATGTACGCCTCACTCATCACCGCGGATCTCGATCGACGACAGATTCACGCTCTACCTCTGACCAGGGGAAAGTCCCAAACGAAAATATACCCGTGCTTCCTCTCTCACACATTTATTATTCCTCGCCGTTCCCTCCTAAAAGAGCATCGCCCCTTCCAACGCAATCGTTTTTTTTTCACCTTCGAATGAGGCAAGAATTCACAGAGCTGCCGCTGTCTTCATGTGCAACGCCACTGGAATTTTCCGGTCCAGACCAGACGCAGTCTATGCGGTGATCTGGAGACCTAATAAATCTACCTCAAGGGACTGTTTTTATTTACTAGACAACATGCTGGTAGATGGGAAGGAAACAATAAAATTCCAAGCAATACTCAATTTATTTTAAGGAAATACTAAAAATCATATTCCATTGCATGAAAACACACACTACTATGAGCCAAGTTTGGAGGTAAACTGTTCACAGCATTAACTCATTGACTAATATTTCATGCGCTTATCGCATTTTTGTTAACAGGGGAAGGGGGGGAACGGAACGAGTAATTCATTGGAAACCACCGCATAATGTTATTTGTTTTTTAATCATTACTTTTTTTGGTGATAATTATGCTTTTATTTAAACCTTTTTCAGCTGTAATCATATTACTAAGTATAATGAATATTTATTTTTTTCTTCTAAGGGTAAAAATAAATATAGGCCTAAGTCTTCCACTTGTCTAGTAATTGTTCCTGAAGCCACTTCCCTAGAGTCTATTCTCGAAGATAATTTATGCCAGTAATATACGGTGTGCACAATTCGCATGCACGAATTGTGCATTATTCCGCCATTTATCCCTGCCGGCGGTCGTAGGGGGAAGAGGTAGAAAGTGTGCACGATGAGTTATACGGGAAAAACTTGATAGTGATAAGGGATTGGAATGCGATGGTAGGTGAAGAGAGAGTGAGGTTTGGACGGGACGGGAATGTGGCTTGAGAGTATGATCTAAGAGAAAGGAATGACCGTGGGGAAAAAACTGAGTATAGTTTTGAAGTAGAAACAGCTTAATCCCAACTATCACCAGGTCAAGCACCACAGTACACATACCTATGCATGCACAGAAAATGTCGGGATATGTAGAAAGATATCCGCAAGACTTTATAATATTCAGGCATATTTTTATAAAAAAGTGATCAATGCACAGGTTTCCGTGAGCAAATGCCGATATGGGTCACAGTTGAGTGCACATTAATTGTAGCTCTGAACTTAAGAGACTGAAAAAGCGAAGGATCATTATAATATGGAATGAAGAAGATTTAATTGGGACGAAAATAGAAGAGAGCCAGGAGACATTTTCTGGATTTCTGGGAGGATAATGATACGGGTAAACAAAAAGAAAGATGGGATAATCTCAAACAAAGGGTAAAGAGGGCAGAAAACAAAACAATGCGAACGGTACATAGAAAAAATGACAGGGATCCATGGATTACAAATGATATGATTATGGAGATTTGATGAAGGTAGGAAATGGAAGAATGTGGATACAAAATAAGAGAGAGCAATGTATGAAGAGCTGCAGAGTAAACGGAGACAATGAAATGATAGGACTAAAGAAACACGATCTACGATCTGAAGAAATAACAGAGGTAGGGCGAAATGGGTGTGCCATACAGAAAGGTACTGTGTGTGAAGATATAAGAGAGGAAATTACGTACACATTATTAGAGATGCAAGGGGTCCAATATTAATCGAAAAATAGGTGGCGACAAGATAAATAGAATATATTGAGGAACTACATGGTAAAGTTCCAAAGAAACTGCGGGAGATGCCGCAACAGTAACTTTTAACGGAGTCATCCGCTAATGTGCATTTCAATGCAACAATTTCAGAGTGTAAAAATCATTCGCCTTGACTGGGATTCGAACCCAGATCCCTCAATATAGCTTAGGTAGCTTAAGTGGCTAAAGCACTCGACCGGATATTGAGGGATCTGGGTTCGAATCCCAGTCAAGGCGAATGATTTTTACACTCTGAAATTGTTACATGGTGAAGATTAAAGACAGGGATTTCAGATATAGGAAGTAAATATGGTGTCGATAAGGATAGTTTAGGACCAGGAATACTTGACTGCGATAGAGAAAAGACAAAAGAATATGAAATCGAAAAAGATTGTGGGTAGAGGGATGTCCCCGTAGTTTAGAAAAAAAAGGAAGGGAAAACCAGCAGTATGTGAGGATTGTAGGAATTTAAATTTGATTTCATATGCGGAAAATATATCACTTAGAATTCTCATTAAAGAATGGAGAAGAGCGCAAATGTGTACTTGGAAGAAGATCAGTTTGGATTTGTGAAAGGGGTTGGGTAGGCAAGATGCAATAGCAATTATGAGGTTACAAGTAGAGGAAAACATTGATCATAAACAAGATGTATTTGTATGCTTCATGAATTTTGCTGAGAAGTTAACCGGGCACAATTAATGAACTTTTGCAAAAGATAGAGGTAGGTCATAAAGGTAGACTTCTCAGGAACCTGTTCATGCTACAGATAGCACAGGTGAGGATGAAGAATGGAAAGTCTCAATGCGTAGTGCTAGGCATGGGAGCAAGACAAGGATGTCAATTATCAAATATTCTCATACCTTTCGATATACGTGCATGCGAAGGAAATGATAAGAGTGGCATAGGGATGGCTGGTGTGAAAGTAATTGGGAAACTTTTCAAATCAGTAAATTTTGCAGACGATCAAGCATTCGTAAGCCAGTCAGCTGGGATGACAACTATTACTTGGGATCTTGCAGAATCATTGATATTGGTATGGGATACGAATTCAGTACATGAAAACGAAGGCAACGGGGTCATCAAGAAAAAGGAAGTTTACGATATACATTTAAAAACATTTAAACTTGGTCGTTTAATGAAAATTAGCTTATATTATAGGCTTTTGAAATTATGGAGAAGAATGGCGGAAACAAAATGGACGGAAAGGAAAGCCAACAATGAAATTCTAGGCATGGTGAGCGACGAGATACGGCAGTTGGGAGAAATAAAGCAGGACAAGTGGATGCTGGAGATGCTAAGAGGTAATGGAATGCTGAAATCGATAATAGAGGAAATAATGCTGGGATATGAAGTAAAGGGAGGGAAATAATGGATATTTGAAATGAATTAAGCTAAATAATTAGTTATCGATGTTATAATATACATGCTGTTGATATATATGTTATTGACGTTATGATATAACTAGTTAGCAGGATGAGATTTAAGGATATTTTGTGTTTGCATTTGATATCATGAGTTAAGTGTTTACGAGCACAGTAATGTGTATTACCGAGGCTCATCAAGGACCAAGCTGCTGCTAATAATTTTACAATATCTAATATCATATCACTGTAATTTGATTTGTTATCTATGTACACCTGTATAGTGGGATCATAATACAAGTAAGCCGAACCCAATAGGGATTAAGAACAAGTAGACCACGGAGAAAACATTTGGCTCATTTTTTTCAACTTATGCCAAATCAAGGCAATGAAATATTCTCGTCTAAGGAGAATTCGTAGGTTTCAAGAAAGCCATTCGCTAAGTCCCTCACTACAAAACGATACGCATATCAAACTAGGTTAAGTGCCAAATAGGACGACCTTATTGTACTTAACATTCCCTCAATAATGATATATATTAATTCAGCATTATAGTTAAAGCCTGATGCCTTAACCACCCTACCCTGCTCATAATGACTGGTAGAGTATGAGGTCGATTTAGGTGTAGAACTAGAATGTCATTACGTAATATTTAGACTTCTACGATCCCCCGTCCCGAAAACTCAATTTACCAATCTTGACCGTTCATCTGCGCCATTTAAGCTTTGTGTTGTCGATTTTTGCACGTGAAATTTGAATCTCTGAAATTGTTGCATGGAAGGTTTACGTTATTTTCAATTCATACATCCCTCCCAAAGCCCTTGTGCCGAACAGTATACTTAATAAAAAAAAGTGCATGCGTATTCCTAGTCTTTCTTTTTTACTTTATCAAGGCCAATTCCCACTGAAAGACGAAAAGTGCATAGAAAAGGAATGTAATATGAATTTTCTCATGAGCGTCTCATTAAGTAGCGTTGTCACAAAAGATGGATACAGGGTAAACAATCACATAATTCTAGAGAGCCTTTATGAGTGGGATGGATAGAGAGGGGCGTAAAAATCAAAGCACAGACAGCCTTTGTTATTCCTTGAGTGCTTTAGGGCGAGAGGGGCTATAAAGTTGTCCACGAGGGCCTCGTGGTGACGGGGCTGACAATGGACGACCTTCTCGGACGCACCAGTGGCGCCGATGGAACAAGAGCATTATCACCAGCATGGCAAGGGAAGCGAGGCGGAGAAAGGCCAGCCATACGAATGGGTGGAATGCACCGAGGGAGGACATGAGAAATTGTCAGGCTCAAGTAATGGCGTCAATGGCTTTCTCGACTGTTTATTTACTGTTTACGCGTATTGCCGTCGGTTTGCACCGTAGCCATTTGTCACAGGGTTTAATGTTTTTCTGGGCGTGGTGTGGGTGAAATCTGAAACGAACAAAGAAACCATATGGGACCACATGCCATTCACAACCACTCTCAAACCGCATAGGCGCCCAGATTACATTTCCGGTATTTTTTTTACTTTTCCCGATAGTTAGCATGCCCGCCCAGTTATTGATAATCTTCTATTACATGATAACCCTTTAAAATGCCATTTAGAGTTCTCTCTTGATAAGCTCGATTCACACAGTCAATGGCAAACAGCACTTTGGCAGTGATAAGGAAAATTCAAACGGTGCTTACCCTTCCAAATTATTAAGAGGAGAGAATTTATGGCGAGCACGTGGCTATATAGAATTGCTATTTCATAATGGAAAAGAGATTTATGATGGATAAGGAAATCATACGATTCTTTTATCATATCTTGTTAAGGATTAGTGATATTTAAATTTACAATATCTATATCTAATCTCAACCACTTGAGACTACGTTTCTTTAAGGAGAAGTCTTCAAATACCATAACTTCTTATATCAAAGAATAATGATATTTATCTTAATAACAAGAACGTCTAATTGATAAGAATTTCAGCATTTTGATAATTTAGAAATTCTTATATTAAGTTGGAGTGACTAACACATCGATATCACAACACTCACCTGCTATCCTTTCGGCCAACATTGAATTCAGTAAATATTTGTGGACAGTTGATTTGTCACGAGAACAGTGAGGAGAGGGAGAAGAACTTGAGCCCAAGTTAACATATTTATTTCATCCCGGCCTCAAGTGAAAGAAATGTTAAATTCCAAGTTCTTACACAGTTCTATTGCCTGCTTCATTTCTTTCTACGTTAGTTCTTCGACGATGGATGTGATTTATTGCATCGTCCTTAATCCTTTACGAGACCGAGAACAACGTGCTTCATGACGATCTAAGGGCGTCAACTTACTGACGACATCCCAGTACCCTCGGATCCTAGCAATATACTCTGGATAAGTAGAACGACTTGGAAATGAGGGAGGCTGAGAAGCACAGTGGTTCTTACAGTAGTAAGACGAAGGTAGACCTGGGAGCAAATATTGAAAAATTAGATATCGGTATAGAAAATCATAGTCCATGAGAAAAAGTAATGTGACGCATTTATCTGATAACCACTCGGGATTTAAAGTCAAAAAAGACATTATAATATGAAATCATTCAATTATCCAGGATCTGAACTCCCTATATTGAAGTAAAGCAGACATGAAATCTATCCTTACATCACCAATTTTTCAAGTTTACGAGCATGTTAGCGTAAATGGTTTCAACTCCCTATATAACTGTTTTAGGACTATCATTGGTGTCATTAATTTTCCATGAATAATGAATTTGATCTAAAATTCTCTCTTGTAGCTCCAAATTTCGATTTCATTTTATGTTCTTTCACTTTGTTGTGCTATCATTTCTGTTTTCTGACTGCAGAAAATGGAATAATAAACTTCAACATGATTAGAGATAAGAGATGTTAACAGTTTTACTGGAAACAACGATTTTTCCGTTGAAAAACCGATGCTCTATTTTCATTGTCCTTAAGGATTTTAGCATTGCTTCGAATTTTAGTTTTGATATTAAAAACGCCATCACACATGTCTTCCTACGCTGGTACTTCTGCGTCTTAGACATAGAAAATCATCCACTTTCTCTGCTATTTTAAAATTTTTCTGGTCTTCGATTCGTCTTCTATAGACGTGGCCTGGAATATATTTTTGCCTACGTACTCGTATATACACTTAAAATCTAGCAACAGTGAGACAGACAGTCAAGATTATCTGGCAGTAGTGAGTCAGACAGCCAAAGAATTTCTTCTAAAAACCAACCTAAAAAACTTCTCTCTTACACTTAAATGGGTTTGCACTTCAATGCTCGCCTTTTTAAAGAATTTGAGTGCATGATTTTACCCTTTTCCTTACCCGCTTGTCTCAATTACCCTCAACCCTGTTCTCGTAATAAAAGAGAGCGAGAAAAAAACAAATATTAATATGATCATACTCCATTAAATGCCCTATGATATGTTAGCAGCCTCTAAGAGTAATTCAACGTCATTCCAGGCCATGAAAACGTACTTATAATTATACGATACATGAAATAATTATTATTAACATTTAATTGATCTTAACTATTCCAAAATTGTTATGTCTGCGACGGTGGAATGGCAATAGTATGTTTTCTGTAGGAATGAATTCCATTGAATGTTATTGATTACAAGTCATTTTAAAGAACTGAAATAATATTTTTGGGTGGAGGAAATAGTCGTGGACTTTTTTTTATCACTTGAAGGTTCTGACAGAAAACATTTGAACTCATCACATAAATGGTTGGCGTCACGGAAAAAACATCCAATTCCTTACCTGGAAATGAGTTTTGTCGGGGAAATTCAGATCTATGGAGGTGATCTTTCATCTACTGTCATCCGAAATCCACTCGGTGACAGACTTGAAAAGTGCACGTAGGCGTCAAAGGGATTAACTGGCAGGTGAGGAGAAGTCTGCGCCCTTTGCTCGCTTGGTATAGCTGGCAGCCGAAGGTGTACGCGATCCGAGTTCACGAGCCATTAACCGTTTGAACGAATTACGGTGCTAGAGCATTGGTAGATGTTACGAACGGTTCGACTGCTTTCCTGTCAGAGATAACAAATGATGCCGGGGAGAAGTGGTTGGAACAATTATTCCATGGCAAAATAGAGGGATCGCATTTCTCTCTATGTACATACGAGTACATCTCCATAATAACTCCTAGCGAGCCGCCGCAAGGGCGTTCAGTGGGGGATGTTTGGGCCCCAGTCATACAAAACTCATATTCACACATGCATATGCCGAATATGAGGTCACTCATGCATATGAATATATATTTGCACATACAGGTATGCATAAACACAGATGAGTTTACACGACGTAGGAGTATGCATGCCCATCTCTTATCCAATGATGGCTATGCTCTATCGAAGCTTTATCTTTTTGAATAAAAATGTTGGTTTTATTACGATTATGTACAGTGCGAGGGAATAACGAGTGCCTCAATCTTTCGGCGTTAATTTTTACCTCTCACATTTTTTCTTGTTGATCCACTCCGCCAAAGTGATGCAGGGACATCATCAATTCCCTAACTTAACAGGTAGATAACCAAAAACGTAATTTAAATAAATTCCCTAGGGGTCATCAGCAAGCTTGAGTGTTCCGTATCTTTCTAAAGTCTTAGTCAAGCTCGACTCAAGTTGCTTCTATTTTAATTCATCTAGCAAACCTGGCACGCTCTCTCTCTCTCTCCTCGAAGCAATTTTTAACAAATCGGGTGGTTTTCCACTGACCTGTTTCCAATTTATCAATCCACATTTCTCCCATGGATCCCAAATACTTGCCGTGAATTCCAAATATGGTTAACTAGAGTTAATTAGTATTTCTATTTACATTTTCATTGTATTTTCCAGCAACCCGTTCATGACACCTGTCTTTTTAAGGCTGATCCATATGTTTTTTGATGTGCCGGGTGAATAGTACACTTATTTTTAGATTTTTATAAACTTTAGCAAAATAATATTTGGGAGCACGAGAAACGGATAGCGAAGCGTGGGCAGTTGACACCATGACGTTTTCCGAAGGATACATGAGTAGCATTCGACTTTGCTTTAATTGGCGTTCTGTCGGGCTTTATCCCACCCTCTGTGAACAAATACTTCTCGCATCGGTCAAACTCCCTTTTACGATTTAAAACTTTGGCCTCATAGATATGTTTTTCTAAGCACATGAGGGCAATGGTTTTCACCCGACTAAATAGAAATGACGTCACTCAAGATGTGAGAAGCTCATTTTTCTCATCTTAGGCATATTTTTCACGGACCCTAGCGACTATTACACATTAAAAATCCTATGGAATTCCGGCAGACTGCAATCTTCTCTTTTGATTTTCTTCCAGGATCAACATAATAATTCTTATGCTTGTTGTAACAGGGCGAATCTGTTGGCTTCAACTACAACCGAGATGAACGCGTGGCCTAAAATAGTATAAGTCATGTGGATTGGATTGGTGCAATGGCTAGTGTAATAGATTCCTTATGAAAAGCCAGTTCCTATCGACTTTTTTTACTCATATTTTCCTCCCTGAATGGATGTTTTGAGAAGACATTAAAAATTCAGTTAGCACCCATCCATTAGAGAGTTGGAGAGATATGAGCAAGCTAATATCTACGTCAGATTTATCGACTCTCACTCTTAATAAAAGGATTTCACATTTAGCCAAAAAATTAACCCTCTATGCCTAATGACACAAATTATCGTAGACGAAGTTGTTCTGTGCCATAATCGATAGATCAAATACCTTAATGTGCCACTACTAATAGTAATCCCTATAGCGACTAATTTATGTTACTTTACCCTTAATTAATATATATTAATATATTGTGTACATTCTTAATTATGTATGTAGGTGTAATTTTATTTTATTTTTATTTTCTCTGGCTAGTAATCCAGTTACTGTACTTCTTGACGTACCCTATACGATTACATAATTGTATGATATTATGTACCATACTATGTACTTGTCAATTGGGGAAATAAAATTATTATTATTAATTATTAAATGAATTCCTTCAGGGCAGGGTCCCAAAACTATACACTTATTCCTGGAGAGGTCTAACCTACGTGAAATAGCAAATCTCCTTAGCTTAACAATCCAATATTTCCCAATTATCTATAGTTTAAAAAATTTTTATGCGTCTCTTAAGCTGGCTGAAAACATCCAGTTGTTCCTCATGAAAATGAAGAGGCCGATCGCGAAGAGGTAAAGCAAATTGAAAGTGGGTGTGCATCCGGTAACATCATCCAAAACCCGAAACTAGAAAAAAAGTTTACAAAAATAGGAAAAGGGCGGAGAAGAGGGGATTCAGTCTTCTAAAGGGGGTAGAGGAAAGTGTGGGTGTAACAGTTGGGGCGGTCGACGAGGGCGGGGCGTGGGAGAAATACGGAGGGCCCGAGGGGCTAAGAAGAGAGGAGGGGAGGCTGGGGGTGGAAGGAAGGAATGAGAGGAGGATGGTGAATGGACCGTGGAATGCGTAATGCAAACAGTTGGAGTGTCTGCTTGCTCTTGTGGGGGTTGGGGGAGGAGGAGGAGGAGAGGCAGGGGAGAGAGGGGGCGAGAGGAGGGAGCTGGGGCGTGGGCCGTGGCAGCACGAGGAGGGATGGAATCTTTCGAGTCGGGGGACGGGGCGAGGAATGTGAATCACGGGGCGTGGGATGCTGAGTCGGGAGATTGTTTGGGGCGCTTGCCCCAAGGGAGGGGAGGCTCCTTAGGGGAGCGGAGGGGTGCGCTCGCTTATTTTAGCGGGGCGCGGCCGGGAACTGCCGCTACCGCCGCGGGGGAAGATTCGCATTCGGGGCCGCCGTGGATGTTTTTATGCAAGCTGCAAATTTCCGGTGGGGCGAGGTTGAGTGACAGGTGTGAGAGAAGAATGCTTAAACTAACGCGGAACGGATCTGAAACTATGAATGAAAGCGAATCTATATTTACAAATTAACCGGGCAACCCCAACAAAGGCGTAAGGCAGAGCCTAGCTAGGCCAGCAGCTATTAGGGGAAATGTTTTTTACATATAGAAATTTGAGCGATGAAAAATTCTGAAACCCAAGCAATGGCTTTTGAAGTTTTTCATTAATAATATATCCAGAAAATAACTCATCGATTTTCAATTTCAAGAAATTTAAAAAATTCAGAAATAGGCTTTCAGTTTTAATATGTCCGTCCAATAGTGCTGCGATAGCGAATTGCCTGGGGAAAAAAAGCACCTATTGAATGAGTTGAGAATGGAACTTATTTTTCTTAGCATGTCGGTTAATTAAGAGTTATTGGCAAGAGTCTAACGGCTATGGCAAGTTTTTGATGGAGCCAAGAACAACATATTGCTGCTGACATCACCGAGAATTCCCAGAACAATTACAATATAATATTACCGGTAAAATTGTATTGTCTTTATTCATTTGGATATATCATCATTTCATATGGTTCACTGAGATAATTATTACAATGACGATTATCCGAAAGGGATTTTGAACAATGTCAGAAGAATAATTTGGAGTTGGCGTTAATTAAATTAGGCTGCTGCGCTGGAAAAAAACCAGAGTACAGGAAGAAGCACAACAGGATATGATTTCGACCGCGCATTTCAGTATTTATATTGCAACGACAATAAGAGAAATCAAGAAAAATTACTAACTGGTATTAGCGAACATGGTGAAACGATAAAAAATAATACGATTGGTCGATTGTGTAAAAATTTCGGACAAGGAGAAAGATCTGCAGAGGATGTTGATCTCCATTGTAAAGGTGGCAAAATAATATTTATAAGAGCATGATAAGAAGGGAGTGGAGCTGGGCTAAAGCAGAATCTGAATTAATAATATATTGTGGCAAAAAAAATGGACAGTGATGGGAAGCAACAGCGTGGACGTCAATAGAGAAAAGCAACATTCACAAACCTGCAATGGGTCATCCACGCTCCGACCCGCGTCTGAGTATCAACTCACAACGGCGAGCGCCGCCGGCGTCACTCAGCCACCCTCACTGACCCTTTGAAATCGAAATAAATAGGCCGAAAAATAAATATATTTACGGGCTACATAAAGGAAATTAAATCAATAGTGCCCATGAACTTTAAACGCCGGGATTTAAATTCGCACTGACTATCCTGCTGACCGGAATTTTGTCGAACATTTAATTTTGACTATTCAGGCACATACGTACTTTGGAAGCTCTATCTCAGTCAAATTCAGAGATATTTTTATTTATTTAACCTTCGTCCGAAAACAGCACTTTTTGGCCTTTTACGTCGGACTAACAGTTCGGACTACATTGGATTAACAGCGATTACAATGGACACAATTATGAATACCCAAGCTCTAAGTGGAGAAAAACCCAAGCAATCGAACCCACTACCCTTGGGTTGGCAGACGAGGACGTTACCCCGCCGCCTTCGGGGCCGGCAATTTTGAAACAACAAAAGGATTAATAGTTTAAAATACATACGTCATTTGAAAATTTTAGTTTTTATATTACACAAAATTTTAACAGTTAAAAAAAATTAGTAAAACTATACTAAAATTACTGAAATATACAATATTTCGATTTTAAAATAACCATTTACCTTAGCCTTTGACCTGCAAGCCATTAATATACAAATACGCATTTCTTCTACACTTGTTTTCGAGTGATTACTCCAGAAACAAGAACCAACACAGAGGCATGCGTCGCACTTAGCGTTCATCAACCTTGTTCGGTTTGTTATCATTGTTCGTAAAATGTAAAAATCGAAATATACGTAAGTATCCATCACGCGTCATGGTATTGCCATAAAAAGATGTGAAAAACTGTACCGCACGCGTCTAGTTAGCATTGAGTGAGTCTTGGGTGTCGTGCCCCATTTGAATAGTAATAGCTTAGAATGTACACATTTCAGATTGATATACATCAAGTTCCGGAGATGAAACTCTTGTTTGCGAAATAACTGAGCGTAGTACCCTCATTTTTTTATTCAACCAGTGGATGCATAACTGCTTCAAAATAGAGTAAAAACACAACCATTGATGAGGGGGTTTCCGTAATTTTTGGAGATTCTGTAGGGTTCAAACCTCTTTCACTCCAAGGGAAACATAATCCACGATGGAAAGTGTAGTTCCTGGCTTTTTCACCCATTCTTTTGCCTGATTCCGCGCTGTTATAATTGTCAATGTTGCCGTCCTCTTCCTCGGAGAAGTCACTCTCGTCAGTGACATGTGCATCGGGATCACTGTCTGCTGGACGTTCTTCTGCGATTTCCCCCCTTAACAGTTATTGCTTGGGATCCATTGCAGAGGGAGTAGTGCTTTTTTCCACTAAATTGCAAGCACGGAAAACAATATCAAAAATCCATTCCCGAAAGTTTTTTAAATTAAAAAAAACTACCAACTAACTTGATCAATACATATCAGAATCACCAAGAGGGGTCAATAAATTCCGCACACTTGAAAAATACCTGATCAAACTCTTATACCACTGAAACCACTCACAGTAATAGTAAACTACTCACACTGAGAGTAGATCTACGCTAGGGAGACCGAGGAAACTTATGAGCAAGCAGAGACGACGCCTAGAAAGAGGGGAGCACAGCAATGCTAATAAGATACGATGCCTTCGAGACAAGGAATGGACACTCATCACCTCGATGATGCCAAGCGATGATAAGGAAACAGCCTAGACTACATAGGGCAATCCACGCACCCTCGTTGAAAAAGCATTTCATAAGCAAAACCAAGCGGTTCCTTAAGTTCCCATTCGGCCAACGGGACCCGCTTTATGGTGGGAACAAAATTTCCCTTTTGACCGATAAGTTAAAGGTAATTCTGAAAAAATTAAGTGTGTTAGTCTAACAGCACAGGGGTATGAGGATATCATGGACGAGTTAAGGAATCTTAAGTTCCAGGATGCAATGTTTACGAATGCCAAAAGATCTGCATGTTGCAGTAAAAGAACAGTAGAATTTTGTAAAAGAATACTCAAATGCTCATTGATCATAAAAAGACTACGGGATAAACCCTTTGAATGTACATTTAGAGCACTCCGATTTATTGAATTTATCCTCTAGCTAATGGACAGAAGTTGTTTTGGAATCAAGTATGGTTCTTTATTATTTATATATGATTGAGATTAGGGACCAGTTTTACTGCTAATCTCCAGCATGGTTTCAGTTTCTGAAATGTTTCCATAAATGCTATTCCAGGAGAGCAAACTGTTTTAGAAATCTATTTACACGCTTATTAAAGATAACATTAAATGGTAGTGGAATATTTTATTGCTTTCAAGTACACCATAAAATAGGCATCATCAATCCTCACTAATCCATCGAAGGAAACGTACTCCAGATTGTAATTAAGTAACCATCGCCGATAAGAGATATTACGTGCACTGAGAAGACCTAACTCCATTACAACCGCTTTTAGGTTAATTATCCCATATATTTTTTCTTTCATCAAGTTAAAAAGTTAGTATACTGCGCTAATATCCATTTCGTGGCAACAGATGCCATTAAATGCGCAAAAAATTCTACTACCAGATGTTTCCACTTCATGAAGAACTCAAAATGGCGCATCATGCATTTACTTGAACGTGCATCCATATCACTTTTTCTGTATTATATAATTGCAACCTGTTAAAGGGGAGATCGGGCAATACATATCCTAAGAGTATTTTATCTCGATAAAACCAAAAGACGTTTTATACTTCCAACTCAGCATCCATTCCAATCTCGTGCGGAAGAATCCTCTCAAGGAATATTCATACGGAACCGACTTGAAAAGACAGTCAAATTAACTAAAAGGATTTCTGTACACAAAAGAATGGAGACGCCTGCCGAATGGCATAAAAATTTAGTTTAAGAGTTATTTTAATGCCTTAGTTCCAGAGATACAAGAACTTTTCGCTGCATGTTTTTCACGCCTTCCATTCGCTCTATGCTTGTACTGATATCAGTATGATTTGATAATCATGGAATAAATAAAGTATTTTATCCCGTAAAATGAGTAAATAATAATATTTCGGCCTCTATTCTTGAAAAGAGAACATGCAAAATTCATTCGCATACATTTTCATATTAGAGAATAAAGAATCATTAGAAAACTACCAAAATATTTTTCCACACATGCTACATTGAACTCTCCGCTACGAATCAAGGTGCGGGATGAATGGAGAATGTTGGGTCGACAACTAGATTTTCACTTTCACCCCAGTAATGGTGAAAAATCACTTCAAGGTGAAGGAATTCTCCTCACAATATTTGCACCGCGTAAATTGGCTCTTAACCTCATTGGTTGACCTTAGACATGAAGGCGTCTGTGGGGTGAATGGTGAAACTGTTATTTCCAAAGTCAGCCTTTCATCATGGGTTATTAATCGGAGGGCTGGCATATAGAATCTCTCCAATCTATCCTGTTACTCACTCATCTCTTCATTGATTCATTACAGCCTTGCCTGACGTCTTCCATCGACTCGTAATTCATTCTGATGCAATTCTTCTCCAATATAATTTGTTGAGTTAAGGTTTTACATCTGGATGTATCCAATGCATTTTCCTCGCTTCCTTCTAAGCCCTCTCTACTTCTTCCATTGCTTTCACAAATTCAATTGAGTCAATCTCACTGAGAATTTTCTCCTCCAACTTCACAGGTCTTCATTATCTTGGATTTTACTTTGTTAACCACTCATTCATTTTGACTGGCCACTTGGCCGCAGAATCTTACCTCACAACAATTAAGGAAACGTCATCTGCAAATTACGGCATACTTTGGGACTTGGTGTCCTGTGGATTAGATTTGTATTTTCAGACTTCATGGGCTTCAAGAACAGCAGCCTATCACCAAATTTCTCTATCACAGAATTAGGAATATAGGAAATTCATTTTAGGAACTAGAGAAGATTTGAGGAACCATTTGCTGTAGGTTAAAATATTCCATTGGCGAACCAGGCCCAATTTGGATCTCTGGGCGAAGAATACTTGGGTGGGCACAAAAGTCAACGGAGGTGAAGCCATGAGTGCCCGAGAAATTTTGAAAAGTCATTGCCAAATAAGACACAGCTGGGGCCAGCGGAGAAATAATGGTGGAAAGGATAATTGTAGAAGTGTGGAATGCAATCATCTGAAAGGTCCAAAATGTATAAATAATTACATTCATTCTATAAAATAAAGTAAAAGTGGATAACTAAAATCCTACACAACACCCTGCAATCCACCGGCGTTGTGTGTGGTAGAGGGTGCATCTGCATCAAGAGGCATTCATAGTACGCAGAGTTGCGTCTACGCAACGTGAATGAAAGTAGCAGCAAAAAACTTCTGTCATATCTCTTAATGGTAACATTCTTGTAGAAACGATCACCATCATTAGTAGAGAGACCATGCGGACAAAAAACTTATTTTCGATCCTTAACAAATATTTCTATTATATTAGGAAAGAATGAAAAAATATGAAGTACGTACGGAAAAGAGATAAATATCGACACCTAGGGAAAAAAGGTACGTCTATACTTATACTGTGTACAATAAAAATTATCTCTGATAATACTTTAAAAATAGTTTAAATAACTATATTCTCGTGGAGTAGGGATTCAAACGAAGGACAAGAATGTAAAAGCTAACTAATAGATGCAAATATTGAAAAGGCAATAACATACTGTTAAAATGCTAACCAAAATTCAGAATCTACAACAGGTTGGAAATAAAAAATGCCTACCTAAAATAGTAATTAAGGGAGAATACACTATTGATGGAGATATGAAGACCTTATACTGGGATTAAAATTAGATACCAAATTGATGGACTTGCGCGTAAAAAATACGAAAAAATAATATTACCCCGGAATTGATTTGAAATTCAAGAGACATGAAGTAGATAAGAGTTAAGAAAAGACTATTAGACGCGGATATAAGTGTACCAAAGTTTCCAGGATTTTCATAGCGTCAGAGGGTACAATGACCATTTAAAAAGGAATATTCGAAAAATTTCCTGTCACAATGCGGAAACGATTCACGCGAATCATTAATGGAAAGGTTACAGGTATATTAATAAGCCTTGAAATGTAATAAATTTAAATTTATGAAATGGAGGTAAAATATATAAGAAATTCCAGCAATGCAACTACACATATTAGATTCGGTGGAAATAGTTTTTCAGAGCATTAGCAGGCTTAAGAAAAATCAATCAAAGTTGTCGACATGAAGAGAATACCGCGTTCTCAGAAGGAAATTGAGGTTTCGTTTTACTGCAGAAGAGTAATACAGGCCTGAGTATAAGGACTAATTAATTCTTAAATGAAGACTATAAAAGTAAATATACAAAATCAATAAGGCATGAATCTGTAATACAAGGTGCGGCGACATACTATATAAATCGAGACGCTTTAAATTAAAATCACCATGCTGAAATCTGAAGACGCTGAAGCTTCTCGACAAAAAAAAGATGGGACTTACGAAGGAAGATTATTAATTTGGTGAAGGTGATATCGAAGTACAATTTGAAGGAGTATTAAAATAAAATTAAGCTTTCAGTCTGCGCCAGGAAAATAAAAGGAAGTACAAATATAAAATCGGGCAATGAATATTAAGAGAAGTGGACAAGCTTTATAATTTGGGAAGAGGAAACGCCAGAGATTCAAGATGCAAGAAGTATACCAGCTAGGGACATCCACAATTCTGAGTGAAATGAGATATGTGGCTTGGCAAATAAATAAGAACTGAATACTGCGTAAGAACAAGACAAATCGATTTCAAACCTTGGGTAAATGTGTTTATGTCAGCAGCAAATTGATCTTGAGGGAGAGAAATGGAAGAGCAGTTATTTTCCACGGATAACCCGCAAAAAATCTTTATCGATATGAACATACAGAAAAAGATAAATACATTTTGTTGAGAAATGGAAAAATAAGCAGATGTTATTAGAGGAATGTTTAGGAAAAGTTTTAAACAAAACTTTTAGCTTTTACATCACAAGCGATAAGAGTGCATAAATAAATCAATAAATCAAACACAAATATTCAATTAACCTAAAATAAGCAAATTTTACGAATAACTCATTAATTTGACGGTAAAACTTTATACAAAACACTTTTTGTTGGCGATTTTCGAATTTCTACGCAACACTGGACTGATTTGCAACGCTTTGCGCACAACTATTCTTTTATACAATCCCCGACGGTGCTAAAGGTTGAAAAAAATACACGGTACCATATAAGAAAGACACTTGTAATTATTATAAAAGGCATTTAATACAATGGTAAGAAATTTAATGTAATTTAACTAAAAATGTAAGGTAAGCACTAAAATACAATTGATACTTCTCACTGGTGGACACTTCAAACTGTAATGCGAACAAAATTAACCAATCTGGTTCTTTCCGTCAGATAATCTTCTAACACGCACACCCAAGGATGCACTTTAGAAGTTGATTTGATATCCACCCAAGAGTAAAAGGTTTCTTTTGCGAAGAGCTATTTATTATCCCTTGTACTACCTGGCGAAATGCCTTGCAGATATTTTTTTTTCTAATTTTGCAAATACATCATTATTAATTAAATATCGCTTTTCGCACTTTATCCCTAGGAATATCCCTAATAATTTTGCAAATACATCATTATTAATTAAATATCGCTTTTCGCACTTTATCCCTAGGAATGATGTAATTCAAATAGTAGCTTGACATTCAAGTAGATACTTGGAAAATGCAATGAAAACATGCTTTGGTTAAATATATACTCATGAAGGTGCGCATGAAGAGTGGCATAAATCTATACAAACACAAATCAAATACGTCACGCAAGAGTGTATTCGTTATAGGAGGTTCGTTTGCGTGTCCCTACTGGGCATGGTATTGGAAGGGATGAAGCATAAAAAATTATGCGAGAAAATAACGGACAATCATTTTCTCATTGATACCTCAATTATACTCTTTGATCTGATGATTTAATTAGCCCTACAGCGCGCAATCAAGTTTGCATGCTTCGTCAGGCATGAATTTTATGTTGCCATAAAAAGAATTTTGCACCATTGAGTTTAAGGTGTTAGTGATGTGTGATCAACTGTCAGAGCAATTTAAGAGATCAATTGAATTTTCTGACCGATGGTCAATTTAATTTAAACGAGTCGACGACATCGAGAACTGAATAGAGAATGCGTAAATATTCACATTGCCTGTATAACTAAATAGAGCATGCATATTTAAGAGCTAACTTAACAATTTGTTAAACAAAAAATGATACATTTTCCTACCACAGGTTGTCTAAGCTGATTAATTTCATATCATCCCATTCTATCTTTCACTGAGTGAATTTGAGTGGATTGCAGTGGACGTATCTTGATTAACATTTTTCCACATTTATTAACCACACAGGGTGATTGAAAAGATTTTCCAGAAGCCAAGCTTAGGAATTGTGCCATGGAAATGGAAATGAGGTCTAATGTAGTCTGCTCTCTAAGCGGTAATTAGTATTCTTGTCGATACTTCGAATTGCAGACTTGACTAACAACGAATCTAAAACTGATCGTAGATCTGTGATTACAAAATAAAATATGCACTGCTAAAGAAACAATGTATGGTAAAGTGAGAGTCATTATAACAATGAATCTGAAGCATTAATCTTTAATCCTTTCGTGGCGAATCCATGAATAGTCACGGTATTTCGCTGGGCAAGCCGTAGAAAAAAATCAGAAAATGAAGCAAAAACCTAAAATTTTATACATTTCTATGTTGCATTCTAAATTCTACGAAACTTTTCAGAATTGAATGATACTGAGTGAGCGTATTTCTTTGGATATTTTTTCTAACATGTCAATCAATTTCAGTTTGTAAGAACTACTTAGTCAGTAGAATTCATCAGTGTAATATCCTACAAGAAAGGAAGGCTACCATGGAATGCTAATGATAAACTACATGCCTCAAGTGAACAGTGATGAAGTCTTTAGAAGGATGGGGAAAATCACCTTTCTTGTTAGAAATAATGAAACTGGGGAGAAATAACTGGATCAGGGACGTTTTCAGGCGCGAGTGTGTTCAGAGGAGCATCGTTGAAGATTCTGTGGAGTGAAGGAATTAAAGGGGATTGTACCAGGCTATACATACACTGTATAATGGGCGACGTAGAAAGTCTGAAGAGGTTGGCGCCGAAGTTTGCGATCACCGTATAACCGTTAGCAATCAAATTTCAAGTTGAAAAGAATAAAGTCACAGTTTAGTTGAGATTTTAAGTGCTATAACTCCAACCGAATATTTATTGGGTTTATGTCCAAAACAATTACATTAACTTCCATGCTCATATTCTTTACATCTTATGATACGTTTCTTTTGCCCATAAATTAACATACATGCATAAAAGAATATGAATAAAAGAATGCACCGAGTACACATGCTTTGTATAAAACTTCATCGCTGTGGTCGGTCAACAATAATTGGCAACGTCCAATCAGGACAACTCGAACGATTCCTCACACTCACTCTTCAAGTGAAGGATTAGAATCCTGTCTCAGGCATTTCCATCATTATTTTGGTTGAGTTGTGGGATGTGATCCTTGATCACAGCCAACACCAGTAATCAAAATTATAATATCTATTGCATAAAATTTTGTTGCAGCATTCACAAACCCGAAAGCCCGGGTTCAAGTCTCGAAGGTGGCAGAGTTTTTCCGTGGTATCCCGATCCCTCTTCGGGGTGCTATGTGATGATCACTTCAAGTGAAATATACCTTCCGTCGTATGGGACATTAAGATGTGTACCCCTTGGCATTTACTGTTAATGAAAGGCTAATTAATACGCCGAGATTCTCTCCATCCTTCTATTTCCTGAGTATCCTTCTCCTACCAAATCACCATCCAATCCCTAATATTACAAATACCCTCACCTGTCGGCCACCACTCCTAATAAATACTACTATTACATTTCCAAATGTTCTGACGATTGCTCAAGTCCTAATTATTCTTAGTAGTGTAGGTCGCACCAGAAAACTAGAAGAGTTAAACAAAGATGAGATGTAGGTCAGGTAATAATTGCTACTCAGAGAGGAGATTGAAAAAGGGTCCAATTCAATGTGGCAGATGTATAATACCGAAATCGTTCGCCGAAAATGTATGCTGAAATCACTACCATTAAGGCAATAAGATCCTATTTTGACCATACCACGACACTATAATGAACTCATGATACAGTAATGAACCCTCAATTCTGCGAGACTCAGCCCCGTAAGTTAGTAGTTTATCCGGAAGTGGAGGCAAGGTATCTGTTTTCTGAAATCCTTAAACAGCTCAGTCGAAAATACAGCAGAAGGCAATTGAAGGGACCATACTATTTAAACCGTCAAGGATTAAGTTAAGACAGTTGCTGAGAACAGCGATGATAAAATATATTCAGCAAAGCATGAGTAAAAATGCTGCGATAGTTGCATAATGTATCCGTGGAAAAAAGGTCTAAACGATTTAACCGCAATTGATATTGACGAAGAGTTGGGGATGATTTTTATACAGATGGAACATATGAGCGCTACAGTCTTAATATTTTAGACATAATGTCCAACAATTAAAATACTTGTCATCCAGGTGTGTGTGTGTGTCGACAAAATTCCTCGGGCAGGAAGAATCACATCGAGTCACAGGTTTAAAGAATAAGGAAATGGAAAAAAATAAGACGAGATAGGTATAAACAATAAGACCCCTGCTAATAATTGATTGAGCATGGGCAAACAAGGAGGACGAAGGAGGAGATTGAAATGAGGAAGTGGAGTATGGGTTAGGTACAAGGAACGACAGCGAGGAGAGAATGATTGAGTTTTGCACGATAAAGGATTTAACAATGAATAGTATACTGTTCAAATTCAAGGCGCTGGGACTCAATATAATGTCAGGCAATACAGGAAGAGCCATTTAAATAAATATTAGATGGACTCTAGAAAAATGGTTGCCAATTCAAAGTTTCGGATGGTATTCATATTTTAGCGGTTAAGAATTGTTACTTAATATTCAAGCTAGGAAGAATGGTGAGCCAAGGAGATCCTACCATTGCAATCCAATAAGAAAGAAGTTCTGCGGATGATCCGATAAAAAGAAAATACGACATACGGCGAGTAAGATGGAGAGAAACTAAGGTGATGGAGGGATTAAAAAAGGGTTATGAAAAGCTGTAGAGAGAGTAACTGAATGGTGTTATTTTAAATGAGTATGCTAAATATATTCATGAAACCATGGCGTGGCGTGCCAGTTATGGCGCAATGGTATGCCATTACACTGTTTCCCAGTGGCTGAGAGGGAGCAACGGTATGTTATCGAGGTAGTCTCTTCAGAAGGGATGGTAGCTTGTTTAGAAAAGAGAAAGTGGGCATTCAGTGAGTAGACTTCGATTTTGCTTGTGACGTGCGGGCGAAAGTGCCAAAACTGACCGAGAGTGTGTCGCAACCATCAGCAAGGAATTCCGCACGAATACTACAAAGGCTGGTAACTTTGCCTACATCATCCTTCCTCGTGCATAACAGTCACGTAAAAGATTAGGAAGACAGAATGTAGGATAATGACCATAATGACCTGCTGAGCCATTCCCATATGACCGAATGTCTAATGGTAATGGCCCATTCTGAGACAGAGAAATGTTGCATGTGCTATTGGTATCTGGAATATGAGAAAGGAGGATAGAAAAAAATATTTGGTGAATGAATTGACTGCGAGACTGATGGAAATATTTTTTGTGATCAGGCGTTGATGATAATGTACACGGAAGTCAGGGTTATTGATTCAGCGGATGGATTCTGAGTAAGGGGGCTAGGATTGAGAAATAATTAAATGTAATAAAACTGAAGTCGGAAGAAATTAAAAGGTGAAAATAGATCCTGAGATAATTTAATTACAGGCATTTCAAATAATGGAACAATTTCATGGAAAGGAAGTACGAATGAGCTATAGAGGGTGAAAATTATTAAGCGTAGAAAACTCAAAACTAAGTTAACTCTAAAGGGGAAAGTCAAAATGATTTTAAACGACCCAAAGATATTTAAGAACGTTGAGCTGATGTCGTGGAATTAGTTAATTGGAAAACAATAAGCCAGTACCAATAAACTGGTAGAGAAAAGAGAGGCCTTGATTCATGAAAACGAAAGAGCATGACACAAAAAAATCTGAAAATTAGGCGGATTTTTGTTGATGAAATAAATTATAATCACGTCAAGAACTAATTTTTAAGGTAAAAATGGGAGAGATAGTCAAAATTCTAGCGTTAATAAAGATGAGTAAGTAGCCAGAAAGCTTATTCAGTGCAACTACAATACTCATACGTACTCAAATGCAGTAAAATATTTAATAGCGCAGAATATAAGTACTGAGCACAAATAATTATCAATGAGTGACAGAGGGAAGGGGTGAATAAGGGATCAGATCAGATTGAAAAATAATAATAATGGCAAAGAGTGAAGCCACAGAGGTTTTTAGAATATTAATAAACAGGAGAAGACTAGGCAATTCTCAGGATGCCAGAAATCAAAATGTAAACGTTCAAGCAGAAGCGGAAAAAATAACATTGTGAGACAAAGTCCATGCATTTCGGTGGCATTACTGTAGAAAAAAATGTCATTAACTGTTAAGGACTTTATTAGAAGAATAAACAATGGAAAAGGAATAAAATCTCAGGGCAATAAGCAATGAGGCAAAGAAAAGGTTGACGCCGGCTTTCACAAGGAATGTTGCTTTGAACTGTCGATGAACTTGGCTGGAGGAAAGAAGTTAGAAGGCAGTTTAGAGCGGGCCTTTTCAGATGTGGAATGGCGAAGGATGGAAAAATAAATCAATGAGAAAGGGAGAGAAGACCAACGAAAGATATGTATGGGAAGAGAAGAATTAGTTGGCTAAAATTCGAAGAAGGCGAAAAGAGTTGATGGATGAGAAATTGAGAGATGGTAGGACGTTGAAGGCGACGATTGAAGGAGGAAAGTTTGGTTAGCAGGCGAAAGGGAACAAAAAAATAGACACATGGAAAGGCATGATAGGGGCAGGAAGTTTGAGGAGGTGAAGAATAAAATGGTATCGGGAAAAACTTGTATATGTTGTGCAGATGTTTTTCAAACGTCAACGACAACGTGAAATAGTTTTCAGGGACCGTGAAAAACCTGCCTCTAATCGGTAGCCTCTAAGAAGGTGTATGAAATAGATTTACATACGATGAACCTGTGTGAACTGAATTGATTGGCAATTGAGTTGACTACATTACACTTTATTTTAAATTAACCCTTGAATATGGGTCTTGTTTATCAAAGCAAAAAGGAATAGGAGTAATCTCAGCCAACCAAGAAGATAATCAAAGTATTGTCATGGCAGTAATTAATAAAATCAAATAATTAATAGCTCTAGTATAAAATGAATTATTTAAACTAATACTTCTGAATGATACAGGCAAATATAATGATAAAATATAAATAAAAACTTGGATATGAAATGAAATGTAACTATTCTATACACATGGTAATAACAGTCAATATTAAATAGTATTTCCTGCGGAAGGTCGCTGGCAGCTGTGTGAATTACTTCGACGCAATACATTCCTATCATCGAGTATAATATTCTAGCTGGGTTGATTTATCTTTGCGTTAGTAAGATATTCAAAAATCAACCGGCTCAAGCAAAACAAATTGGCGATGCTGATTGGCGGATAATATAAAGTTAGCGCTTAATGCTAAGCTGATCTGAACAAAATAAAATTCGAAGCCTTTGCCGGTGTTAGCATCCGTCTTTAACACAGGGATGTATGCGTTTTGTAAGATTAGTCAGACTATCCGAAAGAACCTCTTCATCAAAATGATATTCGTGAAACTCATTACGTCTGGGGTTTAGTTTTCTGGAAAGCCTTTTCCTGAAATTAACTTTCTGAAATCCCTTGAAGCTATGAAGGTGCCATCGTGCGGTGGTACTAAAGGGGAAAAAAACGAAAATCAGAAAGTCAAGTCTCACAAAGACATTTGATGTGCAGTCACATTGTGTGAAATGATCGACCAAGGGCCGTCGTTTGAAATGGGTATTACTGATGAATGGTTCTTTGTGTTATTATATTTAAATGCGCCACGATGAATTGTCTCACACAAATCATGTTTTTATATCATACGTTACTCATGCTATTACTGGTGAAATGTTTTTGTTATTCCCGGTTTTCCTTTTAGAAAACTCATAAAATTTATGACTTGCAATTAAAATTTTCAATCATTAATATCTAGATCACTGCTTTTATGTGATATCTCTGAATGGAATATTAACACCTAGCGAAGTAATGGTTTCGGTAACAACTTGGTTATATTTTAATTAAAGTATGCCTTTTATGAAGAAAAATGAACTTATATGCGTGCTATAAAAATACAGGGAAATTCGCCCTTTCTACTTCCTAATGGAGAGCTGATATTCAGTCTGTGCAGCACGTACGCTCTCGACTTCCGAATTTTCCTCCTAATGCGGTCGTATACCTGAGGCTCCTTCTCTTGACCATTTAGTTAATTCATAATATCATTTGGTTAGTTACTAGATTATTCATTTATGAAAATGATTATTATATTCATTATTTATCCGTAGATGTTAGGTTTATTTTATCCTATTTTACTTTTTCGGCATTGTAGTTCGACGCTCCACTGCATGCCTGGGGCAAATACCTTTTTCTTCGTATTACATATAGAGATCGATCCATATTACCAATTTATTATTATTTTTTAATTTCTCCATCGCATTACCAAGAGATTATTTGTTATCGAAAAATATTGAGATACCTAATTCTCGTCAAGATTCTTGGCGGAAATGTGGCAAGGCGACTCCCGTCATTGAGATCAATATTCATTTTTTTGATATAGAGTCAATCATTGGAGATTAACTTCTAAACGGACCTTTATATCTATATGAAATCGTTCTACAGCATCTGCAAGATAGTACATATGCTCAGCATGCAAACATTTTCCCGATATACCATTCCATTCTTCATGCCAACTTTCTTCTTCCTGCTCTTATTCATTGCCCAAATTACCCACTCATTTTCTTCCAATTCCCCGTTTACATGACTCTCTACCTTCAATCAGCAATTTCAATGTCCTAATTATTTCTTTCTCTCTCTCTCAAAGAGTCTCCTTAATCCACTTTTTCTACCTTCTTCGAATTTCCCAAACAAATTGATCCTTACTAAGCCGCAGCCAGTCTTATTGGAATATCCTGTCGCTTGCGAACTCGTATGCCTATATATTTCATCCCTGCATTCCCCGTTTTTCTTACATTTTTTTGTTCCGACTTAGAGCGGAAACTCGGTCATTACTGGAATGACCGTCATATACTTTGATCCCAATAAAAATGCCTCTTCCAGCCATTCGCGATTCTCTTCTCAGAAATATCATTCGTTGTCTAAGGGGCCAGACGATATTCCCAGACGCAATTAAATTAGGACAGCAGTTTCATAATTCTGCATTTCTTCGAAGAGAACAATACTTAAAACTTAACACAACTTTTAATTAATTCATATGAATTTAAATGAAGTTCGACACCGTGGTGATGAAAGGCATCACTGAATTCCTCTTAAGTCAGTCGGAGTCGCTTTAGGAGTGAGGATTGACTTGTAGTTGCTAATGCCAAGAGGTTGATGCGATTTCAAAGAATACACACGTGGATGTAGCTAGAGACGCAGGAAACACATGACCATTGAGTGGTGCAACTACTCTGTCATAGGAAAGCTATTACAAACAGTTATTGAATCAGAAATCCCATATCAATGGGTAACAATCCTTGAGAGGTCCACCTTCTTTAAAGAGGCTAAATAATGGATGCAGTAATTTACAATTATTATGCATCAATTTCGAGTAATGTTCTTACTTATATTTTTATGCTGTTCTTAAACAGTGTACCTGCTACAAAGTAAATACATGACATCAATGACATCCCCGGACATCTTCATGCACAAAGCATAAAAATATACAATGGATAACTCTGCGTGATCCCTGTTTATTCGTTTTAACATTTTCACGTAAATTACCTTGGAAATCAATAATAATAAATTATATTCAACACTAAGCAAAAGTTAACCATGCTATATATCTTTTTAGGAAACTATATTAACTGAAATTGCCACGAAATATGAGACAAAACCTTGGTTGGCACTCATATTTTTTCAATATCCTTCAGACTTAGAGACAAAGCCCTAATCATAACCCCATGTAATACAAATAGTTGGAAAGAGGCAATTCATCGTCCTATAATCTCATTCATAAAATATTTGCCAAGTTTAGAAGGCAGTTGGCATGTAAGTCCGCGCCATTGATCAAATTTCGGAAGGTTACAGCTAAGTACTGTGACTCTACCTGCAGGCGTTGGTTGGAACTCAATGAGTGGATACTTTTCCCGCGCGTTCATTTTAAATACTTCAATTCTTGGCTCACTTGGCTTCACACTTGGCTCCAATGCTCCAATAAATAGGGTTAATGCGGATATTCCAACTAATATATGTGCAAGGAAGAAATTCGTAAAAAATAAAATACATATAAATTTATATTTACTAATAAATATTCGTAAAAATAATAATATTGATTATACATCTCTACAAATCTGAGACTTCAACCAAGAGAAAAGAATTAAGCGTAAAAAAGGAGACCAACTATGGATGCTGTTTCTATACAAGATGGATGCTGTTTATATGCTAATTCTTGTACCATGGCTTAAAGGTGTACATCTGGTACCTTCATCGCAATGCTATCAATGCGTATTTTTGCGGATAATATGAAGGAAAAAGTCAATTTTACCTGAAGAAATTTTCTTATTCTTTATTCGTTTCACATACATCCTTAAAAATATTCCGCAGTGGAAGGAAAAGCAGAAATCTCCGTTTCAGATGTTGTAGAGTGAAAAAATACTGCTTAAGATTGTTAAAACAATTATTTGGTAAACTTAGTAGAATTTATAGATAGGAGAAATGAGTTGGGATAATTCAAGGAACGCATATTAAATATGAGATGAAATATCTTAATAAAATTACGTTCATATGTACAATATATTTAAGTATTTTTGCAATGATGTAAAAACATGTTACCAACCGAGCGGACTACGGTAGGAAAGACCATGGTTATAATATTCGACAATCAAACAGTAAAACCGATGGTTTTAAAATGTCTTTTTTCCCTTGAACCATAAAGGATCTGTATAATTGTAACAGAAGTTGTCCTGGTAAACGTTTTTGGTAAGTAGTATAGTTAGTACCTAGCTCTTCTTGAAATGTAACCCTTGCTAGTAGTTTGTTTCACATGAGTTGAATAGTAGTTGAACCTTTTGAATTGTGGTTCATGTAAAGCTGTTTGTACAGGTATTTCTATCATGTGAGTCAAAAGCATCGAAAGTAGACCATAATCTTTTTACTAAGGTATTCAAGCAGCACATTTCGGGTATGGAAATGTGCAAGCCCCCTGCCATACTCCCTGCTCATAGGTGGCAGGAAACTGTGTGGACTTTATTGAGATAAGAAGGTTTAGAAGCTGTGTAACAATTACTTCGTCCTTTTATTTTACCCTCCTTAAAGATAGAGCTAGCAGGGATAGCCACCATATTATATATTTACATCAGTATTGAATCAAATGCTTGGTCATTGGCTAGTAACTAACCACGATGGTAAAACAGTGAGGTGAGAAGGGTCCTAAAACAACAAAGTAAGTTGCACTTGAAATTTAAAAAAAAATTGAAAAACTGCCAAGGAACTATACCTGTGAGTGAAAAAAACGTGACGAATAAAATACCCAACACATTGTAGGGAAACAAAGAAAGCAATGCAAAGCGACTTAATTAATTTCAAAATAAAAATTCTGTGCGATTAATTGGGGAATGACCATAAGATATTCTGGTCGTGCGTTAGCGAATTGCAGGAAAAACGTCCAACCATAGAGTCCCTCAAAAGTAACAATGTTAATATACTCGTACATTCAGACAGAATCCAAAAAGCGAATATTTTAAATAATTTCTTTCAAAGCGTGTACACTAATGACAGAGAGGTACCCAGTGAAGGCCACCTCACACCTGGCCTCACCTCATGGCATTAGAATTACGCGCGAAGGAATCACGAAATAACTCCTGCACATAAAAAGCAATAAATCACCAGGGCCAGAAGATATCCCCGCAAGGGTACTGAAAGAGCTCACGACCAAAATACCACCTTTTTTTGAATACATATTTAACAAATCGACTTCAGAAGGCATCGTTCCCCTGGACAGGAAACTAGCCAGCGTCACATCTATTTTTAAAAGCGGAAATAAACAAGACCCCGGTAATTACCGACCAATATCGTTAACCTCTCTCTCCTGTAAATTCTTGGAACACATTATTGTTAGTAACGTGATGACAATCCTCGACACTCACGACCTATTACCCAACAGACAACACGGATTCAGAAAGGAGAGATCATGTGAAACGCAGTTGGGACTTTTTACTCACGACATTCTACCATCGGGGGGAAAGAAACAAACAAGTAGATGCGATATTCTTGGGATTTCAGATAGGCCTTTGATAAAGTCCCACACGCTAAATTGATTCACAAGTTGGAATAGTATGGAAAAACGACAAAGTAATAAACTGGATTCGGAACTTCCTTACTAACCACAAATGAAGGGTGGTGATAGATGGCTAAAACACTAATTATGTGCCAGTAACATCCGGCGTCCCACAGGGCCACTACTCTTTCTTATATACATTATTGATATCACCAGTAAAATAAAAAGCAGCATAAGACTCTTCGCCCACGAAACTGTAATCTGCAGGGAAACAGCGAATACGCAGAGCGTCAATCACTACAAACTTACTTAAACTATATTAAAAAATGGTGTGAAGAATGGGGGCTGGAATTAAATGCGAAAAAATTTACTGCCATGCATTTCTAAAGAAATAGAAAGCAAAACCAAACTTTACCGACTTACGCAATCAGAGGTTTTCGGATGAGCGTCGTGGATGAAGTAAAATACTTGGGGGTCAACCATTGCATCGGATCTTTCTTGGGGAAAACATAGTATACGCACAGTGGAGGGGCTCTAAAATACTCGTAGCTGACATTCGTCAAACGTTTAGTCGGAAGGTGCAGTGACGAAAATGTCATGGAAACGTGCCATTTATCTTTAGTAAGACCTCACATTGAGAATTTGGCGACTGTTTGGAATCCTTTTCAAAAAAACTAATCACAGAATTGAATGCTGTACAGAGAAAGGCCGCTAGGTTCGTGAAAAACTCGTACCAAAGGACACAATGCGATACACATTCAATACAGAACCTGGAAAGGGAACCATTGGATTTGCGAAGACGCGGGACTAGATTAAACTGATTACAAAGATATTAAATGTATGATTTTGCATCCGACATTGGATAAATAATCAGGCCCCATATTACATTGGTAACACCGACAATTGTCACAAAATTAGAGAGATTATCGAGCTGATAGATTCAAGGATTCGTTTTTCTTCTCACTTGCGACAGCAATAAAGGGGAAAACACCTAAGAAAATAATAGGTACTCGCTGTCGACAATAGGGGTGTACAAGATAAAATTCCCACAAAACTCTATTCCACAAACACAATTCTGGCGTCCTAACGCTCCCCGCGGTGCGACCTTGTGCTAGGTGGAGTGTAGGCGAATGCATATAAAGTCTATTGTATTTGTGAATCATTCGTGTACGAGTACTCACCGGTAATAAGTGTCTGAATTGCATGTGTGCGTGTCCTCTTTTAACGTGTTTTCTTGTCCTCTTTGTGTATGCATAGGAATGGCTGCTAACCCTTTAGTACTCGTAATATATAGTACGTAGGCATGTTGCATGATTAGTGTTCGTTCGCCCCCTTTCCCCGCAATTTTTGGTGAATCGCCGTGTGCCAGAAGGATGAGGAATGGAAGGGAATTTATGCAGAATAGCTGGTCACCTACCAACCCCTGTCACACGTCCTTGCGAGGTATTATGTAGATGTCATGGATTTTTTCCAGAGTTTCAGTTAACATAGCAGATAATTCGATCTAAGTATTGGTGTTTAAATTGTAATCGCAAATTTAAAGAAGAAAAGAAGCATTTGCATTTGCCATTTTAGCCCTTCTATAATATTTTCTTAAAATCTCTATATATTAAAATAGGATTTGAACATTTTTCGCATTGTTAGTTCCCAAGCAATTTTCAGAACCCACAGCGATTTCTATCACTGCTCAAATCTCGCGGCTCGTCTAATGCGGCTAGGGGTCGACTACTGATGGGAAAACTTCAGGTGGTGGTTGGATGGATGAATGGTTGGTTGGGGAGAGTTCGTGAGAAGGTTGAAGAGCTATCAAGCGTTAGCATTAGCCTAATCATAGACAAATATATCAATGGAAACACAATCACCACACCATTCCATCATCGGTGTGCTGGTCTTGACATATTTTACACCCGAAACTCAAAAAATACCGCATGCCTCTGAACATTATTTTGTCCAAAGATAATTTCAACATATTAGGTAAGTACTAAAGAAAATAATATGAAATCATTGGCCAATTAATCAAACGTCCTATTCATATCACAGTGAAATATTATTTCATCTAGTATTTTTTCCATTTTTTTCAAACTTAAACAATTTTTCAATTGTATCTATTGAAAAAATTTTCACCCACTCTCTTGGATAAAAATTCTACTTTAAATTTTCTCGTTCATCTTGATGATTGTGCGGTATAAAACTTCGGATTTTGGAGACAAAAAGCAATTGCAACTAAAATTTACTCATGTTAACTTTTGGCAAATTAAACTTTTCAGAATAAATACTTATATATACTAAAGGAAACGTAAAGGATTTTAGGATCTGATTTGAACTACGTAAGGATTAATATAATATACAATATATAGTACATACCATCCACAATATACAATGTGAAGTGGCCGAAAAATTGAATTTGAAAGTTCACTTTGTATTACTCCGTTACTTCTATTGTGGGATTTTTCCCGAAATGATGCTAGAGGGTCGATTTACATTGTCTTCTATTGTTTAACATTGATATATCTGGTGCTTAGGTAGTCATATTGTCTCAGGTCCTAAGGCAACGCTAGAAATTCAACCCAATTCTGAAAAAACCGAGTTTCCTAAAGCCGTCCTTGTGTCTACACAGGCACGATAAATACGTAAGTACGGCTATTCAATTTCAAATGCATATCATAAGAATATAACGGCCTAAATGAATCTAAATTTTGTCCCCTATAGTCTAAAATAAAAATTATCATAGCTCCTCCCTGTTAAATCCTTTATGGAATCATTTTTTTTAATCATTCTCCGGTGTTGCTATTAAATGGCCAAGAAATTTCAGTTGATGTATTTAAGTAGTTTAAAGCTATCTAGTAGTTTGGCCACAATTATGTATAATTCACGAACTTTGCCATTGGCACCACTCTCACTGCTGATTCCGTTGATAATTTCTTTATTTGTTGAGTGCATGAATTAATTTTCATTAAGAAGCATACTTCCTCTGCTACCCTTCTACTCAGAGCCAGCGTTGAGAAGGAGATGATCTCTAAGAAGTATAAGTTATAATAGTTAGTTAGTAGGTTATAATAGTTATATAGTAAGTAATAATAAGTTATAATAGTTAGTTAAATAGTTATAATATGGTGAGTTAAACAATATGATATAAAACATTAGCGATGTAAGCTTAGTTAAAAACAAATTATTGGTCTTCAACATTGACACAGGTAATGGTATAATTATAGGCTCGCATTACGAAAGATGTGAGGGAAAATTTACAGCCGAACATAGCAATTTTAGGAATCCTCTTTCCATCCCAATTCGTGCCAAAGACAGGAAGAAATATCGTACAAGACAATACGACCTCCCCGAAAATACTCAAGGCTTCATTCATTATCTGCTGACAGAATATGGCAACCTCTTAAAGTTGGATTGATAGCCGTTTTACACCGTGGTCAGTGTTGATGAGATATATTTGTAAAACGTCAACATGATATATTTAGTAGCGTATATAGATTAATTGAGAAACTAGGCTTGGAATTACGGGGAGAAGGCTAAATTACAGATTAAAGCTCTGGCATAAATTGGAAGGAGGCCTCTTAAACGTTGATGTTGAAAATATATTATTAGTATCATCGTACTACGGTAGGAGAAATTATGGCAGCACGATTAGAGAGATGAAGTGTACAATCGACAGATTTAAGAAGTCAGTTTTCCCACGAAAGATAAGGGATGACTGATAGAGACCGCACTAGAGGGGAAATGTATTTTTGTTTTTTTCGTTCTAAGTAGCCTAGTATGTTTCATCAATTCATCTAATCTTAGATTATTGTCCTTCTTGTTACTAACCGCTCCTCTCTAAGTACCTAGAGAAGTATATCTCATTTAGATGCCGTTGTGCCTGTTGCTATCGTGATATCATTATTTCAACTATTTTTCATATATATTGAGAATAAAAATTTAGGAAGATCTAATTTTTGATGCTGCGCACCTAGTGTTGAATCACCCCCTGCCATATACCATTGCGTTGGTTTGCGGGGTACCAATAGATGTAGAGAAAATAAAACTGTAACACCATCAATTACAGTAATATCTAATGGCTGATGGCCTAACACCCCATGCTACGTGTCCTCGTGTCGTCTTGTAGTGAGACATCTACATAATACCCCGCAAGCCGCCGCAAGGGCGTGTGGCGGGGGGTGTTAGGTCACCAACCGTAAAAAGGAAAAACACCACATGCAAAAAAACAACACGGAAAACCACACCCACAGCAGCGCACACACTCATGCAAAAATCCCTCCATCCAATACTCATACAAACACATATACTGCAAAACAAACTAAAAAAAAAACATTCCAAGAACACTTCATGTAAGGGACAGGTAAGAAATAGAAAGTGGAAGAAGTTGCATATGAAGGAGTTAACTAGTTTGGATTTGCATGGTGATCAGGCTAAATTTTCTGAGATAGACAAGGGAGCGCTTTTACATGCTTTAAGCCTTCACGAATCAATGGATGAAGTGAAGTATGAGGAATTAATAATCACGAGAAGGTTACTTGCGAGGGATTAGTTTTTCGATAAACGTGCCTTCGCCTTCTCATGCATTTGTCGATGAAATTTCGATTGGGAGATACCTTATTAAAAAGAGCCATGATTTTCAAGTAATTTCTTGATGGCTACACATCGTTTATACGTATCTACTTAAAATTAGGTTAAACTTCCATATTCACACGAGAATCTTAAAACTATGATATCTTAAAGAAATTCGCAATAAAAATGTGTGCAAGAATACTAGATGTTAACGTTAAAGACTTTTGAGTAATTGATTAATTTAAACGCATAAGCTGCTGGGGCCACTGCAATATTGCTCTTATTGGATCAGTCAGCGGGTTACTATCGATCACTATTTTGAATGATTGAAACCATAACCCTTTGAATCAAGCCTCATATTTTAAAATAAATGAAGGACACTGTATTTTCCACAAAAAGGTTTTATCTGGTACAACTAGTTTCAACGCATAGGCGTCACCCTCTGATGCCACATATTTTAATTTCAAAAGCGCGGAATTATTTCGTAAAATGGCTCGGAAGCACAAAGGTAAAAAAATAACTGTTACAAATGAAAGGAGGAGAATGTTGAGATACCTGGTAAGTAAAACGGAAGAAACCTAGAGCAGCAATGGTGGCATGGGGAGTATTTTTGAGGAAAAGTATCTACAAGATCTAGTGATAGATTCAATTATAAATGAAGATAGATATATTTTTATGCCTTATTGATTGAAAATGGATCTAGATAGATTTGAATGCTAAGGGAAGTCGGCGAATACCTCTATCGAATACCTCATGGCTATCATACCTCTATGAATTGAGAAATACGCATAGAAAACATTTAAAAGAGAAAGCACTATATTTTAAGCTAAAAGAGTAGAATAAACTTAAAATATAGTTGTTCATCCCCTTGCATTTCATAAAAAACTATATTTGACATCAAACGATAACATTAAAACGAGACTTGGTTAGTACTTTTTAATAATGAATGTTCTTCGGTGAAAATCAAATTCATTCAGTAGTGAAGTTTTAAATATAAGGATTGGACGTAAATCTTTGAGAAATTATATTTAAATACGCTGTAAAAGCAATATAATTTATTTTCTCTAAGTCATCATGCACAAAATCTTCCGATAGAGATGTTAAATACTGAAAAAACAGAAATGTTATTCCTATAGGTTTTATTACGCGAAGCTGCGTTGTCATTGGTATAAAAACGTTTTTTTATGAAGGTTCTCATTGACTGCTTTAATTTTCGCAATCAGTTGAAAGAATGTCCATAACGCGAATTGCCTATTTTATTTCTTTCGCAAATAAATATTTACTACGCTTATTTCTTTAATTAATATTAAATTTAATTTAGCGTATATATTATATATATACGACGACCATAGTCGTCGAGAAGGCTTAGGTGCTGATTTCAGAGGAACCGGGGCGATCGCTGAGGAAATTGGCGTCAGAATTGTATTTTGGCGAGCGAACAATGCATCAGATGGCAGAGGAGGACCTACGATACACAATAAAGGTGCAACACATGCTGTCTGAGGCTGCCAGAACAAAGCGGACTGCTCGTTGCAACCTGCTATTGTGTTCTCTAAAAAATGAAGCTGCGGAGCGAATCAGATTCTTTTCTGATGAAAACATTTTCCCCTTGGACGCGAAGATCAACCGGAGAAATGATTGCTGGCTCGCTCACGACCCCGAGGACGTCCCAATTGTTGCTCAAACAAAATATCTGGCTTGTGTTCACGTCCAAGGTATTATGTCCTGTGAGGACGATCACAAAAGAAGTCTATCAGCAAATTTTGAAGAATGTCGTGAAACCGTGGTTGGTAACAGTGGCCTCGGGGAGACTATATGTCTTTCAACAGGACGTTGCACCAGCCCATACGACTCATTTAGTCCAAAACTGGCTCTCAGATAGCATTGACATGTTCTGGTCAAAGGAGTTCTGGCCCCCGGAGAGCCCGGACTTGAAGCCCCTCGACTATTATGTTTGCAGCGTAGTCGAAAGAGTTACCAATAAGATGAGGCACCCGAATGTCGCATCTCTACGCACCGATATCGTAGCAGCATCCGCAAATATGGACAGCGATGTTTTAAAGAGTGCTTGCGATCGATTCAGGACAAGATTGGAGGCGGTCATTGCAGCTGAAGGGGGTTGCACTGAGTAATGTTACTCTTGATAGATAATTGTTTGTCTAAGGATTTTAATTTTCATTTGTATTTTTTTAATAAATTTTCTTTTAAACAAAAGTTTCATTTGTCCGTATTTAAGCGCCGCACCCTGCACATGAACCACGATCGTCTCTGGATGAACAGTTTTCAGACATCTGAATAAGTACCGAAGTAAGCTCTGGGAGCATTAAAAGCCTTCTTTTGCATACAGAGAATAAGCGTAACGCCAAAATTTCGGTGAGCAATCGTGTGGAGAGGGATAATGTCAAAAATCATTCCAATATTCGCAAAATTCCCCGTTATGATATTTCTAGGATTCCTAATTCCTCCTTATCATTGTTTCATACCTTGTCATTCGAGTATATGTAGCATGTTTGATGGTTGCCCGATAGTGACTTGACCAGATACTCCTTACTTAAAATATTTTAAATTCAATAAGAACTAATCATCGGAATTAGGATTTAATGGATAAATAAAATCTACAAATACGAAAAAACCTTTGAGTGAGTTCGATTTGCCTTTAGTCAGCCACGAAAGTCCATTATGTTCATGTAATTCATTGAATTCATTCTTACATTGATTCATTTACCCAAGTATGCCAATGGGGTTGGGCGGTGTATAATTCGAAGAGCATGGACAAGAGATAGCGACAGGGATTTTCGACTTAACATTACATTTCTCATTTATGCTACCACGATTCTTCGGATACAATTTACCACAAATCAAAGTAGGTACGAGAATTAAAATAAAGTGTATATATATATATATATATATATATATATATATATATATATATATATATATATATATATATATACAAGCACATAACTTCCTTCTTCTCTTCATTTCCTTGGGAAATACCTTTGGGCACGCGATTTTAAGTGAATTTTCTTTAACGATTTTCACACTTTGAGGCTAATTAACTATTGCCCCAAGACATTCCAGAACGATTTTAGGATTATATATTGTTCTAATTTAAGTGTATAGAGGAACAGTTCACCAAATTAACCGATGAAGTTGTTACTCAGACTAAAACTGTGATAAGAAAATTGAATGCTCATGTCTTTTCTCTAGAAGCCCCGTGCTGGCCGTTCGGGTGATGTGGAAGTCGGGTTCATTTTGGCCCAGTAAATGCGATTCCTCATGGGATATTCCGTTCCAAACTTCGATTATTCCTGGGATTGTTGGATATGCAGTACAGGAAACTAGGGGAGGAAACACGAATCACCTTATTGAACGCGTAATTTTCCAGGAGTCAACAATTGCCATGCGTCATGCGTCGCGCTGACTCTCAAAAGCTGCCGTTTCCCTCGGGTGCCTACCTCATAGAGGACGCTTTCGCTCCTTTTACGAAGGATTCCATCCTATCTCATCGACGGATCAAACTTTTGAGTTCCATCGCTATTCTCATAAATCCACTTCCCACCGCGGATTAATGTGCTTTGAACGTACCGATAATGCATTCGAGTCCATCGATAACCGAAAAAGCGGTTTTCCTCAAAACCAGGCATGACATACACGATAGATCATCACCTGCCACTCTCGACGAGACTCCACGCACATTGTTACGATCCGCGGACGGACCCACCCGTCTGGGCCCGAGGTGCGGCTTTCCCTCGGAAAGAAGGGCGCGGGATATCATTCTCTCCTATTCCCCCGGCACTCGGACCAATGGAATTCTCCACCGGGGAGTCACGTGGGATGTCGACGCGAAAGGTGCCGAGGAGAGCGGGAGCGCCAGGCGAAGGCGTGGCCCCGCCGCCGCGCGCGCCCTTCTCTCCTCGCCGTAGTAGACGCACCCGCCCCAAGAGGGAGAGAGCCCCTTTCCCCACCTCCGCCCCCTCCCCGTCCACACCTCCCCTCTCCTTCTCCCCAACCCCCCTCTCTTTCTCTCCTCCCCCCTTAGGGACCTCCCGCCTTCCCTGGTCTTCCCGTTCCCGTCAGTCCGTTCTCTGCCTCCGCGCCGTTAAGGTTTCCACCCATTCATCCCTTCGACCACCGAAAAAAAGGAGATTCGATTCCCCGGAGACAGCTACCTCGGGAGGTGGATTTTTTTCCGGAAAGGGATACCGATCCCCGTACGAGTGGGAGAACACCCCGACGGAGGAACTCCCCGCGTGCTCGAGAGCCGTGCGTTACGCCAGGAAGTGTCGCACGCCTCAGGGACCTCACTTGGAGAGAATTGTGCCTATCTTTTCCCTAGCCCCTTCGTTTTCACCACGTGGTGAAGTGAGCGTGGAAATTTCTCCCGCGGACCCCTCACAGATCGCGCTTGGTGCCGGAGGTTCGTGGGCCGATTGTACTTCGGAACTCACGGCGCTCGTGCCCCCCACACCCGCTCCCATTCGTGGATTGGAACATTGTCTGGGATTTCGGGTTGGAGGTCCTTGCGGCAGGATCGATTTGCAGTCGTTCACAATCGACGAAGCTCATGGTTTTTCCCGTTTCGGTTTGGGGATCTTAGAAATTAAGAAAATTCTTACGGAGGAGTGAAAGACGTGTGCTTCACCTGTGTTAAAACTGTGAAGAACTTCGCGAAAACATGCGGGGTCGATGAAATATTTTTCGTAATCAGTATATTTTCAACACATTAACCGAAAAGGTTCCATAAGTGACTATTTACCCAAGCCGCAGTTTGACGATCTTGAATGAAGTTGTCCGCAGGGAGAGGAAATTTTTAGAAGATCGTGAAATAGAAGAAATTGCGTATTTTTTCGTTAATAATAGTTTAATAGAGTTTTTTGTGTGATTTTGTACAAAAAAGAAGTGACTACAACGTTAAGGTTTTTTCTCTCTTTTGTGACCTATTGACCCCAATATTCAACAACTGAAACTGGCTATTAAAAACTGCTTCATATATTTCTGACCAAATCTATTGGAGATTATCACGGACTGGATGTACCTGTGGTGGTATCAATTTTCACGCTAGGATCTCTAACTTATCCGAAATACAAGAAAAGAATGAAAATGTGAGAATTACTTGCTAAGCAATTAGATCTACATTGCCTATGGAAGTAGAAATGATAAAATTTGCTAGTAGCTAACTTAGCGAGTTTTTCCCAACTTTACTCTGCAATATCGTAACCGAGTGACACAACCTTCTTCAAAGAAATTATGTAACTCTTAAAACATTTTAAATTCTTTCGTTATATTCTCAATATTATACATACATTTATCGAGCGTCAAACTCAATTCTTCTATCGTATTTCTAATTAAGTCAATTTTCAGTCCAAAGTGAAACTGCTATTTTCGACAGAAAACTCGAAGACAATATATTTCGACCCATCAACAGTTGTATACTAAGAAAATAGACGATAGCACCCTTTCCCTTTATGTTTTCCAGACAATGGAATGGATTAAATTCTAGACGGGTATGGATTAACGGCATTCATGTGGGATCTTCTTGCAGCTGACTGGAAAACTCTTTCTGCTACATTTATAAACCGATTGAGGATTTTTGTGAAAGCTTGAGCTAAACTTTTTCCATAAACCTGATCAGCATCCGTTGTAAAGTACCTTCTCCACCTTCGGGTAACGAGATGTTGAATTAAGTTCAATACTACCTCAAGACGAAGTTTTTGTGCTTCGACACAACCAGAGTGGCTGGTGTTTTTCTATAAGTTCTGACTACTTTGACCGTACCCGCAGCCTGTGAGTTTTCGTGTGGATCTTCTGCGGGTAACGGTAGTGTTAGGCGCTGGGAAGAGACGCTCTCCACGGCCGCGGAAGAACGCTGACCGGACAGCCCCACTGATATCAGGTAAGTGAATCATAACGACCACTCACTCCTCCTCTATTGTTTAAACTACTCCCGTAAGGCAAGTACGATACATAATTGAGATTGTTAAAAACAAAAGATATCGAGTAATGAGCTAGAATTTTTTGAATTTCCTCGATCATTTACGACTTAAGTGGACACGTCATTCGATGTCCTTCCAAGCAGTCATTCATTCAATAACTTTTTAATAATAGTGATTAAGCTCAAAACCAGCTTTTAGACTACTCTCCTTGACCTGTCACTTGGCATGAAAGAGCGGAAAGAGTAAAATGTGGAACAGAAATTGGCACAGATATCCTCGTACCCACGTCACCGCAGCCAACGAGAATTTATAATTTTACTTCTCCCAATTTAACGCTAAATTCGGATAATGTGACCGCAATTATTTAACAATTCAGAATTTTGACATTGAGCGGGTTTTTCTTATTGGCTTGAGATGCAGGGGAAAGCATGTAGTTGAAAAGTGGATGGGTAAAATAACAAGAATAGTGAACCACGGTTTGGCCGAAAATGCAAAGGCGACAATATCTTTGAATTATGACCTTCCGGTAGTACGTTATCTTGCATTAGATCACAAAGGTTTGCGACGTTCACGACCTCCCATTGTGCATTAGTGATGCGAAAAATCACTTTGTCCCGCTTTAGCTTACGGCAGGAACACAGTATCTAATCTATCTCAGAATTTCCTCGAATAGATTGGAGCCTTGAATTATGAGAAATAATTAGTAACCTTTATCCCGAGATTCTTACGTGACATACTAATACAATGGTTTGAGTGATTTCACGGCCGCATTGGAATGAAACGTGAAAGGGGCACTTTTTTCATGACCACTCGAACTGGGATATATAGTGTAAGGGCAGGAGTAACGGGATGGAGACATCCGACAAAGAATTATATTTTTTAATATACAAGGCCTCCATCAAATTGCGCTCAATGTGAATATTTTTATGCTTCTCCTATGCTTTGTTCAGCATTTAATGGTTGCCGATGGGCCAAATTTTTTTCTAGTGCTCTTCACTGTTAAAGTTCACGTGCGCAGAATAAATTGATTCTTGGATCCAAAACAATTGAGCCTCTAGATTTGAGTCATCAGGAGATTGATTAAGATTCAAGGGGTGGCATGGTCGGCACTGACATCACGAATTTAACCTTTATAGAAGCCTCCCCAGGAATTTAGTGGTCCCGGATTTTTCACTAGTTGCCAGTGCTGCTTAGGTTTTATATTTTTGATGCTAAAAGTGTACATCTTTTCATTGTACTATAAAATCTACTCTCATTTTAAGCAAAAAAATAAGGTTAAGCGGAATTTTATTCGAAATTAGCTGTTTTAGCTCACTAAATTCCTCTGGATAATTGGAAGCGGATGACAATAATAAGTTATAGGTCTTCACGTAAGGTATTCCCTGCGTTGGTTTATTCGTAATTAGGTGAAATTAACACCAAGAACACTTGGAACCTCAAGCAACTAAGGAATATGTGAAATAAAAAGTGAGCGTATGACGCCCGACGAGAATCGTCAACCCAAAAGTAATTAATCATTTTCATCCATACAAAAAATGAATGAATAATATTTTCTTAATAATTATGTCCAATAGGAGATTCACCAGCTAATTTTCCTCTCGAATTTGGAACTAAGGAGGCAAAATCAAACTTGGAAACACTACACTGTTCAAATTTATCCCTATTAAAGAATTGTGCATTCCCACACCTCTTCTTCGTCGGCGTCCTAATTGGTAATCCTCCCTTCCGACGGCTTACAGAGCGTTAATATAGAGATGCAACTGTATTGGCATCATCGACCATAGTGATGCCTTGACCGTGTATTACAATATCAGATCGCTTCAAAACACGTTTAATGACTTACTTTAATAGTAAGATCATACTTCACAGGATCATTTCTGTAGTATGTATCTGTGCCCCCTTGTCACTACTTTAATAGCATTCCTTTTCAACGAATAATAGAACCGTGCAACGATACACTGTTGGTTATAACGAGTTTCAAAAGACTTCTCAGGAATTTTTATTCTCTACATCCTATTCTGGTACATTCAAATGGGCATTTCTACTCAATCCTCCCAGGTAAAAAAATAAACATGATATGAATTTGGAAATGCATACAATGTATTCCTGATAATGGAAAATGATATACATTGATTGACTGTTAGAATGCATTACGATGACATAACAAGAGTACTTAATAATCTACCTTATTCCCTTCATTGTAAAAGAGATTTCGCACCCCATACTTACACCACATATAAGTGGAGTCTGAAAGGTTGTGCCATCAGGGGATATTCGTAAATTGGAATTTTGTTAATTCATAGATGAATGAGAATGAAAATGAATAAATACGGGGATCGAGATGGTGCGGGGGCTAGCGTACTGGCTTCCCACCCAGAGGGCCCGGGTTCAAATCCCGGCGGTGTTGAATATTTTTCAGAGGTATCTCGATCCCTGCTTGAGGTGCTTTGTGGAGGGCACTTTGAGTGAGTACGCCGTCCGTCGGATGGGACGTTAAGCCGCGGACCCCTTGGCGCCTTTCGTAAAGAGTAGGCTAATGCCGACGCCGGGTTTCTCTCCACCCTTCATCCTTTCCTATCCATCCCCTATGGCGCAAATGACCTCAGCTGTCGGTCGCCTCCCCTCAAAACTACTACCCATGAATAAATACAAACTCAAGGGACGCTCTATGGAATTATGGGAGATTTTTTGCCCACTTAAGTTTTTAAGTTCCCCAACCAAGAGGATCAGGGCTTTGACCAGCAAGTCTTCCGCGTCATCAAGTGATTCTTAGGTAACGAATGAATATTTTAATTAGCAGAATCTAATAAGTAGATAAACTACGAACCTGCAGAAAGCATCTCGGAGGTATGGACTGTATTGCTTTGTGCGTTAACCTAATGACCTAAATAACTGGGTACAGTAAGATTCAGGAATCCGTAAGCCCGGTGATCATTGGAGGCCATTACTAAAATATTTCAAGAAAGAACAGAATTTCGGAAATATTAAATTAGGTGATTAAATCAGATTCACTGATATAATTGTTTTGTTTTCTTTGCTTCAACGATGTAATGCATTGATTTCTAAATGATACCTTTCGCGCTCTGAGATGATTGAACCCAACGCCACTGTAGGCAGGTACAATTCAAGGAGAAATTGCTGGCACGGTTCTTCGTAACAAAAAACGTGTCTTAGTTATCTTTCAACAACTCGACGCACTATGTGTTCATGCGAAAGAGCATCTTCGCCCAAAATGAGTCTATCGGGAAACGTGGGATTCGATAGGAATGCTACTCGTAGGTACTTGAACTTCAATTAAGAAATTATCGCGATTGAGTGACGGTAGACTTTTTATAGCACTCGTCAAGATTCTTAGGGATATATTTCGATTAAGGTAACTCGTTATCGATGGATTGAATCGACCGATAAGAGCTGGCGCCTTTCTCCTCCGCCAGATCAGCTTGAATTTAAATACCTAGGCGACTCAAACAGGTAGAATCAAAGCGATTGCTTAGATAATGAGCGTAATTGGGTATGGTGTAAGAATCAAACGCAAATAAGTCCAAGGAAGTTCAGGCATGCAAAAAATGTATAATTTTAGCGTTTTGAATATTTACTACAATGCTTGTCTCTCTCTACGTGTTTGCCAAAACAAAGGAATTTCCATAAAAGAAAGCTCGAAAATAATTACGCCAAGAAAGACTCTGGAATAGCTATTGCAAGTGCAGAATCACCGAAAAATTAAATGGTCCCTGACAATAGATGCTGAATACTGACATATAACACACGATATCGTTTATGATCATAATTCAGAGAGTTACTTGTACTATTTTCTTTCGCTGTGTTGGGCTCTAGTGAGGGTCATAAGAATAACCAAAGATTTTAATAGGAGTATCCTCTACGGTGCTATGAAGGATAACTGAGCACACGCTATCGTTATTTTTCCCTTCCTTTTGGCCTTGTGGGCGTTTTCAGATCCTTAGCTATGATACGAGGCATTGATGTGAAGGAATTCCAGTGACATGCGCGCTATTTTTGGGACGCGAATTCAACCATTCAATAACAAAATTCCAAAGTAATACCCTGTTAATTCTAAAGCAAGCAATTGGTATACATTTATGTACTTATTACAGAGCATACCAACCCCTTATTTGCAAAAGGATATTAACTAAAAAAAATATTTTTAGCCAGAACTAATATTAAGCAATTCATACTCACTGAAATCTTCCCCACCTATGTGTAGAAGTATTTTGTCCTTTTAATGTTGCCAGCAAAATACTGGGTGCGCTCTACTTAAGTGCATAAGTAAAAAAAGTGATGAGAAAACTTTGTTTTCTTCACTACCATAGGTATTATTCTCAATTTCAATAGTTGGCCTAATTTTTTTTAAATGCCATGTTAATAAATATGATTAAGATATAAATATTTTTTTAATTAACTTATTAATAAAACTCATTATATATACACCTTCAAACGTGAAATCCCACCATATGGCGAACAAATATTCAATCACATGGAAATAGATAAAAGGAAAAGGAACACATATAAAGGACGAACACAGGAGAGGTGGGGATAGCGGAATCGAACACATCACAAACGCAAAAATATTTCCTTGACTGGGACTTGAACACCGGATCTTTCCACTTTTCGGGCGGATGCTCTAAGAGCAAAGTATATATATATATACGAGGGTCATCCGGAAAGTAGTACCCGTTCGTGCCGCATGAAGTGCTGACGACGCGAGTAGCCGCTGGACGAGGTCAGATAGCTTCAGTTGCTTGTCTGCCTTCTCTGAGCCAAGTTGCGTGACGCTAGCATTGCCTGTGTTGTTTCTGTGATTGTTTACAATGTTTAAAAAAATTGAGAACGCCGCCAGTTGTGAAGTGAGGGCAGTGATTAAATTCCTCAATGCAAGAAACGTTCGCCCATGTGATATTCATCGCCAATTAAAGGAGGTGTATGGAGACAATGTAATGGACGAGTCGTCTGTTCGGCGGTGGTGTCGCAACTTCAACATGGGGAGGGGGAACACACACGACGATGAGCGTTCGGGGAGACCGTCTGTCATTACAGACCAACTGGTGAGCTCAGTTGACGAATTCGTGAGGAACGATCGGCGCGTCACAATTGATGACATCTGTGAGCATTTTCCCAATGTTTCTCGAACAATTGTTCATGAAATTGTTAAACACCATCTGCATTATGCAAAAATTTGTGCAAGATGGGTCCCTCGCGTATCTCAATGAGCTGGCGGCGAAGGACTATGCAGCAGGAATACAGAAACTTGTCACACGTTATGACAAATGCCTTAATTTGCTTGGAGATTATGTTGAGAAGTAGTTTAAAGTATCCTCTTTCAAATAAAATTTTTTATGTTTGTTAATATTTACTTTTGTGTCTTTATTTCACGAACGGGTACTACTTTCCGGATGACCCTCGTATATATATATATATATATATATATATATATATATATATATATATATTTCACACACACATATATGTATATAAAATATAAGAACACATAAAAAGAACACTCACACGTTATTTCTTAATAATTTCGACGGAATTTATCTCCGTCTTCATCGGAAGGAATAGAAGTACTCACAGGAGAACTTATATTTCTTCCGATGAAGACGGAGCTAAATTTCGTCGAAATGATTTAGAAATAACGTGTGAGTGTTCTTTTTATGTGTTCTTATATTTTTTGTTAAGTTTGATATTCAACACTTCCGTGTTCCTTCGACGAAATCATCTATATATATATATATATATATATATATATATATATATATATATATATATATATATATATATATGCTTTTCTCTTAGAGCATCCTCCCGGAAAGTGGAAAGATAGATCCGGTGTTCAAGTCCCGGTCAAGGAAATATTATATATATATATATATATATATTATATATATATATTTATTATCAACGATAAATTTCAAGAGTACCTTCCAATCCTAACAGTATCATTATGACGTCCATAATTGATCCGAAAAAATTAGTTGGAGATTTATTTTCTCCAAATCATCGTATTTTCCTAATATGTAGAGCAGTTATTCCATACTATGTACCTTAGCAGACAGAATATTACAGGAAATTAACTGGTCAAAAATAAGTACATACTTTATTATTCAATCGACGATAACGACAATGGTACCAAATAATGGCGCGATATTTTATAATTCGCACGCTTAAGACACAAGTATACCATCAAAAACAATTCGTACCTCCACGCAATTACAAAGCACTAACTAACCTAGTGTCTTCATGCATTTCTTTTGATAAAGGGTTGAAATTGGTTTAATCTACAACCATGCTCCCGTAGCCTAATTATGATCGGAAAATTGGGTCATGCGGTCGATAAAAACATTCCCGGACAAATCGGATATTTTTCACTATTACAGGATAAGTAAACCAATCAAAATCTGTGTTACAACTTACGAGGCATCCTCTTACAGCACATTGATAAATAACAGTCGAAAATGTTTAACAGCTTGCTGCCACCTAAGCAGTATGTAGCCATATGTCAAATGACAAAAAGTATGCCACCTGTTTTTAAAGTGTCGCGTCGATTCTTAATAGCACACATTTCAATGGCATTAATTGATCAATGTTACACATTGGCTCTCATGACGTGATACAGAACTAGCCATGAACAAAATTTTTAATGAAAAAGTTCATAACGGAGAGATTCTTCTTTTTTGTCAATACTTTACCTAGGGCAAAATGAATTCAATACACATAATTCAAATCAGGAAATGAAATATACCACAAACGAACGATGTGTCCAGTGGAAGGTTCGTACCCGCCATTTTGGGCAATATACATGTATGAACTGGACTACATAGAACGGTGTTTCAAAGCGTTTAGAACAGATCTCCAATCTCACCGTGTCTGCAACAGTCCCATAAGAGTAAATTTGCCGTCAGACAAATTCTTTGAATAAAATGTCAACAACCACCCGTCATCACATCACAAGTATGCCAGCTACGTCCATAGCGGAAAGCGGATATTCTTCAACCGGATACGAATAGCAGAAAATAAAAAAAGAGCTCCAAACTTAGTGCAAGTTTAATTGATGAAAATGACAACATTGCTATTACTGTGTTGACAATATCTATATTTAAGAGAACTCCTAACGTACAGTGAGCAAAGTAATAGCTAGGGGCAACAAGTGTCAATAAAATCGAATTAACATATTTCCTTTTTCCGACACACACACAGATATATATATATATATATATATATATATATATATATATATATATATATATATATATATACACAGTATGTTGCCAGCATTCAGTAATTTCTATAGGCTAAACCTCAATACTGTAAGCAATAAAGGGCAATGAATACAATGGACTCGCTTAAAAGCACCACCGAGACCTTTTGCACATGGTAAAAGGAAGACAAGCAACGAGACGTTTCCTCATTTTTGATCTTTTGAAGGAGTCAAAATAAATATAAGCATCACACTCAAAGCAGAATCCCAAGGGGAGAATCAAGTAAGGTGGCTGAATTCTCGACGACGACAGAAGAGCTCTTAATGAATGGTCTTTAAACACCGTCCCTACAATCATGGGTTATCCTTAATGCGAAAACACAGCATCCGTGATACTCAGGGAATCCGAACACACGACCCCGGGCTTCGTACTCCACACCACACTTACCCAGCACGACGCGAGCCCAAATATTTCTAAGGAAAGACACCGATGCATCACAGACGAATCGTGTATTCAACTTTATCGCAGAGGGACGATCGTTATGACAAAGACGTAACAATCTCCTCTAGATTAGATCTGTCTCCTGTATCGTTACTTATCACCAGACAGAGCGGATTAGATAAACTAGACTCCTATAATGGCGTAAGATTCCTCCGCGATACCTATTTCTATTTTTCAATCTTTTAAATGAAGGTTTTGATAGGTTTGTTGCCATCAGATATAGAGATGTATTATAGAATGTTTCCAACCATGCAGTCTAATAAAAAACCTTTCCGGACACAGTACAACGAAAGCAGAACAAGGTTTTCGTACGGTTACCCAGGCATCTTTTTCTTTCATTGATTATCTGTAGGCTTTCCTAGTTATTTATATGTGTGTTTATATTTGTATATATATGTATATATATATATATATATATTTACACACACACACACACACACATATATATATATATATATATATATATATATATATATATATATATATATATAAATATATATATATATATATATATATATATATATATATATATTCATCTTGTCGAGAGGGTTCTGCTAGAGTGCTAGAACAAGCTTCAAAATTACATTTTTGATAGAGTTCAACTATTTAGCAAGGCTAATGAAGAGACTAACAGCATGCTGAGTGAGATTCAAACGGAACAGCAATGAACAGGGTTGAGCGAGCATTTCTTTTCCTAATTTGTTGAAATTTAAAAATAATGCGTCATTCTGATAATCTGGATGGACCATGATTAAAACAACTTTAATTCACCCTAAAAATACCTTAATGTCTAAATATTCATGAGAACACTTAATTCTTAACGTGTTACATTCGGTAGAAACGACACAAAACATAAAAAAGAAAACATAAAAAGAAAACTTGCACGTGGGTTCTCTGACGTTTCGGCGATCATGTCGCCTTCTTCAGACGAAGAGAAGTAATATCCGCGAGGAATTGCTCGGAAGAGGGGAGAGGAAGTAGGTGAAGGAAGGTAGGGTTGAGAGGGGCGATGGTATATGAGGAGGACAGGTAGTGCAAGGTGAATGCCTGAAGAGTCCGTAAGGATGGGGGGGGGGTGGAGGCTATCGACGGTCCGGGTGAGGGGAGGCAGTGCGATCAGTTGATTTGGAGTTTGAAGAGGGGAACGTATTAATTCCTGGAGCGACGCAATTTAGCTGGCGGTATATGAGCCATCTCTCGAGTTCTCACCGGAATGATGCTTAAGGGTTAGGGGAAGATTTCAATTATTTTCATATGACAACAACTCTACTATTGGAAATTTAAAGCAGGGTATTTTAGGATAGCATATTTGGTAAGTGAGGCGGATGTAGTCAAGTGGTATTACATTGGGATGGAAATAGTGGAAATGCATTTCCGATGCAGAAGGAGGGGCAGAAGTTACAGGCTAAGTGAAAAATTACATTTATGGACGTCCTAGTGGCTTGAGAAATGAAGGCGCACAAGAAAAGGAGTCTGGGGCTGAGAGTAGAAGTTGGACGACTGATGACCCACCGCCCCCTGTCACATGTCCTGGCAACGGCTTGTGGTGTGCTTGTATAGTTGTCGAGGAAACTGAAGGGAAATGATAAAAAAAGATGTAAACAATCACTTAAAATCATTTGAAAAATGGTGTTCATACGAGGTTTGGAAATCAGTGCCAAAAATGTTCGGTTTTGCTTTTCAAAACGTCATTTCTGCTGATAAGAAGTATAACGGCCATATTTTTTGGGATGGCCATCAAAATGTATCTAAGGAAATCCCAAACTCCTTCCTCATAAATACTGCGCATACGTTAAGATAATGATTGAGTACCGCAGGCCAGTGAAATCGCCTGAATTTGAGTAGAACTAATTATTTCCTAGATAATGTACTAAACTGAATTCGGGCTGTCCTCACTAAATGCAAACAAAATGTAATATAATAAATGACACAAACTCTAATTACGTAAGAGTAACAACATTAAAATGGGCTTACACCACATTTAAAAATGGGGTTTGTAATTGAATACTTAAAATTTATTGCTATGCCCTTCTCAAAATAAAAACAAAAGCAGGTTCAACCAATTTACACGCTCGGAGGTGTTCGCATGAACTTTACGGATCACGTAAACTTCTTGGTAGTCGCCATCGCATCGGATCTTTCATAGGGAAACCACACGTACTATTCGCGGAGGGGCTGTGAAGAAGTTGGCAGTTTTATAACGTTTATTCGGAAAGCTTAGCGATGAAAAGGTGAAGAAGACTTGCTATTTCTCTATAGTAGTGTATCGTTGTAAATAAATGTAAATGGTACGCTGAAGGCCATCGCTGGAGTATACGGGAGGGGGTGTTTACACACCAGATATTCCACACAACAAATTACGCTTTTTCTTACTTTTTCATTACAATTAACATGTATACATACAGTGGGTCGCGGTAGTCTAGCAGTAGAGCATTGGACTACTGACCGGAGGGCCAGGGTTCGAATCCCGGGCAAGCCTCTCTGGGCACCCTCATCTATACCCAAGTTATGTGATTTTTCGGGCACCATATCTTCCTGGGAAACTATAACAGGCTCAGGTAAAGGAACTGGCCCCCGCACCCTAATGTGTGAATTTCACACGCCGTCGGGCTTAGTACCCGGTGAACTCTACAATCACCTACCAAACCGACCTTCGGATTGACTACTGCGTTCATGGTTTTATGGTTTATATTATATATATATATATATATATATATATATATATATATATATATATATATATATATATATATATATATATATATATATATACACACACACACATGTAAAATATTTCAAATTATGCACATCATGAGAACTACAAGTGGTATCTAAGTGAGATACACTTCTCTATGCATAAAAGAGGAGCTGTTCGTAGCAAAAAAATAAGTAAGATTAGATGAGATTATAGCCACAACACATCAAGCTAAGCAGGTAGATAAAATGATAAAAAGGAAAATACTTTTCCCCCAAGCGCGGTCAGATACAGTTATTCTGATACATTATCGTTCGTGGGAACATAACATCTAAAACCTTAAATTTTTTCTGTACTTATTCTCCCTGATTTTATTGACGTGATTTCTCCTCAAGTTAAAAAATGCTCTCTTCCCATTTTTCCTCAAATTAAAAATTGTGAGAAGGTGTTATGTGTTCCAACTGCCTTGCTCAACTTCATGTACCGTAGAGATTTTTCTATCTCCCTGGGTAATATTCCAGGCATTTCACAACAAGCTTATATGCATCCAAATACGATTATGCATCCGCCCCATTAAAGTTGCGCGAGTTGATGACACTGTTTCGGATGAGTGCATGCAAATGAGTGAGTACGTGTGAAAAGCGAGCCTCAGACCCCAGGGTTATGAATCATTTCACCCTTAAAAGTATGCGTGACAAAGAAGTCGAGTTATATCAGAAGGAGCAATAGTATTGCGAAATGGTTAGCAAGCACCATTTTGCCTTCTATCTACATCTACTTAATACCCCGCAAGCCGCCGCATGGGCGTGTGGCACGGGGTGTTAATTCTTTTATTTTTTATTTAAGAATTAAGTCGCTAATAGGCGATTTTCCTGGTAGCAACGGTCAAGTTTGGTCAATGATGACTCTTACAACGAAAAATACATACATACACGCCCTAGAAAAACAGATAGGAGACAAAATATTCTTGCATACAATGACACTTCCACATCACATACAAAATGCCGTCCACTACACATACAATATTTTAATAACTAAAATGAAGTTCATCACCCAGTGGCTGCTTTACATTTATACTTAAAGCTTCTAAAATTGGATGTAAAAGCACCACCCGTAATTAAGAACAAACCCGCATGCACAAGCCACAAATTTATACAATCCACAAACAAAACATGCAATGCATTCATGCAAAAACCATTACAACCCACACACATGCAAACATACAAACCACCAACTAACATACACATGTACTTACAAATAAACCTGTTGTCTTTACAATGTTTAATTTTTTTGCGACTCGTAAATGTAATCTATTAAATATTTTTAATGTGACTTAATGATTTCTGACTGATCGGGGAAAGAATTATTATTTGTATCTATCTGCGCTGGAATCTATCTCCCTTATTTTATCATTGTGGTCTCATCTACCTAAATAGTGTGGGGCCATGATAATTTCTTTAGTGTCCGCGTTAAACTCGTTTGTTCTGAACCTTTCTAAAAGTCTAAGTCTAACTTGTTCTCTTCGTATTTCAAGTGGCTCCCAGCCTAAATCCTCCAAGACACTTGTCACACATGTATTCTTATCATAACAATTTTTAACGAATCTGTCGATTTTTTTCTGGACTTCATCTAATTCTTTTTGCGAAATTTCTCCCAAGGATCCCAAATGCTTTCGGCATATTCCATATGAGGTCTAACTAGAGCAATATAACACATTTTTTAAACTTCCACATTACATTCTCCACCACCAGTTTAATGAAGCCGAGTTTCTTTATAGCGGATTCGCATATTTTCCTGATATATGCTCTTTATAAAAGGCGTGGTGTGAGAACTACCCCAAAATATTTACCTTGATTGGCCGTAGTTGGCACTCAACCCTCAATTTCATAGTTTATGTCCTGTTCGCCAATTCCTTTGTTCCAAAATTTCAAAACTGCACATTTTTCTATATTAAGCATTAATCCCCATTCCTTGCACCATCCCGAGATTGTGTCTAAGTCTCTAGAGAGTTGTTCGCGATCTAGTTGGCTCTTCATTTCTCTGTATACCACCATTTCGTCATCAAATAATCTGAGATAGCTACTAACGCGTGGGCTTAAGTCATTAATGTATACATAGTAAGAATAGAAGCGGCCCTATTACACTGCATTGGGGGACAACCGAAGTTACATCTACATTTATCTGTTGAGCACAACCCATCGATGACTACTATTTTTTTTCGATTTGACAAGAAGTCTCTACTCCAATTATTATCTTCTCATTGATACCATAGCATTTAAGTTGGTGTAACAATACACTGTGTGGGACTTTGGCGAAGGTTTTTTTGAAATCTAGGAACATATTTTGCCATGATAGGCGAATACTGAATAGCAATTATAACTTGAAGGTGGATTAACACCGATAGCTAGTTCATTCCTGGAAAGAGGACTGGAATAGTTGGCTACTTCAGGATGAGGAGTATTTATGTTACCAGGCATTGCCTCCTTAAGGCGAAATAAACGCCTTTCACATTGATTTTATTCTCATTAAGTTCTCGGTTCATGTGGATCACGGATAACTGGATAATTTTTACATTAGCAGGTATATGTTTTTACGGAACGGTTTTGCAGCTTATGTTCGCGAAACGCTCGCATCGATTTACCACTGTTTCACTTGAGTCTGGGAAAGAAAGTTTAGACCGATGTATGTCATTAAAAGGTAGAATGATGCAATACGCTTCAGCATTGCACATGAAAAATGACCACATGCACTCACTTGGTAAGGAAAACAGCTGGGAGCTCGGCATAAAGTATGAATGTTAGGGAATTTTATAACTTCAGGGGGATTTTAATTAATCATTTTTCTACATTAAAATGCTTTCCTCAAATCAGGAACGGTAGTTCCAGGCGATGCTGATAATTTCTAAGTTTTTTTCTAAACCAAGTACAACCTTTCTCAGGGATTTCTTCAAGGATTTGATTGTGCTGATTTCTGTCGCATATCTCCGTCTACACGATACCTGCAAGTTGTGAAACGGAGTCACAGGGAACAGCACAAGGAATTTATGCATTAATATGAATATATATTTATTTATTTATTTGTTCAGTATAAGTCCGAAAACAGCACATTTTGGCCTTTACATCGAACTATTAACAACGATAACAATGGTCACATTTACAAACACCCAAGCCCTAGATGGAGCGAAACTCACCCAGGCGGGAATCGAACCCGCGACCCTTGGAATGGCAGACGAGGACGTTACCCCGCCGCCACCGGGGCCGGCTATATTTGCATAGGCACCATAATTACAAGTTCAAATACACACATAAATGTCTCTTTCCATCATGCATTAATGGATGCTAGGGTAAAGCTTGAAATTTCGCTTTTTCAAATGCAAATGTAGGGTTGCTCAGATTTTTTTAGCTATGATTGTATATCATGTGAGGGAAACACAAAATTAGAAAACAAATGAATCCGTGTTCTACTTAATACCCCGCCACACACCCTTGCGGCGGCTTGCGGGGTATTAAGTAGATGTAGATGTACATACAACTGAATCTAAAACGTTAGCCATGCACTTACTAAGAAGAAATTTCAAAAAAGAAAGTTTTACGCTAATACATAAGAAATTAGCGACAACCTACTCGAATATACGTAGGGTACTGAATGCCAAGTGGCGATGCCAGAAAATTGCCCTAGGGCGACGTAACTCTAAGCGGAAAGCAAAATAAAGTATTGCGAAAAAAATGAAATTAATTCGGACTTCTTACAAACCGCCGAACTCGGATGGCAGTTTTTTTTAATGCTTCCTAACATGTAACGATTCGATGGTTTTTCACGCGGCAGAGTCAAGGAAAGCTCTTACGGGAAAGGACGTTAATAAAAGAGTATTGAGTGAGCCTTAAAGAGCCGTGAGGTAAGCAACTGGTGCGGAAGGGATTTGGGGGGAGGAGTTGGGAGTGATATTGAGCACCGAGGAGTAAGGGAGGGAGTGGGGTGAATGAGTGAGAGCGAGGATGAGGCACGTAGGAGAACAGAACGGGGAGAGGATGTTCATAAAATTGCACCTGTTTGGCCGAGTAACAGCCTCCTTGGAGTGGATGGAGGAGGAGGGAGAGGGCAACTGGTTCTCAGTTCAGACGGCTCTCCACTTCCACACGCCTCCTCTCCCCCACGACCCCTGTAGCCTCCCACCTCCCAGCCACCATCTTTATGACCGTCCCTCTTCCCTCCCCCACCACCCTCTCGGCTGCCGTTAACTCGAGAAACCCCCATCGGTAATCCCCCGGTTTCCTCTCCTCATTCCTCACCTAACTATCCCCTCCCGCACCCCGTGGTTTGGACTGTCGAGGGAGGCCAGTGGTAAGGGCAATCGCGCGTCGCGCGGCCGTTCGCAATTATTTCCCTAGGGAGAGGAATCCTAGCGGGAACTCCGGCGGGGAAGAGAGTCGTCGGTGACGGAATGCCTACCACTTGACTGAGTCAGTGACGCAATTTCCCCTTCGACATCTTTAGACCTGTTTGAATCACATGCAAATGTGAAGGCGAGAGTTTTGCAGCGATACCATGCTGACCAGGGATAGAACCAGATTACACATTCCATTCGGAATATTCCAAGAGTTAATAAAACATTACAGCGATCAAACCGAAGCTTAGTCCGATAGGTGAGGATTCAACTCCCCTAACTATAAACACGACGGCTTGTGAAAATCAGACAACAGGGTGGCGGGGGGCTAACTCCTCACCCTGAACCGCTTAGGGTTCATCTACATTTACCCAAAACCTCTCAAGCAACCGCACAATTATCACTTCATGCATCAGAAAAATCAGGTGCATTGAATATTTATGAAAGCCGAACTCTCTGCTCTCTTAGCAAATCAAGGGGCTCCCAACCTAATTACTCCAAAATACTTGTCACGATTACTGTCTCCTTAAATTCATGTTTAACAAATCTAGCGGATTGTCTTTAAACCTTTTCCAATTCCTAAATTGGCGTTTCAGAATTACTGATCACAAATACTTCCCATATAGTTTCCAGGAGGGAAAGTATTATGGTACCAAATAATATTGCTACATTTGACCACCTGGATGAAATAAAACGATAGATTGACCCCGTCACAGACAAATTCAAGTACTCGGCCTTCACTCACACTATAGGTTAACATAACAAAATTGTGAACAATTTCACGAAGCAATTACCTGAAGGAGAGTATTTTGTTAAGTTAAAGTATAAATTAAATTTTAATTTATTGTGTCGCTTGGACTTGGGACCTATCTCAGAAAATTTTCATTTTTACGTTGAATAAAATGCATCTATGCTGTTTTGTGCGGCGGAGAAACTTTGTCGTTGAGGGGAGAGATTAAGCATGGATTGGAAGGTACTAAAATGTTTGGAGAAAATGGAAAAAAATAACATGGATGGAAAGAAAAACAAACGAGGAAGTGCTAAGCAGGAGAAAAGAAAAGAGAGGGCCTATGAGAGAAATCCAAAAGAGGCAGGAAAAGCGTATTCAGGGAAGTTTGATCAGCGATGGTTTGTTGAGAACTGTAATAGAGAGAGGTGACCCACTGGCATCAAACCATAATCAGCCGCGTTGTAGGAAAATGTAATTAAAATATCAGAGAGGGAGAGAGCGAAATGTTATTTCACTTTAAATACGTCTCATTTAGAATAGGAACAAGTATCTGGAATCCATGGGAGAAAACATCAATAAAGTTTCGGAGAAAATCGTTTATATTTTTTAAAGATGATTATGAGAAGCGACTAAGCGTTACGGGTATACTGGAGGATTTAGGCTGGGAGCTTGATTCTCGAAGAGTGGGAGGAATTCTTGTATCACATGGACATGCAAAATGGGTCCATGGTACCCCATCGTCTGTCAAACACCCCGTGGTAACTCGCAAGGTAATGCCTAATGTACATGAGTGGAGCAAGAAATTTTTATATCTTTATGTAAATGTTGGTTAAGTTTATATATTGTGAAGAAACAGTGGAGTACACCAGCGATCCTCACAATGAAAACTACACTTTTTAATTCAATTTCGTGAGTAGAATTAACTTTAAATTAAAACTATGATTGGCGTTAACACGTAGGTGTGTGTGGTGTTGTCTCTCCGACTGATAACCATAAGTATTGCTAAACACTTCGTTGACATTTTCGTAGATGTTTATTTCCTTTAATGTGCTGCGTAGGACATCTATCAGTGCCCTGAATAGCATAATTCCTACATCCACAGAATTCCGGCGCAGTGTAGAAACTATATCCTTGAGGAAAAAGTTCCACTCACGCTCCTGTTCCGGACATTCCTTTTATGCTATTAGAGATTTTACACTAAAAGAAACGCCCCACCATATCAGAAGTATCCACCATGCCTCGCATGGAATCGAGGCGGAAGTATTGCTTTCCGCTTGGTAAAAGTGAAGACCACTTTCCATGACAGTCCGTGTTTGCCAAGTCGTCGTCGTCTTATTAGTAAAGCCCCGTTTCCTACTGCCCCACCCTCCTCCAAACCCACAGGTCGGCGTCTTTTTTCCAATCGCTTCCCTCCCCCACCAAACCATCCCCTCGTAGGTAATCCTTTCCAATCCCTTCACCCGTTGGCTTTCCCAGTCCTCCTCACGCCCGGGGCCCCTCGCCTTAACCCCTTACCCACTCCAATCGGACCACACACCCCTCCCGCCTCATCCCCGAAAGCACTTGCCCTTATCCGTGTCTTCAAGTGGCTCGACCTTGGAGCACCTGTCCCGGCTTCGAGGCCGCGCGCCTCGGGGCATCGCCCAGTTCGTCCACCTCCGGACCAACCCCTTTCCAATACTCTCCCCTCCTCTCCCCGCCCATTTAAACCCTAAGGTGCATTCCTACTCTTAATATGGAACAGGGCCTGCCCCCTTCGTCCTGCCCCCTCTCCCCCAGTCTATCTCCCCTTCGCTCTCGCCGTCCATACCTTCCCCCTTTCGCCACCCCTTCTCGTCCCCCTCCTCGGCGGCCAACCCTCCCCTTTCCACGGTGCTTCCCAACAACTTCCCGGCGGCACGTCCGTGCGGCGTTCTTCTCCTTCACTCCTCGTCCATAACCCCGTACGGGGAACGGTCTCGGGATAGACATATTGCACCTCGGCGACGCTGCACAAAAACGTGGCGTGTCATCAACTGAAACAACGAGGAGCAAATGATGGCTATTCAGGCGGCGGCGCTGAATCGGGCGTCTGAACGATCGAAGGCGGGCGGTTTGCATTTGACGAAAATATTTACCCGTCCGCTCTAAGAAGTCAGTGCGTGAATAACCCAGACAAATATAGTTATAATTATATAGTTACCGTAGTACTACATGTGTATGAACACAAAAATGATAGTGATAATTGACTAACCCATAAAAAAGGAACATACGAAACAAATAATGATCTTTGATTAGTTCAATGAGCTTATTTATGAAATGTTGTCTTTTGGGAAATCAATCGCATTGCTTTAACTGATTGAGATTATAAGTGTACAAAAAAATTTTACCCTGTGCTTTACGTAAATACAAAAAAAATCTGGGGAAATTACCATATCAACATCTACAAAATATCCAACAAGCCGCTGCAAGGATGTGAGGAAAGGGTAATCGGATACGGGGCGTCTGCATCTAGACAATACCCCGTAGGATGCCGCAAGGGCGTGTGCTGGGGGTGTTAGGTCACCACCCGTAAACAAGAATTAAACCGCATGGAAAGTCAAATCCTGTTTCTCTACACAAATATTAGTTTGATTATGCACTCGAAACATTTTAATCGCACAAAGGGAAGTACTTAGTTGAAACAATATTTAATGACAGGATACGCACATTCAAATCATGCTGTAGAACTGTTAAAAAGATGATTCTATTTAATAAAAAGAATAACATGCAGGAAGAAACATGCATAGATGGAAAATCTAGACATCAACAAATATATACACTACCAATTCTAATTATCTCCTATGCGATTTCTGTCATGCCTATTATGATATCTATTGGTTTGAGGAAAAAGCAACCTTAAAATCTAACCGTTCTACACTAAATATCCCGGATATTCCGTTGAAAATCTGATCTCTCAAGTAAGTGGGGGTCTGTAATATGTCCTCAACATCCTTAGATAAGAAACCTGCCTCAGATTCACGCAGTAAATTTAACCTGTATTTAAGCCTACGGTCAGCTAGTGGCCCCCATCCTAAATCTTTCAATAGTGTCGTGACACTGCTACCTTGCTCATAACAACTTTTCACAAACCTATTTGCCCTACGTTGCACTCGATCTAGTTCCAAAATTAAGCCTAAATCATAAAGATCCCATACTCTCTCTGCATAATCAAGGTGAGGCCTAACTAACGTTAAATAACAAGGCTCCTTGACCCTTTCATTGTATTTCAGAAGTATTATTTTTATGAATCCTACCTTTTTATTAGCTTTTCTGCAAACTTCACGAATGTGTTTGCCCCAGGACATATCCGTAGATATCGTTACAATCAAGTTTTTTTTACCATTTCCACGTGTGTAATGTTGGTCCCCTGCATAGAGTGTGAAGCACTTTTCCTCCAAAAATGTATCGAAAAACAGTCGTTCAAATTTAATTCTAGCTCCCATGTCTTGCGCCACTTGAGAATTGCATTTAGGTCGTTCGCAAATGATACTCTATCTACATGACTGAGTATTCCCCTATATATCACGGCATCGTCAGCAAATTGATGAATTATACTCGACACCTTAGGCCGAATGCCATTAATGTATAAAATTAACAACTGCGGACCGATAACACTTCCTTGTGGGACACCCGATATAACGCATACTGTTTCCGATGATACTCCGTCTTTCACGTCTCTTTGCTCGCGGCCTATTTAAAAGTTATTAATTCAGTTTAAGTGTGGGAAAATGGTCTTTAATTGTGTACGAGTGCTAGATGTGTTCGTAGGGATGTGCTGTTTTTTCAGCAATGGTCCAAAATGGTAGAGCACTACTTTTAGAAACACTCTAACTTCTTTTTCAAGTGTTGGGGAAGGTTAAAACGGAAATATACCGTTAATGTAAGTTAACACTTACTTAGTCTCTTTATGTTCTGCGTATATTCGTAAAAATCGAGATATTTCATTATAGAACTTACAAGGATGTGCTCTAAAATTTTGCATGAGATGGATGTGAGGGAGATGGGTCGGTAGTTACTCGGATCTTCTCTGTTGCCTTTTTTAAATATCGGGGTGACATTAGCTATTTTCCAGGGTTTGGGTACTGCACGATATTTTAGGGCCATCGTTTTGTAAACACGAGCAGGGATTTGACTAGGGCCTGGAGATTTATTTGCACTGATGTCTTTAAGTTGGCATTAGATTCCAAGAGAAGATGTTGCAATTATAGACATGAGTTCATGGGAGCGACTCGCATTGTTCCCGTAAACGATTATTAAAAATGCTTTAAAAAGAGTGGTTTAATGTTTTATATTTTTCTACACTGGTGTTAAGTGTTTGCCCGTTGTTAACTAGGCATTGTCGACTTGTTTTCCAGGACCTGCCGTAAACGTATATGACCAAAACTATTTTGAATTATCGTTCAAATATTCCCCCAGTCTTTTACATTTAAATTCTACTAACGCCTGGCGACATGTTTTTCTTACTAACGCTTTAGCTGTTTTATAGTTACAGGGTGCGTTCCGAAACTAATGCCATTGCATTTTCTGCGCCGCTCCTATTGGGTGGAATAAAATACTTGGAGTCGATTGAAGGGACGCTAAGTTCTGCCACGGAACTGGTCTCAGTGCTCTTCAAGCTGTGGAAGCGGCAGGACGTCACTTATTGTAAACCTCTGCGCGCCGACTGTGTCACGAAAAATGGGATGGACGATCAAGCAACGTTATGCGATTCAGTTTTGTGATAAACTGAAAAAATCTCTTGAGAAGTCTAATAAAATGATTCGTGAGGCTTATGGGGACTGTGTTCTATGAAACTCACAAATTTCGAGCTGGTTAAAGACCTTTTGGGACAAAAATGAGCAAATCAAAAGTGAGAATAATGCTCATTGTCTTTTTCGACGGTAAAGGAGTAATCCAAAAGGAGTTTGTTCCTCAAGGACAGGCTGTTAACGCTGCCAACTACGTGGATGTACTCAAAAGACTCCGAAAAAGGGTCACCAGGACGAGAAAAGACATCTCTGCTACTTGGCCACTCCATCACGAACACGCGCCTTGCCACAACGCGCTACAAGTCCGCGAGTTCCTGGCCAAACACCAGGTACCAACGCTGCCCCACCCCCACTATAGCCCTGACGTCGCCTCAGCAGACTTATTTTTGTTCCCTCAGATCAAGGCAGCCCTGGAAGGAACCCGTTTTTCGTCCATAGGAGAGATTCAATCAGACGAAGACCTTCCGAGAGATCCCCGAAGACGCCTTCCAGGGCGCGTAACAGTCATGGCAGAGTCGCTGAAAAAACTGTATAGAGGCCCAAGAAGAGTATTTTGAAGAATTGATAGTGTTTGTGCAAATGTGTTCAATACATTACTTTCTGAACGCACCCTATATTCGTATTATTTGTATCGGCACTTCATAGCTTTTTTCAGGTATGCACAAATGCACCGCGTAGGAAGGAAAATGAGTATGCAATGATTACAAATCTGTAAATTAATTCAGCATCTACTCATTCCAGGTAAATAACCTATCGGGTAAACATTAAACGCCCAATTTTATCATCTGCGGAAAAGCTGCTATGAGCTACGCTTGCATACAAAACAACAATTTATTCACCACTACCATAACAATCATAAACACAGTAATCAACCCGAAGGTCGGTTTGGTAGAGTTCACCCAGCATTAAGCCCAACGGCATGTGAAATCCACACATCAGAGTAGGGGGGCCAGTTCCTTTTCCTGTGCAGGTTATAGTTTTCCAGTAAAATCTGGTACCCAAAAAATCACACATTTGTCGGAGCTGAAGGTGTCCGAGAATCGAACCCGTGCCCGCCGGTCAATATTCCAACACTCTATCCCTGGACTACCACGTACTCCCTTACCACTACCTTAAAGTAATAAAATTTTCAATGAGTCAGGCTAATTAAAAACACTAAATTATCCTTTGGCCTTCATGAAAGAATGAATTCCTAATTGCATTCTTTTTACGAGGTACTTTCAGGGTCTGAATTAGCTAAGGTGATATATCATAATTGCGCACGATGGTAATCTTAAGTAATTTTAATGCATGCAATGTTAAGTCGACAAATAAATTTTTCGAGACCAAATATAGCCTATGTTAGGCCTTGGAATATGTTTTCCATGAATACGTTACCTTTGAAGGTTTATCTTCTTGCCCGCAGGAATTTTGTTTTGCCTTCGCGCCCCTCTCCTGTTTTCCTTCCTATACTATGTCCCAGCATATCTGCATTCCAATGGCAGATGCCACTGCCGTAGGTGGTATTATCCGTTTGTTGTTCTTCAAGAGTTTCGTAGTACGTGGTGACACGACCCAAAAACATCGTCATAATAGCCTACGTTTCCCACTAGTTTTCTTACCCTTTGTTTATGAGTACAGCTTTTTTAAATTGGAATTAATGTTATCCTGCAGTTGGGAAATATCGTATGCCAAATTGTCTTCCAACTAACGGTCGAAATGAGATGGACATTGAGTCACAAAGAAGCAACAATTTTAACCATTCTGTTACACTGTTAAGTGAAGGCACAAATGAAGAGAATAACTCAGCTACACATCCCATTAGTGCTTCTGAGATATTTCTCTGTTGAAATTTATTGGTTAGCCTAGATTTAATTGCCATCCTCAAGTTTCTAAAGAAAAACATACCTTTCAATTACGTGACTGACATCGCATGTTGCAATATTTACAATGAACTCTCATTGTTAGGCCATAATCATTATTGCTTTGCCAATTTGTGATTATATCTTCTTATTTTATCATTAGGTAGTATAGTCTTTATGGGTTTTTTACTTTCTTTCTTCTTATTTGGAAGCGGTGAGAGGTACATATGCTAATGCATATTACCTGAATTAAAAGCTGTCGAATGTTTTCTTCTCTCTTTTTAATTTTTAAGTAGTCGATATTCGTTTTATCCTCGCTTATTATGTAAGCTATATTTTAGCAATAATAAGTTTTCTTTTCTTCATTTGCACTATCTCTTCATGAGTGGATAATCCTTACTCCACAAACTTGGGATGCGTTAATTTTCATAGTCTCATAAGACAATTTTTTAACTACCATTCGTCCGCCTACGCTATGTGCCCGTCTTCTCTTTCGTACTGGGTATGCATGGTGTGAACGTATCCCCTAACATATCTTGACGGTGGCTTGCAGGTTATCCTGTTGACGTAGGCCCTGTGTTTGATGTTAATTAATATAAACAAACCCTAACATCTAAACAAAACCTACAAGCTACGGCAAGAGCCAGTAGGTTACGCTGATGGTTTTACTGAAAATTAGAGAGGTTGGGTCAATCGAATCACCATTTTTACTCGGTGCAAAAATATCAAAAGAAATCAATCAATTTTTACAAAATATGATCCTTAATTTGTTGACACCAGAAAAAGATTTCTCAACATTTTTTCTGCTCATAAAAATGAATAATGAGAATAAGTTATCGGTGATGAGGCACGCAGTGATCCCGTGAACTAGCGTTCGGCTCGAAAGTAGGATTAGTGGCTGAAGTGTTATTTCCTATCTATTAGAGAAAATGACAATTCGTATAATTAATGGTTCCTTCCCATGCTGAAAAATAAAAGCATGCATTGAGAATCCTCGTAAAATAATCGTTTTATTTGAGCTGGGTTTGTATCGTCTAATTTCCGGCATGAGGCCTTTCAAACTATTTCGTAGGTATATTGATCTGCTCATCGGTCTTGCTCTGAATATTAAGTAAACGGTCCTGAAAACTTCTCTGATGAAAATGAATCCCTTCAAACTGTGTTACTTTGAATTTATCAAAATTTCCATCATCGCCACAAATAATAGTTTGCCACAGTTCTTTCTACACAACTTCTACGAAAGCCAAGTAATTGTATTTACAACCACAGAAACATTATTTAATTTAATTCAATACTTATTTGACATCACCGTGAGCTTAGCAAGACTATGAAACGGAAAAATGCGACTGGGCCATCAGCACTTTGGAATTTGATTTCTCTTTGGCTTAAAATTAATCTCTCGATACTTGTATTTTATATTATAATTAGATACTTTCTGATTAATAAGCATCTTATCATTTGAATCTCGTATTATACCTGGGATTCAAGCAATAGCTAGTGGTGGAATGACTAATATATTAGCAATATGAGTTTTTTCGTGTTCTATGAACAACCTAAGCAGTCCTTACACCACCATCTTCAAGCGTTTTACTCACGGCTACTATTAATGTGCGCCAGTAAGGTTTATAAATATGCATATTCACCAAAACTAGCAAAATCCCGCAAGGACGTATGGTGGAGGATGCTAGGGTTCCAACCTTTTAAGTAAAACTTTGCAATTATATATGTGCGCATAGCGCACGATTCAAAGAACATACGCTCATCTGCATCATGCCCTAACGGGTGTGTATGAGCTAATGCATATTTTTAGCTTTTTGAAATAAAAATGCAGGAGTATTTAAGTTTGATTTTGCCATAACTATGATTGTATGTTGATTAAATTTATCAGAAGTTCTTTGTACCTATGTCTTTTATGTACGATAGATGACCGAACGCTATGTGCCCGCCTGGTATAAATGAACCCCTGCCACACTCCATATTGGTGGCTTGGACGTCAAACCTAGTAGATACAGAACGCCTTTACAATGATCGAAGTTACAAGGAAATGGCACAAGAGCGAGTAAATTTTATTTTGAAAACATTTTGATAAAATATTTGTTTGTGAATAAATAATAATGTTATCAAAAAACAATGGGAGGATTGGGAAAACGAAATATTATTGCTGCAAAAATGACAGAAATAAATTCTTATCACGTTAGTTCGCATCATAATAAAATCTCTCGGTGGATTGTAGCCTCAATATACATTATGCACAATTCCGCTCCAATAATTAGGATTCGCACTTCTGTTGAATGTTAGTTTTACATATAGAATAATGCCAACAAAGTCAGATTGAATAAAAATGAGGGTAGATAAGTTCAGTAACTTTCCATCTGGAGCTAGACTGGGTGAATTTGAGAATCTCACATTCCGAAGGTCTTACACTTGATGTCAAATCTCAGTCTTCGGTCGGAATAGTGCATAATATATTTTTCTTTCAAATTATCATACAATGAATGAAGCGTGTTACTCGGAAACAATTTTGCCGCTTTCCCACCCACACACAAAAACATATAAACCAATTATCTTTAAAAGCCAAATGATTATAATGAAAATAAGCTACCCAATAAACAAAAAATGTTTTGGTATTTTAAAAGGAGTTACTATAACTGCAAAACTAGTTAATAGCATCAGAGTTTTTCATTGTTTGAATTTAGAAAGAGAATTAAATGCTGGTATTAATATTTGCACCAAAATGTATTGATTTTGATTCGCTGAAGTACTAAGGTGGCAACGTTTTTACGATTACTTCGGCCATACCAACCTAGGCAAACAATATTGATATTCTCACGACTGAAATCCTGGGATAAACTTGAAATTGAATATGGAAGCATTGATCAGGGTCCAAACATATTTCCAAAAGGGATCACACGCTAGGAACTAGCCAATTCTCCCTGTATTGGGAGCCTAGGAATGTACTTCCATTTGCTAAATGTTTTAAAGGAGATAGAAGAATATTATTGCTTGCAATTGATTTTGGCACACGATTAAAAGGACGCCTGCGCAGCAAGCAGCACGCACAACTAAATTTAAGTTGCGGGTGGACTATCTGAAAGGGTGTACAATTTCCAAGCACTAATTCGTATTCTTTAACAATAAGAAAGTAATTCCTGAGATGGAGGGAAGTAAGTAATCAAATAAATAATAAATTTTGAAGAAACCTTGCATATTTCCGTAGAAGCAAAGCGAAATTTCCAAGTTTTGTTAAAACCAATGTAACGTGCTATGGTGCAATGCATTTAATAACTATGGAGAGTTAATTAAATCGTCCAATCTCTGAGATACTTCCACTCTTTCATGTATTATTTAATTATAGTAGAGAAGAATCAATCATTGTGAAACCTTGAAAATAAAGTCTGCATATGTTCCCTTAAAACCAATTAATATAAGAAGACCCATTGCATTCATATCGTTTAGACGCTTGGCAGCATTAAAAGAAGTGTACCAGCAAAACTAATCATTGTTACAAACAAAGGCTCGAATAAATCATGTTGTTTTAGTTAATATTCAGAGAGTTTGTGTAAAACAAATGCATTCACAATTATTTCCACTAACTGGCGTCAACAGGATATGGGAGAGACAGAATCAAAACACACGAGATCACTTTTTTGGCCATAAACAATCTTATGGCCAAGCATATATCATGCTTTCTGAAAGTTTGATAAGGTATTTTAGTTGCCCAACCGTATATTACCTAAAATACATATTTTTCTTTCAATTTGTAAATGAATTATTCATTTGGGGTCGCCCTTGGAAGGTAGGTATATAATTAGAGGGAGCAGCTGAACCCCATAAAAGCTATATTGTGACAGCTGTTGCTTAAGCTCTGAATTTAATATGCTAAATATTGAGTGAAATTATCCAAGTGACTGCACAATCTTGTAAAATCAAGTGAAAATATAAATTTAAAAAACTGGAATTTTCGATCATTTGATTTAGCTCTTTTCCAATAATAGTATTAATTTCTCTTCCGCTATCGATTCTTGAAATTTTCAACGTGAAAGAGGTTTTCACTGTTTTTAAGATGTTTTTTAAACAAATGAATCCACTACCCCGGTTCATAATTTCAGCAAAGGCATTCATTACCTAGCGGGTCAGAGAAGGAACGTGTAATCACGTGTGCAGTCTTTGTGTTAGGTCAGACAGATACCACAGTTTGTACACATTTACGCAAATGCACGTCATTTATAAGTAATATAAGCATTATTAAAAATTAAACAATGCATGAATACCAGATAATCGTTTTGTAAATTTTACGCCTTCCACAGACATTTACTTTTAAATCATGCCCAGTGGGCAGGGCCTTGAATATGTTACAACGGGTGTACAGAGAGCCCTTTTTTTGTATCATAGAGTTAAATTAGAACTTTGGAAAATGAGCAGCAGAATTTAAAAAGGCTTCCATATCAATTTTTTCTAGATATAAACGTTGATTTTGATGAGACCATGCATTGTTCGAGGTAGGAAGTATGATAACTTTCTGTAAAGATCTATATCATTGATTACGCGTAATTAATCAGTATGAAATGGGTGTTCATTGATACGAAAATGAATTGAAAAATCGGACCACAGACAGAGAGATGCCATCTGTGGTGCGTATTGAAGTTATTATCACTTAGTAGTATCTCTTTAAGGAACGAACTCAAGTTTTAGTCAGTGTTAAGCGTTCGTGTGAGTCGAGCAGGCCGATTGACTTCCAAAAAATGGATTAAAGAGAATTTCGTGTGTCGACCAAACATTATTTCATGAATAGCCTCATGTTGAGTGTTTGCATGTGTGTTGGGTGTAAGTGTTCATGCATGAATGTATGCCATGTTTTTTTTTATATATGATTTTGTCGTTATTGCATGCGATTTTTTTTTTAATTATTTTTCTTTTCTAAATTATGGGTGGTGTCCTAGCACCCCCCGCCACACGCCCTTGCGGCGGCTTGCGGGGTATTGAGTAGATGTAGATGTAGAAGACTGAAGAGCGATTTGATAAAATAATGGTGAATGTATGCCATCCATTAAAATTATTTCTAAGTGGGTTTAAAATTTCCGGGTCACCATATGAGCTCTAATAACGCTGGACGTCCTTGACGCCCTGTTGAGGTCATTGCTCCAGAAATAATTTCTAAAATCCATGTGGCGATGAATAATAAAGAGTGAAATTGCGTCAGATTATTAATGTTACAGGCATCTACATCTACATAATACCCCGCAAGCCGCCGCAAGGGTGGTGTGACGGGGGAATCTACAACTAGGTGCTGGGATTACTCGGTTGAACAAAAATGAAATCGAGTGACATGTTCCAAAGCTGTTTTGCACCTGATTTAGCGAAATCCACAGGCATCGTTAGGTCACTGCGGACAAAACATGGACGCGAGTACATCCAAATGATCCTGCAGCCCAGAAGCAGTCCAAGCAGTGTGATACCGACGGGTTTTCTACACACAAAACGGGAAATACGGTTCCTTCAGTACGGAAGATTATGGCCACTGATTTTAGCAATTTGCAAGAAATAAGCATCATCGACTACTTGGAAAAGGGCATTCTATTACTGGAGTATATTATGCATCATTACTAGACCGTTTGAAATCTGATATGCAGAGAAACGTCCACGATTGGCCCACTTAAAGTCTTTCTCCATCAGATTACGCACCGTCTCACTCCTCAGCAGCAAGTGTTGGAGTTACAAGTCCAGCACGTTCTTCATCCTCCATATTCTTTGTTTGCTCCCTTCAAATACGAGCGGTTTAATGGTATAAGGCAATAGCTGTAGTACGAAGGCTTTACTCCAAAGCACAGGGGAATGCGGAAGAAAAGGTCTATGCTTCAGGGTTAGTACATAGGCTTTCTTCAATGGGTCCAGTATATTTTCCGTATGTTCACCACGATGTCAAAATAATTCTGAGCAAAATACTTTACTTTTTCATTAAATTATCCAAAATTTGTGTGACGAGGTTTCTTTAAGGTGGACCTGCAGTGTATTCTTCCAATGCTTCCTCCCCATGAAAGGCCGAAGGTAAGAGAGATTTCCAGTTCTCGTCTAGTTCGAAGTTACTGAATTTGATTCTGTCTATTGAAGAACCTATGCATATGTAAAGAAATGCAACCAGTCCTAAGGTTTATTGATGTGAATTTATGAACATGTATCGTGGTTTTAAATACCAATCGTTAGCTTATCCTATACACCATTAAGTACTGATTTGATATCATGGCAATGCAAAATGAAGCGGTAATGATGTTTTCAAATTTTATATTCATAAACATCACAATATACATTATATTAGCTAGATATATTACTTAATGAAATCACCGAATTCAGGAGTAATTTCAAGGTCAAAATAAGCAACGGGAAATTAAAACTTGGATATTGACGGTATTTTTATCTTTTGCCCTTTCAATGAATTTATAAGATAAATATTTGCTTGCCATCCCCCTACGTCCGAGAGCTAATTTTAGTTCAAATATTTCTTTTCTGTCTAGAAGTTAATTTTAGCGAAAATTCCATGAATACTTACACAAGCAGGCATCATTGTAAACCTACATTTCCGTTTAACATGCCAGTAAAGAATGAAATCGATACACATTGCTAAAGCAATAAGCTGCCAATCATTGTCTATCACGGAGGAGGTTTCAATACAACCATTCAAATTCACCCGGAAGGCCAGTATCTGGGGTGTATTAAGAATAACTCCACAGGCGCTAACTCTAATAACATTACTCCTTAGGTTGTATACGCTTGAGAAGCCTGCTCTCCGAGAGCAGTGACTACCCCGTTGAAAGACGATCTCCGGGGAAAACCTGAGTGTTTCTTTCTGGAGATTCTTAACCCACTGTCTTTAGGATTCCAACTTCCTGTCTCGTCCCATGACGGAGATTTTTTTACCCTCCAGAATTTGACGAATGGCAGGCCACTCTTTATTTTTGTTTCGTGTTTACGTAATCTTGCATAGGGTTCGAATCCCCTTTCGGATTTGCCAAGTTTGAAGATACTCTGAGGTCATTCGATCTCCCTGTAGTCGAATATGGTAGGGTTTCTATGATGCCACAGTACTTGAGGTAAGGTTTTTTTATTTTAATTCACGCTACGAGGTATTCACATGACACATTCCATACAGACATTTAAAGCAGCGATAAAAATGTGTATATCAATGGCAAATACGTTTAACTGGAGTAGCAAATTTCCATAGGTTTTCTTAAGCAAGCTCCGACCATAGTAATCAACCCGAAGTTTGGTTTAACCGTCATGGGCAAAGCTCATTTCGTACTAAGCCATATACTGTGAGAAATTCAAACATCATGGCAGGGGGGCCTGCGGTTTGGCAGCAAGATAAGGCAGAAAAAATCACAAAGCCTGAATGGAGCTGGGAACGTCAAATTTAAACGGGAATCGAACCCTCCCGACCCTTCCGTCAGAAGCCGAACAGGCGGACATTTTAATGCATGCATACAGCAAGGCGAAGCCACTGAGTACCCTCGTCATCATCCCTCATAACAGATACTTATATAGTTATCTCAACATTAATTATAGGTAATTTAAATTCTTCTAACTTGCGAAATCACTCATTTTGAGTAATCCATGGCATTTAATCAAAACAAAGTTAGGTATCTTAAGCCAGAAATAAATAAAAGCCTATGAACGGTATTAGGGAATAGAACCGGTATACCTATAATTCATTGATTATAACTAGAACAACCAAGGACATTGGATTTATTTAGAGGCCACAGCAACGAATATTAACAACTTTCATTAAAATTACGTAAGAGTGTTGTATTTCAAAATGTTTAATACGTCTAACCATTGACACATTTAATGCTATGAAAATTTCCTCATTTATTATTCAGTCTTCCATTATTTATTCATCCCTTGGATAGCCATCCAAACCACGAATAATAGTTATTATTTGTAAGAGAAATCTATGTGTGTGCAAAATTAATTATAATAAATCATAATTGTAACTATCTACACCTGAAGTTCCAATTTATAATTTCCAGCTCTAAGTATACATTAAGTTTGATTCTCATTTGAGCCACCTTTCGTCTTTCACACACAGTTTGTCAATTTTGTTTAATTCAATGTTTTTCGCTCGCAATCATTTACAATCTGATTAGCACCACCTTGGCAATTTTGACTTGTAAATTTATTGCTCATAATACGAAACTTAAATATACGAAAACAGACATGTATTTGCTTTTCCCCTCGATAAAGGACAGCATTTAATTTGGCATATTGACAATAGAATTTTTTGCGCATTGAAGCTTTCACAAGCACTGATAATAATTATTTGCCGTGGCAACGAAATGTGTTTCACAAAAAGTACCGTTGAGGAAAGCCGACACCATGTAATTCTTTCGCGAATGCAAACGACCGGAAATATAAAAATAACTAACGGTCGAAACTCGTGGGGCATGCAAGAAGTTCAAAAGGATATCGTACAACAGCGAAATGGACGAGGATGAGATGCTTTGCGCATTATTCACTTTTCATCTCGACGGTAAGGGGTCTGATGAAAACACGAATCTAGCGAATAATGTTGATTTTCGAACCCTGAAAGAAGTATTTATGTGAATAATTATGGGTAGAGTGGTACTAACAGAAGGCATCAGCAACACCATCATTATTTAAACCCAAAAGATACTTCGTACGAAGGCCGCGAATGTGTCGCGTGTAGGAATGAAAATACTGGTTAATTTCGACAATACGACATCAGCCATATTTTTACGTTACACAAGTGAGTAACTCATGTCAGTTTTACTTCATTAAGGGCATAATGGTTTTAAAGAAATTGAATTAATCTATCGTTTCCGGCTGCTAGAAACGGTTCAGGTATAATTCTAGGACTTAGGAGAAACTTCTTGCTGGGCAATGATCAGAATTAAATAAAAGAATCATTCCTCTCATTTTAATCACATAAATAAAAATGAAAATGGTTACAAGTGAGTGATTCTGTTTATACTTTTTGGTTACAAATATTTCAGTGATATATTCAATAAAATAAAATATAGAACAAAATTTTGTTTCAAAGACAATTCTGAAATTGTACGTCTCATATAAAGGTTATTATATTCAGGTAAATATTAATCTGTATGATTTTGACTTGGTATTCCTCTCCGTGGAAATAACATGGCTAAACATGCATTATCATTCACAGTAAGTTATAAATAGTCCCCCTGCAACGATCGATCTTCCAGATACTGGCTACAAACAGAGGAAGCATCCATTGAAGGCGTAGATAATTGATTTCCAACGCAGTAATATAATTTAATTGAATATTCTTATAGTGAGGTATAAGATAAACATTCAAGTTCAAATTATGAAACCTTAACTGCAATAGTTCACCTATGCTTTGGAGGACCGTGGGCATAGTAGGGATATAAGGATAAAATTCTGTGCTGTCAGTATACCCTCGCTCCTGTGTACACATCTGTGCATAATGTAAAAACGACAAAGATATTTTAGGGGGAAAGAGGGCACATTTCTCCCAGTTGAGAAAAATTCGAAGAAGGCAAGACATGTGAGGACAAGTCGATGCAGGAGATACTTAAGGAGACCATATCATGCTGAAGACGGGAATAGAGGGGAGAATAAATGAAAAGCGAGGTAAAGGGAGGAAAATAATAGGATTTTGGGCTAAATTAAGGGAGATTGAAGGTCTCCAAAGATAAGGAATGAGACATTGCAACTTGGAGTATGGGGTTTAATGAAAATTTGTGTCATGTTAGTTGGGGCTTAGTATAAAGTGGTCTAAAAATCCATGATCTATCAAAAACCTAAGCTAAGCCGGTAGATAAGCGAGCTGCTAATAATGAGAGAGGCCATACAATGAGTCTACAATTATAAGCACACATACGCACGTAAGATACAAATTATCTAAAATAGCCTACACCCAAAATTCCTATACTAACGAACCATTCCTCTGTAGATTAATACTGCCATGGTAATACAAGAATTGAGTACTTCGGCTCATGATTCCAAAATGTTCGCATGCATCTCTTGGTTTTGGGAATAGGTTCAATTGCATCCTCTTGGAAAGACATCTCTCGTGCATCGAAACCAGCGTTGCTAAAAAATGACTAGTATCTGCAATTGTTTTTGGCAGTTAATTTACTGTAACGTCGTATTCAGCTGTAGTGTACGGGGTTCTTTATTTTTTTATCAACATTCATTTCACTTTCAACTATTTTTATAAAAATTTGTACTCCACAAAAAGATTTCTCGAGATAGTCTTTCTAACAATGCACTGAAACTTTTTTACAATGGTATCTAAGCAGTGTCCATATTATGTTCAGGGTAGATGGAGCGATAAAATTCAATACTCTAGCATTTCATAGACTGGTCTCCCTAGTTTCAACGTTAGTTCTCAAAGCGTATTTTCACGTTGCATAAGCCCTTGGTCGCTCAAAAACAACTGCCCGCAGCACATATTTTCACAAACAAGTTTCCTAAACGCAAAAGTCAAAAGAAAAATAGAAGTTTGTGCTTTTAGAGGAGAAGCGAAAATCGAACAAAAGGTATGAAAGCGAAGTCAGGCTGAGTACGTATCTATGGCTGTTGAATATGTGAGTGGGTAGGCAGCTGGGTGAATAATTGTGTAAATCCAGACTGCAATAATTGGCTTAAGAGTACTCTAATCAGAAAAACTGCCCATGGTATTATATCGCAGAGAAATCAATAATTGGTTTTGCCGTTTTAATTCTTTTTATTATTAAAAAGTAATACTTTTAAATAATCCACTTTAACTGGCCGATACAAATATTTTCACAATATTTTCACGGGCATTCTACCATTCATGGTGTATTTTGGATGGCCACAGAATACGCAAATGTAGAAGGGCACATTCATTTGTCCCTCATAAAAGCACAATCTAATATCAGACACTGCAATACCCTTCTTCGATTACGCGCACTTCCTTCCTCCCTTAAATCCGTAAAACATGCCTATCCTATTCCCACCGCTTCCTCGTTTCCCACAGCCACATTATTCCGTCTCCCACAGCCTTCCACCTACCAAAGCCAATCCTCGCACAAAAAATGCACAAGCCCTTCAACCAGGCCAAGGTTGTAGTCCATTTGGATTATCAACAAATATAAATTCGGTGACACATTTAGGATGAAATATTATTAAGCTGCAGCTTGTATTACTTGTATATAGGCCTTATTGACAATCAATTTGCACGAGTATGATTTGAAATACACTGATAGAGCATGTCTACTGACGTGTTCTCACATACTCAAACCACACCACACTGAGTTCTAGAGTTATCATTAATTTAAAATTAACGAACTAGCAAATATATTGAGGGTATACTGAGTAAGATCATTGCAATTCGCTTACACTATCATTCTTAATAAAGTTAGGAGTTCTAAAGACGGTAAGAAGAAATTAGTGATCATAATATTTTAGTTTTAAACCTTTCTAAGTCTAACTCTTGAATTCTGTTCACGTGAATCTAGGGGTTCCTAATCCCTCCACACCCGGTCTGCTTACTGTCTTCTTGTAGCAATTTTTTTATAATTATTACGAACTTTCTGTTCACCTTTTCCAATAAATTAATTTACATTTTCTCTCATTGATCCTAAATACTTGCCGCGTATCCAAATACGACTAAACTAAAGGGTCATAATGCTTCACTCTTACATTCCCATGAAGTTTTACCAAAACCCGTCAAGTGAAACCTGCCTTCTTTCAGGTCAACCAGCGTGTTGTTTCGGTGTTTGTACCGTATTATAGGTTTAATACCAGTTTAACAGCTAAGTATTAGAATGTGTCGGTGTTATTCGATTCGAACCCATAAATTTCATTATTTGCGCATTTCTCCACTTTTCCATTATTCCAAAACTTTAAGTACTCCGCAAGCCGCCGCAAGGGCATGTGGCGGCAAGTCATGCCAATGTACACCCAGAAAGTCGTATATATCAATGCAAAACCTTTATGACTTACACACATGCAAATACATATATTATCAACTAACATACGCATACGGTTACGAATATACCTTAAGTCTACGCAACGTTGATTATTTTCCTGACGTGTGAATTAAATGTTTTTAATATTTCTATAGTGACTTTGGTTTCTTACTATTATGATTCCTGATCGTCCGGGGAAAGAATGGGTATCTGTATCTATCTCCCCTATCTAAGTAAGTATATTTACTGATATTTAATTCTTTACACTACCGATATCTGGCCTAAATGATTAGAGTCCTTCCGCATGATTCTGTAAACTATAGATAACATTCACATTAAAACCTTTGATTGCTCAAGAAAACTGCTTTATCCTACGAAGGACTATATGTTCGATTCCTTAGATTACATTTTGAGTAAGCTATATCCTTGCTGTTTATTTTGGTCTTTGTGGACGTACTGGTTGTTTTCCCCTGCATGACAACAAAAATCCCTCTGGACTCGTATATAGTATCGCTCATTGCATAGTCAAAGTAATAAAAAAGGAAAATCCAAGCCACAATAAAAATTAAATTACCTTTCAGAGGCCTCTCGCGCAGGTTAAGGCGAAAGACGTCACCGTGAAGAACAGAATGCCGCTTGAAACAACTTCGGGTTACCAGTCACTCTACTTACGAAGACATCTCTCTCCTCTCACTTTTGTTTTTCCAGTCACCTCTTTTTTCCCCGTACTCCCAGTTATGCAAAAAGGCATAATTATTATGTGGTTTGCTTGCGTGTCGTGAAGTAAGAATGACCATAATAGGCTGATTTTTCCACGATTATTCTTTTTCAAATTTTTTTTCCCATTCCGAGTCGTTTTTTAAGAAGCGCTAATTCCGTCGGTGCTGTGGTAAGGACTACATACTAAATATATTTTCGCGCTGACAAAATAAACGTTGGTGCTTGCAAATAGATTCCATTATGAGTTTTCTGGATAGATATTGACGCTGGAGCAACACAAGTTATAAACACTTTATAAACTAATTTATTATCAAACACATCATTTGAATAGAGATATTTGCTTGAAATAAAGAGGTATTGAATCTCAAATTATTGTATATGTCCGCTAAGATATTAATTCCAAATTTTTAGGCAGAAAGACAAAAAAGGAATACGAAATCTATTTTTGGCTATAAATTTGTTCCAATATTGACCGCACCGAAAAGAAGAGATGTTTAGGTTTAAGCAGCCCAGTCAAAACATCATTTGAAAGCAGGTTTCAAACATAGGGACAGATGTAAAAATCTTTTGGGAAATGAAAACGAATAGGGAAAATTTTAAAATAATAAAGAGTGAAAGTTGGTAATTCTCCTCCGAAATTGACAAACTTGAATGTTCAAACACAAAAGACCTTCTTTACATCCGGATAGCATGAAAGATTTTCTTGCATTTTTATTTACGCACAAGCTTTCGCAAAATATTTAAGTCATAACACTCTCAGGACTAAATTGCTGCATTTAATGATCTATTTGCTTTGTAAAAGCAAATTCGAAGAGATTGTAGTCAACCGCTCGAAGACATTTTGTCTAAGCATTTATCAAAGCAAGAATTTATTTTCTTCCAGTTAACAGACACCAAGGTATAATTAGCAAACAAAGCAATATGATTTAAGCGCATGTGTCGCTTTTTAGCGTATGCTTGCTAAAACCACTTAAAAGTCCCATTATGAGGGATTTTTTTCTTTATTCAGGACATGCGCCCTAAAGAATTTTCTCATGACACGGAACTTCCATGGCTAATTTTAATTTTTTTGCAAAACATTGCTGACGGCGTATCTCCAAAATCAAGTACTGGATAAGATCATCTGGCGCCACAATACATGAATAAATGATAAACATAAAAAATAAAAAATGAAATGATTCAATTGCAAATGGTCCATCAAAGTATTGCATCACTTTTTATTGCATCCGAAGGTGCCATTGTTTCTTAGTAGATAGTATGTGTTTGCATGCGTGTAGGTGTAAAAGATTTTTGCATGAATGTATACGCCAATGTGGGCATAGGTTTGCATGGACGTGTTGATTTTGGATGTGGTTTTGTTCTCTTTTACGGGTGGTGACCTAACAACCCTCGTCACACGCCCATCCACATCTACATAATACCACGCAAGCCGCCGCAAAGGCGTGTGGCGGGGGGTGTTAGGTCACCACCTGTAACAAGGAACAATACCACATGCAAAATCAACGGATGCATGCAGAACTACACCCAAAGCAGCGTACACACTCATGCAAAAATCCCTTCATCCAACACTCATGCAAACACATATACCATAAAACAACAAACAATTGCACCCCAGGATGCAGCATGAAATCCATCCAACAACGCGCAAGCCAGAATATAAAAAGTAAGAAGGCAAAATTCACTACCACATGAGCATGCAACATAAAACGCTCTCCTCCCCAGGGATAAAGGTTGCGTCGACTTGCGTGGTATTATTATGTAGATGTAGAAAGTACAATCGATGAAAGGTACGAAAATCGTCCACGAAATACGGGCTTCCCACTTCCATCTGAAACGGTTGTCAATACTACAGTTGCACAGTGTAGGAAGAGGACTGTGAAATATTGTGCTGGTATCCATAAGAGTAAACGAGAGTGGATGTTGGCTAACACTTAAAAAGGGATGAGACACAAACCGTAAGAGCTGGGCGGATAGCTGGCAATTTTTTCTTTCTGTTCCACGGTAAAATTCTCCCTTGGGTAGTAAGTCATCGTTAACAACGGATATTAAAGGCTCAACAAAAGTGTTCACGGCATCGTCAAAAGGCAGCAATATCACCGTAGAATACGGTGTCGGATACAACCGCAAGCAATGTGCTCAATGATCCATGTTTAAGCTTGAAGCGCCATCATTTGAGCATCAAGTTCTTCTTTGAATAACATCATCAACAAGTTTTCTTTTTTTTTCTTTCCGACCATGCATAAACTGCGTAAATTAGTGCTTTTATTATCACCTAACTTTCTCCATTTTATCTACCCTTCCAATGTTTTTTCATTATATTTCTCTAATAATCTTTTCTTCTCTATGTCCATACTCATCTTATTCTATCCTCCCTGGAAACGCTAAAAATTGTGGATTTTTGTCTTGAATTCATTCCGGTTTCCTTTTACTTCCTCTGTTATGTTCATATCCTCTAGGTCTGCATTGAATGGTGTGAACCATGTTACTTGAGCTTTGGGTTTTGGAAAAAGAGTCATATATTTTTTAGTCAGTATCTTCTTATCCCTGCTCTTCAGACGCCCACAGAAGGCTATTATTCTACATCGACATGATACCATGCGAGACACCGCTAGGGTGAGCGGCAGGGGATGTTTCAACACCAGTCGCGCAACATCAAGAATTAACATTAATTTCTTCTCTCCCTCATTATGTCGATGAATTTATCATTTTTTTTAAACTCCCTGTTACATCCATTTGTCATTTACAAATGTGATCCTAGAATTTTCCATATTATATCCGTCCTTAATCTACTTGTCTGGCTGTTTTTTGTGTCGTTGTGAGGCATGAAGGCTCTCCAGTTTGATCACTGCATGCAATGCTTCGATTTCGCGCATAGAAACACATTTTTTTGTTAACTGTTAAGCTAGGTTTATTTGACCTGCTTTCGAGAAAACGGGATGGTGCGGTCGATAAAATAATGCCTTCCAACCGCTAGGGTCCGGGTACAAATCCCGGTAGTGGTGGCAGGATTTTTTCACTGCCATTGTAATTCCTACTTAAGGTGTTAAGTGGAAAGCACAGAGTGGGTACCCCGTCCGTTTGATGGGACTTTATATTATGCACTCCTTGGCATCTAACATTAATGGCCGTCTGATGCTGACTTTGGGTTTCCCTCCACCCTTCCTACATTCTCTGAACATCCTATCCCTAATGGGGACAATGGAGTTAGCTGTCGGTCACCTGCCTCATAATTGTTATCGGACATATTTTATCCCTACTTTACGTCAAAGACATTGACTTCGTAGTCACTGGTAAGATACGTTTATTTGCCGACGATGCAGTGGTTTACCGTGATATCCGTAATCCTGACACAAACAGCAGCTTCATCGGATGACCTTAATGCTATAAAACGCTGGTGCGACTCTTGGCAATGAGAATTAAACTTAAAAAAGTACGTGGTCATAAATTTTTGGAAAAAGAGCAATTCCCACCCGAACACCTAGTGCATTGTGAACAAAGAAATGGAATGTGTAGACTCAATTAAATACCTAGGCGTTACCCTCACTCATCTCTCCTGGGCGAAACACCGGAAACAAAAATGTTATCCGTCGTTGGTTAGGCCCCATTTAGAATATAGTGCAAGTATATGGGATCCTCACAAAGTTGGATTAATTGCCGAAATGGATTGCGTGCAGCGTAGGAGCTAGATTTGTTAAACGTTGTAATGATAAACTTAGTAGCGTATCCAAAATATTAGAGTGGCTAGGCCAGGAATCACTCACGGAGCGAAGGTTAAATTGCAGAGTGAAGCACTTGTATAAATTAGAAGAACGTCTCTTTAGCAGTAATGTTGAAACTGCATTAGTACCGTTCAAGATCATGCTAGTAAAATGAGAGAAATTGAGCGTAGAACAGATAGATTTAAAATGTATTTTTTTCCACGAACGATAGGGGACCAAAACAACATTGTTCAACCGCGGTGGGATCATGTTCGGGTAAAATTAGTATGGTTCGTATTCACCCCTACCACACGCCCCAGCGGTGGCTTTCAGGGTATATAAATAAATAAACAACAACTATGAAATCAGCAAACACACTGTACGCTTCGCAGGGACTAAATTCTGAAAGTCCTTTTGTGCAAGCTGTTTCGCATTTTTGCCTAACTTTATGTAACCAAGCATACAAATACAAAGTAAGAAATATATTCCACCGCAAGACCGCATTCTAAGCTCTGACGAAGTTGTCTCGCTCGTTATTTCAATTCATGTCACTAAAATCCTTACTTACGTGTGCCACCCCGACAACTGATCATGCTTAAAATATTTTTTTTTTACTTTTATCCTATGATTATTTTCGGAGATAAATACTTCCATGCGTAAAACTTCCGTTGATTCTCATTTTTTGAAAGGACATCGGGCAAGAGGGGTGAAGAATGCGTCGTCTCCACCGAGTGCGGGAGAACCTTTTTAGGGAATTTATGTCGACCACGCTTTCGTTCCGGCCAGCTAATGCCCTCACGCGGCGGCGCCACAATCTACGAGACACCAAAAGGGCCCCACCCTCATCCGCCTCCGAATAGTGAGGTGGCGGAGGTGGCGGGGGTGGCGGTGTGACTTCCAAGAAGTCCCGACACAACCACCACCCCCTCGGGAACCGACCCCTCCTCTTCCCGCCGCCCCTCCCGCTCGCTCCCGGCTGCTCACAATGACTCCCACTCCTGACACATCTTCTCCCCCACTCACCACTCCCCCCCCCCTCCGCAACTCCCATTCTTTCTCTGCCCTTCACTCTCTCAGTCTAAAGGACAAGGATTTTCGCCCTGCCTCCTATCCCCCCGGTCACCCTCGACGCCTCCTCTGTATCCCTCCCTCCTCCCTTAAGGAGAATGGAGCGGACATCCTCAAGTTTACTTTTCAATTGCCACTCTTCAATTCACCACATTTGGGACTCCTAGGACGCGCATCTGGTAAAGCCGACTGTGGCTGTAAATGGTGGGGTGAGCGAGTGGAACGGTATCCACTCGCAAAGGGTTTGAGGAGAATGGCTTTTGTTTGTTGTCACGTTCCCGAACGCCCCTGAATATTTTGCCAAGGGAAAGGATACGATCGAGCCATAACCGGTGGCATGCAAATGTCCTTGACTTTAGGGCGAATAGGAAAAGGAGTGAAAACGGAGATGCCAAACAGTAGGAGACATCTCGGACGAGGGAAATATAGACGTGAACAATTTGAAAGGAACGTTGATTAAAGGATTTTATGCGGAAAGATAAGAAGGAATGAACAGGCAGTGGGAAAATATGAATGGAGAGTCGTCGTCAAGAGCCCTAGGCTGCTTGAGTTTAGGAGACTCTTGGCAAAACGCGTTTTAAATCCTTTGAATTTTATATCACATAAAGAAATTACACTAAAATATTTTTTCCAGTACGCTAAGAAAATTTAACTATATTGACAATTTTTTGCATTCTGAGATGTATTTTTTCATAAAGCAATTCAACTGACTAATCAAACTTAACCTTAAAATTGTTCAATCACTAACGATCATTAAAACACAATCATACCTATTTCCTTCAAGCCTCCCTACGTGGGATTTCTCTTCGTTGCAACAATTTCAGAGTGTAAAAATCATTCGTCTTGACTGGGATTCGAACCCAGATCCCTCAATCCCAGGCAAGGCGAATGATTTTTACACTCTGAAATTGTTGCATTGAAATGCACAAAAGCGGATGACTCCGTTAAAAGTTACTGTTGCGGCATCTCCCGCAGTTTCTTTGAAATTTCTCTTCATAGTTTGTTTTGCTACAAAGGCTTCCACAAGAATCAGGAATTGGGGACGGAGAAATTATGAGGATAATACAGATTAATCAACGACTTACGCGAGGTGAAAGCATACCAACTGCTTAAAGCGTTGACTTATATTTAATGTCGACAAGATTTCACATGGTGATTTGCTAATTACTTGCATTTGATTTTCAGTTTGGCACACAATTCATTCCTTCAAATCTCTGATTGTAAAACTAATATCATAAGAGTATCACTTGCTACTCGTAATTATAATTTTTCATGGCAAATATGCTCAGAACCATGAAAAACTGAATCAGAAAATGTAGGGAAGGACCCCTAAACCTTCCACGAGCCTCAGGTTTGAACGATTTTGGAAACTTTATTGACTTGCATGGTTGTCAACCTACTACGAGTTATAATCGAAAGATCACATTTTCCTGCCAAAATATGACCTGGAATTCACTGTTGATGATTACAAAATACTTTTAAATTAATTTTTCCGGACTTAATAACTATATTTTTTATGGAAGTTAAAAAATAACTAATACGAAATAAACTTAATAACTTACATAAAAAATCTCTACCAACGTTTTCACATCATTATCAAAATTAATTCTAACAGTGATAGCAAAACGTCGAACCCGATTAAGGTATATTACTGTGGAAAATTACTAAGTGTAATTAAAATGTCGAAAAAGAGCTGTTACGGAATGCGAGTCGTCACGACCCGAAAATATGGGAAATAATAAGAGAAAGGGGCTATTAGGATATTTAAATCTGTATGAGGAGGGAATAACGAACGAATAGAACATGTATCATTGATTTTAAAATGACTGAAAATGGCGAAAGAGCTGGATGAGAATAATATCGAACGGTGAAGTGATGGAAAAGTGTACTACAGTTTTGAAGATGGACAATACACAAATACTTAATCATACGCTGAATAATGCATTAGATTTGGAACAAATAGTAACCATGTAAGTTGGTAGTAACTTTTGTAAAATGATGCTTTGGATTGCATTAAGAAACAAAAAAATCCTTAAATTAAAGGAAATAATGAAGTTAAGACAGACCGTTAGCCGGATTTTCTCTTACACCATTACTATGAAGTAAAATTTTGAATTAAAAAAAAAATTCAGAATGCGTCGTTCCCCTAGACTGGAAAATAGCTGACATCACACTTATCTTTAAAAAAGGAAATAAATAAGACCCCAGTAATTACCGACCAATATCGGTAACCTCCCTCTCCTGAAAATTCTTGGGACGCATTATTGTTAGTAACGTGAAGACATTCCTCGACACTCACAACCAGCAGAAAACACGGATTCAGATAGGAGAGATCATGTGAAACGCCGTTGGGACTTTTTACACACGAAGTTCTGCAATCGGGGGAAAAAACAAACAAGTAGATACGATATTCTTGGATTTCAGAAAGTCCGACACATTTAATTGATTCACAAGTTGCGATGGTATGAATAAACCACAAAGTAAAAAACTGGATTCGGGACTTCCTTATTATCCGCAAACAAAGGGTGGTGATAGATAGCTGAAGCACTAATTATGTGCAAGCAACATCCGGCGTCCCACAGGGTAGCGTCATAGGACCACTACTATTTCTTATATAATTTAATGATATCACCAATGACGCAGAACGTCAATAGCTACAAACTTAGTTCAATAATATTAAAAAAATAATGTGAAGTACGGGGCTGGAATTAAATACGAATAAATGTTCCGTATCTTAAACTATAGGAAACAAAACCAAACTTTACCAACTTACACAATCGGATGGCGTCTTGGGTGAAGTAAAATGCTTGGGGGTTACCATTGCATCGGATCTTTCTGGGGAAATACATTCGCCCGATTTGAGGCGGAGGGGCGCTAAAATACTCGTAGCTGGCATTCGTCAAACGTACAGACGTGAATACAGAAAAATTCAAATGAATTAGCCATTCTCAAGCGTATAATATAAACAAACGAGGACATAGACTATGCATGTAAACATAACTTACGTTAAGCAAAAAAAGAAAGACAATTATTTCGTGAAATGTTAAACCACTTTTCTCGGTTAGAAAAGAAAATTTACGAAAACTGCGTCGCAGTTTTCACGGAATAAGATATTTAATGCCTTTTCATATTACAGCTTGCATATTAAAATATTTAGACATACCCAAGTAATACCATGTCATATTTACTGCTCATAGACTTTCCCTACGGGATTTTCTTGTTCGCGCGCAGAGAATATCAGGGTGCAAGTATTTATTATGTAATTGTGGTTGACTTTATTTTATGTTTAATAATGTTTGTTGGTGAAATGAAAAACCTCTTGGTTTTTACAATAATTATTAAAATCCATAGCAATGAAACCATTGCTATGGATTTTAATCGCCATTTAGATGTGATCACATATTATATGAGGGAAGGAAGATTATGTAAATGTATGAGTGGTAAAATCGATGTTTTATATTTTATCCGAGTGGATTTACTTTCCAATAGAGCTGGTGGCTATAGAAAAAAACTTGATCCTAAGAACTGACTCCACATTCCTACAAATATCTAAAAGTCTTGCAGCCTGGCGTACTCTCTCCGCATCTGAATTGGCTCACATTCTAATTCCTGCAATAATTCCTTCACACTCACTTTCTTCCTGAAATAGCTTTCCACATATCTAACGGATTTCCGTTCTATGCAATTCCTTAAATTACATTTTCTCTAATGGATCCCAAATATTTGCCATACATTCCATTTGTGACCTACCCAATGCGGAATATCACATCTTAGTTTCTATTAAACTTCCGCACAACCCGTCTAGTGAATTTTAAATTTAAGGTGACACCGTTCTACGTCTGCGCTCCCCTCCGCTGATGAGGAAGAACAATCTCAAGTGCGTGGTTTTTTTAAGCGTCATGCGGAACTACTTCTAAGGGAGCAAGCGAAGCCCACTAGGATTTTTAAATGCTCACTTTGGAGACAACAAAGCTCCCTTCACCAGCGAGGCACGGCAGTCTGAAGCTGAAGACAAACAAATAAAACCTTGAGCATTCCCCTCCCTGGCTTTTGGGTCAAAACTTTGAGAATTGCTCACGCAGCGCGTACACGCGCGTCGTAGCCACCCCCTCCCCCACATACCCTTTTCCAGCCCCTGAGGACACTTTCTTTTGCCCAGCCATTTACCCGCCCAAACCCCACCCTCTCCTATCCTCCCTCGTGCCTTCTCCCGTCCACCAATGGGAGGCTAAGACTGGGTGGCGTGATCCGGGCAAGCCCCTTGGGGGCTTTTTCCATTTATACGCTCGTAGACCTCGTAGTGGAGACATCGGTGACAAAGAGATGGTTTGGTAATGGAATGTTTTTCTGACATTCCAGCATTGTGGGAGAGGACGACTCGGGACGCCACCCACCCGCAATGGCCATTCTCTCGGAAACCTGAACTTTGGAACCGATAATGTTCCGGTGAAACGGACTTAAGAACTAAGATAACGACAATTTTTTTGGTACTTTTTGACGGCTCCCTATGCTTTTTTCGCCGAAAAGTGTGTTTCTAAAAGGGGAAGTTCAGAGATAAAGTGAAGTATTACATCCACCAAATTCCTCACCATATTTCGTAGTTGTGGGAAGGGAAGATTTCCTCAATATTCTTTCCATCTCTTCTCATCACGAACATGGTGTATTATTCTGAACTACTTCTCCTCAGAATTCTTTTGAACATTACCTAAGGTCATACACAAAACACAACAAAGCTAATGTGTCAGGTTTGCGAGGTCAGTGAGACGGGATAAGGGGGCAAACAACAACAGATTGGTGTGGTTTGTGGACTTGTAGTTAAAACAGAAAAGAAAAGCTAATTAGTCGCTAGTGCACTTCCGTTCCTTCGAAAAAATACGAAACTGAAGTGATACACGTTTTCAACATCACATCCTATTACCATAATTGCTTACATTATCTGATCCCTGATGACAACGGCGACTACATATTTACATGCTTTCGAATATAGTTCCCCTCTAAACTCTTGGTGTTGGAACCCATGATGATGTACAGGGAGCGGCAGAATAACATGCTGATTTGAATTCAAATCGGCAAATTATGCTGCCACACCTTGTAAATTTGTAGCTATGCAGCAGTTTGACAAGAAAGAAAGTATTTTCGCAACGTCGGACGCGATTCGGGTCTTTTTGCGCGTTATTTCAATCACTGCCTATAATTCGATTTACCTTTGAGGAACGGTTTGCGATCATTGATATGGCAATAGATCGGTTTATTCATAGTAGCCCCACGATTCACGCCATGTCTGGTACCGTTGCGAGGAATTCGAAAACGGTGATCACGTTTCCGAATAATACGTGGCTTGAAAGTGACAGAAGTGGATGACAGAAACTAAATAGAAATGGATGAGCAACATGAAGAATGGAATCCATTGAGTATAGACAGCACATGTTTAACCGAAAAATTAATTACTGCTCTTCAAAATTGTTCCAATGTTTTTTTTCACCATATAGGGATGGAAATATATTGATTTTTAATATCTTCAGATCTACAGCACTAAGATAGAACATACATATTGGCACTACGCAATTACATTTTATAAGTTGGCAAAGAAATATTATACTGAGAAAATTAATAAAACATGTCTCTCAAGTTCAACAAAACTGATGCATGGCCATAACGTGGAATGACTTCTCCAATTACGTTGAATCAAAATTCAAATCCCATTTGATTGATTCGGCCAATTAAGACTTGTATGTAATCGTTTGCCTCTCCGAAGATTGATGTACAAGGTATTCGAATGACAAAAGTGAGAGAGACCAAAAAAATGTTATTTTTTGCCACTTCACCTGCTTTTCTGCCGCTCAAGTTTTTACCGTTGAGCTCACGACTACCCTCCAATCTACGAGTAAATCGACAATACAAACCGGATGCATCTATTCCCCACGACTCGGCTCGCCCCCACCCTGTCTTTCAATTCCATTCCGCCAAGACCTCCAATCATTTGGCGCCTGAAGAAGACCGTCTGTGCCGAAGCCAATCTCATGCTGACACTTCTCTCTCTCCCTTAGCGCCGCGTCTCCCTGGCCATTTATACTAATCAGTCTTTCAGTCTGGGCAGGTCAGAGTGCGGGACGAGATAATACAGCAAACCCTTCTCGAAGTACACCAATTCGTTGAAGAAGCGGGATAATTCGCACTGACTTAATGAGGGAAGGTATTCTTGGTTCATATGCTAAAAAATGTGCTCAAGTACTACCTGAAATGTATTGAACATATCAACACGGGCTTAAAATCATCTGAACTAATTATGTCAGTCGGAAAAGATTAACGCCATCTCTTTAATTCAACGAAAGAAAGAAAGGAAGCCCAACAAGCTTGGGATCCCCATGAGAGCAAAGTAGGGAAAAGCATTTTTCTTTTTTCATTGAGTGGTCTATTATGCTGTCATTATCACATCCAACCTTAATTATTGTTCTACTCGTCAAATTCTATGTGTTAAGGCTAAAATTGATAGAATTTCACGATGAAAAGTGAATAATAATAACTTCGTTAGTTCCACTGATCTTTATTTAAAAAACGAACGGTTTCGTCGAATAGTCGACATCAACAGTTGGATGATATCGACTATTCGACGGAACCGGCCGTTTTATTCGATAAAACCCTTAGGTACACTATTTCACACATTAAAACTTATTATTATCTACATTATTCGAAATATTATACAGATATATATAATTAATTTTTTTTAAAAAGATTAAGAAAATCATAAATTATGATGTTGCATACTGGTAAGGAATCACCCCCTGCCCCACACTTAACCGGTGGTTTGCAGGGTACCATATCGAAGTAGAAGTTTAGTAAAAATAATGGACGATTAATGCATTGAAAATGAGAATTGGTGTGGCACATAGGAATGAGAAGAGGAAAAGTGTCCTTAAATAAATAGGTTTCCACATGTAAAAATACCAGAATTTCACATATCTGCACTAAAGCACCAGTTCCAAAATAAATAGGAGGCCTAGAGAATTTATTCCCAAAAGCCAAACTAATAAAATTAGGGGAGTAAAATCCTTTAAATGCGGTTCCATAAATAGTTTACATCCATTAATCGTTAATACCTTTCTATTTTTGCTGTAGTAGCAAGAGAGAAAATTTGCGATGACCGAAAATATTTCCCTTTAACACTGTCAAGTTAGTTATGTATAGATATGTACATGCATACATATTTTTGGTTAAGCATAAACATTAAATTGACATATATTTGTCTATTGATCTTTTTTTCAAATAGGGTTAAAACTACTGACTCTGGATGCCATTACCTACATAAAATCACCGTTAATAGATCCTAGGCGAATTAATGATTTATATGTCTTTTTGGAATCGAGACTAGATTTACTGCTATCCTTAGCACATCTTACGTATATCATGAAATGTCATTTCAATGGGATAATCTGAACAAATATCCGAAAATATGAACAGAATTCAGCTGCTTACGGTAGCCTGTAACTTTCTATTCCATATTATATTTTATTATAATACTTAATTAATTATATGACATTAAAATGTGATAAATTACGAGCTGACTAAAAGCTACTTTATCATTCAAATGAGAGTGAATATCTGTGGAAGATAAAAATATTATGCTTTCTGTCGCCTTATCATGAAGTGGCCCTTGTTCTGCGTATTTGAATATCTTACTTCAATAGGGCGGGAGAAACATGAAAGCAGTTTATGAAACAGTTTAGCACGAGTTTCGTCAATAAACCATTTGCTCCCTACTAGATGATTACCCAGTGCATAGTCTTTTAGCGCTGGAACACAGCGTTGAAGTATATAATGCATTGCAAATGCAAATGTGGAGAATCCCTTATTATCATACTGATGGCTCTTACAAACATAAAAGAAATCCAGTGCGAAGTAAAAGTGTGTTGTTGCTCCATCCACTGACAATATGCTTCGATATTCTCCTCGCTGCTTCTCAGGGTGAAATGAATGCTACCTGAGGGAAAATTTGCGATGAAAAATGGGGATGAAAAAAAATCCTCCTTTTTTTGCAGGGCCACATCTTCAGGAAGACTGTCATTGAAAGCATCACGCCTCGCCGGAGCGATATTTCGAACCGGTTGGAGAATTGGAGGAAAAAAGAACCACTATTGCATCGGAAAAAAAGACTGGTTGAATGCGAAAACGGTGTTTTAAAATAATCTGGGAACGAAAGAAGTCGAGCCAAGACGGCCATCCTCTCGGTGCCACGGTGTAAAATGCTCCCTTTATCTGTAGATAACAATCGTTAAGTGGGAGAGTCGCAAAAACGGCGACAACTACTTGGAATCATGAAGGTACTGGCCGTTTGGAAAAATGCAAACGGCTATCCTATTTTTCTAGAGCTCTTTGCAAAGTCGGGGGATGTCACCAGAGAAGCTTTATAAGAAGAAATCGTGGATACAGGTTTATGTTGTAGGTGTGAAAAATCCATTTAGAATCTTCAATTTATTTTCTTTTACTTCGTATGGCTATGAATTTTAAAAGCTGGCATTTTACGTGCATTGAAGAAGTGAAAACCATTTCATCACCGATGCATGACATCACAGTGCCAAGAGATTTTAAAAAAATCGAAAATAAATTCATTAGATACATATTGTCGAGTTGAATCTATCCGGGAAGAGTGGTTACCTCAAGGAAAATCTGATGGTTAAAGCTCTTCAAAGAAGCAGGTTAGCAACCGTTGAAAATAAGCATTAAGGAACTGATGAGTCATGCAAGTAACGAACCATTGGATCACTGGTTTGGCAACCGTAAATGTTGTGTAAACGTTGGTTATTCGGTGTCAGACGAACAGGATGACACGGTCAGAGTGGGTTATCGGTATATCAAAGGAATAAAAATCACCATAAACTTCAAGAAAACCAAAATTGAAAAAAAATCACTCAGGTGGCCCTAAGCCCTCTATTTTTGTCTTTTCAAATCCAGCCACTCGGGCTAGTCTTTTGAGCGGTGCCAGAAGTGTTAGGTTGAGGTAAGCGACCTTCCATTGGCTTTTCAATACAGATTTAGCATACTAATGACATTAAAAAAAAGCCCATAAAACAAGTTACCCGGCTCTTTTGAGGATTTTCATCATGGACGCGGTGGAGAGAATGCTTAGCGCTGGCCGTAAAACTGTCGCTAACCTGAAGAAAGGGACGAGGAGGTATAAGAGAGACCCAATGGCGGGGTCGTACCCGAGGCAAGCCTCAAAGGGTGCAACTTCTAGATAATCGTGAAGTTCCAGTGCCTCCTTTTTTCGCCACCAAAACCAACAAAGGAACTCGATTTTCTCTTGGCAAGGCGTCTTTTGAGGTAATGATGAAATGGATGACGTACTCTCAAACGGGGTAATTGGCGAGCTGACTGGGCCCAGAAGGCAGAGTAAATTGATATTTCCGTTGGTTTTATTTTATCAGCCAAGTCATCCTTGAGATTGGATGCGGCTAGGGCTAAATTTCCTTTGAATGCCTCCGTGAAACTTGTTAGCTATAGTTATTTGTACAGAGACCAAGTAATTTTCAGAAACGCTCGAATGGATAACAAGACGGTTTTGCGCAGCGTTTTGTGACGGCAGCGCGATCTCTGAATGATTCACATGAATCGATTTACAAATGAAGGAAATGAATTTTTCCACTCTCTCGCTTCAGAAGTCAATTGCAACCGTTTGAGATGATTGCTTTCCGAGTCAAATGTGTGAAATGCAATTGAGCAACGAATGATGGGCTTTTTCATTTAATATCCTATAAGGACTTTTCATTAAATTTTACTTGTAAATAATAGGTAATGGCAAGTTAAGTCGGGTATAGCGTTTAATTGATGATGCATGGAAAAAGTTCCCATATGGGAAAACACGTAACATGTTACTGTAATCGAGAATTGTTAGGAAATGGAACCACTTGGCCCACGAAGGATTAGAGCTGGAGTACAGTTATTCCACACATCAATTATTTGCTTCTAAAAACCACTGACCCGAGGTAAGGTCGCATCAAAGGAAGAATAAGGGTATAGACGAAGGAGAAAATTGAATAATTGAGAAATAAAGTCAACAGTTGAGGTGGGACTTCGTGGAATTTCTTGATATCCATTTTGAAAAACAGCATAATAGTTTCCAGAGCAGTTATTTATTGATAATTTGAAAACATTGTAGCAATTTTCAGCAGAATAAGTTGAATAATCAACGCGCGTTTCGAATCACAGAATCTGCATGTACAAGACGAACGAGATGACTGTGAGTCGAAACCATTTTTGGGGTCATTTTGTGCATTGGGTATAATTTTATTTTGTAGGAATTTCGAATTCTAGGACGTTGTCTTTCCATGGTTTTCTTTTGTTCACAAATTGTATGGGAAAAAAATGATTCCTCATGTACAACCATCAGCGTATTTAGGAGTCGGCTTACTGTTACTAATTATCATGGTCTCCCACACCAATGTAATGCGGAGCTAAAATTATTCCCTCTCTCTCTCGATGTTAGGCTCAAACGTGTGGTCCAAGTCGTGCACATAATCAGCGTGCTTCCATTGGCTCCCAAATCAGGCTGTCCAAATATAATTTGACACATACTGTTCATCCATAACAGGACGTCTCACTAAAGTAGCATTTTCTCTATCTTCTTTAATCCCGAATATTGGTCCTGCGTTGCGTCCCAAATGCGGGACGTAATAAATGCCACACGACTCAACAACGCGAAATAACATTTCATTAGACTATGCTGTCGTGTTGTATGTATTATGGTAGGAGTGACATTACAGGCATCAATTGATCAATAAAGATTGACATCAATAAAAAATCAGTACATGGTATAATATTTAAATAAAGAGTATTATATTTAAAAAGAAAAATCGCACTCATATCAACCATCTTTTACGAGTGACTCTGACTGAGAAAGAGTCAGCAGGCAGTTTGAGAATAAGGTTCCTTTCATATCGGTGATGAATCTGAACGCACAAAGATATCATATTTCAAAATTGTTTCACCGTTGGCAAGCAACTAATCGGTGACGCTTAGACAGTGATTGCTATCTTAATATCTTTATAAAACCCTGCAAGCCTCCGCAAGGGCGTGTGGCGGGCGGTCACCAATCCGCACATTGTCTATAGAGTGAGCTAATTATCCTTAGAAGATTCTCCTGTCCCATTACAAAATCAGGAATCTAAATAAAAATTGTTAATAAAATTTGGGTTTTAGTGTGCAAGCAAAACAAATTGTAGAGTTGCAGGATTAAGTTCGCAGAAGCCTTATCAATTCCGCTAAAATATTATTATTAATACGACCCGAGTTTCAACTCCTTAATTTTATTAATGCGGCCAGTGTTTTTACCATATATCTTTTTACCATGTTTATCGGGACCTGAGGATGACTAAAGAAATAGAAACACTGGTCGCAATAAATTTTTTTGTGTGGAAATTACGAGTATTTTCTCAATTAACTTTCCTACAACGAAGTTATTCTGCTCCGATCTAAAATTCAGAAATTCCCATATTTAATTACTGCCCTGAGAACTTCCAGGTGGACGAGTAGGAAGGGTGTTAAGGCGCAACCCCTTTATCACGCAAATTTAAGCGACTAGAATGATGCACTCGTAATAAATATTCTGATTCATTTTAGATACTTTGAGCACCGTTGGCGGGGTACTTGAATTTGTTCCTCCTGTGATCGTGAATTGCGCGAACGAGATGGTGCGGGGGCTATCGCACTGGCTTCCCACCCTGAGGGCGCGGGTTCAAATCCCGGCGGTGTTGAATAATCAGAGGTATCTCGATCCCTACTTGAGGCGCTTTGTGGAGGGCACTTTAAGTGAGTACGCCGTCCGTCGGATGGGTCGTTAAGTCATTGGTCGGACCCCTTGGCGCCTTTCGAAAAGAGTAGGCTAATGCCGATGCCGGGTTTCTCTCCACCCTTCATCCTGTCCATCCCCTATGGCGCAAATGACCTTAGCTGTCGGTCGCCTCCCCTAAAAAATACTACTACTACTACTGCGAAAGAAGAGCGTATCGGAAATATTATCGCCGGAGTCTCTCCCTCTTATTTAATTCAGGTGGCTTGGTTTGCCAATGCAATACGGGAGCCTAATAATACATACCTCAGGTTCACATGAAAACTTAACAGTCATGCACCTAACTAAAGTAACGGCAAGTACTCATTATTTGTGACTCAACTCATTAATAACTCCGTCGTATCTTTGGGAGCACGTTGGTAGCCTTTCTCGTAATTGTCCAGTTAAAGAATGAACCTCATGTGCGCAGCTTTTACACCGTTCGTTTACTTTCATTCCTCATTTTCTCGCTACTCATTCTGGAAAACACGCTCATATGTCTACCGGAGATACTAATGCAGAGTCACATTTCTTCCTGGGTTGTTGCTCATCTATATGAATTCTTCTGTCGATGAGCTTTTGACGTAGATTTGGATGTCCATCTCCTAAATTCATATCCATAACAACTACTAATACAAAGCGAAGTACATATGTTACCACACCGTATTCATATATTCCACCTAGAATTTAGTATATATTTCTTTGGTTTAGGGTTCACTATTAATTCGCCTTAAGTGGACCAGAAAGAGAGAGTTCTCAAAAATGCCATAAATATGATTTTCTGTATAGAAGTAGATGCAGTGTTGAAATCTAATCTATTATCTAATTCTTATGTATTGAAAAAATAAACTATAAGTCCATGTCTCATTAAAATATTTATAATGTGCGGTAAGAAAGATTTTAAAAATTTAATCATATGTTATGAATTTTTTTATCTTGCAAAACTAATAAACTGTACGTGCTCTACTACCATAATTTAAAAAAGTCTTACCACTTTATGTCGCTTTAATCGCTAATCAGATCAAATATATCTATTTACGAGTAATTTGTTATCTCGTATAATTGCATCTGCTAACTTTTCAACGTTTTAGTATCAGACCGAAAATATAGATTTAGCCTCTATCAGAAATTAGAGCATATTTTTCACATTATAGCAGTGATTAATTTCAATATTGCCTTATGCTTAGTGTCAAAAAAGCTTAGTGGGAGGCTTTGTTGAACTCTTATTTGAAAAAGGAGTAGTGCTTCATCATGAAAAACTATTTGCCTTAAAAATGTCGTTAAACATAATGTAGATATCATTTTTAATGTACAAGTATTTACATGTATGTATACAAGTATAGTGTAAGGATTTATAACATACTTGTACTCTCTTTTCGTCAAATGATAAAAACCAATCGAATGAGTTTTTTAAAAGCTCTAATTTAGAGTTAGACCTAATGCAATGACACTTTATGATTATGTGAACTTTACAAAAAAAATTAATATTTAATCTGCTGTGCAACGGTGTGGTATGCGGTCCCGTGGAAATCCTAGGTACAAATCCCGGGTGGTGCATTTCTAACAGCGTATCTTGAAGTACAGGATCCACGTCTTTCTGGTTATACATGTAATACATACTATAGAAAACCTTGGGAAACTCTGGCAAAGGGAAAGGAAATACCCCATTCCCGAACATGTGGAATCATGTGTCTTAAAGCTTAGCTGAGGTGAGTACTATCCTCTCTTATGAAAACGAGTTATGGAGCTGATTGAGCTGATAATGATGAAACAAAAAATATAATAAAATGAAAGAAATGTCCACCGTTTCATCTCGCGAGAAAATAATGTGCGGTTCCATTTCTTCATGCTAATTCTGCGCTATTTGTCTCAGGATAATATTAGACTTATATTTAAATCAGTCTTTAGTTTTCCGCCGTAGGTCAATATGTCATTTGATTCTATCTAATGCATTCTTATTTGCTATAGCATTTTTTAAGAACGATCAAGTAACAATTAGAAAAATTAATTAAGAGTATTTTCGAAATGGCAACCTTGTACTTCGCCACAGTAAGATGGTCGTATTTTCAAAATTTAAAATGCAGATATATTCTTTGATTTGAAATGGAATTCTACGTGTGTTTCTAATTCAACAAGCACTTTGAATTTAGTTGTAAATACAAGATAAAACCAGCTTAAATACTGACGCAAAAACGCTTTGATGTAAGCCAAACCGTCAGAAATTTAATATAGCCTCTAACTATAAAGCATATCTCGACGATAAGATTTCGAATGCATACCTAAATGTGACGGAGTGGTTAGTGTGAGGGAGAAGTAGCGAAGGATTTCATCAAAGGAACATCTGGTCAAACGCAGGCAGACTCAATGTCTTCCCCGCGTAAATACTTGAATAAACGGCATTTTAGCGGCGACCACACATCCTCAAGTCCGCAGGGGGTTTTCCAAACCAATCCATTGGGAAAGGAACACGAATCTTCGACTCCAGGTAGATATACCTTACCACGTGCTTCGTTTATGGTCACCATTACAGGTCATTACACGACGCGGCTTTTCCACTGCAATGCCAAAGTGAGCCACAGATCGTATGGATTGATATCAAACCGGAAGATCGGAATGGGAGATACCACATGGTTTGCATCGTTTTTTTAAAGGAAGACATTCCTTCCTACCGTAATTGGCATGCATCATCCACTGAGTCAAGACCGAATATACGTATCTTTTCCATGAATAATTCATCTGATAGCCTGAAACCTCGAATTATCAGGGAATATATGGGAGGTATCGTGCGTTTCTTCCAATAGAATGTTGCCACTGAAATGCGCAAGGTTGGTTTTCCACTCCATCAACATGCGAGTTAAGGACCTCGGAGAATTTGTTGGATTTAGAAAAATAGTAATAATGATATTTGCGTTTTGATAGAACTGATAGTACTTAGTCAGTTCTTTTTAAGCTGAGTCATAGACGGTCTCAATAAACAAATTCATATCATGAATTTATCAGCATTAATTCATATTCCTAAGGATTCGTAAGTTCCAGGGCTATACATCTATCTGACGTTTTATAAAATATAATAGGTACATTAATGCAAGAAGTTTCATTTAGCAATTGGTGCTTCCACTTTAAAATGGATGACATCACTCATCCGGTAGAAAAATAACTTCATGTGACAGTCCGGACTGCAGGAAGCCAGGGATATTCACTCAAAACACATATATAGCCTTCGATAAATATAAATCATCTTTATCGAAGAACGATAACATGAAAGAATGTCTTTAAGTGAATAGTAACTGCTGCTAAGTCATAGATGAAATGTAGGATGGTGAAGTAGATTTTTGGTGAAATACATGTTAAATAACTTAGTAATATAATAACGTAGGAACGTTTCCACGTTCCTATGTCATATTTTAATCTCTCTACGTCCTTACTACTTTTCCCCTACCTCCCCTTACTTTACTAATACTCAGCCTATTTCCCTATACACATGTATAGTCGATCACCCTGACAAAAGATAGCATGTACCTGAATACGGAGGGCCATCAAAACGCATTGTATGCTGTAGTACATTATAAAACAGTAAACATCAGTTATTTCTGCCAAGAAATATTAAAGTTTCTCTTACCTATAACAACAATATTGGTTTCCAATTTTGGATCTGTCTAGATATTAGTATACATTTTTGGCACTAATTAAAATGTAATCTTAATCATTTTCCGCCATAAGCAAAACATCCTTCATCGTCGAAGGGTGCCCTTTATTTTCTTTTCTTTTTCACCTAACCTAATTGACGATTGATTTTTTTCTTAATTATAATGATAGAAATTATGTAAATATAGCTAGTTTGTTTATTTTGCGCATGCTTAATTTAATATTGGTATTTTAAATTTATTTCTTCATAAATCGTGAAATTACGATTTTTTTCACTGCTTTAGATTAAGGAAATGTTTTGTAACTACCGGCCTTCCATGCACACTGTACGGCCAAAGCAATATGCAAGTCTGATACACATACCCACTGCTACATAACTGGCCAGTGACTTGCAAGGTTTCATGTAGATGTAGATCAGTTAACCATGGTCGAAAGTGTGAGTATTCTGAATTTCAATTTTTTAACTAAACTGACGCTTCCTCTCTTTCGCCTATGCCTCTACACCAATCACGACTTGCAAGCGTATAATAAGGGTCGGATGACTTCGAGTCCAGTCAAAACAAACAACATCGAAAACCTTTCCGAAACCGAGTGATAACTGCGTCTTCAATATCACGTCTCAAAACCTCAATAAAGAATCGTCGATATCTCTCCACAACTTTCTTGATAGGCCAACCGGGAATTGGAACGGGAAAAAACGGGGAGGGAGGAAATAGGGGTGGGAGAGCACATGTGGAGGAGAGGGGTGTGGAGTCGTGAAGGAGGAAACCTGAAGATGCCTTTGCCACTTTGTTAAGTGGCCTTCTCGACTTAGGGTGCGCCCATTACTCCCGGGGGCGGGCGGGAAGGTCCGAGGAAGACGGGCGGTGGGTGGGCGGCGACCCGGCAGGAGGGCGAAGGGAGGGGCACGCCGGGACCTCCTCGCCATGGCGGCGGCTCGCCCTAAAACACACAAAAACCCATGACCCCCTTCCCTCCCCAGGTCGACACGGCCCTTCCTCCACTCCCGGACCACATACGCTGTAATTTTATTAAATGATTCGGGTCCCCTTATTGGACCCACCGGAATATCCATCGGCAGCAGTCGGAAAAAAAGACCCAAGCAGGTGCGTCACTCCTGGCGGTTCAGCCCGTGAGGGTTCCTGAGATCGGACGCTTATTCATTTTATACAACCAACTTTCAAAGGTGCCTAGCGCAGGTAGTCGAGATACACGGGATGCTGCCATGAACTTTATCAATGAGTGATTTTTTCATATTATTAATTCGGCATACATAACAAAGGGTCTTCAGATTAAAAGTATTGCATAGCATATTGGATACTGAAAAAGCCTATGGACGTAATCATTTAGGTAAAAAATTAAAATACTCGGTTCACAATATATATTTATGTGTATATATACAAACATATACGTATAAATGCATATATTTACATTGATTCTTCTATTGAGAAATTTTCGTGCTGGATAATTGATTAAGAGCGTACACAGCTGTTTCACCACTGCTGGAACAATGGGATCGTGCAATTTATTACTCGTACTTCGAACAGATGGATAAGCATTTCCTAACTCGGAGATAGGTGTGCTTTGTTTATTTATAATAGTGGTATGAAACTTGGGTTCTTAATGACATGATTTTGGGTTTGCTCAGTAAAATCTCCCTTCGTCAAATCAACGATCTTTTGGATTTGCGATCACGGAATTTTTTATGAAAATATAAAAAAAATATAAAACCTATGCTGGATTTATTTTAACTGAGGACGTGAGCAGCGCATATACATGCATGATTGATTAGAGAGGGGATAGACACTTTGCCAAACATGGTAATGGTTGCTCCTAACGGGAGTTAATAGATTTCTACGCAGGGTTCTCGGGAATGCTTAGCTCCGCCTGGAATTTAATGACGGAGTAGGTTCAGCGCCGTGGTGAAGGGGAAGGAAGAAAATGAAAAATGATGGGAATGAAAAATGTCACGGGGTGACGCTGGTGAGTTATGAAGTGCAATAGGGATAGGGATTCTATCAGAAAATAGAGCACGCACTTACTAATTAGAGGAATAAAATGGAAAAACACTCCTTTGGTTTAATTCTTGGGCCCGCTTCATTTTCAAGGATAAGTGTGGAAGGGGGTGAAGTTCTGGAATCTTGTGCTATTAGGGCGCTAGCTACTATACGAGTAAAGTAAAATAATAAAAAAATGGGTCCCCTGACCTAGTTTCTAAAGTAGTAAGATGGATGAAAATGGCTCGGCGAAACTAAATGCCATTATATAGAGGATCATTTATAAATATAAAATTGCCAATTTCTATTCATATTATGTAGTAAAATATAATATTTGCCTTGGTAGGTGGGCATCAATTAGATAGTTTGCTATTTAAATCTAGTAATGACAAAGGGAAAAACATTTATTGGAGATATTATGGCTTCCCCTCCCCTGGACCACAATCTTGACGTAGTGGAAGGGCTTGTGCGTTCTGATGACACCTACAGCTGTGCTGGAGGTAGCAATGATAATTGCTTCTAGTGGGGCCACCCATGCCAGATAGGTCGAAGGTTAGAAGCCGGACGAAAGGTAGTCCACGCGGTGTCTGTTCCTCAGTGAGGCGGCTGCAATGGCGTCTCGCCCCAGTGGGGCGTCCATCTAGTGATGGTGTCAAGTTAAAAATACTGTTAAGAAAGACAACGGGAAACCACCTGAATTATTATACCCAAGATATTTATGATAGACAGTACTACATCATGTGAGGACTACAGGACAATAAGTTTGATTTCTCAATCGGCTCAAGTTTTTTACATGATCATCAAAAAAAGAATAGAGAGTAGGGCAAATGATTACTTAGGGGGTGATCAGTTTGGGTTAAGGGAGGGAAGAGGTACGCGTGATGCCATTGCAGTAATGAGATTATTAATCGAGAGGAATATAGAACACAACCAGGAGGTATTTGCCTGTTTCGTAGATTTCGAAAAAGCTTTTGATAGGGTGAATTGGGAAAAACTAATGAGTATTCTGCAGAAAATATGAATAGATTGGAGGGAAAGGAGGCTAATCCGCACCCTGTACATGTCTCAGACTGCTCAGGTACGAGTGGGGAACGGGGAGTCCGGTTGGGCAGTGTTACGAAGAGGTGTAAGGCAGGGTTGCCCATTATCACCGTTGCTGTTCAACCTGTATGCAGAGGAAATGATTAAAGAGGCATGGGAAGAACTTGAGGTAGGGATGAAGGTAGGCGGGGAATTCGTAAAATCAGTTAGGTTTGCTGATGACCAAGCTCTAGTTTGCCAGTCAGCCAAGGGGCTGAAAGCATTGCCGAATGAATTGGAAATTCAGTACGATAGATTTGGAATGCGAATCAATATAAATAAAACAAAGGTAATGCGATTTTCCAGAGACACAAAGGCTAAGCTAAACATTAAAATAGAAAGACAAAAACTAGAGCTGGGGGAACAGTTTACGTATCTCGGAAGCATTTCGATCGGCAGTGGGATGTTGAAGACCTTAATAGTAGAAGGGGAATGTTAGGTAAACGAGGAGAGAGCATGAAAAGGATAGGGATGAAGGGATCAAGGAAGTATGCGGAGATGAAGAAAGGCTTGCTGGAGAGTAGGATAATGGGTCGCGTTTTGTCAGGAGAAACAAAATATTTATTTTTTTTTAGTTGTTTCCATCCAAAACCTACCTTAAATGGTAGATTACCTTATAATAATAATATAAATATTCAATTTAAATAATATATATTGGCTCCATAGCAGAAGGCTTTAAATCTTCTGGGAGAGATCCGTTACCTAATTTCAAGTTTACTAATACGAAGAACTAGACTAAGCCTTCTTGATCCAACCTTGCGGAAGCTCCTTTTAGGAGTATGGTGGTAGTAAAGTCATTCAAATTAGTACTCGCAAATAGTAGTATTAAATTCAATTATTATTTGTAAATTTAATAAGTTAGCTTCCTTCCTCTGAGTAAATTTTACAATAGTACACACCGGGTGCTCTTGAGTGTGATAACGAGGGAATTCGAGAACCATTTAATTTAGAACTAGGTAACTTTAGCTATTGACTTTAATCGTCTAACAAATGGAGACTGGTGAAAGCGTGAGTAATGTAAATGCAATTTTTAACACGCCAAACAAATATGAAAAAAAATAACTGTCGTGGGTGATGCACGCATTTGAATTTCAATTATAAATTAGGAAACCGAAGTGCCTTCCTGTTTCATCTAAATAAAATCCTAGGTTACTTCTTAAACTCCATTAAATACGATAAAGTGAAGACCATTTCGGAAAAAGCGTTACTTTAATAATGGAATACATCCCAATTTCCGGAAAAACGACTGTGCTCGAGAATGAGCAGAATATAAGGCGGGTAGCACTCCAAGTTGACCAAACAATGAGAATCTTACAAGTAAAATAACCTAGCCATTGTGATGATTCTTAAACTTCCTGTCCGTTCACAGCACTTATTTTTTCAGAGTTGTAGTAAAAGATGAGGTGAAACAAGGAACTCTGTATTCATCTAGATAAAACATAACTTACGAGTAAACAGCGCCATTATGTCATAATTCTGCCTGTTTTTTTAGGTAAAAGGTTATTGATCCTATTCGGTTCGAAATTATTTTATTCTTGCATATTTATTGAACGAAAGTTGTAATTTAACACGATGTTTACTCGGGAGTTTGTGGATCACGCACATCGGCAAGATCTTCGTGAGACGATTCAAGTCTTTCCCTGCCTGAGATCGCGCAAACATGCCCAAATAAGGTTTTATATTGACGAAAGGCAGAATTAGGCAGTGCTGGAATGCGTTAAACACTTGTAAGCCGTAAAAGTGTCGCAGAAGAATACCCAAGAGGGTCCTTTTGTGCTCGTGGAACATGTGTTCGGTGAATGACGGCTGAATGCTAATTTTCATCACCTTTTCATCGGGATACTGCGGCAGAAGCACCGAAATAATGTGCAGCAATGAAATAAACAACGAAGTGGGCACACAATTTTTGTTTTTCCAGTTTCCACAAATTAATTCACGCTTTAGCTAGGAATTTTTCAGACGGCAGACGAGAACGTGAAGTCGTAGCACATGGTATATCTGTAGTCTGCCACCTGACATGCCACCGTTGAGACCTAAAAGCGAAATTTAGAGCCCATGATATATTGGGTAAAGCAATATGCGACATTAATATCGAGGAGAATGATATACCTGTTAATTTTTGAGTGGTAGTTTCTATGAATAATATCATCGTGTAAGCAACAGTGCCAAGGAAAAAAATAAAATACCATCATTCAACATAACTATAGCCAAAGTGACCGAAATAAATAAATCATGATGATGCATTACAGTTAATGGAATAATTCCAAGAAATAGACTTTCATCTATTTGTATTTATGGGATATTATATGTGGTTAATTATTTCACCCCCTCGAACTGGAAGTTGACTCTATATTTGATAGTGAATTCGTACGTAGTATGGGTGTTAGGATCAGCTACGAGTAGTTAATTCTTTCAATACACCAAGGCATAGCTTGGCCTGTAAAACTGTGTATGCTACCTTGAAGTTGATCTTCTCGGAACGAATGTACGGTACCGCTTTCAGACGCTTAGTCGTTAGAGTGCCTCAAAAGCTAAATTACTGCTACCACATCCAATATAAGCCTATTAGGTGTTTATATTTAAACGGCGAGCTTTAAAAACGACCTACATCCGGAATGATACAACTATCAAGATACTCATAATATGATATGTTATTAAGACGAAACTCGATTACTATCGCAAGCTTCATCCAAACAGTGTAACGATTCTTGAGTTCCGGCTGAAAATTTTAGGTCGTGGAAAGCTTTTAGAGCAGATGGGCCATTTATACATAGAAGGAATAGTGGATTAATGGAAACGCGGAAGAGCACTTGGAATTAGTTTACATTCACAAGATGCGATTACATGGAGGCATCAAAACTATTCTCATTAGCACAAAAACGCTAAAATTAATTAATAAAGGCCCACCAGAGGTGAGAAAACTAATGAAAGATATAAACACATGATTGTATGGAGCGTAATTGCCTTTAAAGGAACGAAAGCCAACTTTATGCTTCGTAACTCAATGGAAAAATACTGCCGAAGTGTTTGACTTAAATGCCTACTCTTTGAAGCAAGTAAGGCACCGCTGGAGGAAAGCGAATGTTGCATAGGAAAAAATGGTCAATACATAGTAATTTTGTTTTCGGGATTATTCTCGAAAAATGTGGAGAAAAACATTCGAAAATTTCCAACTCCTAACATACCATACCATAGGTACATTCAGATAATATTTCGTAAACCTTTCTCCTTGACCGAAATTTATTATATTAAATGAATTGCGGCTAAAAGAATTGTATTTAATATCAACAAAATATTACATCAATTATGAATATTCTCTGAAGTTTTGCGTGGCTGTTAACTGTCCAAAAACGTCAGTGAGTCAGTACCCCTTCCTATTATAAATAGAAAAACAAAACAGCCCAATTAAAATTGAAAAATTTGCTATGATTTCAAATTATTCCGAAGAGTTGTCGAACTCAAGACACTGGTATTTGCTTGTTTTTGTGAGAGGATATAAGTAGCTGGTAGAAAAGCCTCCCCGACCAGCAGAAGAATCTCAAAGGTAACCGGATATTTCTAGTGTCCTTGAGGTGATGGAAAACATTCTGAGAGAATTATTCGGGTGTTATTCCATCGGGAGATACGGTTACAAAACATTCCCGAAGGAAGCATGTCACCCATACGAGCATGACTCTGGGAGGTGCTCCTGTGTCGCATTTGGAACTTCTAAAGAGACCGTCATCACGTACTACACCGTTTCCTTCACAATTTTCAACCAAGTTTAACCGAAAATTAGAGGGAAAGTTTGACAAATATAACGTATCATCCCACATATATTCATTGATCAAATTATCACGCTTTCATCTAATGCATTACATTCTTTCCAATGTGGTCAATTCCCTAACGATGCTTAACCCTGAAAAGTTTCAAAATTTGTCAAAGATCCCGACTCCGAAAAAGTATTAATGTCAACTCCCATTTTCCATTTGTTAGACATGAATTAGTTTGATCGTCTAAATCATTACGGTATCATACAAGCCACCGCTTGGGTGCACGTTTTCCGCGTACAGTTGCCATAGAACACTCACCCATCCTGAGCTATGCATTAATGATTGTGTTATGCGCCATATCATCTGTATCTCCAGGATTTATTTAAGCTTTCACAATGTAAGTCATTCCTTTGATTCGAATAAATTTAAATTGATATGTCTCTTTTGGCAGGTTATTATTTTGCGCGGCGTCATTACTTCTGTCAATACTTAATTCCCCGATAGACAAGTCCTGTTCTTTAAGTACCCCGCAGGAAATTGTACCATACGCTGTTAGCATATGATCCCTCATCTGCAGATAGCGATAATAATGATAAAAGCTATAAAATATTACTGGAGGATTTGGGACGAGCGTTTCAGGTTCTATTAAGGATTAAAAAATTTTAAAAAAATGGCAAGAGCGAATAGGAATCTGTCTTTCAATACGCTTCGCAACGATAAAGGATAGTTGCTCTTAATCACTAGGCAAACAAGTGGTTCTCATTGATTCCATAGTGCAAATAAGGGACCTAAAATGTGTCTAAGCGACCAGTATTAGCATCCATTTATGTCTAGAGGCCGTAAATAACTGATTTTGACAGCTCATCAAGTTTAACAACCCTAATAAATCGCTAGCGCAGAACATGTGCGTAAAACGATAACGGATATCCCGATGCTAACTCTCCCGCACTATTTCATCAAGGCTTCCTTTAAATTACCACGATATTTAACACGATTTATTTTATTATATTATATGCCTCTGAAGTCAATTATTTCTGGAAAGTAATTATAAAATAAATAATGCATAATTTTAAATGAGTATGCCTACCTGGTAATTGATATCATCATTCCAAAGCCGTTAAAATAAAATCATATCGACATGAGTTAAAATAAATCATTGGAGTGCGTTAATGAAGTTAAGAATTTGCTTAATGTAAGAGAATATCACTAATAATTGAGTGCTTCTAAAAATGGTGCAAACAAATACATAATTTTGGTGGGAGTTATTGTATTTAAAGAAATTTGATTTTTTTACCATTCACGAATTTAAATGTTGATACATCTGTGCATAAAAATTCAGACATCCTTTCATTAAGATAGGCTTGACTTGATAACCTTAGGATCAGGTGACGATTAAGTTGCAGGTTTGAGCTTTTACCATGGGCTCAGGTTCCTCCGCGGACTTAATACTACTTATAAAATAACTCACAATGCTGTTTAAGTTATGGAGCTATATACATGGCGATAATACATTAGTGTTGCGCATTATAATGCTCTACATACTGCAGCAAGTCATCAAGAATGGCTTTATACTGACGTTACTGGGAAACATCGAAATGCTTCCTGTCAAGATTGAAACCAGGTCTCTTTCCTTGTGAGAAAATAAGAAGCTGCTTAGTAACGAGCTCGCATATCGACATCTTCTCGTTTTTAAAATAATTTTCTTTTTTCCACCATAGTCGTTTTCTATGGACCAGAATTGCTAAGTGGACGGATTCCTTCCGAGTGTCATCTATTGTAACTGTTGCTGTAAAATTAAATCAATAATAAATTATTAGAACTAATACAATAAATATGTTTTATATTAATTTTTTTCCAAAAATGAAAAATCATGTAATTGAGCATTAAAGCAATGGATGAATTTTAAGTATTTAAATGGCTGGTCTAAATATGCTATTTTGTCTTTTTCAAAACTAATTTTTTACGTTTTTATCCTTTTCATTTCTGTCGTACTTGTTTGCTGGTAGCATTTATCAGTTAATAAACCGTCTAAAATATTTCAAAATATCCCGAGTAACCATTTTACAGCAGGGAAGTTTGTTCCAACAACACGAAAGCTTTTGATCGATAAAAAAGCCTAGCTTTTAAGTCCTTTTAAGGACCAATGACACGATTTTGAATATTGGGTTAAGTGTGGAAAAAATTCAACTGGGTGGGCACTAAAAACCAATTACATATGGACCGTCAATGCACACTCAAAATTTCCTTGACTATGATTGGCAGGGATTAATTAATGAAAATAATTTGCCAATCTCGCGGAAAGGTAAGCGGAGAAAAATACTGCTGTCTTTAATGATACTTTATTCCACATTTATAAATTTCAAACTACCTTCGAAGAATTTCCTAGAGACACAAAACTTGTAATTTAGCCGTTCGTAATTCTCTTTTCTGAATCCACATACTAATTACAGTAGAGATGATATTTAGAGCTTGTCATTCTAAAAAGGTCAATCATTCTAAATATTTTAAGTCAAAATGAAAGCAAATTTAAAGGGCTCCTTCCCTTCAGCGGAATTAATAAGCTCCTTAGCAGAACAAGAATACCGATAAAACTGGTTGTGAAAAATATATCAACGGGGCTACCACGTATTACCTACATAATTTCTTTAAATTCCTGGCCACGCATTTCTCTTTCCTGGAGGCCAGCTCATTAGTTATAACGTCAACGGTTAAATCTGCAGTAAATTGTAATTTTTGGATAAAATCTTAATAATCATGATTTGGGAACGCATGGTGGACCATGGGTGGGAACTATTAAATTGTAGGAACGTATATAAAAAGCTCAATAGGAATTTTTTCAGCCGGGTGAAAACGATGTCGTAGAAGTGACGGCCCCACACATATAATACCCTAAAATATATCTGCAGCATATATCTGCCAGCATATGTCTGCTAAAACCTTTTCCTCTGTATTTCCTATACCTTCACCTTTCCATTTCCTGCCGCTATATTGCTGATGTCCTTCCCCTATCGCAACTAACTTCATATCCTCTGTATTTCAATATCCTTCTGCAAATCAGTTCCTAGGTTAACAGTATTTCTGGTACTCTGATTCTCTTCCTTCATATACTTCCCTGGGATTTCTTCATTTGCCTTCCTCTCTGCTCCACTAGACTCGCCGATCTACGCCCTCGTCCTTCTTCATCATCAACTTGTTATCACAAGACTGATTAGTAATAGGTTTTCAAAATCCTCTTTTCGCTACCAATATCTTTATTTCTTCATAGTTTCTTCCCAAAGGGTCTCCAATGTGCACTAATCCTCCTCCTCAATCTCAAGGCCTCTCAAAACTCGAACATCTTGGTAACTATTACAGTCACAAATAGACTAATCTTCCCTGGCATCTCTACTCCGAATTTCCGTCCACGCAATTTCTCACATTTTTCGTGTACTTTATTACCGCTCGACCTTCTACTTCAAGTGAGAAATAGAACCACCGATTTTAGTGCCTTATTACTATCTAATTTAACCTATTATTAATTTATAATACTTGGATTTCACTTTGGCTCTCATTCACGATGCATTCTGGTTTACTTGAACTTGTTTGTGTTAGCCCCCAAAATGTATTCATTAAGATCATTTACATTCCTATGGCGTCCTTGGGTTTATATCCGCAAACTTTAGGGCTTCCAACCTGAAATCAATACAAATCTAGTCATTTCCATGAATTTCTTATCATATCCACTGCCCATTCCTCATATAAGACCATAAATGACAACATTCTCCCACTACTACTGATTTCACTTTCATGACGATTATCCATTCGCAACTGTTCCTCGTGTACTAATATTCAATAGGGTGAAGTCTTCCGATAAAATATTTAACTCTTCGATCTATTGCTTCAAATTTATGAAATGCATAATATTATTTGATTCTTTCAATTATGTTTCACTTTATCAACAGTCACTGAAACGTATAGCTCTGTGAAAAAATCGTCATCTAACATTAAATGGCTGATAAAATCTGTTAAGTGAACAAACGTTAATAGTCTATTGATACATAGTATTGTTGCAAGGGTTATGCGTCAGCACAATCAAACTCTTGGAAACCACCGCCGCGACCACCGGCTAATCAGTCCGGGGACTGATACCGGGAGAACGTTGTGAGTCAGGAGCGGAGTCACGAGTGATTCCCCCGGCCCTGCCGTGCGTCACAAGAGAGACTACCCTTTGTACCCTGAGCTCCGATAAAAGGGTGACCATCCTCGGCAGACGGGTGGCCCGCCAGGGTGATCCTGATCGCCCATAACCTCGGACCAGCCGTGCTCCGCTCGGAATTCGGTCCACGCCCGCTCCCTATCCCCGCTACCCCGGACCAGCCTCTCTACGTAAGGGTTCGGTCCCTTCCTCACCGATACCTCCAGACCAGCTCGCTCGAGTTACCGGTCTACATCCCATCCCCCGGCCGGTTCCTTCCGACGACTCGACGCCGACGACGCCTCTGGTCACCCTTCAGCCCGGTCAATCCTCTTGTCCTGTAAGTACCTACCCAAGTCTTCCCTTCACTTCCTACTCTCTCGCGGCATTGTCTCATGAGCTGTGTACCGCCATACTGTCAAACCTTCTGTTACGCACATAAAAATACCCGTACCGAAGACCGCTCTTGTTATTTAATTAATACCCTCAACCCTTGTTGTCGCGGATTCGGAGCGCTGCGACACGAAGACCGCTCTTGTTATTTAATTAATACCCTCAACCCTTGTTGTCGCGGATTCGGAGCGCTGCGACAGTATATCACGTAAAAGCATACGCAAATATTACGTAAGATACATATAAATATCGGAAAGTTGCACATCTATGTGCTACTGTGGCAATCGAATAAAAGATTTCAACTTTCTACTTTTCTTTCATTTTTGATCGCGTTTTTTTGGCTAATTTCTGCTGGAATGATCAAATCAGGCACCTAGAGCAAAAAGGCATACTATGAGGAAGAATGCAAGTAAGCTAAGCAATCTCAAACTATATTCTGAATTGAAAATACCAGGATCATTTCATGAGAAAATATATATTCGATGGATCTCTCTAATGCCAATTAAAGTGGATAACTAGTCATGAAGTAGCAGATCCATCCAATAAATTAAAAACGTCATACTGGAATGATCAAATCAGGCACAATCAGTGTTTCAAATTGAATTATCGAAACAGTATTTTTTTGAAGACTTAGGCGGAATGGTTTTTTATGAATTCATAGCAGTTCGGAATTTCATTCGCGAATAATCTTTTTGACACAGCGGTTTTGCCGACGTTCCATTCGGCTACTTCACCTGATGAAGTCGACTGGAACGCTGAAAAAATCGTTGGGTTAAAAAGTTATAATAAAAAACTATAAAAATTAATCTTGAATAGAAATGTATTTTCGTCATGTATTTATTTCCTAAGGTAAAAGAAAAAGCCTCTTCGGTGATTTCGATATCGAAGAAAATAATGTATTTATTATACAGTGTCATCATTGATTCATTTTTCTTACTTAACGAAATTAGATCCAGCGCTACGCAATTACATTTTCATAATTCAGACTTTCCAAGGATTTATGCACGACACTCCATCATGGAGCAGTAACTAAAACTGTAACGAAACCCCAGCGCAGGACAAACCCCAAAGGCGGGAATAATTGTTTTTATCGACTCACTGTTTGTGCTCCATGATGCATTGCCTTGGGACGATAAATTACGTCGAGACACAAACACTAGTCCGAAGGAACAATAGGAAGGATTCATTGCGAAACGCCCCCCCTCCCCAATCCCTCCAATCCTTCTTGACCAAACCACGGAACGGAGCCTCCCCCTCCTCGCAGGCGGCCCGGGGACCGTCTTGCGCGGCTCATGCTCTTAACTGCGGCGCGTCTCTCTCCTGCGCGGTCGGCTGGAGGGGCGGGGTGGCGGTCGAACAGAGCGAAGCGAAATATTCCTCGCCAAGCCGTTACCGCGGCCATTCAAGAACATAAAGATACGCGGGGCGTGCCGAGAAGATCCACCATCACGCCCCTCTCTTTCCACACGAAACCCAAACCACTCATAAGCGTTGCTCTTCTTCGCGGGCTCTTTTCTTAAATAAAAAAATCTCTCCCCTTCCGAGATTGCGCGTGTCTTCAAGCTTTAGTTTCGGACGTCTGACCCATTCCTTTCCTCCCTGACTCGCATGACAGCCGTTCAGGGTGTCGCCTCGCAATAACTCTTGTCTTGACTTCGTCGGAAAATGTCGGATTTTTTAGCTGCTGAATACGGGGGAAAAGAAGAATGTAAACATTTCCTCCTTCCTTCTAGCAGTAAAGTTGAATTTTTCTCTTTCCGTTAGTCAACTTTCAGCTATCAGACATAAAGTTCGGCATGATTCAATCCGTGCGGGTTGAATGCTCAGAATGATAGCGTTCAAGACAAATTCATGTTAAAATATGTATAATGCATTGAAATATAGTTTCCTAAACTTTAGTGCAAACTGCCTGAAACTGCAAAGTTTATTTATTCAAAAGATTATTATAAATCTAGGAATTTCAGTTATTTGGCAGCTGAAATAGGAACCTTAAAGACAGTTTCATTTTTCATACGACAGCAATACGTTAGATTAATGATAAATGCGCATGTTATTAATACTCATCCTTACAGTAGCCCCATACCATCCCAATAGTATACGTATAATTTACAAAAAACATAGACAGAGTAATCAATCCTAAGGTCGGTTCGGTAGGTAATGGTAGATTTCACCGAGTACTAAGCCCGAATGAGTGTGAAATTCACACATCAGGGTAGGAGGGCCAATTCCTTTCCCCGTGTCGGTTATGGATTCCCAGGAAGATCTGGTACCCGAAAAATCACTTAGTTTGGGTTGAGCTGCAAGTGCTCTGAGTAGCTTGCCCGGGAATCGAACCCGGGCCTTCCCAGTCAGTAGGCCAACACTCTACCTGGACTACCGCAATCCATTACATATACTGTTCATACGTACTTCAAATTGAAATACATGCCAAGGCATTAACCGCGATAATATATAATAAGTCAGTTTCAGACGAAAAACAGTCATTTCGTGAGCCGTAGAGGGAAGGAAATCTATTCATGACATCTGTTTATTTCCATTGTCAAACCGCGAAACAACGTACACAAGCGTATTTCCAGGGGAATTATTTCCCTTTTCATCAAAAGTAACTAGCCGTAAATGGCTAAAGAGCACCATCTGTAGGAGAAACACCTATTCATTGGAAGAACAAGTAGGGAATTTTGAGTGAGTAGGAGGGGTGCGGATCATAATGCCCTAGAAAGCTCTTTCCTCCCGCACGAGGTGCTTCAGCGTGCTATTAAAATTCAATTCCCATGATCTCTGATAGGAGGGGTAGGCACACACATACAGACACCAGGACCGGCTATCTCAAGGGGATAGGATCCGTGACCGTTCGGCGCGATGTTCATTTTTTTCAATCTCGGAACCAGATAGATATTCAATTCTTTCCGGTCTCTTAAAGTGAGTGAGGAGGCGGCGAGGGGATATCTGGGAGGAAAGGGATATCTTCCTAAGGAGACTTCGTTGTATTCGGCGGATGCCTCAGAGGGCCGGTATCGCTCCGCCGGCACGTTTAAAATATCCAGATACGCCTCGGCTACGTCACGATAAATCTCCCAGATATCCCGGACACCGAGGCGAGGAGCCACCAATTACGTGAGATGCCGCCACCGCCATGAAGGTCCCTTCTTGCCCCCTCCTCCTCCTTTGGCGGCATTTGGTGGGAGGGGAGAATTATGGAGAGACCTGCCTGAAAGGGAAGTGAGTGAGGGGGGAGAGGGGTGCATGAGTGGAGTTAATGGAGGAGAAAGAGGGCGACGAGGATAGGGGCGGGGGGGGGGAAGAAACCCGTGCACGATCAAAATAAGACCATACGGCAGCAATGAAAACCACCATAGGTACTATGCGTCGGAGTATAAGTGAGTCTGACTTTCATTAAAATTTCATCAGGGCAATTGAAGATAATCAGCAAATTCTCTAAAATATGAACAGAACATGTAAATAATATCAAAGTTTAATACAGTCGACATGAAAGGTATCTTAACTGTAGCACGTTAACTAAATACCAATTAACTGACCGGCGGGCTCTTCTATACCTTTTCCAATTTTACCTCCAACTGCGATAATTATTTAGAATTCATCCTTTGTGTTCAACGCATAGTTTTCCTCAAGGCATTTAAATGAGATTGGTTTTTAGATATACGTTAAATACGACTATGACCCTTCTGCTGACCTAGCAGGAAGGACATCGGTAGCACGGAGATATTTACCCTGGTGAGGAAATGTGATTATGCAAGAGTAAATAAAAACAAGAAAATATTAGCCTAAAATGATGCTGGTTTGAGTATTTCAGAGGATTTTTATCGCATGCCACGATAGATGAGCATGGCATTTAAATAAATTACGAGAGAATACCATTTACATCCGTGAAAAATGTCCAAGATTTTTACGGAAAACTATCAGATATATTATTTTCATTGTATCATTTGCCAACGAAGCTTTTCCCGCAGTTCTTTGAATTTACCCAAAAAACATTTACTATTTTAAATGCCGCTAAACGTGCATAGTGTCAGGGCAACTTTTAAGTCCGTGAGCTTTTCCAATTCGCATAGTCAATCAGAGCTGTCCACACGATTATGGGGTGGATCTAAGGCAGGTAAGTGAATAAGGTGTTTTTTGTATCGTTGGATTTCTTTATCGTAATAAAGGGTACTAATTGCTGAACCGAGGTCATTTTGTCAGTGGCCGAACTTATAACCTATTTGACGAACATTCCGCTGGCATTCCTCACGTGGAACGCTCCATGGGGCCTATTCAGCTTGTGAGAGAAGTCACTTGGAGAACTGGCGACCAAACCGATTGATGGATTGATCAAGTTTTCACTTGTCACAAAATTACATTGTCTCCTTTGTGACATGTCCAAAAAACCTGTAATTTTAAATGAAACTTACCAAAATGGCGAAATATGGCTCTGCTATAAAATGATTTTTTATTAAGTTTTTACCTATGCACGAGGGTCATCCGGAAAGTAGTACCCGTTCGTGAAATAAAGACACAAAAGTAAATATTAACAAACGTAAAAAATTTTATTTGAAAGAGGATACTTTAAACTACTTCTCAACATAATCTCCAAGCAAATTAAGGCATTTGTCATAACGTGTGACAAGTTTCTGTATTCCTGCTGCATAGTCCTTCGCCGCCAGCTCATTGAGATACGCGAGGGACCCATCTTGCACAAATTTTTGCATAATGCAGATGGTGTTTAACAATTTCATGAACAATTGTTCGAGAAACATTGGGAAAATGCTCACAGATGTCATCAATTGTGACGCGCCGATCGTTCCTCACGAATTCGTCAACTGAGCTCACCAGTTGGTCTGTAATGACAGACGGTCTCCCCGAACGCTCATCGTCGTGTGTGTTCCCCCTCCCCATGTTGAAGTTGCGACACCACCGCCGAACAGACGACTCGTCCATTACATTGTCTCCATACACCTCCTTTAATTGGCGATGAATATCACATGGGCGAACGTTTCTTGCATTTGAGGAATTTAATCACTGCCCTCACTTCACAACTGGCGGCGTTCTCAATTTTTTTAAACATTGTAAACAATCACAGAAACAACACAGGCAATGCTAGCGTCACGCAACTTGGCTCAGAGAAGGCAGACAAGCCACTGAAGCTATCTGACCTCGTCCAGCGGCTACTCGTGTCGTCAGCACTTCATGCGGCACGAACGGGTACTACTTTCCGGATGACCCTCGTATTTACATTATGTTTGCATTATCAATAAATTGCATGGCATGGCATATGCTTGTATATATTAGCTTATATATCTATAACCACGAAACATCGTAAACATTATATTTGGATACGGGCATTTTAAATTTCGTTCCTTTTACCCACTTATTAGCTCATGAAGCTCTTCATTTAAGTTATCCTTTTATTAAATATGTTTGGGTGAATTAATTACAATTCTCCACATGAAGGTCACATCTAAAAAACGAGGTCGTTGTTTTGATCATCACCAACTAGAGGAAAAATTTAAGATGAACCCTAAGAGAAATGTCATAGAGCCATGTTCTCTTTCCTTTATATCCTCTGTCCCAGCGCAACGATTCAAAGTGAAATCAAGTATTGAAGTCCGGAATATTGTTAAAACATTGTGGTTAATTGCTCTTCAAAACTATGAATAATTCCAAAGAAACTGCGGGAGATGCCGCAACAGTAACTTTTAACGGAGTCATCCGCTAATGTGCATTTCAATGCAACAGTTTCAGAGTGTAAAAATCATTCGCCAGTCAAGGCGAATGATTTTTACACTCTGAAACTGTTGCATTACTATGAATAATGTTCATCATGTAGAACAAATTATCAATTTACAAACAGAAAAGTTCTTCTTGCCTGGTTTTCAAAACCTACCCTAGGCACGCTACCCGTATAGCCGTAACTTGTGCCTATTGGCACTTTGACTAAAGATTACGGTCATCATTCGTAGCAAAAGAGTTCTCCAACAGTAAACTGATTTCCTTTACATTCTCGACTTAACGGCAAATGACTGCGTTTTCCCGCATAGCATCCTAGGCACTGAACCAAAAGTTATCGAATATAACAAAGAGGAGACATTTTTATGTCAGAATGATTAATTTTCAGTATAATTATTTCATTTTTCATTCTTCGCGTGCATAAGATTGATATATTGTTAAAATGAGATATTCCTATACAACATTTGTTTTTATTTTTTCGAATAATTGTCTTTTTTGGGTGATTACAGAGCATAGAGCCTCACTCCATTGTTTATTTGTAACTTTGAAATGTTTCATAATTTTCAAATATAAATACGAGCATATGTAATAATTTTAATTTCAGAATTAAATTTGAGTAATTTTACACTAGAAATTAATATATCGTTATCTCAGCTAATTGAATTTTCTTCCAATTTTTCTCGAGTATTACGCCCGAACCGAAGCAATTGCGGATATGCTTCTCCCTTTAAGAAGCATTATTTCCCACTTTTCTATGTGTTTACGTTTTGATTATGGAACACATCACGGAATACTCACCACACTGTTGCTGCAGATTTTAGTCAATGACTTCCTTTCTAATAAAAAGTCAGGTTCCGTGAATTTAGTTTTAATCAAATGTCTTTGGGATGTTAATGTTGGCGCTTGATAGAAAAATGAGGTGTACAATTTAGAGAACGTGATAACGTTTCTAATACAAACTGGTACGAGGCAAAGGTTTAGCAAGGGCAACAAAATAGGTGAAGGCAAACATACGAGTGAACGGCGAGCGAGTGGTGGAGGAAATGGGGCAAGAAGGATACTGGAGCACTAGGTGAAGGGATATAAATGGGGAATGAGTGAGTTGAGATGGTCGGTGGCGTATAAGGGTCTGGAACAATGCATCCCGGAATAACAATGGAGTGCTTAGTCCAAATAAGGATCTGCTGTGTTTATAAATGCGCTTACGCAAAAATAGATGGTAAAAAGATGGAAGTTAGATCGTATCGCTTTCATGCTTCCAGCTCTCCTTCCGTTGATATGTCGTCGTTAGCTTACATTATGAATATAATGCTATTTTTAAGCAATGTTTGCTTAAGTTTATTACGCTGCAAAACAGGTTCTTGGGTAGTATGTCAGGGTAGTGACTTTACTTACCATTTTAGCCAATATTCTAGCCTTTCCCGGCGTAATTTATTCTAAATAAATAGAGATTATACAAAAAACGAGCATATTTAGATCGTTAGACTTAATTAAAATATAGATATTTGTAAATAAACATTTTCCTTTACTGCACAATGATAGTCCTTATAAAGAATATGAATAAAACAAAATATGTATAACATTGTTGTATTGGAACTGAATATTTAAACAATCCTGTCAAACGGACATATGAGTTTAACACTGCAGATATGGAATTAAAAAATTTAAATATAAAAAAAGTTGTATTTCTAATAAAGATTAATTCCGTTATATTGGAATGTCTAGTAGTTGATACGCATTATTAATCAAGCCAGTTCCTGAAAAGAGCTCATGCACATGGCGGTATACTAAATCCCGGGTCTCCCATTGATCTCGCAAAGGAATTAAAACTAAAACTCTCGCCTTAAAAAAACATGCAAAAGGTGGGTTAAAATGTACGCTAAATGTTTTCTGAATTTTTTGTTGCGTCTACGAAAAGAATTAAGTTCATTCAAAATTAATCTCTTTAAACTACCAACAAAAATTTCCTTTTATCAACGATAGTAGCGTTGCGTTTTACGAACCAATAGCTTTTGTATTGATATTATGACATATCTAGCCAAAGGGATGATCATTTATCTGCTGGAGAACACTGCGATGTATATTAATAATGTAAATATGGAGAATTCGTTTACTGATAGAGCCCCATCTACGTGAATCTCAGCATTCTTTAGCAGTTAGTCATTGAAGGAAAATAATGGGAAGACAAGGATCTCGGTCGTTAGGGCGTTGTCAAGACAATATACTGTGCTGACTTTTGCCTCGCTATGAGGGTAAAGAAAAGGGTCCACATCTTCCAAGCCGTCGCGCATAATTTAAGTTGAAGACCCTAACAAAAAACAATGATGATTTCCACAACCTTGCCCCCGGGTCGACATGATGAATACGATAAACAATCACTGGGGATAGTTTACTACTACAGTGAAGAGGATCTTTAAGAAAATACTGAAAGTGCCGTTCTGTTCTTTGAAATACACACAATAAGATTCCGAAAACATATAACCCAGCAAAAAACTGGTATAACGATTAGAACACCCTTTGGTCATAGATTTTTCAATGGGTCAATTGATAATGGTCATTAAAGAATAAGCTAGTTAAATGTATGCGCAATGAGTTGTAGTGAAGCACAAGCTCGTCAAAAAAGACTTGTCCCGTCCGTGAAACAGTATACAGACAAAATATACAATATATACGATATACAATGTATACACTCGTATATATATAGCCTGTATATATTACAAAACTGAACTAGGACTCATAAGTTTGTTTTAATAATTAACGCTGCTTGGAGTTTGTAAAAACCATTAGAGTTCCAATGTGAAATAAATTTAATTATCGATAGTCCCGCATATTTGCCCTTTGTGTTATGAATACGAAATAAAAGAATTTGATGACAAAACTAATAGTTTGTTTCTCTATTAGTGCGTGATAGCAATCACCAAGGTACTTGGAAAATTACTACGTCGACGATGAATTTTTATGATTACGATGTATGAATTAAGTTTATCAGAAAACCTTTTGGAGGAGGGCAATTTCATACACGTGTATAATCAGGATTAATTTTATAACACTTTTTCCTACTAAGAGAGTGGGAAACCGTGATATATTCAAACTGATTTGGAGGCCATAGCACAACGTACAGTGGATGATCTTTTTTCGGAGGCATGCTGGTATTAAAAAAATAGTTTCGCTATCTCAATAAATGTTTTGAATTTTATCAGTCAAAATATCCCCGAACATATGAAACTGTATATACTCGTACACGTATATATTCGACACGGTGCAAAGAAGGTGCACGGTGCCGCCCCTCTGTATCCGCCATTGTCAAGCAATATCAAGGATGATGATAATGACATACATCTTCATTCAAAAATCAAATGCGGAGTAAACCACCTCATCCCTCTCGGGATTTTCTCTGACACACAACATCGCGCACAGACTTAAAGAGGCATTCAAAACTCGAAATCATGAAATAAAAGCAGAACTCTTATCTGATGACTAATTACTGCTATCGTAATGGAAATCCAAAAGAAAGCGGTCGGGAAAAACAACTATACCAAGGTAAACAACTTAATCAGTAGCACGTATATAATTACTACTCAGTGAGATTGATTTTTCCGCTGTGAAATTTGTTTAAGAAAATGTTTAATATGACAACCAATGGTTAAGATATTAGTAAGATTGAAGCACGTCCTCAAAATTCCCCATCCTCACGGGATATAAGACAGCTGCTATTTTTCACTACGTAGTTGTCCTTCGTGGAAGAAGCGTAACTGAATAAATAGCCTCCAGAGATATATGGACTAATGCGTAGCGACTGATTGCGGCATTTCTTGTGCGTTTGCCCAGAGGAGATGAGCCGAAATGACGCGAATAAATTACGCGATTCATTGCGACCCTGACACGGAGTCATTCCGGTACGCATTAATCGAGGCGACGCACTTATCCGTCGAGCGAAACGGCGTTACGAACTAATATGCGAAAATGCATCGGAGAACACGTATATCATTTGTGAGTACGCGCGGGAAAGAGCGGGGCGACTAATTGCACGGTGAACAGCCGGTGAGGAGGTGGTATTTGAAGTGCATTCGCTAGACGCTACCTGATGATCGGGGAAGTTGAATAGAGCATAGCGGCAGGGGCCCTTAGGGGGTCTACGGTATGTTGTGTTACCTCAAGTCCCTCAGCTCACTATTCTACTGAAAGTGCATAAACCTACGAAACATTCTTCAGGGAGGTGGCGATTAATGCTAAAATTAAAAACCAAATGTCGAAGAAGAAGATTATATAACCAAAATACATGCTGTACATATTATGCCGTAAGACTTGATGCTACGTGCAAATCCCACAAATGTGTGGTAAATCATATTTGAGTGAAGAAACTGTTCAAGAGGAAGTAAGCAATGAATTTTACCCAATTAATGACAACATACGTTAGTGCACCGAGTAAGAATATAAAAAAAACAAAAACACTTGTCTACTTGGAAAAACAGAAAAAATCGTCGAAAATGGAATGAGTCAGGAGTTCTAAGTTTTTTGGAATTTAATTCGTTGCTAAAATTCATTTTACGCCAGGAATGATAGAGATGGCCAATGCTTTTTAACGGAAATAATTAATTTAATTACGTCGAGTACCAATACTTCTGATTAATTCATCTGGGATTTCACCTTACTAATCGAAAATGTCTTCATTTATTCACAATGGGTTTTAGATATTCAGGGAATCAATAGAGTAATAGTTCAAATAAAAATTTGCAATTCACATTTTTTCAATCATTTCAACACCATGGAAATACTTAACGCCATGGCAGTCGCTCTCTTCGATAGAATGATGAAATAAAGAGCGTTAGAAAATTAGCTTACACGCCTTATACCGCACATTAATACTTAGGCCTCTCCCATAGGCCGAGTTTGAGAGTTGTGATTGGTTGTTTGTGGGAGGCAAGGACAATTGAAGTGCGGTCGGAGTCATTTAATGGCCAGTAAAGAGCCGACAACGTGATCAAGGATATTTCCACACCGAAGAGAACAGCTCCTCCCACGCTATGAGCACACCGCGTCACCTCCTCCTACGGCCCCCACACCTCCGCCTATTTCCATAATGATGGTCAAACCTGCGGGAGACACGGCAGCCCCGCAGTGAGAGCATCTTCCCATCGACCGGAGGTTCCTCCGTTCAATTTTAGGTAATGCCTTAAAACGGTCACTCTGATCATTCTGCTTTCTTTTATGCTCCAGGAATCGACTGGGAAATCACAGGCGTCACGAGAAAATGAACTATCCCCTCACCCTTCATGATATGGAAGTGTCATATATGTCATATTTTCTTTCACAATTTGCATTTTCTCCAAAATTTTGTCGAAAAAGCGCCATGGGGGTGAATGTGGAACGTAAAACCAGACGTTGGAGAAATGATTAATGTAATAATGATGCTAATATTTAAAATGCCCTCCTCGTGTACTACAACCTTGACGTTGTGGAATGACTTGTACGTTCTGATGACCTCAAAAGAGCTGTTCGGACGAGGGCAATGGTATTTGCTCCCGGTGGAGTCACCCAAGCCAGTAGGCCGAGTGATACAAGCCAGACGACAGGTAGCCCGCGCAGCATCTGTTCCTCCGCGAGGTGGCTGCAAAGGCGTCTGACCCCTGTGAGGCGTCCATTGAGTGATGGTGTCACGTTAAGAACACTATTGAGGAAGCCAGCGGGAAACCACCTAACTTTATTATCTGAGGAAACAATGATGATGATATTGAAATGTTATAGGAAGCGCTGTACCCATGTGAGTGCCAAATTTGGACCTGGTTGGAGTCCCGGGTTCCAATCCAGGCAATGCTTTTGAAGTCCATCCTAAACCTGTTTTTGGTTACCTTTGATGATCCAACAACTTAATGACAAATGAAGGCAGTAGGAGGAAAATAATCGAGGAACACGCCATAGCTAAGGTATTTGTCAGCTTAGTAGCAGATGGGCTCTGTTCTCGCCTATTCATACGACCTGCGGGTTGAACGCTACACCTTTGTTTGGATTAACCGAAAAAAATAGGGGTAGCGAAAAATTTGCTTGAAAATCTATAGATTCAAAAGAAAAAAGTTTATTTTATTTTACCTTTTAGGTAGGCTAAAGATTTTAAAATAACTATTTTAAATATCTCATGGTTCTAGAAGTTCACGCAATCACTCTAGATGGGACAATGGACTCATAAAATCACATCAGGAATCACTTTAATTCTATTGAACTTAACATTAAACCCCTTGGCTTTTCCACGCAAAAAATTTTATTTACGGCCTAGGCTTCGTTATGGTATAACATCATCTGGTCATTAAGACCTGATGATGTTATACCATAACGAAACCTAGATCGTCAATAAAAGTTTTTTATGTGGAAAATCCAAGTGGTTTAATGTTAAGTTCAATAAGAAGAATTTCCACAAAGTGACGCCAGAAATTGTTTTATTTAATTCTACTTATATCTAATGTTACATAGCAGTGAATAAGAGCTTGAATAAATTTTAAAACAATTTTTATAAATGGTACCCAGATATTAAAAATCTGTGGGCATTCGTGCCCTTAAGGTTTATATGAATCACGTGTCGTTTGCATCAGACTTAAACGAAAAGGCATGGATCAGTTGCAACTGTTTTATGATAATGCGAATCCAAATTACCAAATAGATAGGTCGAAGAAAAATTATTTTTCTTGAGTGATATATTTCTGTTTGGGAGTTCATTGGCGTGTGTTACCATAAAATCAAGAACAAAAATTTATCCATCAACATCATACGATGAATGCAATTTCCATTGGGATGATGGCCTTGAAAATAAACAGATTAGTAACAAATTTATAACCAATCCATGTGAACAAATTCCTCGGCTCATTCCCCCAAGGATTCTTTGCCAAGCTCTAATGTTTAAATCACACTTCATTTTAATGCAATTTTTGCCGCATAGACTACACTTCTATGAATGTTCACTATTAAATGCCAATAATATGCCTCCACGAATAGCCCCACGAAATACACTTTTTTGCTTTGAGTATTTTTCATACGGCTAGGATTTACCGAAGGACCTCCCCCACTCAATCAATCGATGGACTCATCTCATTCATCAAATTCAGTCACAGGTCATTAATTCCCTTACTCTAGAAACCCACAGGTCGTACTTTTGTCCGTTGGAAGTCTAATATAAAATTCAGCAGTGTTTTTCGGAAGCCTCATCTTTTTTCGCCCGGACAGAAACTTGAGCCATGCATCATGCTGAATAAGCCACGTGGACACTTATTTGTGGGTTTGTTGAGCCTTGGATTTGTGCATTTTGGGCATCCCAAGATTAATTTTGGAGACATTGATCAAGTGAATTGATGAGAAACGCGTAAGTAAGCTTGTCCTTATCTGAAATCATGAGCGAGGTATGGTCGACCCACACTAACTGAGAGTCCATGATACATTTTACTGAACCACAAATAACTTCGAAAAACTGCTAGAGATGTCGCGGCAGTAACTTTAACGGAATCATGCTCTGCTGAGAGACAAAATGTATCAATTTCAAAGATTAAATACCATCCGGTCGAGGCGAATGATTTTTACATTTTGAAATTGATTCATTTCAATCGCAAATAGATTCTTGCACTCGATATCTGTTACACCGATAAAATGTTCAACCATTACTCTCACATCTTCGCTCGACATCCGTTGATGTTTGCTTTACGAAAGTGCTTTTATTTTTAGCGGCTACCCTGATACGAAAAAATATCGCATCACTGCAGTAACCATTTGATGGATGCCAAATGTGCTTTATTAGCATCCTCCGCGATTCATTCCATTATGCAATGAATGGCCTGCGAGTTCGTTCGTTGGACGCTATGAGGTACACTGGAAGGGAATAATAAATTGGATCTTGACTAACATAATAATAAAAAATTATTTACAGTAACGCCGCACACAAGGTGTTTCTCGAATCACTTCTCTGTGGGCATTGCGGCGTTCAGTCGGCCTCCCAATATGTCTCTAATATGATCTAATATATTCTAACAATTTCAATTGCTCACCCTAAAATAATTCTAGTAGATAATGGCTTTCTTCACAAAGCTGTTTGATACGGCGAATAATTTTATTTCAACCAAAGATTTGTTTTTCGTTTAAGGTTAAATCAATCAATCAACGCAATCGATATTTGTAATGGCAATGTTTTCAATTATTGGTTTGGTTATAATTGGTTATATGTTTGATTTATTACCTAGACGGTTTAGAAATCGTAATCAAATTCCTTACGATAGTAAATTTTCATCGTATTTCTACGATAGAATGTTTGAATACCCAAACGCCTTATTATTGACTATTCCGGATTCAACATTTCCTTCAGGCCATTTAACGACTAGGCCATATACGAGTACATTTCTCATCAATGGTCGTGAATATGTCTAATATGCGGCTTAGAAGGCATTATGCATGGGTGTATCGGTGGAATTTAAGCTGAAAATGTTCTAGTGCCATTGCCTCTCATCCTATGTATTTAATCACGTTAACAATTTAAATATTGTCCGTTCTTTTTGGTTCGTTTCAATACATTATTTGAAAAGTTAATTAATCATAAAAGTATTTTTCTGACGATATATCTTTTAAATGAAATAGTTACAAGTAACATGAATTTGATTTCCATTATCTTGGAGTTTATCTGTGCGCTATTTGTACGAAATTATTTTTTATGATATAACCACAGTTTTTGGGCTTATCTTTTTGATGCAACTATTGGTGAAGGTCAGGTTTATAAGGAAATTTGCACTACAGGGTGCGTTCCGAAAGTTATGCAATTATTTTAAAAAAGTAATTTATTGAACTGATTTCCGCAAACACTTAAAATTCTGCTGTTCTATTTTTTTTGGTTCCATGCACATTTTTTCCAGCGACTCTGCCATGACGCGCCTTGGAAGGCGTCTTAGGGGACATTCGCAAGGCCTTCGTCACGGCTGAATGGATCTCTTCTTTGGACGAAGAATGGGTTCCTTTAAGGGCTACCTTAATCCGAGGGAACAAAAAGAAGTATGAAGGGGCGACATCAGGACTATAGGGCGGGTGAGGCAGCGTTGCCACCTGGTGTTTGCCCAGGAACGCGTGGACTCGTAGCGCGTTGTGGCAAGGCGCGTTGTCGTGATGAAGTTGCCAGGTAGCAGAGATGTCTTTTCTCGTCCTGATGACCCTTTTTCGGAGTCTTTCCATCACATCCACGTAGTAGGCAGCGTTAGCTGTCTGTCCTTGAGGAAAAAACTCCTTATGGACCACTCCTTTGCAGTCGAAAAAGACAATGAGCATTATTCTCACTTTTGATTTGACCATTATTGCCTTTTTGGGTTTGCTGACCTGGTCGCGGTGCCACTCAGAGCTTTGGCCTTTTGTTTCTGGGTCGTATTCAATAACCCAGGTCTCATCACCACCGATGACTTTGTTCAAAGAATCAGGTTCATTTTCAATACGATGCAAAAGTTCACTAGAAATATCCGCTCGGTTGGTCTTTTGGTCGTCCTTGGGTACGAGCTTGGCGCTCACTTTCCTCATCGCTAAATCTTCAATAACAAAGCGAAATTCAACAGTAGACAAGTTCATTTCATTGGCAACCATCTTGATACTCAATCAACGGTCAGAGTCCAACAATTGTGGTGCAAGAGCCACATTGTTGTCGGTTTTGCTGGTTGATGGCCGCCCAGAGCGTTGTTCGTCGTGGACCTCTTCCCGACCCTCCTTAAAGGCATTTAACCACCTCGAAGCTTGTGAGTAGGGCAGACCTGAGGCCCCTGAAGCCTCACGAATCATTTTACTAGTCTCTTCAAGAGATTTTTTCAGTTTAGCGCCAAAATTAGTATTAGCGTAACGTTGCTCGATTGTCGATTCCATTTTTTTCGATACACGGTCGGAGCGCAAAGGTTTACAATAACTGACGTCCTGCCGCTTCCACAGCTTGGAGAGCACTAAGACCGGTTTCGCGGCAAAGCTTAGCGTTCCTCCCACCTACTCCAAGTGGTTCCACTCCAACCAATAGGAGCGGTGCTGAAAATTCAATTGCATTACTTTCGGAACGATCCCTGTAAATGCAGCACTGTACATAAAATATGAATTACCATCTCCTTGGGGTTTTTATTAGAGGAGATGACAGGAGAATGAGAGTCGTGGATATTTGATCAGCGAATATAAAAGGGAATCATGAAGCTTTTCTGCTTGAGAGCAAGGAGAAATATAATCTGTCGGAGGAATAATGGATGTCCTTGGGGGAGATGCTGGGAAGATTGAGGATCCCGATTGAGAATATAAGATGCGCCAATAATCGATTCTCCGGAGGACCGGAAGAAAAACAAGATAAATCTGTCACTCGGGAACTAAAATGGGGATATAAAAATATACAGCGACGGCTCTTGGGAAAGAAATTTGTAAAGATGAATAAAATAATCGTCTGCCTACCATTCTGCTCAGAAAGAGAATGCTGAGAACCAAAGTTAGCCATTTATCGGCGGAAGATAAATAGCTGAAAGTCATTCTTAAGTTTGTCAATTAACGTCCAAATAAAGGTCATTGCTAACAAAATCAAATCTTTGCTAAAAGCCTGTCCTATCGTTCTCTAATGGTGAAAATATTTCAATAGCACCAATACCAGCATCTCAAATACAGTGAAAATAAGTGCTAAAACACTAGATATACAATTATACAAATGTTCCAACACAAAATATATAAAATCCTGTGAAGAAGAGATGTTATTAGAGTTGGAATTAAACCCTGTTTGAGTAGACATCGGGGAATTGGGAAAGAATTTGGAATTTTAAAAATAAGACGCATATATCAATGGAAAGTAATTATATCCTCAGTATAAATATCGGTCCATACTGAATGAGGCGGAAGCCTCAGGAACCTCGGAATGTATTTTAATATTATTTCAGGTGAAAGGTTATAACATTTTCTTTGCGTTTTTATTCGAATGTATGTGACACTATCAATATTTCACTTTCGTAGCCAAGCGGGTATGGTGCCTAAAAGATAAATTATAAAAAATATTTTAAAATCTAAAATGCCCGATTAGCACTAAGAAAACCGTATTATTATCGAACGAGATTTCTCGTTTTAGAGGCAAACGCCGAAGGTTTACGTAAAACCCTAAAATTTCAGTTGTTTGCGAGAATTATTTGTTTAAATAATACCACTAATGATGGGATGATGAGTGCATAGCTCTTTTTAATATCCTGAAAATGAAACATTTCTCGCTCGCTCCGAGTTTGTGAACCATTGCGCTCTTTCCATAGATGGTACTACGGCGCTGGCGCCCACAACTTCGTCACTCTCATTAAAGCGCCCACGAAAATGACCCAGTCTCAGAAAACAACATAAAAGTCTCCGTCTCCTCAATAATTTTCTTTTATTCGCAATTTTTCCGTAAACCCACCATTCCTCCTTTGTAGAATCTACTTGAAATAAGGAACCATTCTCGGGAGGAACCGGAAAGGAGTGGACTACTTTATGTAGAGAAAGCTACGAGGGAGCAATTTACGGCAGCATTATCTCCTTCTGAAACCGCCTGATCCGACATGTGCCTGGGCATAAGGGTAGCGAAATATATTGCTCAGAGTGGACCACGACTTGAGGGTGCCCGTTAGGAGGACGCGGGGGCTCGCAGCCTTGCCGATTATGGGACCCCTCTATTCGCCTGATCCCTCCCCACTCTTGAGACTGCCGTGCGAGTCGAGGAGAACCACGTCTCGGCGGCGCCACAGCGGTGATTCTACTCCAGCGCGAGCAGAGTCGCCTGGGGGACTTGATGAAGCGTGTCTCCTATGGCGGCATCGAAGACGGAAAACACCCCAAAAGGGTTTAGTAAGAGTCGCGGAATGGGCATCCGCAAAATGACTTAGAGCAAAACCACCATCCTTGCCGGGAAAATGCACTATTCGCGCAAAGGACCGAATTATAAAAATAATATTTTGTCATACATAAAACACAAACCCCTCGAATGACCCATAAATAAAAGAAAAGTTAAAAAGATTAGCGAATCATAGTCGTACCAATAAGTCGAATCAATAAGTCGTACCTTCTTTGGTTGTTTCCATGCCGTCATTGCTAGTGTACTCTATCCACAGTATTAGTAGTTTGACGGTTGTATCTAAATTCAGCAAAAATGTATGCATATGCACTATGGTTCTTTCACTGAGTAATCGTGAAACTAGCAATAGTTAATTAATAACTATGTATAATTTGAGTGTTAATAATTCATTTTTAATTTACATTAATGACTTTTAAATCAATGCCACTAAAATGTTTGAAATATCAAGAATACCCATGGTTTGAGGTTTAGCGTGTCGATGAGAGAATCACAGGGTGTTGGTTATTATAAATGGAGATTACAACCGATTTTCGATGAGAGTACGTCATTCTTCCTCTAAAGTTCTTGAGTTTGAAAACTCTCGAGTGATTTTCATGCGAATTTTAATCAGTAGAAAAGAGAACAGTAATAAAATTCACGCAAATTTGGAAAATAATCTTTCTAATGCGGTTCGACCACGTCTCCGATACAGTTTATGATGAAGCAAACTATTCCATTTCATTGGCGATGTATTTCTTCTTTTTCCTAGAAACAATTAATTCCTAGCTCATGCATGTACGCAATCTTTGAACTTAATCGCTGAAAGCTGGTCATCGTACTTTTCACAATGTTGCCCAACCGTTCGTATATAACTTTTACCTTGCCGATTGTGCTTTGACCACTAGTAGCGCAAGGTAGGCCATAATTCTACAGAGTGAGCGCTTAAAATTGCCCAGCATAGCTGTGTTTGTACTTCCTTTGTTTCAAATCAAATATGCTGAGTAAAATTTTGATCAAGATCTATTGGTTCCGAAATCCAAAATCAAGGAAACGGTTGGGAAGTTGGACAGGGGAAGAGGGTGAGCAGAGCTATCGTCTTCCTGTCATGACTTAGTCACCGACTGCTCATTCCCTATACTGGCTCCATAAGCTTTCTCTATTCAGGGTAAGGGGATGGGGTGCTGGGGGTTGGGAAGAAGGGAATGTGGGAATGGATGGGGGTGGAAGGAGCCCGAGGAACCCTACCCTAACAACGAACCGAAGTTCCCTCGGGGCCGTCCGAGACGCCCCCGCTCTCCTTCAGACAACAATGCGTGAGCGGGAGAGAGGGTGAGACGTCATCGAGCATAGCGATCTTGTCGCAGGTTTAATCGCCCGAGCAAAAAACTCTCAAAAGAATGGCTTCATCAATTTCCTTGAGACATGGCGATGGAGAGGGAGATGTCGTCTTGATTGAGCATTCGGTTGTAGGACTATATCGTCCAAATTGAGCGGAACGATAAATATTCGATCCCTCATGTAAAGAGTGAAGACAAAATGAATTCCATAAGGATGCAATCTACCAATTTCCCGATTCACAAAATAATTTCTCCCCCATTCAACGCGGCCAAGACGCAAGAAGTAATATTAAATTATTTGAAGCTTTTAATATAAATTTATAAAATACATTTTTAATAAAAATAGACTAAAACTTATATACATTCATTCCATCCTAATGTATTTTTAATATTTAATTTATTGAAAGGACGCATAGTGAAAACGTTATTCAGATCACACTTCACAATATTTTACCGATGGCTTTTTTACTACGCCTTTATTCTATTGACAAGTCATTTACTACTCTTATATATCTGTTTGATGATTAGACTAGTGGATTCTCCCAATACGGCCACACAAAGAGTGAGCCAATATTGACTTAAATTTCTAACGAAAAATGTCGTTAAAACGAATGCTGAAATTTTTATCCTACCTAATAATGCCAATATAGAACCAATGAAAATAACCCTGGAATAATGGGTTTTCTCGTCATAACCTCGCGTGATTCCCTAGAGAGATTTTTGGTTTTCAACGCCAGCGAACGCTACAAAGTTCACCCGATGACTATTTGGCCCTCTCCACCTCTAATCCCCGCCCTGGCACCAACCTTCCGCTACGAATCGGGCCAAGTGTCTCAAGTAAAAAAACCCTCGGAGTGGTAAAGGCCGCCCATTAATTACGCCGGGAAATAAGACGGGATTTGCATGCTAAGTGGGCTTGTGCAAACTCCTCCTAGGACAAGACCCCTCCCCTTCTTCTCAGGCTGATGTTGCTGGGGTTGGGGATGAAAATTTAGGGGTAGTACATGAAGGGGGTAAAGGCCACGGAGGACGACACACGAACGGTGTCATTGATTACATTGTAATGTGATGGGTTACGTGGTTGGACCACCCATAGCGATGTTACCCGTCAAGAGGACGAGAAGCGGTTTGGGCTCGATCACGGTTAATGGAGTGTCCTTTCGGGCAAGTGGAGGAGTGCGGATTGGTGGGTCCTGAGCGGTGATTTTCCATCGAAAATGGCATTTAGGAAAATAGCTACGACGATCTCTGTAGAGGTAGGAAATACCTCAAAAGGTCTAAGGTACAAGGAACCTAATCGCTCGATCGAGGGGACTCCGACAGGGCGAACGCGGTAATAGAAAATGTAGAATTTACCAATGAATTAACTAGCCTGCCAGCTATATTGAACTTCAGGGGCTACTTGTCTCCCAAAATCTTACCAAAAATTGCTTCGGACTAGCTTACTTTATTCCATATTCTTACATCCAATTCATAACCCTAGTTAAGTCCTGCGCTCCGTTTTCGGACATTTTAACGGCCACAGCGACGAGTTATGTTTACAAATAGTGTCCAAATTAAAATTCATTCTCTGTAACGAAAATGATTGATTTCCAGGTTCTTGTAGTCTTTTTGTTTCTTTTCCCTATCTTCACCCTCAATTAACTGGGCGCTGAGTTTTCCTGATCAATTCAGTGCAAAATAATTGATTAATTTTAATAGGTAGGAATCCTGGTGGATTCCTGACCAACCGCTCATGTCTACCAATCATATGCATCATCTCATTTCCACATCGTTACGGAGCCATTAGTGGCTCCGCCCAGTTGCATCACCAAATTTGAATAAAATTCCGAACCATGAATATCTCGGCAGTTAAGGCTCAGTTATTGTTCCTTTGACCTAGTCAGGTAATATTTTCAGCCTTCTCTGTCAATCAGAAGGAAACAATTCGGCATCATATTATGCAATTAGCTGAAACAGGAAACCGGGGGAAATTTCCAACATAAACCCCTTGAAACGGTTTTAGTTGGAAAAAGTTAATTAAACATAGTATTAAATGTGTGGAAATAGTTCTCTTTCCTTGAGGAACAGTGTCACCCGCCTTGTTTTTACTGTTTAGAAAATAGTCTTGAACGGTATAATATATGTTTTTAATTAACTATTACTTGGCGAGTATTATGCGCTAACCGTGCTAATGACAATTATTCCTTTTTTAATAATGACCAATGTTTAGATAACAGGTGGCAGTTGCGGTAGTTTCCCATTTATAATAATTATAAACTGCATTGCCAAATTATGAAGCAAAATGGCAGCGAAAAGAATAATAATAATACTTAAAATAAAGCTGTTACTTTTCTACTAAACATTTGAATTTATTTTTACTTACCATGTTGCCTGAATTCATGGTGAAAGCCCGGAAGAAAAGTGGCTCTCTAGCATGATTAAATTTCCATAACTTCACTCCATCTATTTGGAAATCAGTGGGTTGTTAAATACCTGAAACTGAATTATTAATGCAATATTTCATGATAAGAAACGAATAACGTGCAGTACAGTTGTTTAAACAATAAAAGAAAATATTAATTTGAAGCAAGAGGCAATGCACACACGAAATATTTTACTGCACTTCCCAAAAAAAATCACCAGGTAAAATCCGGCATATTAGGAAAATAATACCAGTTAATTGAACCAGAAGAGTGAATGCATGGCAGTTTAGCGTGAAAAATGCTCATAATCCGTTTTCTAAAGGTCGTAGATTCAGTCTAAAATAGCTCGAATCGTCTACCGCAATTCCTTCCTGGTAAAAATTTCATTTATAGCAAAGCTTCCTCGATGCTAGTTAGATATTTACGCTGAAGTGGCAAAGTACCAATCGCCTATTTCAATGTAGTAAAATAATGGCGATTGGAATTCGATATTTTTAAATGCTACCCGACTGAATTCACTTCACTAAAATCACTGAGGACAACATTAGATTTGTTATTTTTCTGGTGCCGATATGGTAGTGATGGGCAGAGACGATGAATCAATATAAATATTTGAGAAAGTTTTGTTAAAAAGTTTTCTTCGGGTATTTCTATCACGAAAAGGTGCTGTAATGCAAATAAATTAGTCAGGGAGCAGCCGAACGGGAGGACGAACGTTGATTAATGGCCGAAATTCATGAGAAATATGTCCCACGCAGTCCGAGGGTTCAACATTCTATTTTTTATAAAAAAAGATTTCTGTAAGAAGTTTCCAATGCCCGGAAGCCACGTCCCCATTCCCCTCGTCCTTCCTACGCGTAAGCATATTGTTGAAGAAGTGATGGAGCGTTAAGGAAAGACGGTGATTCGTTATGACTCTTCCTCCAATTGATTATGCTTTCAGTTGGTACATGGGATCCGGAAAAAAGCTCGATTCGCCTCGTCAGATAGAGAAAGTACCACTCCGAGGGATGGCATTCATTAGAAGCTGTCTAGATAGATTCGGAACGTCAATCGTTTCGGACTTTGTATGAGAAACTTTAGCCGAGTCAAGATTGAAAGCTATATTGAACTTTCCACAAAAAAATCAGGTCAAGCTCACGTTTACAGCAGTCGACGACTACCTAATCCGGATTCATAATTAAATTGATAGGGCATTAAAAATAAGGTTACCTGAATTAAAAATACATAAATTAAAAAAAAACACAGCTAACAACCCGAAGGTTGGTTTCATACGTGATTGTAGTGTTACTCACCTAATGCTAAGCCCAATGGCGTGTGAAATTCACTCGTCAGAGAAGGGGCCAGTTCCTTTCCCGCGTGATTTCCTAAGAAGATATGGTTTCCGAAAAATAACACAGCTTGGATGAAGTTGAGAATGGCCAGAGGCGTCACCCTGAATTGAACCCAGGCTTTACAGTCATTAGTCCTAAGTCCTAACCACTAGACTACCATGTCAATCATCAAACCAAAGGACCCGTTATCCGCGAGCGTTACAGCATAATGATGATTATTAAATAAGGCGGCGATATTTACCCCAATAATATGTATTAAGAATACGCGGAACTATACTTCTTCGTCCACTTTCGATTTCCCGCACTACTTTCACATCTTTTTCTTGCTATACCTCGCCTCTCCTTCCTCTACCATTGATTTTCCTTTAGTCTTATCTTCAACACAACTTCTTTGGTATTACACGTACTTACTAGACAATCATATGGGCATGGTGATGATATTAGTTTCGCAACATATTAGGAATATACGTGATGGTGCACTAAAATGGGTTGCATAATTTCTCCTGAAAGTATCTATTAACTGCCATAAATACAGTTAAAAGACACATCTATTAGAAACTTCCTTCTGTCATCTGTATACACTATGCACTAAAAATGGCGATCTAAATATTTAGATATTTTATACAATTTATTTAAATCGCAGCGTAAGACAAGTATAGAATACGATGTTGGACTGTATGCTTCGTTGTTTTACAATAAATTTGGACCTGTCAGTTTTACTCGCAATGTCATTTAAAAAGAACAGAGCGTTTTCTCTATTCCGGCTTCTCCGTTGAAAAAAATATTCCCTCAAGGGAATCACCCTTGGCGCCAGCCGGGGACGTGACCATTCCCAAGTAAAAAACATACCCTCTGGCGCGAGCGTAGAGACAGCAGAGAGAAAGAAAGAAACACAAACGTGAATGGCGCAAAGCAAGCACGCAAAGTGAAGGGTTTTTTTCGTTGCCCGCGGAGTGCACGCTTTCTTTCGGCGAACTTTGTCGCGAAGTGAGCATTTCGACAATTGTACCACAACAGGAAAAACTGGGAGCTTTGGTGGAAATTCTTGGATATGACTATATTTTAAAACAGGACATGAATAGTTTGATCGATCCCTAAATATTCTTTCTAATGCAATGCCTCCACTTTTGGAGATAAATAGGCCATAACTTTTTACCTTTTCTTTTGACGGAGAATTATGGGGTTTCAAACAGCATAAAGCTAAGTGTTCAATAATTATTTCATATTCAATGAGGTCAATTTAAAAGCCTACAAAGGCCCAATACGAATTTCATGCTTCTAAAATCAGTGTGTGCGAAATGGTTCATCACAAACTGTGGAATGGAAGAGCAAATAATGGCGTGCGAAACTGAGAATTTAATTCTACGGTCATGTCAAATTATTTGATTATATTAGCGCATGCAAAGTAAAACTCTTCCTCACTTATTACGAGTTTTCAACACGGTGTTAATTAATTCTCTCCTCCACTATTTCTTTCATTATATTCCTGCTGATTTTAACGGATCATGTGACTCAGCATGTTTTCCCATTGTTCCAGAGGAATAAAATGGAAGACATTAGTCCATTTCATGCCCATAGTAATGAAATGAATCTTCATTTCATCTTAACCGGTATTGCTTCCTCGATGAATAGTGTAGGACGCAGTTATTTGTGTTTGTGACAACTATTTAGAAGGTCTTCCTTCCAAACGTGCGAACCATCATTAGTTGTACTTTCCAGCTTTATAAATAGAGCTATCAAAAGTACTGATGGGGAAACGTGCGACCGTATTTCACGCTATTGGGATGACCAATAATGAGAATTTTTGGAATCCACGAGATTAAGCCATTATAACTAGTTAATCGATTGGACCTTTCAAAACTTATACATACATCAAGTAAAACATGAACTTTGTGGAAATTTAAGCATAGCTGTTAGTATTGAATTGGAATATTGAAATCACCTGTGCCTATGCGGAAAGGAAGAGGAAAGCTGCTGCAGTGGTCCGGCTATGTGTAGCACCAGCGTCTTGCTTTTTGACGTAATAGATTTTATCGTTAATAATCAACTCCAGAGTTTTCATCCTCTATCCTCTTAACTTCCTCCCTCACTGTTTACATGAAAAATTGCACAATCGACAAGTCTCATAGAGGAGCTCACTTCCAGCTAAAACGTATGTATAAATAAACTAAAGGAAATGATAATTGAAAACATTTTTCAACGATAATGGGAGACCGATTTTGTTTTCCTTAGGCAGCAAAGCACTGGTGCAATTAGTACACTTGCGCCAATAAGGTACCGTTTAGAGATAAATTGTACACATTACCAGCAGTGTTTCATTCTACTGTATTGTTTCATTTGTCGAACAGGCTAAACCAGGAGCCGAATTTTCCTCATACATCGAGAGAGTATATTCTATCCTAATGCTTACGAACATTTTCCTTATCGCTTGATGGACATAATGGAAGCTTGTAAACATAAGACTGATTAAAGGCTAGGCTCATTGCTACAAAAATGGTTATCCTCAGTGATATTCCGCTTAATTTCATCTGAAAACGTACATCTATGGAAATTAAAATCTGTCATTCAATTTTCAGGCGTCATAAGCAATTCATAAAGATTATGAAAACTCTCAAGACAGTAGTAATTTTAGGCCATGAAAGAAATTAAAAAACAATTACATATTCTCTTTCCTTTCAGAAACCAAACAGAAACAACCTTTAAGAAACAAATGGTCTGCAAAGTAGTTATGAATGTTTTTATCATTCCATAAACTACAAAAGTGAATTCTGTACATTTTAACGACGAAAATTTCATTACATCTATGTATATTAGTATGATAGAGTGTGGAGTGAGGTATAACACAATATTGATCCCTCTGCGGATTTAGTTTTTTCCCATTTATTACGCTCGTTAAGTAATAATGATGATGACGATCAGCATAAAAGCTAACATTTCGTTCATCATATTGTACCTCTGGTCTAACTGGCAGGACTGTTTGTGCCCATGAACGAACGAAACAAAACAAATGACAAGATTTGCCTTTCAAACTTAATATAACTAACCACTTTAAGTAAAAGAGCCGCGCAGTAGTTTACGATTGGCTCTTTGTGACCCTGACACGCGACTACTCTTATCATCCCACCCGCGTATGTCAACCACGTATCGTAGACCCACGACCCATATATTTTTTCAATCCAGTGTTTTGACTGGCCCTCCTCTCCCTTCGGCTTTTTTTCAATGGTCATTCTTCGTGCCGCGAGAAATGCCTCTCATCCTCCTTGAAAAAAAAAGACGATCCGCTTCCTTGTATCCCTTTCGTCGGAGCAATAAATTCCCGGTTTCATTGACGATAAATCTTTCGTTGTGGTATGATCTCCCTAGAGCAGGATGGTAAACGTCTCCCTGCGTTTAATTTACGTTTCATCGGGGTTGTCGTTTTTTTCTCTCTTATCCATCCCCCTTGCCCTGATGAATCGGAATCGTGTGATGCATGTGTGTTTTGATCAGCTGGGCATCCGCATCCCGACACTCTGCATTTGCATCTCTCAGACAAGTGCGTTTTCCTCAACCTGCCAACGCCTCTCGTCAAAGGACGTCCTGAAGAGCCCTATTCACCCTTTCCTACTGACGCTTTTAAGATAGAAGTGGTCTTTGTTGAGGCTCATTAAGAAGTTGCACCATCAAAAATGCATGGAATTCGGCTTCATAAAAGTTTTGCGCAAGAAACTGCAAGGAAAATAAATTACTCTCGTACAGCAGGTAGAGTGGTGTGCATTAGTTGGTTTTACCTTGAAAATTATGTCTTTAATTAACAATGTACTAAATGAATTTCTCTTCAACAAAGATTCAAAGATTTTTTCAATTGATAAAATTAAGTTCAGTTTCCTCTGCATTTACTGAAACCACATTTCTAGTTCATATTGCGATAAATGATGTATTAAAGCTCAACAAAAATTACCATGAAAATTATTTATAAAATAGAGCAGGTTGCAGGCTGATTTCATTTCTATTAAGACTACTACGAGGATATATATAATGATAATATTGTCTTTTCATGAAATAACAATAAATACCGTGTAATTTACCGTGTGATTCGCGAATAAAATAGTGGTTAATCTCTTCTTAATCGTAATTCAATAATGTGTCATTGCTTGAGATGGGCAGCATTTTCTGACTGAATTTTCTTTTTTTTTTCAGGTAAGCATGGAATTGACAGTTACAAAAGGCCACTATCCTATTCAGAAATGGTGAGTTACTTGAACAAAAAACACCAACTTATGAAAAATATTGTATAGATTTATCTCCATTTTTTACTCTAAACAACGCACTTGAATTCCTCACTAATTCTTTCATATCCATTTTAATTTTTATTAATTGATGGCTACATTTTTGTCATCGTGTGTGTACGTATGTGTTAAAACTTACAGCAGTTCTCCTGTTTTCGTTTATCATATTCTTGTTTTTAAATAATACTTAAGTAAACAAAATACCGCTAGGCACAATTGGAACAATCAAAATCAAATCTTTTCTTTCACTGTGCACAGAAGTATAATGATGGCCCATAAAAGAGCTTCAGGAGTAGAGCAAATTTTAACAATTTGGCAATCGGTGCGACAATGATTTGGCGAATTGGAAAATAGTCTGATAAGGGTCGAAAGGTGCTTATGAACCAGCACTTTTAAAATTCGGAAAGACCCCTTAATCCTAACACGGGGATTCCTTCTCCTCCACCATTGTTTTGCTCCCATAAATCAGGTGGCGCCAGCACAGGTGAGTGGGATATCAGGCCGCGCCCATCACAGAGCGGAAAAGAATTATTTACAGCGGAAAATTGTGGGCGTCCCTACAAATTTCCTCCTAAGGGGCTTAATTTTATTTAAATACCTTAAAAATTTAAGAATAGGTATGCTTCATCACAAGTCATCTGTTCATAATTAAGTAAATTTTCCCCTAGATGATGTTATTATACTTCAGTCTGCCTGATAAATATAGTATTTGGGTCAATGTATTTGAGACTCATGTGTAGCCCAAAGAAAAAATGTTACTATGCCAAAAGTTGACCGTTACCTGCTATTAGTACCAGAAACATAGGTACATTTAGGAGCGAAGTGGCTCGATACTAAGATCTGTCTCCATACCGGAAGTTATGCTTCAGTTGATGAAGATAGGAAGACAATGATTTCATAGGTTATCGGATTTCCATGGGGTGTCGTTCCAAGGATTGACATCAATACCTCGCGTTCCCCCAAGAAGGTGTGTACGACAGTCCTCCCTGTGTGCTATATTGCGACTAAAATTTAATAGCTCGCCCTGAGATTGGATGCGAAACTATTATTATTCTCGCGCTTTTCGATAAATGGTAGCGCGATCCTGGTACGAAGTTCCTATCTACCCTTTTCTTATATACCATGAGATCACGTAAATACTAAGAATTATCAGCTGTTAGTGTGTACTATTTCTATTCAGGAGAGAACTCGACTGACAGAAAATTACCCCGATTTTTAATTGCCTGACTTTTTGTGGCATAATCACTTTTTCCCAAGTTCCATAATGTGTCAAGTCCAAACTTGGCTAACGGCTGCATACCAGCGGTTTTTCCTTGCATATTTGTTTTTTTTTAAATTTCACCTAATTAACGTTAAATTGCAATCAGTGAGTAACTTCAGGAGAAGAAGAGTGATATGATTAAATTCTTGTCAGTAGCAGAAAGTTAATTTTCCAGATTTGACGGGTAGCTACATGTTGATCCTAAATGGTGATAATAAGGTTGTGTTTTCTCAACAATTTAAATGAATGTCGTGCTGGTGAAAAAAATGCAAATTCTAATAAATGAGGCAATATAATTTTTCAGTAAAACATCGCAACACGGCACAACAAACAAAATATATACATGGATCCCGGCACATAATTCGGAACGAGTTCAAAACCATGGAGTCATTCTCACCTCCAGCCAAATTAATGGACGAATTTTGAAACAACATACTGGCATATCTTAAATAAACTTCCCCTCATAAGACTATTTATAGGGTAATATAATCAAAATGTAAAGTGGAGGTACCATTTTGTATTGGTTACACCACGAATATGCGAATTGTATTCGTTAATTCAGGAATTAAGTTTCGAGAAAGATCTTCTGGGTTTGTGAAAATATTACGAGCAAAAGGTAAATGCGAAAAAGACGTTCAGAGGAACAAAGTGGAATTCCCAGACACTAAGAATGCAAGCGAGATTAAAGCATTTGGGAAGGTAGAGTGCTTTCGATCTTTATCTGGGGGAATACTAATGACCCCAACACCAAAGCGAAAGTTAAGATCGCCGAATATAATTTGGGAAATAAGACTTAAGTACCAATAGATTTAAATATGGAGCCATTCATGTTGAAGAGCTTGCTATCGAATGATAACCAAGGAAAAATTCTCCATCGATTGATTTTTCACCAGCCTGGCATTCCTTTTAAGGACACTTAACGTGGAAACGCAGGCATTTACAATTGCAATGGATGATGCTAAAATTAGGGCTTGCAATAAATTGTATAGAGGCAGAGTACTAAGACATAGGTGGATTTCTCCTAACCTACCTACAAGATACTATTATCTGTCTTCAAATGATACTTGGAAAAATTGTAAAGTAGGAATACTTCGTATGGATACTAGGAAATATATTACCCTCGATTAGGATTTCTGAGGGTTAACACGTTGATGTAGGCAGAGAAATAGTTAGTCGTTTATCAACGGGATTTTTGTTGATAATTCGCCAAGTACATTCACAATTACAAAGGAGTCCTGCGAATAGGTACTTGTGCAACTCAAATGTGTTACCTTGTAATTACTCTCTCGATCCAATTCACGTGTCTTCCGGAGTTCGATAGATAGATGACTCATAGTTTCAAAGGGCAATGCTAACACCCAATATTACGCGAGAAAAATTTACACCTCAGAAAGAAGATTCTTATCTGGAACCGGTCTCGGATTTATAGAACCAGATTGCAGAACCAGATTATCCGGCGGCGCCATTATTCCGTTCTCATCAATTTCGTGGTGGGTACTCTTATATTCAAAGTACGTACACAGATACGCCAAAGACACAAAGTTAGTGCATTCATTATCAGCAGGTTGGCAGCTAATTATCCTGCTTTTAACCGTGCCCTGATCTAGAATGAGAGATGGAACGAGAATGGACGAAATGCATTCACTGATTCCGGATAAAATTAGCGCCACTAGGTAAATGAGAACAACAAAAATCTACTATTTCCTTATGTCTTTCTCTACTAAAGTCAGTATAAATTCTCCTACTTTTAGTATATTTTATGAGATAATCTGTTTCATCTGCTTCCATGGTAAAATTATTTATTTCAAGCAGCCAAATAAAGAGCTTTCGTTATTCATACTTATCTATCAATCGTCTACATTTTTCTCATTGAACATGATTATGGAATAGGTGAGTTGTAAATGAAATGTTTACCTAACCAACAGGTATCAATTTTGAAGGTTAAATTAGAAATCAGAGAATTTATCGACACACCAGTAATTAATAAATTTTTCATTGGATTTCCAAAAGAAAATCTTTACCTTCTTGATGAGAGGCACACAACAATATTTACTCAATAAATCAGAATGGATATTTCTGACAGAAATGTTAGTAGCCATTTTTTTGGAATGATTGGCGTCGTGAATTTTAAAAATAAAATCCGATTTTTAATTTAATTGCCAAATGTGATAAAATTTATAGTGTGGACAAAGTGAAAATGTGAATTATTAAATTTCATAATCAAACACCCTGTGTCAGCTGAACGACCAATCTAAAAAAATACCACGGATCGATCGCGTTTCTTAAACAATTTCACCTTCATCGGAGCTCAGCAACTTTTCGTTCATCCATCATTCCCTAAGGGTAATGAAAAATGTCGTCTAAGCGTTTAAAGATACAGCATTATAGATCTCATAGCTGAAGACATTTGAATGGTCTTTTTGCCAACAACACGAAATAAAATATTTGACGCCAAACCTTTGAGACTTCAAATGCGTAGCTAATTATTACAAATTAAAAGTCCCAACAATTTGTTTGCTCGTTTAAAATGACCAATTGACTGGAAAACATCAGCTTAACTAGTCTAATGCCGCAATGGCTACGCTGAAGGCATCAACTTTTTTTCAACTAATCAATGCAAAAAGATATGTAAATTTTTTGGGACCACCCATCACTTGAAAACATTTGAATAACTTTTAAGAAATCCAGTAGTCTGAGACAGAGGCGTGGAACCTGAAAAAAGTCTGGTTGATTTTACCACAACACAAACTCGTTATTCATTAGCAAAAGACTAGCATGACTTCTTATGAGGGAAGCTTTTCTCTCCCTAAAAATTAAATGTTAACGACTAATAAAACTCTTACTTTGTATTAGGATATTAAAATTAGCGGAATTCACAGGCGTTTACATAAAATATGACATCTTTATCGAGCATACGAGCATAAAAAACTCTTCCTAGAATTAAAACGAGATTCTTCCTAAAATTGCATAACGAGATATTTTGGTGATCATTTCTGATCAAGGGGTGTCATTTTAAAATGTAGTCCCAGCATTGGATGTCGTCATCCGGGTCCTGGGCTGATATTTAATTTTGTGACTAGTGTTAGCCAGAAGAAAAAAGCTGCATAGTACGTGTGAAAACTTCTAACACGTTATCCACCCACTCACTTCACAAATATTATAATGGATATAATTCGTTGTCTCAGGCGTGACTTCATGGAATCGACTTAACATAATGAAAGGAGAAACTTTGTAATTCCACATAGATTTATTCGACGGACGACCTAGGTTTCGACGTGGCACGTCATCATCAGGTACATTTTGTAAAGAAGACAGAGAATATATAGTCACACAAATTGGGGGGGGTGGGTTGGGGGGGGGAAGGCGAGAAGAGAGACAACTCCCCGGTCTGAGGTGAGGGTTAGGGGGTGGAAGAGGGGAAAAAACCCAGGGGGGGGGGGGGGTTGGCCCGGAGGTGGTTAAGGGGGTTGAGAGCAAGGGGCTAGAAGAAAGGAAAGGATTAGGAACTCCGTAAACTCAGGAAGGGGGAGGTGGTGAAGGGGACGCGTGGATCAGGAGGGAGAGGGGAAACCCAGAATATACGTAAAAACGCTGTATTAAGAGCCGGTAGGGGAGGAGGTAAGGTAGGTGGGGTGTCATTAGGTGTGGAAGGAAGGAAGGTCTAGAAGGGGGGAGTGGGAAGGGTACAAGATTTCGTTAACAATGGTAACCTTATTCTTAACACATTTCAAAATTTCAAATTGCTCTAGCGCGTCAAGCCTTTGTCCTTTCTTCTCAAAATGTAAGAACTCTGGCACAAAATCACTCCGATGATTCTCGTCCAGCAGATGTTTGGCAAAGAGAGACGCCGAGTCCTTATTTTTGACGCACGATTGGTGCAGGGATAAATCTATGTGGAATTACAAAGTTTCTCCTTTCATTATTATAATGGATGACTAGGAATTAATCAGAAAAAAGTAAGAAGATGTCAGGATTTAATAGTATAGGTATAATAGGATTTGTTGAATAATTGGTATCCACAGTATTTCAATCTACTTTTCATATGATCATTCAATACTTACCAACTATAAATGGTATTTTGATTCCCATACGAAGTGATTCAGCATGGAGGGCACAAAGTTCGACCAACGTTGAACGATGCCCGAAAGATAATATTCAAAATCATCACAGAAACCTTCACTCAAATAAAGTAACTGCTTGATTTCTGCAATACACTCAATGAAATTTTCGATTGGAAAAATGCTCATTATCAGTCTAGAAATCCTTCCATATTCGTGGGAAATTATAGCAGTTTCTAGTTCCAGAACTGTAGCAAACTTGTTGCGTATGATAGAAGATATATTGACCATTTTAGCATGCGCTTCCTCAATCAATGGAAATAAATCAAGCCGTTTTAATCAAAGAAATATGCGTTGGATTATTTTCCTTAAGTAAAAGATTTTCTGTTTCTGTTGGTGAGACGCAGTTGGCATTATTACTATCTACTCATTCACCGAGCGTAGGGCGCTGGTCACATGAATTTGAAAGCCGTACACTAATATAACTTAGACAAGGGAGATTTGATGAAGGAAGGAGAGTGAAGGTAGCGGTAGTACTGGGAGTTTGAACGTTGGTTAATCGCGAGTTGAGAGATAAAAAAAGACGAAAGCGAGGGCTAAGTGAAGTAGGAATGAACCAATCACATCAGGACAGGGGCATCTGGTGGCGAAGAAAGCAAGCTTCCATTTTGATTGGAGATACGGAAATATTTATTACTTCCCATGCCACTCCCAGCCGGCCAATAAGGTGATGAAAGGGGATGGGGAAGAGGACAAAACCATCAAACGGAGCTTTTACGCCTAACACAGAACAAGGAGCGACCTTCTTCTCTTTTATATCGTTCTCGGTGTTAAGCGGCTTCATTCCCACGAGCCATATCAAGACCTCCGGACATAAAGGCCAAAGACCACCTTACCAAAGATTTCCCTTCGCAACTCATGTCTTCTTTGGAGATAAGTTATTCTTCCGTAGAGGGAAATGCCTCGAATTCTGCATCTTTTTCGATCAAAGCTCACATTTTTCCATCCACCGGTGTGTCAGCAGTTGTTCGCATAAGATATCATTGGGCAAAGCTCTTTGAAGGAAGAACTTGTAGTAGAACCCAAGTGACTTCAAACAAAACTGTATAAGAGGTGTACTGATGATGGCCGCCGTGGGGATAAAATCATAATGAGATGACTGCCTCCATTTTAAATTTTGTAATGAAAATCAGCGGATGACTCCATCAAAACGTTACTTTTGTGGCATTTCCCGCAGTTTCTTAGAATTTATTTATCTATTTTGCATTAGTCAGAATACCTTTACATTGGAATTTGAGAAATGATATAACAATTTCACATTTACATGCACCCAAGCGGAGGTATAACCACCTAGGCGGGAATAGAGCCCGCGACTTCTGGGTTGGCAGACGAGGGCGTTATCCCGCCGCCACCGGCCGCAAAAGGGTAACACACGTAGTGTTTAAAAGTTGGCCTTAACCTCGTGGACCGTGGCGCACTGCATTGCATTGCGCACGACTACGAAAGCCCGTGGCATCGTATGTACGATATTTCGTCACAACATCTTATTCCCAAAAAATTCAGATCTTTAAAGGGCGCCTCGATAGCCTAACTGGCTAAATCAATCAGCCGAATGCCGAGTGATCCGCGTTCGAATCCCAGTCAAAACGAATGATTTTTACACTCCGAAGTTGTTGCATTGTAATTTAAGCTTAAGAGTTTTTTATAAGACACGAGTATTGATGGTGGCACTGAAGTCAAGTTTATTATTAATGAGTCTCATTGATAGTGTGGTCTCGTAACAGCTGCTGAGGTTATGTTACCTCTCCAAATTTGGTCTTTCTAACCGAGAAAGGGGAATTTGCAATGATAGTTTGAAAATTTCTAAGCATTTATTCAATATTCTATCTAATTATACTGAAAAATGTGCCATGGGGAATTTCTTTGTCCTTATCTACACCGAAAGGGAACAAAAAGGAAACGAAATAGAATTTTTCAAGATAAAAAAATGCTGCGCTAAGCATTTTCATTAAACTCGATGTGATTCCAAGATTTAAACCACCGTTAAGTCAAGAACAAACGAGCCATGATTAAATATTTCAACCTAAATTGCATGGTTAATGACTAATTAGAGTTAAATCGCAACTTCATCACACTTTATCTCAGTCTGCCGACACTTCTCACAGAGCATAATACCCTCATGTGAGTCTAAATATTTTCACCGGGGACGGTACATTTCCTGTTGAGAAATACTATATAATGATTATTTATCATTATTCTTCGAAAGGACTAAGAATCGCCTTCTTCAGGAAAGGGTAAACCCATATGAGTTAATTTGATTATTTTCTATGACTCGTGGTGCGAAAATATGCTCTATAGAACCTGGATACATTTAAGGTACCTAATTCGAGACGTATACAACTGTTTCCAATGAATTTCCTTCTCAGGTTTTCCAAGATGACCATCAGAAGAGTGTGTCAATTCTTGGATTTCACCTACACTTCCTTTAATTGATTGGCCTAACCTCATACATATGTTTAAATTATCAACACAAGCTGAGACGATTATTTACTACCAGTTTTCTCCATAAATCGTTGATTCACATTTGAGTAATACAATTCAGAAGTTTTTTCGATTCTCCAAAAGGTCTCCATGAAAGGGTGGGGGGAAGGAAATGGGCACTCGTTCGATACACGACTCCGATCGGCAAAGCGGTCATATAATTCCCGTGACCACCAATCCACTACCATTAATCCATCTTTCCCACGAATCAACACGGCTCACTAATAACCACCGGCAGGTAAGGCATTCACTGACCCACCCGTCGCCAAACCAACTTCCAATCTAACGTCTCCATCCTGCCGAACGAAGTGGAACAACCAATCTTCGTTCCTTTCTGCCCTTGACCCGCACATAAATACTTCTCATGCCGTCACTTACCCTACAATTTACAAATACAAGTTTTGCCCAATACCTCATTACACCGTTGGTTATGTACACTTATTCCTCTTATTAATATGCCAGCATCTATTTCCATTGCCTTCACTCCTGAATTAAGGTTTGATAAAAATGTATTCCCCAGTATTAATATTTTCCGTTTCAATCAATGAGCAAGATAAAAGACACTAAGGGATTCAAAGAACCCATGGTATTCTCAGTATTTACTTAATTAATCTATTTTAAATAGTCAATATTTTTGGTTGGCGGGCTGTGTGAACAAGCTGATTTTGCTGTCAGATAACCAAGTTTTTTGATTCAGACGAGATCATTTTCAACTTTTGAAAACTAAATTCATTCTCTCATGCAGAGGAAAAATAAGCAAGCGTTAGCGTTGAATACGAGTCTTATAAGCGATATAATTGCTTTCCTTTTGCAGGTTTGCTAGTTGTACACTAACCAGATAATCAATTTACGATATCAGAACTGGTAGGGAAAGAAATCACGGGCAGATATATTTCACTAAACTGTAAATGCGAGTATTACTATCGTACTAAAATACAAAATAATGTTTTAAATGATTTTTGAATGGGCTGGGAAACATAAAATTTACGTGATGACTCCTATCACATGGCTGTAAATTTTCTCTATCCGATTTCTTTTCTTGCAGGGTCGCAGAAAGCTCACTGTTACGTAGACTAAGGCTCTATACCCTTCCGAAATCGTAATTGAGATATCTAATTTCTTATTTTATTGTAAATAAATGAACATTTTCACTGTGAATAATACTCGATGATTGACATCATAATATTTTTCAGTGTTCTTGAACTACGTGCTTAAAATTATTTTGAGATAAGGTAGCTTTAGATTGTCTGAATTCTCTCAAAGTTTTGTTCGTGTAGTTTGATAAAGGATTTAGCAATTTTCCTGCGTATGAAGTGTGCGGTGCCTCCTCGGGTTTTCCACGAGGTCAGAAATTTCGCCGCCGACATTTCGAAGGCTAACTCTGCCATCGTCCTCAGGATGTTGAGTCACTCAGTTCCCTGCTCACGGTGGTGGAGTTAGCCTTCGAATCTTCGGCAGCGAAACGCATGACCTCATGAGAAACCCAAGGAGACTGTGCTTAGCCTGAAGTAGCAGTTTTGTGCCAAATGTAATATGTGTATGATTACGAAGAGTTTAAAGTTACTTGGAAACCTAATTTTCCATTTACGTATAAGTACAAACCACTTATCATCTCCACATTCGAGGAATTTCAGTTGTTTTAAACAAGTTTGTTGCCTAAGGCAGGACTTCTCGGAGAGACGTTTTCTTTGCTCGGATCTATGTTCACAGAAAAAACTGGGCATATGTGTTATTGGAAAACTTAAGTATTTATGTTACGTAATATGCAATTCGAAGGCCCAAGACAGGGTCCCAAAGGAGAAGAAGGCCTCAAACAAGAACAACAGTAGCGATGAAATAAGATAACATATTTCACTCACATTCTATACAATACGGCAATTGCAATGGTTGCACTTGAACGAAGAAAAATGAAGAGGTACAATATTAGACTTATGGAAATCTAATATTCCAGTAATCACAATAAAACTACTTACCTATGAGACGATCTTATTACCAAAGCGTACTCGCAAGTATTCCTGATTGATATATATCAGTTAGGGAAAATCTTTTCGTTATTAAGGTGCTTAATCCTCATATTATGAATAAATACGCCTGATGACTCAATAAAAGGCCCATTAATGAGAATAATTCGTTCAATTGAACCTACAAATACAAGGTCTGAGTAGCTCGGACGATTTAATAGCATAACTTCAACCACCGCGAACATATTGTTGAGGAGGAGAAAACGAGAAAATAGGATACCTTCCCGGGCGACTTCTCTCCCAAGAGTTGGTTTACTCTGAGGGCGCTTCCCGACGAGACATTCCCATCTTCGTCGGTCTATGGCTGCTGGGAGGCGCGACCGAGATGATCTATCGATGACGCGAAGAGGGCGTGTTTAGGGGAGGAGACTGAGGGTGGGAAAAGGCGGTGAGGGGAAAGGCGGTCTCTGGGGTTCTAAGTGAGAAAGAAACAGATACGCTGTCGGCCTTCCCCTTGTGCATCCGGCCGAAAAAAGGGGGCGAAGTGTGGGCGTGGGACTGCGGTCGACAGAATGCGAGGGCCGGTTTACCTAAAGGGCTTTTAACAAAAGGACAAGGGCTTGGTGTGGGGAGGAGATAAAAAATGAGGTAAAGGGTTGCTGCGGTGGGGATAGTCGAGGAAAGGTGGAATCGTAAGATTTCGTCGTTTGACGGAGGGGCTGAGACATGGTGTGATGCTAATGGGACGAACACGGAAGGTTTCCAACCTTCGTCGGCAAGTCGGGATTTCAGTTCAAGAGACAGTGGTGGACACCATTTTTTGCATTTTTAGTCAAGACCCGGCATTCGTTTAGCTCTATTTTCGTAAAGAAGCATTTTAATGTACAAACACACCTTTTCGCTAAAAATTGCCCCCTCAATTTGGATAAAGGATAAAAGATAAAAAGCGATTGAACATTTCATTCTCTCTATTTATTTCGTATTTCAAAATCGACAAAAACCTTTTTCCAAAATCCTCCCACCAACTCAGATGGCTACATTTCGCCAGCAATGTCATCGTACACAATGAGAATCAAAATCACAGACATCCGCCGCTACCAAAAGCAATCTTCAACTTGATTCTGCGATTTCCCTAGGTTACCATTAGGAATACCATAACTGAATGTTTTCACCTTCATATGTCAATATGTCAATGATTGCATATTTAAACTCAATTTTACACCTCGATATGAACGAAAAATCGTTTTCGTTTCCTTTCGATTTCCATATTAATGTTAGAGTATTATGAAAATGAGAAGAAAACTTGTAAGCCTTAACAAATCAGGAATAAGATTAACCAAAATCGTAGAAAACAGACAAGGTGCAGACAGCCTTCATCTCTATCGCCACTAGCCATCTATCTACCACAGACAGGACAAGACTGTGAAGACACCAGTCATAAGAATTAAAATTGTTGAATCAAACATTCTTGTCTAACACGGCAACCCCAAGGAGATGTTACTTCCGCAAGGCTTAGGAGTGATGCGATTGATTGGCAGGTATATTATTTTTGTAGCTGGAAACGGTGGGTTTTTCTTTTTGTTCTCACCCTGGCATTGGCCTGAAATGACTAGGGAGTAAGAATTGGGTGTGGAGAGTGATGCGGTATGCGAGACAAGGCATGGGGCAAGGAACGACTGTAACCTGCGATTGGTAGTCTCTGATCTTATCTTGTTCTGTGGATCTCTCATGGGATGTTATATTTGGGAGCACAACGTGAGCATGAGACGACCGTTCGCCTTTCCCTACAATTCCAACAGAAAGAAATTTTTGTTGCGAGTACCGATGGCCAGGAAACGTTTATGTATTCAAAGTTCGGGTAAGACGTTCTCTTCAGGATATTTAAGCAAATTGGCCCAGGACATTTTCCTCCTCACTCGAGTGTTTTTGTGCATGTATTTATTTAGCTTTTCGTTTATTGCCAACTCAACTTTTCAAGCTCTTTACTGCTTAGTTTCAAGCGTAAATACCGGAATTATTCACGCCATGTCTCCACAAGTTTTACCTGCAGCATCTTTATTTAAGATAGGTATACGTTTCACGAGTAAATAACTAGCGTCACTTCAGAGGTTTCCTCTCTCGTTCAATTTCATCTTGTCCACATACCCTTCCCTAAAATCTATATCTTACAACGCAGAAATATGGATGAGGGAAGGAACACAACCAACCGAGCGCTTAATGGTGTGATTTAAGATCGAGAGAGATGGTGGAATTCCCAAACGCTACACATTAAGTCTTCCAAATGGCAGAAAATATGACACGACCTTTTTTTATTCGAATATGATTTTTGCCCTCTCCATTTGAACTGGGGGCCGCAAGCTAAAAGAGACATCAAAGAATGAAATAAAATACACATCCAAATACTTCTTGGAAATGAAAGAGAAGCGCCAAAGAAAAGCATATAATCTCGCCGGGTGTTACCTTTCTCATTTTTAAACTCCTGCGATGAAATTGTGACCACAAATTATCCCACCTTCAGTTTCGATTCCTCTTCACGTCATTTTCCACCCTTTTTTGTGCACCGAACTTTCCTCACTCCATTCCATTCAATATTCTGCTGCCTCTTTCTTTTAACTTTGTAAAAGCGACGCCGATAGTAAAAAAATTCCAATTTCCCATTCAGACTCGAGAAAAAATATTTTCCCCGCGCCCTTTCTCTTGAAGCATTTCCTAAATGGGTTCCATGTTGAAGCCCTTGTCTGCCCTCTTTTCTTTGCCTCGATAGAGAACGGGACGACAGAACAGGAGTAGGAGGCAGGGTGTAAAATATAGGACTAGTTGTGTCCAACCTACTCCTATTACGGCAGCCCAATAATAAGCTCGATCCCTTATTAAGAAAACGCTCCTACGCTTTTTTTCAAATCGTTTTCTTCCCTCCCGTCCCACAGGTTCTCCCCATCCCTTAACCCACTCCATAACTCTCCCCCTCCACCCTCATAGCCCGTCTTTAAGCCCATAATTTCTCACCCAATTCGATGTTGGGTTCAGTCCCATGGTGTATCTTCATTTGTTTTACGGGTGGTGGTTCGAAGAGGTTATGTTCCCAAGCATTAACCGTTTCTTCGGAAATGCAGATGGGATAATTCTTAAATGAGCGCCTTCCCATCACTTTACCTTTTCCCTCTAAAAAGGTTCGCGCGCTTTCTTTCGGCCGCAGTGCACGACTAGCCTTGCTCATCTGAACTTTATGTACTGACTGAAATGTACGAGTATGGTGGAAATACTGGCTCACTGTCTTCACGAGAGTGAAAATTGACATGCTTTCGTTGAAAACGTATTTGTTGGGAAAATAATTAATACTGCAATAGAGCGATATATGGAAAATAAAATTATGAAAATATGTCAACCTTCTCGTTACTTATACAATATTTAAATATAAGATCAGCTTATAGCGGCAGCTAATTAAATCACATTCCCAACGAATTTCATGTGGCTAATTGTAATGTATGAGGAAGCACTTATTGATGAAATATTAGTATTGAGATAATGAGTTGAGCGCCAAATAAATAGGCTGGACGTCGATAAATAATTTGAAAATAAACTAAACCCGCCTGAAAGAAAATCGTCGAGTCTTTCTTCGAAACATACGAAAAACATAGAATTTGCGGCTACAAAAAATTGTGACGGAATGGTAGAATCTAAAACATCACACTCTCCTCATTCTACGGCCATCCAAACTTCCCACATCATAAGTTCCATATTTATGTAGGAAGTATTCATTCAATGTGAGGCCCCAAGAAGCAATTCCATAGCATGGAGCCACCCCTGAAAGCATCTTAAACACATTTCGCTGTGAGACATCTCAATCTCCCTCTTCCATGCGTGAAAGAAATAAAATGGAAACTTCGTTCTGTACGTTCCTCCACCGACATATCTCATCTTGCATGTCACTCGCTAATGGAGCCTTATGACTCTAGAAAAATGACGTAGCTCCAACCAAAATGCTTCGTTTTAAGAGGACGAAGTCAACCCGGAGACATTCACCCCAACATACAGATATTTAACCTCTACCATCTACTAGTTCCGCAGGCTGCCTGTTTACTTTTATTTATTGTGACATAGTTGGGTAACGCCACCACCGTTGGCCTCTTTTAAAATTATTCTCAAGCACCACAGCCGAACTACTTAAAAACATCTTGATGTGTTTGAACTCTACATTTATACTAATTAAGGAGCATGTGTATATATAGCAGAGAAGGAGATTTTAATTAAACCGTTAAAAAAACGCAACAACCTGATGAGATCAATAGCATGTCAAGGTTGGCTTGATTTATCAGTAGATTTGCGCTTATCACTGGAAAAAATCCATCACTCTCTAATAAAGCACCTATTTCAACCTCTGAATATAAGACGTGGCAAATGCAAAAATTTCTTGCACGCATGGACACTATCCAAAACCAAAGCTATCAACCCGAAGGTAATCAGGGACGAATTAAAACTATCCAATATATTCGTATTTATATGCATTGGATAAAACAATGATGTAACTTTGTTAATAAAAATAAATAAATGCTCTCACAGATTTCGGTAGAAAAGGTCCGTTAATGTTTAGGTGAACTAGTGTATTTCCGTCTTGAAATATTAAGGAATGGAATAAATCTTCGTCCAGCGCAAATTGAATAAATCATCATATATCAGACAGTAATACAGTTCTTGTATTCAATCTCTGAAAATAAGACGTCTTCGTTGTTAAATGAAAATATTAGAGGATATAGCCGCTATTAGTGGCAAAGCGCTTTCTTATATCATGCCCCTAATATTAATATTCTTTCGAGAAATTGCTATCACAAACAATAATCAGTTAAAGCGTTTTTTGGAAGTGATTTATTTAAAAAAATCTTCGTTCAAACAAATATTACGATAATTTTACTACTTATTTCTCTTATATCGAATATACAGGTACCTGCTTTAAATTATGAATTACCGCTCGCATATCAACACATATTTCGATTCGGCGACAAAGTGAAAATAGGATCCAATACTGGGCCTACATTCTCGTCCATAATCGTGGATGAATCGGGGGGTCTCGCCCATAAGTAAATCACAGTGAAAAGATCAGGTAGAAATTGCCGTATATAGAAATAATATTTAAGATGTCGCTGGTAGGTTACAAGGTTCCCAGAGATTGGAAAACGGCTAACGTAACACCAACATTTAAGAACAGTGACAAGGAGGAACCCAGCAAGAACAGACCTATTTACCCCAGCACCATTTAATACAAGATTATGGAGCATATAATAGCTAGTTCGATCGTAAGACAACTCCATAATCAGGAGTTATTGATGAAAAATGAGCACGGTTTCCAAAAAGGGAGATCCTGCGAGACACAACTTGCGCTTTTTGTTCATGATATTTTTATATCGAGAGACATCAATGTTCCAGCGGACGAGATTTTACTAGATTCCAAGAAAGTCTTCGACAAAGTACCCCATTATAAACTACTCGCAAAGCCAGAAGCATATGGCATGGATAAAAATATCCGGAGTTGGATAAAAGACTTTTTGAATGGTTGGGTTCAAAGAGTAGAGATAGATGGAGTTAACTCAAACGCGGTAGAAGTTACTTCAGGTGTTCCCCAGGGAAGTATCGTCGGACCTCTTTCATTCCTACTTTACGTTGACAACATTGACTCCGTAGTCACTGGTAAGATACGTTTATTTACCAATGATGCAGTGGTTTGCCGTGATACCCGTGATCCTTAGGACACAGCAGCTTTGTCAGATGACCTTAATGATATATAATGCTGGTGCGACACTTGGCAATTAGAATGCAACTTAAAAAGTGCGTAGTGATACATTTTTGGAAAAATACCAATTCCATCCCGAGCCTACTGCATTGGGAACACCGAAATTGAATGTGTAGACTCAATTAAATACCTAGGCGTTACCCTCACTCACAATATCTCTGGGATGAAACATATACGGGGAATATGTGGACAAGCTAACAAAAAATTAGGATTTATTTGAAGAGTACTGGGTAAATGTGATGAAGATATCAATGGGAAATGTTACCTTTCGCTGGTTAGGCCTCATTCAGAATATACTGCAAGTATATGGGATCCTCATGAGGTTGGATTAGTTACCGAATTGGATCGCGTGCAGCGTGGAGGAGCTAGATTTGAAAAAGTTATTATGATAAGCTTAGTAGCGTATCCAAAATATCAGCACAACTAGGCTAGGAATCACTCACGTAGAGAAGGTTAAATTACAGGTTAAATTTCTTGCATACATTAGAAGAACATTTCTTTAGCAGGAATGTTGAAAACGTATTATTAACCCCACCGTACTACGGTAGGAGAGATCATGTCAATAAAATTATAGAGAATAAGTGTAGAACAGATAAATTTAATATGCCATTTTTTCCATGAACGATAAGGGATCATAATAACATTGTCTGACCGCGGTAGGGTCATATTTGGGTAAAATTACTCTGGTGTTTGTTCACCCCCTGCCACATACCCTAGCGGTGGCTTGCAGGGTACATAAATAAATAATCAAATAAATTAGCAATGTAAGAAAGCGTATATCTGGAAGGTTGGTAGGATAGATGCCTCTAGATTTAGTCGTGAACATAGTAGTCATAGAACCACAGCGATGAAGAGAGATTCAGAGAGAGAGAAAGAGATGGATATTAAAGTGCGAGATAAAGGGATGATAGGGAAGTGCTAGAGGAAAGCAAAAAATAAGACTGATAACACAACCTATTTATTGTTTACTCGCTGGAGAGCAATTACGGCGGTCATGGCGGGACAGTAGTCATCGGAAAGCTTTAATTAATTGAGCTCAGGAGGGAGTGAATGGAGAGAGGAGAAGAAAGAACAAAAAATTACCCTTGTGGACTTGAAAACATAAGGATACCTTGCCCCACTTGGGATAGAGCACAAAAAAGGCCTCCGACCAGACACGCGTTCACCGACTGCTTTTGTTTTGTCTACCGGCTTCTGGCTGGGCCATTGCCACGAGACTCATGCCCTCCTGGACACCCCCACCAAACATCCGTCGTGCCTGAATTTGCAGTTTTCTATCTACATGACGGTGTTATTTCATTCTTGAAATAACAAAATTTTATCCCGGCCAAGAGAATGACGTCGCATTCCATTTATTTTTCTTAGACGGCGAGATACACGCTCGTTATTTATTTTGCTGATGTCATCGATAAATTTTGCATTACAGCGGCGGTAGTGTTACCATAACAAGATATGCGGAAGAAGGATGAATATAGATGCCCCTAACATGTCAGTAAGAAATTTTAAAGCGTTTTAATTAGTTTGAAAAAAAGATCAAGTTTTTAGCCCTAAGATTAAATGATTCAACCTTTCAGCAAGCCTGCTAACATAAAAATAACCATGCTTCCACAATTTCAAGATCATTATTGAGGTATTGGTTTGAAAATTTAAACCCTTAAAGAAAGCGGAGAGTAGTTTCTAGTCATAGCAGGGGAAAAGGTGTAGTTATCGCATGTTTTATACTAACTGTTTAACAGACTAAATATTCAATTCCAACATCAAAGAAATACAAAGGGCATAGGTGCTAAAAGGATCATAGTTTCCAGCTGTTCTTGCATTTCAAAACTCATCAATAAAACAAAAAATTAAGAAAAATATGAAAGGTTTTCCAGGTCATGAGCGAGACAGCCTTCCATAGATACCGCTAATTTACAACATTCCTATCATGGAAAAAATATGTTTATGATATTTGTAGAAATTTGAGAGCTGACAATGACCATACCTGCGTGTAATATACCACATACGAATGGTATTTAATTATTCGTATTTGGCACCATGTGTACAATTTTACTCTCGTTCGAAGAGTATTCTTTTTTCCTATTAGCGTAACTAAGGTGAAAATTCTATTGGTTTAAATTTATGCCACCATGAGGACGGAATAAAAATAAATTCCATGAATCATACTCATAACTTGTTTTTACTTAAAGATTCTTTTTTATGCATTCGATATTCAACCCGAAATATATATTTTTCACACTGAATTCTGCCTTCAGGGTGTGGCTCTCCCATGTTTGATGAGACAGAAGCAGTTCTCAAATTCTTCCGGAGATGATAATTAATTTCTCACGGCACCCATCACGCTGCCCAACTTTCTAAAAACCTCTCGACGGTTTCAAGAGAACTTTTACCTCAATGCTCTTCATAATTGCTGTGTTAATTAGTTTTTATTTTCCTTTCGTTACTCAAGAGATGAACATTGTATCGCTACCTTTGATAAATTAACAATAATACAAGATTTTTTGCGATTATAACAAAGTAAGTTTATCGAGCTAGCACGTACGATGATACTTCACTGGTAACTTTTGTAACCTTCTCACACATCGCATTACGACATGTTCTTGTTTTGCCACAAAAACCATAACACCCATACTAAAAAGAAAGACTGGTACTTTTCCACAGATTTTATTATATGGTACTGGGTACCATATAATAAAATCTGTGGAAAAGTACAAGTCTTTCTTTTTAGTATGGGTATTAAATAATCCCCGGAAGTGAAGCCTGAAACAATAGAAAAAACCATGACACCTACTTTGATACGAAGGAACAATTTTCACACATTTATTTTCAGTGAGCTAATTTCCCAAACACACTGATTTGAGACGGGATAGCAATTAACATTCAAATGGTGCTAGGATTTCAGGTACATGTAGTGTAGCCTACCAATGCTTTTTTTAATTCCACACCGCTTCATAAACATTAATACGGTAACAAACGAAATAATGCTATTAGGTAGCTAAAAAATGTAAAAAAATCAGCTGGAATTTCGTTTACCAACGCATGAGGAAATATTAAATCTCGTCATAACTCTTATTCTTATAAAAATCCTTAATGAATATTTGATAAAACATTTATGTTTACAATAAAGAACTTTTTAAAACATTTGTCTTCACTGTTATTATATAATTCTTTTCCCCGAGGAAAAAATTTAACACCCACTTCTTTACCGTTTTCATTCTGGTGAAAGTTCATACTCGGAGACGATCTAAAATATTTTCCTCAGCTCATTAACGTGCTGCAACTCTCAACGTTGTGCTAACTTAATCCAATTAAGCGGACAGAAATGCACCTCTTTTTGAGATCTGGATATGGCTGTGACCGGTGCGTCTGGCATAACAATATTTTTATTATTTGACTATAATTATTCATGATATTCTTATTTCGGGATAGAGCAATGTTCCAGGGGACGCGATTTTTCTAGATTTTATGAAAGCCTTCGACTAAGTACCTCATAGTAAACTACGGGCAAAGCTAGAAGAATTTGGCACAGATAAAAATATCCTGGGTTGGATTAAATAGTTTCTGAATGGTCGGGTTCAAACAGTAGTGATAGATCGAGTTAGCTCAAATTCAGTAAAGTCAGTACAGGTGTTCCCAGGGAAGTGTCATCGGACCTCTTTCATTCCTACTTTACGTTAGCGACATTGACTCTGTAGTCACTAGTAAGATACGTTGATGCAGTGGTTTACCGTGATACCAGTGATCCTGAGGAGTGATGCATTTTTGGAAAAAGAGCAATTCCCTCCCGAACGCCTTGTGCGTTCAGAACACCGAAATGGAATGTGTAGACTCAATTAAATACATTGGCGTTACCCTCGCTCACGATCTCTGTTGGGTGAAACACATACGGATAGTATGTGGACAAGCTAACAAAAATTAGAATGTATTAGAGGAATACTACGTAAATGTGATGAAGAGGTCAAAGAGAAATATTATTTGTCGCTTGTTAGGCCTCAATTAAAATATGCTGCAAGTATATGGGATCCTCACGAAGTTGGATTACCTGCCGTATTGGATCACATGCAGCGTAGAGAAGCTAGATTTTTAAAACGGTGTTATGATAAACTTAGCAGCGTATCCAAAATATTACAGCAGCTAGGCTGGGAATCACTCACGGAGCGAAGGTTAAATTACAGATTGCAGGTCTAGCATAAATTGGAAGGTCTCCTTAGCAATGACGTCGAAAATGTATTATTACTCCCATCGCACTACGGTAGGATAGATCATGTCAGTAACATTATAGATAATTACCGTATAGCAGATAAATTTAAGATGCCATTTTTTCCACGAACGATAAGGGATCACAATTACATTGTTCGACAGCTGTAGGGTCATGTTCGGGTAAAATTATTCTGGTGTTTGGTCACACCCTGCCACACACGCTAGCGGTGGCAGGGGGTAAAATAACTCTTCTGATGTGTCTCATGTTTACGCGCGATGCCATGTCTTCATCCTGCCATTCGAATACTTCGCTTTTTCTCCAGCAAGATTTTTCCCGCGCATACACTTCAGTTTGCTAAAGTTATGTTGTGATGAAATGGGAGATAATGAACTTAATATCCTCGCACATGCAGCATCCATCGATGGGAATAGTGCATCCCCAAATCTTACTCGCTATGAACAATTCTCCCAGAAAGCATTCGCCAGGTGTTCTTCCGTACACGCCAGGTGACAATAACGAAAGCCGTTACTTGAATTCCTTTTCGAGCATAATGACAGCAAATACGGAGGATTTGTGCTCCGCTCTGAGTTCCACTTGGGTGTAGTGCGCGGTTTTATGACAAAACGCTCCGTTGTCATTAATCCGCATTTATTACGGTTAGTTGCGGATATGGGCAATTACCTCCTATCTGAGCATCGTAAATGCTACGGAAGACTTCCTCATTACATCCCCACTAGTCAATGTAATGAGGCAAACTTTACTGCCGGTTTCGTTCTTAAACACCGCATCTAATCGATCTGTCCCTTTTGGAGCGATGTTAAATGACTTTATATCATTATTATTGGCTACATTTTATTCCCTCGCGATGCTAAAGGATTGATAATGCTTAGCGTATTTTTTCATATTCAGCAAAATGACATTTTTGTGACCATATATTTCACTGCACCAAGACTTTTCAACGCCTTCAACATCCCGAAAGACTTTCACGCTGACCACCCACGGGCACTGACGATGATACGAATTGGCCTTAAAAGCCACAATTAATACAGATTTTAACTTTCAGATTGTGTTTGATAGGCGAGGGCGGAACTCACCGCGAACCAAACTCTTATGCGCGTAAAATCCACGCATCTAGAATAGTGGACCAAGTTCCATTCCCGATGTCACTATCAGTTTAGTTTCCTACTGATTTCCGGTTAAAGAAAGTCGCACCACTAAGATTTTAGTGAGACGGTCCAAAGGCATCACACGATCCCAACCCATCACACTGCGGTCGGAGGCCTAACGTTCCAGTCGCTCACTGAACAACCATGCACCATCTTCCTGTTTAAAACGTGGATGAAATGAGTCCAAAGACTAATGTGGCCGAATATTCTGCTCGGCTACCGTCACAAAGGCTCGAAAGTTTGCAGTCATGAAGTCCGCCTGAGTAAACATCCACGATTCAAACGCTTCCAGGCACGCAATCAATGTGAATGAGCGCCTTTGAGACTTACTTTGTTCAGGAAGACAATTCCACAAGCATCCTTCGGCTCTCGAAAACCCTGTCTCGTTCCAAGCACTCCCGTGCGCCTCCCTCCCATCTGCCCCTTCTCCTCTCCTCCTTCCCTCCAACCCCGCGCTCTCGCCGCCGAAACCCCCCCTTTGCCGCCGGACCTTCATCCCTGACTTCCCGCCAAACACCTCCACCGCGCATCCTCCTCCTTCCCTCAACAAATGAGTGTGCGTCTTCGCGGCGCATGAAAAGTGATTGAGAGAATACCCATGCAGGAGTGGGGACTGTCAGAGACTGCAGCTTCGGAGGACGGAAGAAAGGAACCGTTCTTGGGAATGAACGAGGAGTGGGTAAGGAATAAGCGAGACTCCTCTGGCAAGCGGCAGTTATCTAATTGGTTTAATGTGTTCCCACCCGTACCCGGAGCCTCGCCTCCCCTTAAGCCCTCGCCTCTTCCCGGCATTGCCAGACCTCCCCAAGGGCTCTCTCTCTCATCGCAACCCCTTGCCTATTGTCCCATTCGGCGTCCTCCCAGACTTGCTTCAGTCTTCGCCGGGACTCCACTTGTAGGTGGCACAACTTTGGTAAGAGACGAGACGCGCTGGAAGCGGAACGGAATACTATAATGTCTGCACAATAAGTTGGTTAGGCTATCATAACAGTTAATGCTGGGGGCGTGACCCCTATCGACCCAGAGCGATATTGGGGCATACTGTCACAAGGGCAACAAGCGAAATAATAAAATAAGGAAATATATATTTCTAATTTTATACTGCCATTAGTTTAATGCAGAGTTTTACTCCTAGGGCACATGGCTCTTTCTTTCAATGATTTTCCACAAATGAGTTCTATAGTCGTCTCCCGCCTGCAGAAGTCGCCGATATACGTGATTTCTGTTTGTTATTTAGGTGCAATACAAGTCAAAATTTTCCCAAATTAACCCTTCCGTTGAAACTAATAAAATACATGAAAGACTTTGCAATGAAACGATTCTTAATTCGCATTTATATGTACGTATTTTCATTATCAAAGAACTAATGAAGAAACTGGATGTGTAGTCATCTGCCTACTAGTCACTTCTAAGACTGAGAAAAATCCCAAATAATTAATATAACGATTGAACTATTGCATCAAGATGGAAGAGCATAATAGCTCTGAAAGTGCACCCTATCTCTCCTAAACGATAAATCCTCGATGCAACCATCAGCTGCTGTAGGGGTTTTAGCATTATTATAAACTAACTCAAAGGGAGAAGAGACAGTGAAGCCTGGTGTTAGTGCTTACAATTCGCTGCTGAAGCTCCACCGTTCGTTCATTGAATGACTATCGAAGTAAATGAGGCCCCTTTTTCTATTATGCGCCAATTATTGGCATAATTAATCCTCAAATAAAGATTAGGGTAAAATGAAGAATTTATAAAAGTTTAGAAGTGTCAGACTTCTCTTAAAAAAATTAAGTGCAGGAAGGACTGGCGAAAGTGGACGAGGAAGATGAACTATTCCGCTTATCTTTTAACAGTCACTAAATTGTCTTTTCTCCTGCAATAAAACAATTTACTGGGATACATCAGCCACCGAATCTGTAAATTACTTTTACTGGGCTCGGAAAAAAGCTATAATAAGACCTAGAACTCAAATAACTCTACTAATTGCAAATTCTATAATCTAACCGGTTTGTGCAAAAGACTCCGAGCGTATGGGTGTTTCTTGACTGATCGTAACGTATAACATGTAATTTTTTTAATCTAAATCCATTAAGAGGACATATTGAGTTTGAGTCTGTTTAACTATTGAGATTGTCTTCAAATATATTATGATCGGATGCTCTCAACTGTTAATTAGTTAGACATTCCTGAACGCTCCTAAGCTTGTTGACATTTTCGGTAAGGAACACCAATGATCCTCTTCGTGACGAATGTCTGCAGAATTGGAGCCAGCGGCAAAATTGTAACACCGTATAATTCAAATTTACCTGCCTGATTTTCTCACATCAGGTGAACAGCTATCTGATTTCTTTTCCTCTATCGACCTTCTATCCAATGAGTATCACAAATTGCCCCCCTTGAGTCCGTCTGACATGTTTATTTCGACTCGCCATCCCACACCTCATTCACGGCAGGCAACCTGTCTGAATGGAACGTTTTCTCTACGGTATTTACGAAATAGTGCCGCTTACGAAACCAATCAATGCTCCTGTAATATCCAGCTAACGTTAAAAAAAAGAAATGACCGAGTTCATGAATGGATTAAAAAACAGAAATGAGATGAAAAGTTTGATTTTCCTCCTTTTATTGAGATAAAAAAAATAGGAAATATTTCATAAGAGGAATCGACTGTAAATTCCAACCTAACTCCACGGAACAGTCTCCAGCGATTTTAAACGATTTTTAAAGTTTTAAGAGGATCATAAAGGACCAAATTACTGAAACGTGGGCAATTACAGAGCATTTGACGATTTTCAATGAAATGCCTAAATGACAGCTCGATAATTATTTTCCCGTAAAATTACTATGATATTTAATGGCATTCCGCCGGATTTGATTTTAAGGAACTGAATAATTTTCTAACCGTTATATCTCGGAGGAAATATTAGTTTTCCCAACATTTCCGAATTTATTGTACTTAATATTTGCTAACTATTGGTTTTATTTTAGAACAAAAATCATCGCCCCTTCTCTCATATTAACTATCACTCCCATTTATTGGAGTATTTTCTTCTGAACCAGCTCCCTCATCACATTTCATAGTTTAAGATGGCCATTTAATTAGTTTGTCCTTTGAGTATTTTTATGTTCTTAAACGCACATTATTGTTAAATTAGCTGCGCACGAGAATATACAGGTGTTCTAGGAAGAACTGCTTAATAGTTAATTAAAAAATTCTAATCGAGTCTATATCAGAAATTAGCTGGTCCATCATATGAAAGAATAAATAAAGTAGTGTAGTCGTTTTCGACCTCCAAATACTACTTGACGGCGATACAGGAACAAGAAATAAACACATTAAGATTTCCTTATTAAACCTTTAATGTCGCTCATCCATTTGGAGGCGAGGTGCTAAAGGGACGCGACTATTCAACTGGTTATTAGCATCGATTGGTTTCACCATCGTATACGATCGTTAAATAGCATCCTGTCCTTGAGATCGAAGAGTTAGATTGGCTGGACGTGCAGACACGCAGCATCATTTGACTTTCGCAATTCCAATCGATTTGATGTGGCGGCGGATGAAAAAATTAAACTGCCGCACCTCTCATTTTCCGCATACATCCGAGGGAATTATGTGCAAACGGACCTTAAAATTGAAAGATTGTGCTATCCCACCGGTAAGGAAAAATTGCTGAAGAGGTAGCTTGTGCCTTGGTTTTTTTGTACAGCGAAAAGAAAAGTTATAAGTCAATTGTTTAACGTACTGGTTTCAAAATTAAAACCGAATGAAAATAATAGATGACAATAGAGTGATATCGACTGAAGTAGCTTTACCAAGCAGGTAACCTGCGCGCAAATACACCTATCAGATTGGAAACTTTAATAATTACGTTTTTACCTTTTCCCTCATCTCTAATATGGATTTTCATATCTCTTTTGTCAGTATATGTACACCTCAGAGTGTACCAACCATGACATTCGCTAATTTTATAAAATTTCCCCAAATAAAAAAAGCATGGGTTCTGACAAGAAAATAATGCTATATGACGGTAAAGCTCCATGAACGTGACTAAGAAAAAAATCTCAATCGAGAAACCAAAACTAATAAAATCAATGGATTTAATTGATACACTTTTGGTTCAGCCTCACCGTATATTTATTAAGGGTAAACTAATTAATATGGATGGAGGTGGAGTTCAATTCTATTAATATGGATGTTATTAATTTCCCCAGAGAAATACGTAGGATATAATTTTATAAAACAATACTCCAGGTGCTGCCGTTAAAAAAACAAACTTCCTGCTGCCTCTGAAATACTATCGGAGGCTTAACGCTGCGGTCTTACGTGGTCTATTGTGTAAAGAAACACGACGAATACACCTGAATTTTGACACACTATTAAAAGTCTCTCGTTTGTACTTATACAACTGACATTCCTCGATGACGAAGCAGACTGGCTGCAGTGTAAATACAATAATGAACTGGCCCTGCGTTTTTATCCTAAACCTTTTGAGTCTTTTCAAATCTTTCCTCATTCCACTCGTCTCCCTTGGATCTCAGGATCTATAAGTGGAACTAGACAAACCCATTCCGCTTAGGTCCGTCGAGTTCTCAGAGGCGCCAACATTGAAGCGTGCGGCGCGAGAGGGGGGAATCGGGCACTACTCCCTCCATAAAAGATGCGATCGCTTTGAGAATGTTGGGTCGTTTGTATGAGCTTCGCGGCGGGAGGCGGGGTTATGAAGAGGGGAGAGTGGGAGTAAGGCGGGAGTGGATAGGCTCTCTATAGACGGGACCTACTGATAGTGTCTCCACCACCTGAGAGCTCGCTATGCAGTCGACAGGTAGCATGCGAAGAATCTAACCGCCGTAGAATTTATAGCTCTCGTTTGCTTCCCTATACCTTCGCTGCCCCGACAGAAATCCTGGGCCTTGTTTTTCAGATTGTGCGCTTTAATTAGAATAGTCACACACGAAGCCTCTCCTCTTATAGTTGTCAAATGGTGTGAACAGCTTGAATAAGCATAGGATTTGTGAGGGTTACCCACAACTTGAATTGATAGGTGGAATATTCAGTTTCAGACCTTAAAAATACTATTTTCGTTTCGAAAACGTTTTATCATCCCACATTGCTAACGCCATCAATGAAGAAATTTTAATGACTGAGAAGCAAAACTTGTTTACGGCATTCTACCGATCTGAAAACATACCCTATTGCAGTAATAACCTCGTATTTTAGATTCGAAGTATTAGATATCAGTAAGATAGATTTCCTGATTGCTATTATCACGGTAAAACTGTTAATACAACATTTGACTGTTTTATATTATGATGAAATATTCGAGACAAAAATTTGGTTCATGAGGTGATCTATGTCAATGAAAACAAACTTAGTTCACTTAAGCATCTTATGACTAAATGACCGTTCTCCATCGCAAAATTGATCCATCGTTTGCATAACCAATGTTTTTAATTGATGAATTATTCCAATTGCACATTGAGGTAAAAAATTGAGGTTGTAACCACCTATTAACTGTTATTGCTCCATCAAACACTTGAGTGTGCGTGTGTGTAATTACACATATGTACAGGGTAAAAAATCGTGAACCTATATTCAACAGTTCAAAGGCATAGCCGTTACACGAACAAGAAAGAGAAAAAATGTTGCACACAAAAAAATAAAGAAACTCATACGAGAATTAGAATTTTTGGTGGCGCAATGAAAAGCAAGTTGTTCATTGGGAGGAGAGTTTCTTCCGCTGAAGAAGGTGACCTCACCCCGAAAATACTAATTCTCGTGCGAGTGCCTCTTTTTTGTCTTTCTGCTCTGTGTCTGCCGTCTACATGTTAATTTTATATGTTGTATTTACATGTACAAACACACATTCACACACACATATATATATGTATATATATATATATATACACATATATATACACATATATATATATATATATATATATATACATATATATATATATATATATATATATACTATACATATATATACATATATATATATATATGTATATATATACCACTATAGATATAAGCACAGTAATCAATCATAAGGTCGGTTTGGTAGGTGATGATAGGTGGTAGGAGAGGAGTCCATCCAGTACTACACCCAATGGCGTGTGAAATTCACACATCAGGGTAGGGAGGCCAGTTCCTTTTCCAGTGCCGGTTATGATTTCCCAGGAAGATCTGATACCCGAAAAATCAAGTAGCTTGGGTGGAGCTGCAGGTGCCCAGAGTACCTTGCCCGGGAATCAAACCCGCGCCCTACGGTCAGTAATCCAAAGCTCTAACCCTGGAATACCACAACCCATATATATATTATATATATAGGTTGTGGTATTCCAGGGGGTAGAGTGTTGGACTACTCTATATTTGTGGGTCGTTGTAGTCCAGGGGGTTGAGTGTTGGACTACTGACTGGAGGGTCCTGGGTTCAATTCCCGGGAAGGGGGCACTCTGGGCACCTGCAGCTCCACCCAAGCTATGTGATTTTTCGGGTACCAGGTCTTTCTGGGAAACCATAACCGGCACAGGGAAAGGAACTGGCCCCCCTACCCTGATGTGTGAATTTCACACGCCGTCGGGCTTAGTACTGGGTGAACTCTACCATCACCTACCAAACCGACCTTCGGGTTGATTACTGTGTTTATGGTTTACGGTTTTATATATATATTATATATATATATATATATATATATATATATATATATATATATATACATTCAAACACGAAATCCCGCCAAACGGCGAATAAATACTCATATATACAGAAACAGATATAAGGAAAAGGGATAGGAACACATATAAAGGACGAACACAATAAATTAATAATAATTTAGTATATATATATATATATATACATACATATACATATATACACACACACACACATATTGTGTGCTCGTATGAATTCAACCAGTAAAAACTGTGTTATTATACTCATGTACAGAAACCTTTGGAGGTACATCCTTCATCTCCCGTAAGCCAAATGAAGTGATAATTGTAATAGCGTTACTTTTGATCAGTAAAAACGAGAAATTGAATGCTGAGTGAGTCATCTGCAAGAAAAAAACCGTCTCGGAATGAAAGATTTTATCTTAAAACTTCATGCGAGCGATTTCGGAACAAAGTAGCGAGGATATGCAAACGTACGTGGTTTGGAGCAGATTAATGAATTACTTACTTGATAATTATGCGAGAATCTCTGTAACGTTTGCACCTGCAACAGAGGGACGCAACGCGGGGGAGGGCTGCGATCAAGTACGCTCGATAAGGGGGAGCTCGTATGCATATACATGAGATGCTCTATTCCCTGAAGACGCCGACATCTCTTAAATGAGCTAAACTCACAGGGCGTGGGTAAAGAAGAATTTAAAAGCACAGTGGGCTCAACATTCCCAACAGAAAAACTGAATAAAATATTTTTTTATCTAGAAGTTTATATTTATTAATCACAAGATATAAAACTCTATATTAAGCTGTATCGAGCTGTAATCTGACATATCGAATGAAACTGTTCGGAAGCATGAAGGAGATTAAGTACTTTTATTTGATAGTAAAATGTAATGATTTAAGGAAGTTCGACCGCTTCTCAAAGCTACTATATTTTCTAAATACTAGATTTAAAAGTTTCTCTCATACTATAGGTCTACACTGGATGTTGAAAAATGCCTCAGGAGACAATGCCAGCGGCATTCAGAAACGGCATTCAGGAAGCCTTTAATTGTTGCAGTCAGAGTTTCAGTATGTGCTAGCTCCGATTAATGCCATAATTTCGCACTTAACAACACTATTGTAGATAAAATTAATGCAGAGTATAGTAAAAATAAAATCATGAAGAAATATTAAGTTTAACCAGCGAATAATGACTTCACCATCCTAATGATAATGTTACCAAAGTTTTTGGCTTTTTATTATGCACCGATGCACTTTTGCTCCGTAAAGGTGGACAAATTTCACATAATGAAAATGAGAAGTTTTTTTTAGTAATTTATATTCAAGGGACTGTTTTAATAACAAATATAAAAAGGAAGTAGACACCTAGTGTTAGCCGTATATTTTTATAACACAGAAAAAATACGAATGTGTCAAACCGAACCTCAGTTCAGCCTCCGCTGAGAGGTTGCGAATAATCTCATCTCCGTTTTGACGACTTACGTACGATTTGAAGTATTTCCAGATAATGGATTCCATAATAATTTTTATTATTTTTAGAATCATGAAGTTTATAGCTTCTTCAACTCCACACGCAACCCTTTAAAACGTGTAAAACCATATATTTATATGATAAAATAAGTTCGTCTATGAATATAAAGTATTAATGTAAGGTGTAATAATTAATGAATATCTGAATATAGAGTTGTAACAGGCTTTAGTAGAGGCTATGCGTTAGAAATCTCTTGTTGAATAATTGGTAAGGCAATTGAATTTATTACAGAAATATAAAATGAATGATCAATCACCTATAGCCTTCCCTTCGGTTTAAAAAATGAGTGTCCGGGAATCTATGGGTAGAATTTTGCTGCCAAAATTTCGCGCAACACATATTTTAAGCGGGCAAAAGGTATTAGGTTACCTATGGCCACAAAAAAGGAAACTGAAATAAAATATTGTTCGGTGAGTTCAAGGGCAGAGATCATTTCCAACGGTGTTAATCGGGCTCGAGCCGAGTCGCCGATTTTACTGAAAGCGCTTACGTGACCCACGACACAAAAAGACTGGACACCGCGGCGCTAAGCGGTAGTGCCTCCGCCGTCGTTTCCGTCAAGATGCCATCGCTTCCTTCCAAATTTCGGCGGAAAGGCTTCCCCTCCCGCGGCGCACTGCACGCGGAATGGCAATGCACGGTCTCGCCCGAGATGCTCAAGTGCCACCACGCGTGTGCACAGCGCTCGCGTACGTGATTCGAAGGAGCGAGGAGGGGCTCTGAGGGATCAAAGCGCCGCCAGGGCAAAGAACACGCAGTCCGTCCGGACTGCCGTTGGCGGAAGCCAAATTTCGCCAGGGCATTGCTAAGCAACATGGAGCTCCACACAATCTCGAAGACTTCTCAAAAATAACCTCCGTGACTTAAGAAATGGGTGGTCCATCCGTCTGGGTCGAGTCGGCAATGCTTACCATTCAGTGCATAGCTACGTGCTTTATTTCCTTCCAAGGGATTCCATTCTCGGGAACTCTGAGGAAAATAGTAAGCGGTTGGGTGAAGATTGATTTTTTTAATATGTAAATTCCCAAGCATGAAAGCAAATTCGATGTGTTACTTGAACAATCGATTTCAATATAACTGCAGAATACTGTTCAAATATGTTATCAGTGATTTGAACGCAAGTCTTTTGATATTATCATCGAGTTTGGTCCTTCGGCAAGAAATACACTTCGTCAACTAATGACGATTCCGGAACAATTGACTTTCAAAGCCGCTAGGATAAGTAACTTGTGGAAGTTTGTATCTACAACTATACAATACAATCCCTCGCAAAAACCGCCGCGAGGGCGTGTGGCGGGGAGTGTTTTGGCATTCATGCGCAGATATGTGTACATGCATCCATATCGTTATGCAATTTCTTATACACAACAACTATGCATGCTTAAAAAAAATCAAATGTATGGCCATTCTTAAAAATTGCATGATGAAATAAGAAATAAAAATTAAGTTCGTCATTATTACGAAGGCATTGATTATGAGAATATAGCCAAGCTCGCTAGATTTTTAGCCAACAACCACTCCTCGCCGCCCTGATTACAGATCCCTGACCACCTGCGGACACGCATCGTATGTTGGAGAACTTGAACAAACGCTGTTCTAAAAGCAAGTTAACCAAAAAGTTAGTTCCTGGGGAAAGAGAAGTATGCAATCCATCGTCTGATCTTGTGATTTGCGATGTGACGCATTTCGAACGAGCGCCGAATCCATTATTCACTTGGCACATGAACCCGGGAGTATTTCAACTGCGTTACAAATTCGAGGCAAGAGTATTCAATGGCATTCCTTTGCAATACGTGTCGCTCGCGATCTGATTGCCAATTTTAATCTGGACCACAACTCATGAAATTCCTAACTTGGTTCCGGCATAGTATTCTGGAATACGAACAATTTCTAAAGGTAGGTTTCAAAATAAAGTTTGTTGTTTCAATTGAGGTGATTACAAACCAAGTATGTACCTCTGGAAGGCGGCGTTAGAGTCCAACTATAAAATACCGTTTAACCTTCCTCGCTTTATAATAAACATAAAAAGCAATATCTTCTAGTCTCATTATGTTATTAATCGTTCCGAAGAAACGTGAATGACGGATGAGAAATATGGAAGCGGAGAAATATTAACCCTATGAGGGGTTGAATGTCAACTTTGAAAGATTGCACCGGGAAACCGGGAAAAATCTCTTTGGTGACCGACGAATCGATGAGAAGGAGTATTGGGAGACAGGTAGATGTAGCAGCTTATTAGCATATTGGAATGGGGATCCGAGACAATCAGCCAATAGCGCGCAGTCATCGCCTTCTAATAATTATGGAAGTGACCAATGAGGGAAAGCGAACCTTTTGAAAGACACTTCTTGACCCAGCGGACGTTTTGGTCAGCAGCAGAGGCTTAGGGGCGGTCATAAGTTAGTGATGGGCACTTATCATTTGGGCAATCGGAATGAGATGGTCTGGAGGAATGCTCGTTAGCAACATTCTCGAGCAGAGACCCGCAATCTGTCTAAAGCTTCCTTCGAAGACAGTGTTTTATTTCCTAATGTCATCTCATAGGAAGAAAGAGTTGTTACACCTAAGCGACTCTTTAGCCTTTACATCAGGGACTCCATTACATTACAATTATCATGCTAGAGAAATATTGGCGTTCGATTAATATTCAAAATGTATCTGATCGCTCATAGGTCAGTGGAGGCTGCTTAAGTATCTTATTAGATTTATTTATGCTATTGATTAATATCTTCTCCCATATGTGCTATTACTAAACAGGCGACAAAACAATTATAACTGCTCTTCACTAGCCATTTCCACATTAATGTAACTAGGATTTGCTGTTACTTTTGCTATTCAAAGACTTTCATACATTATTACAAATATATTACTATACATAGAATAAAAGCTATTATTTAAAGTTTTCTGGATCCAAAAAATACAGGAGGGGATTTTAATGAGCGATGTGAATGATTTAAATAAAACTTTCATTGAAAATTTTCATTATAAAAAGTTGCACAACTGTCACATAGCGTAAAACTGTGTCGATGAATTACATTTTTTGAAATAAATATGGACAATGACTCGCATTTCTCCGCTATCTCTTCGTGCACTTATGAAACAGTGTTTTCCCGGAGCAGTAGTATTTTAGGGGAGGCGGCCGACAACTTTCACCATTAGGGATGAACTGGAAAATATGAAGGGTGGAGGGAAACCTGGCGTCGGCATTAGCCTACTCTTAATGAATGGCGCCAAGGGGTGCGCAGCTTAACGTTCCATCCGACGTACGGCGAACTCACTCAAATACCCTCCACAAGTAGGGATTGAAATATCACTGAAAAATATTCGACGCCGCCAGGATTCGAACCCGGGCCCTCTGGGTGAGAACTTCTGGGTGGGAAAAGCCAGTACGATAGCCACCGCCCCATCTCGATCACCTTTCAGTCTTCTCGGAAACTTTATAAGCCCAACAAACTACGCCATTGATTTATTTTGATCGAAAAGAAAATTCTTCAACTCGGCTTAAAGTTACGGAAGCATTACTTATTAGTTACAGATGAACAAATTAGATATTCACTCATGTTGGTTTATAATGAGTCACTTACCTAAGCCGTGAAAGGTACTCGACAATGGACGTGTGAGTACAAAAACCGGATCTAATTGCGTACCTCGGAATCAGATCCGTAGATAGTACTTAGATTTTTATTTTTCAGTTTTTGTATTTTTTGAATAGGCTGTTTGGCTGAGGAACGCAACACCAACAGCCGGCTGAACAAAATCTCCCTTATACCTTATGCATGTTCCAACACATTCGGAAAGCTATGAACGCTTTTCAAATCAGACAAATTTCCGTGGCGAAAACCGTAAGAGAAATAACAGGTGGTAGCTTCTTTTTCACCACCGCGGGCTAAACACTAATGGAGACAGAAAGCGGTGAACGAAGGGTGGGGGTGAGGTAGGGAGAGGAGGTGGCAGTATGGAAATGTATAGGCGGAGGAGGAGAGACGTGGGTGAGATGAGGAAGCAGTGGAAACGAAGAAAGAACACGGAATGGTGGACACAGAGAAGGAAATGAGTTAGAGGAACAAGCGTCTTTTTGATAAAGCAACAAATACGATTCGGAAAAGTTTCTAAACATTTACGAATGCCTATAAAACCCAAGTTAGATAGTGTCTACCTTTGGTTCAAGAGCTTTAATATGGCAAGTTCTTATATTTCGACTGGTTTAAAAATAGACTGTCAAAATATCTGAAAACGAAGGTCAACACAATAGGCATTTCACGATGTTTTACAATAACGAGCACCAAATATTTTCCCTTTTATAATTATTCACATAATTACGCAACACTTTGGGTCGATGCAATTGGATTGTTTTATTTCGAGGTAGTCTGGATGAACGTAAGGACATGGTGGAGTCCACAAGGAATGTGGACCTCAAGAGTTCTCCTATGGGGACCAGAGATAAATATTGTTCCATTTTTCAATAGCGTGACATGGAATCTATATAGATACTGGTTACAGCATTATCTGGGCTCTCCATATGGTAGCCAAAATATGAAACCAGGTTAATTCGGTGATACGAGTTTCGTCAGTGTCCTTAAAACTTAGCACACATGCATTACTATTCATTTCAAACTTCTTTAGCCGCAGAAGGTCATAAAGGATCAATCACTTACTAGTACGCAATATTTGGGTTTTAGTACGTTATTTCCGGTACACAAAAATATCTAGATATTAATGTATTCAGTCTTCGTCCGAAAACATCCCCTTTTAGCCTTTACATCAGACTATTAACATTGAGCAGTCAGTAACAATGGGCACTTTTACGAACATCCTAGCCCTAGGTGGAGAAAAACCCTCCCAGGCGGGAATCGAACCCGCGAGCCTTGTATCTGCAGCTGAGGACGTTACCCCGCCGCCACCGACTCCGGCAAAGATGGGATGAGTGAATAGGTGGTGAAAATTAGCAATACTCTCTGTTTGAAATTTAAACCAACATAGCATCGCTGTCTTCAGTCATTATAAAATACCGATATTCAAAGTACAGTGTAAAGTGTGCTACATAGTAACGTCACACCAAGGTCCTATGAAATTTTTTCACCCCCCGAACGTTCGATCCTTCTCCAAAACACGACTCATCTGGTCTTGAGAAGAATTGGGAGATGGAGGCGTGGGAGTTGATGAGGAGAGCATGGAGGGAGGATAAGTAACACTGAAACAGGAGGGTGGCGAGGCGAAAGGGGGGGGGGTGGACGAGGACGCCGGGCTCACGGGATGAAAAAGAGATTCCCCGCCGGAGATGACAAGCCGTCTGGGCGGGATGAATGGTGAGTGCGTTTGCTCTCCACCTGGGTGGCCGCCCCTTCCCCCGCACCCACCCCACTTCGCGGCCCCGCGCAAGGAGTCCGGGGAGGAATAAAGGAGGACCCGTAAAAATACGGGGGGAGCAGGACCCGGGAGGAAGAGGGTGCGGGAGGGGGGAGGAAGGAAAAGAGTGCGTTTTGTGTGCGAGAGCCTCGTGGGTTATAAAGCACACGACGGGACCGTCACTAATTGTTCCTGGCTGCGACCTCACGTTGTTTGCGCGTCCGGTTTGTTTCCGGCCAATGCGAGAGGTGGCGAGAGAAGCGGGGAGGAGGGGGGACGGCTCGCGGGAAGATTAATGCACAACGCCACTGTTGTCCCATACAAGCACACGGAAAATAATCTCCAGCGATCCATCAATCCCGATGCTGCTGAGGCTATCAAATTTTTTGCTGGTTTGGTGGCAAGGCATCACGCCGGCAAATAAGGAAGCCGTTTTGACGAGTAAATTCTTCGGCTCCTTGGAGGAAGCAGAGGGTGAGCCATTGAAAAAAGATATTTTTGAATGTTCACCTTGTGGAATAAGAAAATTGTTGGGGTCGTATTGGTCGGCGTGGAATTTCTTGCACCGAGGTGGCAGAGGATTGGCGACTTGGTTTTTGTAGAAAAAGCGGAATTCCACCCTGGTAAAGTGAACATTTTATTAGTCCTAAATAATTCCGTTTTGAAAAACTTGTTTCCATGATTTCCGCAGGTGTCAACTTTATCACTTTCAACAGCAACTATTGCCCTTGAACATGCGTTGGTAAAGTGTCGCTTAATTTTTACTTCACCACCAGTAGGATCGCGGATAATGGGAAGAATTCCTCAGAATCCCCAATGACTAAAAGTTCCTCTTACAAAAATGGTAGGCTAAATTTTACTGCCCCCGTTTCCACAGAACAGTATGTATGATGGATATTACATAATTGATATTTTTCACGTAATCTTAACGCTGATGACATCAGAATAAAATATTGATCGGATATTAGCATACCTTTTACAGTGCATTTATGGTAAAATGGAGCCTGCGTAGTATTCGAAGTTACGCTGAACCCATCTTGAGAATTTCACTCGCCACGTAGATTAGTACGAGAGAAGCAATATCATCACACCTATCAAAGCAACCTTCGGATTAATTGTAGTGGCATGATAAATGTAGCGGCATGATAAATTATTATGATCACTGAAAACGTTAGTCTTCACTGCGCCGATATAATCTTTGCTTAACACGAAGTGGTAAACCCTTGATTTCGTTGTCATCAAATATACACACAGAATTATAGGAAAACAACGTAAAATAACTGAACGGTACATTTTCGGAAGCCATGAATTTGTCTTGCGGGATAACCACGAAAGATAACTAATTGCGTACATGAGAAAATTTCATGTAACAGGTAGTACATCATAGCCAAATTTTTTGTCCATAAGTCAGTTTTAGTGCTTGCGTCACTTCCTCGCGTCCTGATTTATGGGGCGAAGATGCGCCGACAAGGGAATTATGATGCCACTTGGATATATTTTTTCCTTCTTTCACCAGTGTCTCTCTACCAAGCGTTCCTTGAATCGCTGATTTCGTTCAATGACGTAAAGAATGGCCGGTGCGCATGTAAGTTAAATGTCCTACATAGCCGTGATTTCGTATAATTTCCCTCGAGAAGATATTTGGCGACAGTGGACGAAGGAGCTGTTGGAGCCATCTGCTTTAAATTCAACAAGCCTAATCTTCAATTTGTCCATCATTAAATCATCTTTGAACGATGACCTGAAATGATCTATGAACTGTATCTGCTGCACATAAAATCTCTTGGTTAATCCAATAAATACCTTTTTATGGTATCACATTTTATGACACCGTTTAGTCACATGGGGAGTACTTTGATTTACGACATGCATTTAACCGCAGGATAGGTGGCTTCGGGACGTAATTAAACACCCGTCAGCTGTGGACTTGCGAGGACACGGCGTATTTTTTTTCTTTATCTAAAGTAGAAGGATATGGAAATAAGGGAAAATAAATATTAAAAGAAACGACATAGACGCGTGACTTTAAAAAAATGGTCAGTGATATTCGATTCCACTTAGAAAAGGAAGAAAAAATTGGGACGGGATGATGAAGAGCAGGAAACTATTCGATTTCATAGTAAATGGCTTTTGGGTGCCCAATGCCGTTTACACCGACGACCTCCCTACGAATTCCCCAAGTTGACATGTTGGAAATCCAAAAGTTAATCATGGATTAAACAGCAAGGAATGAAAAAGGTAGATAAGGAATTAGTAGGGCATTTTATGCAAAGAAAAAGGTGTTAAAAACGAGTATTTGATGACCGGATCCACAGAATGAGAATTAAAGAAAAGGTTCGTGAATAAGTTAACGTAAATATCGGAGCCTTCAGCTTGAGCCTGTTTGGCAGAGGGCTGAAAATTGTTCTCTTGTCCTTGGAGAAAGATGGATAGAGAAGAAATAACTGAAACGCATTTTCTTAGCTTGAGAAAGCCGTTTGAAATTCTGTACAGAGAAAAGTAATTTAATTCAAAATGTAAGGTAAGTGTAGAAGAGAATGAGTTAGCATTCTGAGCTTAGGAAGGAGGATTGTAGTCATTATGAACCTAAATTATCAATAGAGCAAGTAGTTAGGTTAGAATTAACCGAAACTTCTTAAATGGGTACATTAACCTGGATTACCTTTACTACATTCCCTGGATTACTAGGAAGCTCTTCCCCGTGGAATGATCTGAGTGAATATTAACGTATTTCTATTTATTACGAAAGTTTTTCATTTTATAAGCCATCATGTTTTCCTGATTTCCCTAAGACCCAAATCATAGATTTTTAAGAAGCCATTGCGCACCTTTCTACCTCATATTTAGCACGGATACAAATTTCGGTCTCCATGAATTGGCTGCAGAGTTTGTCTGTTTTTCCGCAAAGTGTCACGTGATTTTTTCCCATTCTATCTCTCAATCCCTTATGACGAACCAAACAACGTCGGCACTATGGAGTTTACCCATTTTTTTTCATGGAAAAAATCATCACCGTAGTCGACGCACAAGATCGCAAATCAATATCTAGGCTCGGTTCCATTTAAGTTCCATTTCTCCTTGAAATCACTATTTTACGTGGTTTATGGATTACGTTATTATCATACAATCTCTATTCGTGATGCTTTCAAGCGTTTCGTGCATCTTTATACCTCTGCGCGTACACATCTATTGCATGATCTTGATTTTCAAAAAAATGAGTGCTTATGTCAACACCTGCCTATTGGAAGATACATTATTGTCCTGTTAAATGTCTTTTCACGGAGGTTCACTATCTAATTTCATCAGAAAAGACAACAACTCCATTCATGTTTGTAGATACATTAATATAATTTGGAATTAGATAACTTGGAAATAAAGATCATGGATATATTAATTTACTGCAAATAAAATGTCACGTAAATTTTGGAATGAAAATAAATTCCTTTGCCTATATGTATATTCTATTGCCTCTCCATTGGCACATCTGTAGTATGCGGCCACATATAGAGCTTATATTTTTCTTTTTTTTTACTCTTTAACCTCACGCCTCCTAGCGCATCAATATTATTTTTCTAGTATATAAACTTAATAAAAAGTAAATTTTTCTAAACTGATACGTCTCAAATTTTTTCCGATGATTCTGTCGATCTTAATTTAGATTTTGCTCTGCCTACCCGGTATGTTGACTGGCACCTCAGCCACCCAATGCAGGCTATTCGCCTCACGAATTGTCAAATGATGAACTCTACATATAATAACGCTTCGTCACCTCCGGCCGCACAATCGAAATAATCCGCGTGGCTCTAATAATACCATGCCGATCACTCACTCTTTAGCTCCAATGCATTCACAAACCTTCGCTTCGTGGGGATATGTCTGGGAACAATGGAGTTGTCAAATCCGATAACATGTGGAAGCGAAATCCTTTCTACGGGCGGGAACAAGATCAACCGAGGGATTACTGTCTTCTGAGCGATTCCCAAAAATAAACAAAATGTTCTCGGATGTGCGCGCCTGATGAGGAACTTTTTGGAGGGTCAAAGAAGGAAGGAGACGTGGAGAATGAGAGACCCAAATCAGGATGAGTGATCAGAGAGTCCTTTGGGGTGGTTGGGAGTCTGGCCGGAGCTTGTTTTTTATTTTGATTAAACCGAAAGCCGCCAAGGGAAGTGCCAGCCAAAACGAAAGAGATTTGAACGGCCGATAGGTGCGCAAAAGGGTCCATGCGAATGGACAGAACAGAGAGAATAATGCAACTTTGAAATGGTAGAATCAAATCACATCTCAATTGGCATTGGTTATTTTATAAATGAATTCCCAAGCCGCTCGATAGATTCGTTACTTTGCCCTCCCTCAAAGAAATCATGGCAAAATAATACACTGGTTATTGAATGTCCAGTTAGTCACTCAAATTTAGGATCGATTCGTGTTTCAGGGATTCTAATTGATCATTTCAAGAGGTTCTCTTTTTTTCAGGAATCCCAAACCTCTTAGATCGTGTTTGAGCCTTGACCCTGACTTGCATGGTCCCTGATAGTTTTTAGGATTTCGTCTGTTTAAGACCTAAATCGAAAAATACTGAGCGGGCCATGCTTATGTGCGACCCTTTCCACAAACATTTTCCGCGAATGAAAGACGTTAGAGGCTAAAAAATTATTAGGAGAAAAAGTGACAATTTTTTGCGATCGATCGATCGATCGAATGAGGATGGCGTTGCTATGGAGTAATGTTTAGAAGTGGCAAAATAAGAGGATCGGCGGTTAAAAAATTAATTAGGTGCGATTTAATACTTGAAAAGTTACTCATATGGAATTTATTCAGCTGCAAAGGAAACATTTTAACTACTAATTTGTTGGTGAACTCTAAATGAAGCTGTCCAAGCGTATTTTATTCATTATTATCAGATTTCCACCAAATTCCAAAAATAAAAATTCCATACCAGGAAAACAAATTTCGCTTGAATAATCAAAAACATATGTGTTATACATAATTTTGCGGATCTAATGAAGTTCACTAATCTATAAATAGCTAATCGTATCAACTTAAAACAGTCGTTACTATGTACCAACAAGAACGTGGGTTGGAATTGATGCCCCAAATGCTGCAATGAGATTGTTGGCTGGATTTCAATATTGAAATTACTTGCAGTATCTGCATTTGAAATGAAACAAAGGAAATATATACAGTCCATTGCATATGTAGGTCTAGTTTTACTCCTAAAACCAGCTCCAATTTCATCTTGGGAGGCATCAGAGGAGAGAAATCGTGAGCAGCCATCTTATCCCCCGATTTCCCTGTCTTCTTTTTTAACTCTTTGGCATCGTAGAGAACTCTTTTGACTGTCTCATGCATTATTCAAGTAGTGTCCAAAGTCGACTCCGTTTTCCAAAGGGGGTAGGAAGGGTGAACCCATGAAATAATCTCACCACGCGATAAGAATTCAAACGTTTCTCTACCCTCGGGACATCCAAAACAAGCAACACACTCAGAATGCAGCAGAATTAAATTTGAAGTTTGCCTTAAGTTTGCGAATGAAATAAGTACAAAGCAAATATAGGTGGTAGATAAGCAAAATTTTGCTAACAGGAAGGGGTTCAATAATGGATGGATGGATTGGAGAAATAACTGCGGAAAAAGGAGCATGCTCACTGTGGTCGAAGCAAGATTTACTGCACCAGATACGCAGTCGGATCGTTTTGTTTTGTGTTCGATGCATGTTTCGCCCATTTTATCCCTTGAAGCGTGGGTGATAACGCATCTCCGATTTCATTACTTTTTTATTTTCCCTTTTATAGGTCATTTGGTCACATGTCCCCAGTAATGAACAAAACGAAATTGAAACGGTAAAAAATGAAATGGCCTCGGGGGTTTTTCTCGGATAATTTAATCCTTTTAATGACTGTTTTTTTTAAGTTGCTCCTCCTGAAATCATATCGTATTTAAATCGAGTTCATTAGCAGGCGAAGTGTGCAAGAGGAGATAAACATGCCTCAATTTTATGATGTGAGAATGCAACGAGCTGTGATGAACTTATTTCCTGGTGCATAACTTTTCCTGATATTTTTTTGCCCTTTGTGTAGTTGATTGTTCCACAGATTTACATTGAATTACTGGAAAATGAACCCACCTGATGAATAAGAACGTCTTGGTATCTCTTTTTGGATGAGAGATAATTTAAAAATCCTATTTCAATGATTCCTTTTTATATATAACAAGTTAAATCAATTCCTCTAGTGTGGTGTTCTACTTACTAATCAGCAATGGTAATTAATGCTACTGCAGGTGTTCCTGAATTCTCCTAACCGTTCTCCTCCCAGATAACCTCATCATGCCTTCATATTTTCTCTTTTTCACACTGTCGCTTGACTCATCCGGAATCTTCCTCTGTACTCTAATGCTAATACTATGCCATTTTTGATATTAGCCGTATTTGATTCTAAAAGAGCTCTGGGATATTTTACTCGAAAGTTTTTCATCACTTCTTTTGACAATAATATACTTCAATGAAAAAAATTAAAGAAATACGGAATAATAATGCTTTGGTTTCCTTTTGACTTCCACATCGTCGTAATTTTTACAGCGTCTTCAGTGAAATGAGATATTTCCACTGCTATTTCCACCTTTACGCGTACGATCTAGGGCTCCAGTGCTCTCTCCCCAGTTGTTGGCAGTTTATTGGTTCTAGGCAGTCATTTACCAAGCCTCTGAAACCTACAGAGGAATTTAATAGTATTTGTAAATATATCTTAACCAAAACAGACCCCTTTGCCATTAGTGTGCCGTTTCTTATACTGTCCAGGTTACGCGTTTATTACGCATCTAGCCTGTATAATTTGAGGTCGACACATTATCTACGTCGTCCAACACTCGATGGACGTACCCATTAATATTAAATGCAGGCCTAAGACGATCGTGCATTTTCGTAAATAATCCATAACGATGTCAGTCCTAAATTATTTCCTTTCTAATAATTTTATACTCTAATAACACAATACACACAGTAGATATTAAAACATTTGTTAAAAGGCTTCCAAATTGAGTGAACGCGGAGTTTGTTTAAATAATCTCATCCTAAATTTCTCCTTATTTGGCCTTTAATAAGATTTCAAATAAATGACATGAGAATGTAAAATTTGGCACTTTGATGAACGCACACAATTTAGGAGGATTTGGCGACTTGACTTTACATTTGCGTTTTCTAAGAGACGAGTAAGAAGGATGAGGGTGCGTTTTCGGAGGGTTTTATAATACGGACAAAATATTGCGCTTGCGGCCGAAGCACGGGAGGAAAACTTCCTCAAAAAGCACCTTAACATCTTGCATTTATGAATTGTCCGCCGACGTCTTACGGACCCTTGCACCTCAATAACTTCAAAGAATTTATCGCCTTCGATAACTGGTTCGGAATAAAATTTTTACTGCGATCATGAATCGTGCTCAAGCTATATAATATCCAGTTCAAGTACTTCCAACAACATTTTTTTTATGTGGAGACAAGATATTTTTACCACTTCCACAGGAATGTTGGTGGCCGACATCAACGTGACCATATCAGTTGAATTGTAATTTTCGTTGAGCATAGCTTCTCAAGCGAGCCAAGAGAGGATAATATATCCAGGTAAAATATAAGTTGAGGCATATAATCTCTTAATCTCTCAGTCTAATTATGAAAATAATAAATGATACTGAAGATATGATCACAGTGAATGAAATTTCAACAAAAGATTATTTTTTAATAAACGCTCAAGTTCAATGTGTTTACTCCAAAATCCATTCCGTATTTTTTCATATATTTCCCTCTTTTAAACCCGTTACCATGACTTTTCACGCAAAGGAAACATACCAATGGATCATTGAAAATTTTAGCTTGCAACTGGATCAAATTACTTTTAGTGTTTCTCAAAATTTAATTTTGGAGTTAAATAAAATTCCTAGCTTTTAAGATAAGATTTTTAAGCTGTTTTTGATATAAATAGTCAATTGTGAGATTAAACCGCGCTATGCATGCATTTAAATGTAGTTAAACCTAAAAATATACTTTTATGGAAAAAATATGCTGCTGTAAAAATTATATTAATAAGCTCTAATTTGAATAGATACTCATAAAATATGTTGTCAAATCTCAAATAGTGATCGAATATCAGTTCAGTTTATGACAAAGACGCAGTTACAAGGTTCATCTGGAAAACCGATGAAGCATATTTGAGATGAACCACATCTATTAGAAAAGTTTTACTTTTGCTATAAGTCCCTTGATTAGCTACCCCAAAAACCAATAGCCTTAGCCCAGAAGAGATACTTCCAGAACAATGTGGTAGTAGTACTCGTGACGATGTGGGCCCCTCACCTATACAACTAAAACGAGGCAATTCGAGCGAATTTTTCCTTTTTCAGAGGAATTTATATCTTCATTAAGTATACTGCCTATTTTGGTTTGTTGCCACGTTAAGACATTGGCATGATGTTATGACTTGTGCATCGATTATGTGCTAAATAAAATATCTGGACACTAAAATTTGCATTTAAAAAATATCAAGAGATCCAGACGTAATAGCAGTTCTGGTCACCTGAAACTGCCACATCATTGCCTTTTTAACTGCACAGGTATTTATGATATGAGCTTCGAATCGGAAGGAGGTGAATATGGGAAACCCATAGAATGATTGAAAACCGACTGCTCAATTTCATTTCTGTTTTTCTTAAAGTCATCTGAAATATGAATCAAATCCTTGTGTATTTAATACTCTTCCATACTGCCGAGAACCACGCCCTTGGGAAAGTGTACGGAGAAGCTTCCAGTATTAACGGAACGCACGCTTTAGAACGTCGCGGCCCCACATCGCTCCGCGGGTATGCCTAACGGTTCTACAGACTGAAATATTGCCGAGATCTCCCTTACTATGCTCCCTATATATTCTCCGTACTAGTGAATGGAGAAAATGGATGGCGCATTTACGCTCAAAGGCCGCGTTCAAATTCCTCTTATTTTTTTTCAAATCAAGGGTGACGTTTTGATGCACTCAGCACCATGCTCGGTGGCGAGTGAAGAAGTGTTGGTTACACGAAGCACGCAAGCAAGGCTCCGACCTCGCGTGGCTGTATCCTCCATCTCATGTCTCCCGAGGACAATAATAGCGCCTCCTGGCTGAACCACTCACTGCTTGAATACTCGTACTTCTCCGTCCGCTTTCAAATGAAAAAAAAAGAAGTTGGGAAATCGAATCCCTTTCTACGATGCGAAAGAGGGATAAATATTCCGAATGACATTCATCGACTCCCTGGACTACGTCAGTATTTTCCCATTGCTTTTCGTCCTTTTTTTGACATTATTTTTACATGAGCAAATCGCTTTTCGCCTCTCCTTGCCCTGTCCCATTCATTGCTCTTCGCAGCTATGTGCCCTCGGGGAAGCATCATTCATCCCCGCTCCAGAGTGTGAGCCCCACAGAAACGAGCCCCCCGCACTATCCCCGTCTTTTTCACCACTGCCCTCGTCGACTGTAAAGCGAACTCTTCTGAGCAGACCAAGACGAGAAAATCACTTTAGCCGGAGCTCACTTGACATTCTTAAGTTATACCGGGAAATTATGTGTAACACGCATCACTCGCTGCATTTCGCAGCAACGGCGCCTAGACAGTATTCGGAGACATACCCGAGGAGGTATTTTGTGGCGTCGTAAATAATATGATTGCTTGAATACAGTACCATATGACATGGAATTGGAGCTAGACTTATTAGAGGGGGGTAGTGTATACCCGATTGTTAAGAACGCGAACTCTTCTTCCCTAACATTTATTTTCCTTTGCTCTCCATTTTACTACCCACTGAACGAAGGACTATACTAACTCATGTAAAGTAATGGGTCACTATTGCATCTTGTGTGTAAAATGTTTTTATCGTCTTCTCAAGTCAACTTCATTTACTTTATCGGCGGGTAAAGAACGGCATGGCTTGCCAATCAATAATTTCAAAATATTTATTGGGATTATTTATTTTACCTAAATCTTTATGACTTAACGCACCTGTATGGAAGTGTTTCTAGTTGGTAATTTTCGATGAATATGTTTAGTTAGTGTGGACAGTAATTCACCGAAAGTGTGATTCGATACCATAAAAAATAGCAGGGAATGTAAAAGTATTTTCTCATTAACTCAATGACTGTACAAGCCCTTGGTTCCAATAATAAATACATGGGTAAAGGCAAATACTTGGCTAATGAGTAGATAAACCATAAACACAGTAATCAACCCGAAGGTCGGTTTAGTAGGTGATGGTAGAGTTCACCCAGTACTAAGCCCGACGGCGTGTGAAATTCACACATCAGGGTAGGGGGGCCAGTTCCTTTCCCAGTGCCGGTTATGGTTTCCCAGGAAGATCTGGTATGAGTAGATATCCACTGGTAAATAAATACAGGTATACCTGTATTACCCAACTAGTAAATATCTCTATATTAGCAGGTGTAAGGTATATAGGCATCGTCCAAAATTACAGGCATTTCGCCTAATTGCTTGCCATCAAACCTGAGTAAGACATTTCTAAATACATGTACATTCTTTTGATATAAAATTCAGACATCGCATTGGAATCATCGCCAAAGGATATAGCACTGGCCAACGCTCGTGAGATCCAAGTTATGAAAGCATTTTAACCACAATTACGACGTGAGTAATTGAACATACCGTCTTACCTATCCTTCTGCGACCTCGTGTGATTTTCTAGTATCCTAGGAAGATCCCATAAAGGGGACAGAAATACACCTCTTTTTGAGACCTGGATAAGGTTGTGACCGGTGCGTCTGGCATAACAATATCCTTCATTGGATCCGAAATCGGAATACCGGAATGGGATGGAGGTTGACGTGTGAGACGTTGAGAAAGGCATTTCTGCTGCCTCTTACGGAGAAAAAGAAAACAGGTGGTCACTGATACAAGGAATTCGCTGCATCCATCGACGGCCAGATTTGGGCTTACCGCAAGGCTTAGCATTGTGACGCAACCGCAGGGATTCCTTCATCGCTCTTGGCATCACGGGGCATTCCACCGCCAAAAGTGCATCCTGATATACGCTTCCGATGCCCTTCTAAGTGTAAGAAGCAATAGAAATAAGTTCAGCTCACCAGAGATCGAGGCGAATCGTCCATTGGTGTTCCGGAATTCTCTTTGCTCCTAGCAAGGGATCAATTGGGAATGCGCCACATATCCCTCGCATACGTCACTCTCTGTTGTATTCCTTCACGCACATCATACTTCCCCCGTATTTTCCTTATCCCTCGCCTGAGCTGTCCCTATCGCATTTGCTCTCCCTCAAGGTCCTGTCCCTCGCGCTCTCCCGGGAGCGCTCCATGCACTTCACTCCGATGGTGAATGTGCTGCTTGACACAGAGAACATGGACATGAATAGCCGAATAAATGAGTCGAAAAACAATTTTTCAGAATAAAAGTGTACAACAGTCAACAGCAAAGACCGGAACCTCACGAAATACATCATGTAAAACAAACTCGAAGTATGTTTTCCTGTGATAGTGAGCCTTGGGCAATGCAGCATCAGAATATTGTAGATAGGTTGAAAAGAAAATGTAATGCTGCACGAGAATAATGAGGTTCAAATGGAAGGATAGAATAAGGAATGTACAATTTAGGCATTCTTTAGAATTTTTTTCGAAGAAATGTTTGGAAAGAAAAATAAAACAAGCCAGTTAATCCCCATCGCACACATTTTTATGTTTCTTTTGAGGAATACGGAGGTAAATTCCGTAGAAATTATTAAAAAATAACGTGTGAGTGTTCTTTTTATGTTCTTATATTGTTTTTTGCTGTCCTAGTTATATATATATATATATATATATTTTTTTTTAAGTAATCTACCGGTTAAGGTAGGTTTTTGGACTGACACAACTACCAAACAAATATTTTATTACTCCTAACAAAACACAAAATCAATCATCCTACTCTACATCAGGTCCCTCTTCATCTCTGAGTACTTCCTTCCTCCCTTCATCCCGTCCAACATCCCTATCCTGTTCCTTCCCTTTCCTCTTTTGCCCAACATTCTACCCTCTATCACAGTCTTCAACATCCCACTGCCGGTCAACACCCCCTTCATCCACTTTTCCTGCCTCCATAGGATTGCTCCCAACAAACCCCTCTCTTCGCCCACCATACCAAGTACTTCCTCATTTGTTTTCTTCTCTGTCCATTTCACCTTCTCCATTCTTCTCCACACCCACATTTCAAAAGCCTCCAATCTACGTCTATCCTCCTGCTTCAATGACCACGTTTCCGCTCCGTACATAGCTACGCTCCATATCAAAGTTTTTACGAGTCTTTTCTTAACATCCTTACTCAAAGTCCCTGTCATCAACTCCCTCCTCCTTGTGAAAGCCTCTTTGCCTAGCGCAATTCTTCTCCTTACGTCCCTACTACTTTGACCGTGTTGGTCCAAAACACTACCGAGATACGTAAACTGTTCTACCTGCTCTAGCTTTTGCCCTCCTGTTTTAATGTTAAGCTTGGCCTTTTTCTTTCTAGAAAATCGCATAACCTTTGTTTTATTAATATTGATTCTCATCCCATACCTGTCGCACTGAATTTCCAATTCACTCAGCAATGCTTGCAGCCCCTTGGCTGACTGACAAACTAAAGCTTGGTCATCAGCAAACCTAACTGATTTTACGAATTCCCCGCCCACTTTCATTCCTACCTCGAGTTCTTCCCATGCCTCTTTGATCATTTCTTCTGCGTACAGGTTGAACAGCAACGGTGATAATGGGCAACCCTGCCTTACACCTCTTCCTAACACTGCCCAACCGGACTCTCCGTTCCCTACCCTCACCTGAGCAGTCTGAGACATGTACAGGTTGCGGATTAGCCTCCTTTCCCTCCAATCTATTCCTATTTTCTGCAATATACTCATTAGTTTTTCCCAATTTACTCTATCAAACGCTTTTTCGAAATCTACGAAACAGGCAAATACCTCCTGGTTGTGTTCTATATTCCTCTCGATTAATAATCTCATTACTGCAATGGCATCACGCGTACCTCTCCCCTTCCTAAACCCAAACTGATCATCCCCTAAGTAATCATTTGCCCTACTCTCTATCCTTTTGTTTATGATCCTGAGAACAACCTTAGCTGCGTGGGATATCAAACTAATTGTCCTATAGTCCTCACATGACGTGGCCTTTACCTTTTTCGGAATAGGAACTAAAACTGATCTCACAAAGTCTTCCGGCCAGATTCCCTCCTCATAAATACTACGGATCAGCCCATATAGCCTCTTCCTCCCACATTTTCCCAAGCATTTCAAAAGTTCCACGGGAATGTTATCTACCCCCACGGCCTTATTTAGTTTCATCTCCCTTAATGCCCTTTCTATCTCATTGTCTAGTATGCCTGGACCTAAGCTATCTTCCTCTACGTCATGTTCCTTTTCAATGTCTAACTTTGTTGGTCTAAGCTCTTTACTATACAGGTCTTCTACATATTCCTTCCATCTCTCTTGGATCTTTCATATATATATATATATATACAATATAGAAAAATTACTTACTTCTAACGGATTACTTCTATATCTTCAGAGGAAGACGGATTGTTTCCGTCGAAATATCAAGAAAATACGTGTGAGTGTTCTTTTTTTGTGTTTCTATATTGTGTGTTACTGTGTATTGTACCATTCGGCACTTCCGTGTTACGTCTACGAAAGCATATATATATATATATATATATATATACATATACACACATATATTATACATATGTATATATACATACACGGGTATTAACCGGCAGTGGGATGTTGAAGACTAATTGAGGAGAGAATGTTAGGCAAACGAGGAAAGGGAAGCAACAGGACAGGGATGTTGGACGGGATGAAGGGGGGAATAAAGTACTCAGAGATGAAGAAGGACCTGATATAGAGTAGGATGCTGGATTTTGTGTTTTGTGAGGAGTCACAAAATGTTTTATTTAGTAGCTTTGTCCATCCAAAAACCTACCTTAACCGGTAGATAACCTTATAATAATAATAATACACACACATACATTCAATAAGTTACGGGACTGGTTCGAAAAATCAAAATGTATTGCAGTTATCATTATAATTACTTAATAATCTTCAAAATACATTCCTCCTGCATCGATACACTTAGTTCGGCGTGTCTGCCACTCGTCAAAAGCCTGCTGGGAGTCGGTTTCCGGAATATTGTTTAGAGCCTTTGTCGTCGCCGCTTGAACCGTCTCAATGGAGTCGAACCGATATCCTTTGAGGTCCTTTTGAGCTGTCCTTTGAGGTAATAACGTTTTCGAGAAAATCTTCATCTTCCTGGACGCAGTCCAAAGTTTCTTGCAAAATTTCCACCCGCGACAGTTTTTGTTCCTCACTCAAGACTTTCGACACCAGCTTCGCGCACACTATCCTTATCGTAAGATCCTCTGTTACAATGGTGTGGGTGGCTCCGACTGAAAGTCTGGTCTCCTCACTGATAAGGACGATGGTTAAACGCCTGTCGGAGTCCAAAACGTTTTTCACTTTGGCTACCTAAGCATCGGTTCAAGCGGTCGTCGGGCGTCCGACGCGGTGATCGTGTACGAGCTCCCGGCCTTCCTTAAACATTTTGTGCCACTCAAATGCTCTTATGCGGCTTAAGGCATCATCCCCATAAGCCTGTTTAATGAGTTTGAGGGTCTCCGACGCGGATTTCCCGAGTTTAACGCAAAACTTCATAGCGTAGCGTTGCTTGACGGTGCACTCCATGCTGGCGCGACCACACGACAAACAATCACACGTCACAAAAATCCACCTCCTGTCTCAACGCATGCCCGGAGGCAACTGGACAAGAGTGACCCTGAGTGGTAGGGGACCCCTCTACCGAGCCGACCGGTTGGGCCCCTATCCACTGCTCCGTTAGGCTACAGCGAACCAGTCACGATACTTATTGAACGAACCCTGTATAATTATGAGACTTAAGTGTAGAGCCGTATCGAATCACGTTCATGATCATGTGGGGATTTGTGGCACAGAAGTCGTCGACTAGGATACAATCGCGAATACCCTAGAGGAGACTTTTGTTAAGAGCATACCCAATAGTTAATACGCAAGGTGCTCTCTTCGCTTGTCCTACCATTTTTAATTCTATTTAGCGAATATCGTTAGTTGTCTGAGCTACTTAAGTACTTGCATAGTTTATACAAGTGATCTTCCGATGAAATGGCTCTCCAAGTTTATTACTAAGCTCTATAGAAAGAAATTACTTCTTTGAGAAAGACAATGTGAAACACCATTTTCCTCAGTTCGCGGCCAACATTTTAGAGTTTTATATCGTGTATTATAAGTAAAGTGAAACTACTCAACTTCCATAACATGGTGTTTCGGAGAGCAAAGGAAACGCATTTCAATTACAATTATTTGATATCAAGTACTCTTCGAAGTAATTTTTAAACGATATCCGAGCTAGAGCGAGCAGTCAGTCATTGGAAAATTAAAATTAGGTCAGGCACTGGGCCAGTCGGGACACTAAAACTAACGAACTGGACATTAAAGCCGTATAAAGAGACTCGCAGCGTCACATCCAAATTTAGAAATCGCATCTCGCCGGGCGCAAGACGGCCGTCAACGTGCACGGGGCGAACGTGGCAGCGAAATCTTTTCCAGCCTTTGTATGTGCCGAAAAGGTAATCCTTGATAATAAGGGCCTTCTATATGGCAGTTAGCGAAGGTATCTGGTGAGCGACCCCGTCTGACAAGTACCGCGAAAATATGTCCCAGCGGCAGGATTTTTGAGGGTGGAAGAGAAGGGTTGGGGATGAAGCTTTGAGACTCAGTGTTCATCGCACGGCAACGCTTGAGTGGCCAATGAAGTGTCAAGGAACCTCAAGACGGGTATAAAAAAAGAAACCCGACGTTGATATATTATATCTCGCTCTCTCTTGAGCCAACCTTCCGTAATGGAGTTTGTCATACGATCCAAAAAATGGCAGACCGCATTTGGGAGAACTCAATACTGGATTTTTTCTCTCAATTGTGTGCGACTAATCACGTTTACAGAACATATCACTCATCGATTTTTCAATCGCTCAGTGGTCCAAACCATTTTCTCGCATATCAAGTGGTAGTCACTCCTTTTTCGCAGCAATTTTTCAGACCAAAAAGAATAAGAGATTAGTGGTATTATGACAGCGGAATTGCCAATTGGCAGTTCATAGGGAATTTTTATGGGAATTTCCACTATCTTACGAGGGTCATCCGGAAAGTAGTACCCGTTCGTGAAATAAAGACACAAAAGTAAATATTAACAAACATAAAAAATTTTATTTGAAAGAGGATACTTTAAACTACTTCTCAACATAATCTCCAAGCAAATTAAGGCATTTGTCATAACGTGTGACAAGTTTCTGTATTCCTGCTGCATAGTCCTTCGCCGCCAGCTCATTGAGATACGCGAGGGACCCATCTTGCACAAATTTTTGCATAATGCAGATGGTGTTTAACAATTTCATGAACAATTGTTCGAGAAACATTGGGAAAATGCTCACAGATGTCATCAATTGTGACGCGCCGATCGTTCCTCACGAATTCGTCAACTGAGCTCACCAGTTGGTCTGTAATGACAGACGGTCTCTCCGAACGCTCATCGTCGTGTGTGTTCCCCCTCCCCATGTTGAAGTTGCGACACCACCGCCGAACAGACGACTCGTCCATTACATTGTCTCCATACACCTCCTTTAATTGGCGATGAATATCACATGGGCGAACGTTTCTTGCATTGAGGAATTTAATCACTGCCCTCACTTCACAACTGGCGGCGTTCTCAATTTTTTTAAACATTGTAAACAATCACAGAAACAACACAGGCAATGCTAGCGTCACGCAACTTGGCTCAGAGAAGGCAGACAAGCCACTGAAGCTATCTGACCTCGTCCAGCGGCTACTCGCGTCGTCAGCACTTCATGCGGCACGAACGGGTACTACTTTCCGGATGACCCTCGTATTTTTCCGTTTGAAGTTGTCACTTTATTCATCATAACTGATAACAATACTTTTATTAGTTAACCAACAAAACGTTGACGCATTAACAAAAGGCAAATATGAACGTCTAAGTGAAAAAATTCGTAAATCCTTTGGTATAAAACGTTTAATATGAATAACATTCTATAAAAAATTCCTTAAAATGTATTATCTACGCCAGTGATGATTTCAGTGAACTAGCGAGGACGTTTCAATGAAATTTAAGTGTACTAAATATTTATTCACTGAGAGAAAGTATTGGAGAAAGAGATAAATATCGCAATTAAAACTATACGGATATATAATCAATGTAAACATATTTATCACCTTAATTAGTCACTACACTTCGCGAAGCGGAATACGGAAGGACATCATTTTCGGTCAATTTAAATCTATCAGCTGGAAACTGGCAGTTATTATTAGTTTTCCCAAAATGAACCAGCGTTAAAACATTGAATATTTCACTGTAATCCATGAAAAACCCAATGACTTCGTTCCGAGACGAATAGAGCAAATATGAACACACAATGAAGATATATTTCTCATTCAAAACCACCATGTTTTTAAATTGTTTAAATCTAATTCCTAATTGAGAACACCGAGACATTTCACATTAAATAGTTATTAATACCTTAAAATCTGGGTAGAAAGAAGAGTTAGTAAAAATCGATTCTTAATATTTATAAATTAGTGGCTAATAGTCCATCGCCAAAACGCCCTGACGTCCTTTTAAAAGGAGACGCGCCTTGCTTTAAGCTGAATAAACATTCGATCTAAAAAGATAAATACGAATGAGTGGTTCGAGCTCAGCAGTCCACCATACGGAGTTTCCATTGGCCGACTAACAGTAAGTTTTGTTCGTGCCAATATAAATATACGTCAACTGCGCGTATTTATGAAACATCTGCTCCAGAATTCTACCAGTTTGATCAACCATATGCGACACTGGACACGGATCCAAAAGAATAATTAATGGCAAAGCGGTCTAGATAGAACTCAGAGAAATGTAATGATGAAGCAATGGTCTACATTTATAATATGTTAAAGATGAGAGAGGTTTCATGTAACTACCCTCTAACACCATCAGTAACAATTGATGTGGTCCACGCAAAATCGAACTAGTTATGATTTTTAGAAAAATTTTTAAGGGTGAATAGATTCTTTGTCGCTCAAATTTAATAGTTACATAAAAAATCAGCGTAGCAACACAATTTATAATTTCTCGTATGATCACTAGATGTTTTTAAAGCGTTCCTTTTATTTCATTAGCTCCACCAGGATTATGATTTTCGCAGGAACAGAAAATGAATACACGCATACAAATGCACATACACGAGCGCACAAAATATATATATATATATATATATATATATATATATATATATATATATATATATATATATATACATATATATATATTTATATTTATAGATATATAGATATAGATATATGAGTATATATCCATTTGCTTTTAATAATCGAAAAATTGGTAGGAAAATTAGGCAGAGTTTATTTTTAGTATTCCTAGAATAATTAGGTTTACCTCTGTAAGTGCAACATGACCAGTATGCATCAAGGATTAATTCATTTTTGATAATAGATAAATTTGTAATACGTGCTTACACAAGCTAAAAAAGTGGACTGCGGATAGGTGGGTTTTCCAATAAATTTTATCTAATTTTGGAATAAAAAGCTACCAGTTCTAATATGAGAGTAGGGTTACCATTTGCGTACCGTAGAATGAATTAGCCAGAACCACCGTTTAGTCCACTCCTTGAATACCTTTTGAGGGTACGCCAAAATAAACGCAGTGTGAATAATCAAGTTTAGCTTGAAAATTACGAATTATATATTTTTTCAATTGATTGATATAAAAATTTGTTAGTAAAGCGATTTTAAAATGGGTAATAATATTTGCAATTAAAGCGGTTCCTGCTTTACAAGCGGACAGAATACCGGCTCTGTCAATACGTTCCCGATAAAAAATAAATCAGAACTTAAGAATACTAAAGTCGGTTATTCTCATGAGCAATTACTCCTCTCTACATTAAATGAAAGGAGAAAGTGAAACAAGGAGAAAGGAGCTGCCTATACTATTTATTGAACAGATCTGTCTGCGCGAGAATGCATTGAAATGTTTCGCTAACAAGAAGAATCAGCTCCTGCCCACAAGTTTCGCATCAACCGGTTTCTCGTGTAATTTCCTAACCTCGCGAAAGAAGGCCGGACGAGAGCTCCTCTTCTCCCATCACGCAGAAGTGACCCTCCCTGCCTCCTCCCTACTCTCAATCTCCCCCAAACCCCCTCCCACAGAGGGAAAGGATAGGCGGAAGTCTCTCTCCTTTCCCCCTCTCCCTCCCTCCGACATCCCCCTCCCCCCTCTGGACTGGAAACAGACTAGGGAATGAGAATTGAACGTGTGCCGACGGCAAACATGGCGCCAGCCCCTCCTCCGCCCTTCGCAATTCACACCTCCCCTCCCAATCCCCTTGTCATTACACCTCGCCGACTTTCCATTGCGTAGCCATCCGCTCGGAATTTCAGAGCAGCCCGGAAATTCGACGGAATGCGTTGAGACGGCCATTTAACACACTTCCGAGCGGAATTTTTCAAGCCATCGGGGTTTGTCAAGTGGAATTAATAATTTGATCTTATCACTGCCCACCGTCATCAGTGATATAAACTAATTACTTCAAGAGATTGCTATATATATACACACACATATATTATATGTATATATATACACACACACACATACATATATATGGGTTAACATTTGGAGCGTGTGTCATTCTGGAACTTTATGAAACGTATTTGGGCCTCATAGTTTTTTATGGGCTTGTTATAAGTAAAATGATCAAATTAAAGTCCACTAAGTGAACTCATCGGAGAACTTCCAAGAATCGACAATCACGACATAACTGTTTCACACAATTAGCAGTAATTGTATTACCACTCATTAATGAAGTGTCAATGGCTTTCCTCGTGCTCTATTATTGTAAGATGTTATGAACCCTGTTCTTCCTGCCTCATGTCGTCGCGGAGAAGTTTTCCAAGCCTTAAACCGGTAAAAGTTGCACAAAACAAATACTGTGATTTTCGATTTGCTAAGGGCGGCACACATACGATTACACCATGATGTGAGACATGACGCAGCGCATAAGTAAGCACAAAATTATCGCGCATGTACCAAACAAGCCAGAATGATGGTTGTAATATTCTGGAGGTATTTATGAAACGGAGGCGAGGTGATCCAGTTGGTGGAGAGCTAGACTACTGACCGCAAGGTGCGAGTTCGATTCCAGCCGATGCCTCTGGACACCTATAGATTCATATCAGCTTTGTTATTATTCTCCTGGGAAACCAAAGGCAGTAAAATGAAAGGGACTGGACCCCCGGCGTGTGATGCCCCTACGCTGCTGGGCTTAATACAAGCCTTGTTTGAACATGAGTGATCGTTGCTAATAATGAGCGATTGGCAACAAAGAGTCATATCGCGTACATGCATTGCTTCCATCAACAGTCTAGTGTTATTTGCCACAACAAGTAGAAGTAATTAATGATGATTGCAATAATAAACAGCTCCGCACGTCCACCCACAGCTTCCTGGCAGTACTTAGAAAATCCATCAATTTAAATGGATTCATTTTCATCACCTCCCCGCTTTAGGCAGGGCGCATGCCTCGCTAATATTGCTTCGTCTTCCTCCTCCGCCTTTATGAGAAGCTTTGTTCTGGGCGATTTGAGAAAAGTGAGAAGTTATCGAGATGAAAACAGCTGTGTTAAAGTGACCGAAATCTCAGGTCTGAAATAACAATGGGGTATAAGATTTTTTTGTTTCCGCTTCTCGTTTTCTTAACGACCATTACTTGTAAGACATTTCTGGTATTATTTGGTTATATCTATCTCTCACCTATCAAACCAACCCTCTATTTGATTTCTATGATTCGACATTCAAGTCCTGATTTAATTATAAGGTAAATTAGTCGAAAGTTTGGCATATTAATTCAGGAACTCGACTTCAGAATCTCACGATTCGATTCCCACGCTGAAAGTCATAGGCGAGAACCTTGCGCGACTACTAAGTTGGACTAGAACAACGATTGCGCGATCCGGAGATGCCCCACAGAGTAGTGAGGCCGAGGTGTGAGCGACTGAGCCGGAGGTGAGGCAGCTCCTTTGGGGTAGGTGACCGCCCAGTAACAAAACACCTCCGTTCTCATGGTACAAAGGGAGGAATATTATGGGAAGATTTCATCCTCTCAAAGGTTATTTCTTGAGGCGTGGCTGCCTTATCCCAACAGTGTTTCGTTTGTGGAGTCATTCGGTTTGGCTAAGTCGTGGTGTTGAGGACTCGGGAAAGACAAAAGGGGATAGAGGAATTTCCAAGGTCTGTTTGCATATTTGAACTGAGTCGAGAAATATTTCATTAGCCATCCCAAGTTTAAATTGCCTCTTGAATAGTCTGACTGGAAATTCGAAATGCGTCTTCCAGAACTTCTGTTTTCTTTTCACCGGGACAAAGCTGTGACGAAGCTTAATTTATCGCACCCAGTGGACATTAGGTGCCTCGAAAACAAGGGAGTGGGAAGCAATTTGTGCTTCTGAGGCGCTATAGGTCCCATTTAAAGGGAGATAAATCCAATTTCGACTTCAGCATTACCTTCTTAAAAGTGGTACACATTGTCTCCACTTAGTAGTTATTGATATTCAAATTCACTATAAAAAAGTACCTCGTACTCATGAAATGAGTGAAACAAAGAATGAATAGCACATATTTTTCGGAAACATTTGCGAGATAAAACAAATAATTTTCCTCAGTTATTCAGATATTTTTCAGATATGTTTAAAAAATATTTCCATAGTAAGGAGCTAATCAGACAATGCTAATTACGACAACAAACTACACATTGCTTAACAAACTGAGAGTCACGTACAGGAATCTTCATCGGAATGTCTTCTATTTTAACGCACTCCTTTGGGACTGACATAAAAACCATCACTACGAATGTTTTGCTTGAGAATTAAAGTTATATGACTTGGAAGAAATAAAATCGTATCGCTGAGAGACCATCAATAACTTGATCAAAATTGTTTATATTCATCCGAAAAATAATATCACCTAAACTTTGGCCTCGCTTTTAATAATTAGAGCACATTTATTGTAACAATTAGATTCCGTGACCTCTTATGCAGTTTGAACGCATCACTCCATATACTTTCAGTAAACCCCTGCGCCACCACATATTCTTGTTGCTACCTGTACTGTGGGACATGCTTATAATAGTTAAGCTGTTGTTGTGGTATCTTTTTAGTGATCTTTTCCAACAGTTTCGGCAACTGAAGTCCAATGATCGTCGTGGCGATTAACTACTGTCGTAACAGCGGCTAGGTCTGAGCACGATGAAGGAAACAGTGACTTCAAATCGCGAAATTATTTAGGGGATTCTTAGAGCCGGCCACATGTATATGTTCATCAAACCTCTTGTTACGGTGTTGACTTAGCTAGCCACGCGAGTCACTGTTCCATTATAACCCGCTTTCAATTCAAATATGAACATGAAAGGTATTGGTATCTTGCCTTGGTATTCATTTTAATGTCGACAAACGAGCGTCTTAACCACCCGGTCATCTGCCTGTCTATTTTTCAAAATCGAGCTGGATCATACAGTAGTTTTTCACTACCCCTTTACCATATGTGCTCAAAGTACCTTTTTTTCCCTGAAATTGTGATTACAGAATTGCATAAATATCTTAATATTTCTTCCAAATAGTCACTCGCAACCAAAACTGCCGCTCTAAAAAAGATGGTCCACCGCGGAAGACGTTTCGAAGTAACTTGGATATACATTTTATTTATTATTCGCCCCGTGACTCTTAATGCTGAGAGCTCCGTGGGGAAGCAGCCCCATGAAAGCAGTTATCAGGCCCCAAGGAGTAGGCGTATCCCATTATACCGTCCACACTATTAATCTATCATTCACCAGCTAAAGTCTTGTGGGATATGCACCACCAAAAACAGAGTTCAAGGAAAAGTTTAGAGATTTACATATTTTTTCCATGACACGTCATCACAAAAATGTTTCTTCTCCGGGTGTATTACTCTTTTGCCTCGGCAATTCCGTTGTAAATTTGGAAACTTCGCACTACTTTCAAAAATATATTTTGATGCTCATGTTTACGTGACCCGACTCCCCCAGAACATGCTTTCAGTTCATTTGTTGACGGCGAAGTGCTCTGGCGTGCTCTTGCGACGCTTAAGTCAAAAATTATTTCCCATTCAACATTGCATTTCATATGCAATGCCAGCCATAAGAGCATGAATAGCGGTGTCCTCATAAATTTTAATGCCAACATGTACAGGCAAACAAAAGAAATGAATAGACGACTCCGATGCCCTAATCGATTACTGATGATGGAGTCACCATTGAATATTCAGCGCATCCTCTTTACATCGCACATATGTTTTACTGCAAAGAGATGCTAATTTTTGGAGACCCGAGGTTTCCATACGTTGATATCTTGCAGACGAAAAGGAGCCACTTTATACTTTTTTCTAACCATTTTATGCGGTCAATTCAAAAGGTTTTCATTTCTTTTTGAATATCTCATCAACTGATTTCGAATTGATTTGAAGTCATTAAATTGAAAAGTTTTAACTGTAACTGTCCGCCAGCGATAAGTGCTTGCATTACAATATTTCAATATTGAATTAAGATTTACTATTTTTCCATATGATTAAACAAATAATTCACTTAATTTTATTAAATTAGCCCTATGCTAAATATTATCCCAGTCACAAATTCAGGACCTCTGAACGATAGTTGAGTTCTTTAAAAAGGGTAGAATGAGAAAAATATCTCTTCGTAAAATTTCAGTGATTGCTAGCCATTGCTGAAAGGATATATCGTAATTAGATGATGGATGCAAATAGAAATTATTTTTGAAAAATTTGTTGCCCATGAAAATTTCAATATTTCAAATCTGCCTATATTTAATGATCAGAGTGATACAAAGGAATTGTATTGGGTTTAAAACCTGCATTTATAATAGTGAATTTTAATCAAGAGCGTTGTTTTATGAAGACTAAAATAATTATATTACGTGTTCTTCCCTTTCCTATTCTCTTACAACTTTATTTAGTCGACATTTTGTATTTAATAATAAACTAAGCAGGAGTGCTTATTGAACAAAGTAGCTCAAAATATGTAGTTTCCATTTCGGCAAAGAAAATTTGGAAAAGTCTGACCGCTATGAAATTGAATAGACGCTACCGTTCCGATTAAATTTGTTTTATTCAAAAATACCATGGCTTGGGATGTTTCTAACGCTAATTCTCCGGTGAAATTATGTCCAAAAAATCCACGTACAACTAAGTCTCCTCTACACGTTCTGTCTCATGGCCTTTGAAAAATTGGGTGTCTTCTTTATTTACAGGGCAGAATGGCCAATAAAAAATACTGGCATAGCTCCACTACCTACCGAAGATACTCGCAGAAACGGTCGTTTAATCGCCGTGGGGGAGGTCACTTCACTCCGCCAAGGGCCTTCAAATTTATGCTCTTGGTTGTTCCGTCAAGGAGGGGGGACTCTTTGAGCGGTTGGCGGCCCTGAGTTCTGGCTGAACTCACTGCTTTCGCCTTCCCCGTCTCTTCCTCTCAATGCCCTCTCTCCGAGCTTACGTCCCTTCTCGCCACTCTCCGCAGTTAAGACCTTAACCACGACCACCACCGCTATAAACCTTACAGTCATTTCGTTGTCGCAACTCGGTTGAGGCCCACTTGTCGCCCCGGCAGCCTGCTGGGAAGCGTAGATAAAAATCTGAATCTTGACGCTCTTTGGCGAAAATTTTAACGTCAAGATTCCATCTCCGTTACGTACGACGTCCTGCCGAACAAGAAACGATTTACACTTCTCCCGCAAGGCCCACATATTTCCTACGATCTTTAGCAACAATCAGCGACTTGGGGTTAACCACAGCATGCTGGTACATATTTGACAGAATACAATATTCGACGCTCGGAGAATGAAGGCGGTTCATTTTAAACCTTTCAGGCTGACATGTAAGCGAGACCCGTTAGGACTCATATTGACGGATTGTGAGGTCATATGGCAATGCCGTTTACTACCTTGATCAAAAATTTCCCGGAATAACCACCGTGTGGCGCTCCCATCGTTCCGATTTGAGTTCTGTTTTTTTTGTTAAATTGGTACATCTGTTGTTGATATTCCCTTTAAATCTTAGTGTCATAACTTGACATTTGCAAAAGTTACGTAGCCAAGAGTACATCTATCTCTGTGTGTGTTGGCGATTTTTTACAATTGCAGAAATGGATTTAAATTTGCAACAACGAACTTGTATTAAATTTTGCGTAAAAAACGGATTTAGTGGCGCACGGACGTTGGAAATGTTGGAAAAGTGTTTCGGCAACGATTCTCTAAAAAAAACGGTCGTTTACCAGTGGCACGAGCGGTTCAGAAGTGGTCGTGAGTCAATCGAAGATGATGAACGCAGTGGCAGACCATCGACATCGAAAGTCTGTGAAAAAATTGATAAAGTAAAAGAAATGTTGGTCAATAACCGCAAATTAACCATCAGAGAAATAGCGGAGGACTTGAACATTGCCTATGGATCCGCCCAAGACATTGTGGTTAATGATTTGGGTTTCCGTCGTGTAGCAGCAAAGTTGGTGCCAAAAGACCTCAATTTCGTGCAAAAAAGAGACCGTGTTGACGTCGCAAAAGACATGATTTGCGAGGCTGAATCCGATCCCACATTCATCAAAAGGATCATTACTGGAGACGAGACGTGGGTTTATGAGTACGACACGCAATCCAGACATCAGGCAAGTGAATGGCGTTCACCAAATGAGCCGAGACCAAAAAAACCACGTCGTTTTCAGTCAAAAAAGAAGGCAATGCTGACGGTTTTCATGGATTACAACGGTGTAGTGCATCATGAATTTTTGCCAGAAGGCCAGACAGTAAACAAAGAGTATTATTTGGGCGTTATGAGACGTTTGCGTGAAGCAATTCGCCGAAAGAGACCAGAAATGTGGGCAGAAAACTCGTGGATTTTGCACCATGATAACGCACCGTCGCACAGTGCTATCATTATTCGTAATTTTTTGACGAAAAATGCAACAAATACCATCCAACAGCCACCGAATTCACCTGATTTGGCTCCCTGTGACTTCTTTCTGTTCAATCGAGTTAAAAAACCATTACGGGGAACGCGTTTTAGCAGCCGAGAGGAAGTAATGGAAAAATCGCAGGAAGCACTGATGGACATACCGAAAACCGAATATAAAAAATGTTTCGAGGATTGGATCAAGCGCTGGCATAAGTGTGTTGCAGTCGATGGGGATTACTTTGAAGGGGACAATATAGATTTAGATGAATAAACTTGTATTTTTAATTTTCTGAATAAATTCCGGGAAATTTTTGATCAAGGTAGTATGTCACGGGTAGTAGGTATTAGCACAATACTGATTTTATCATCAAACAAATTGTAAAAAAAAAATTAACGGCATAAATTCCAAAGCTGCGACCGTAATTTTTCTGCTGAAAGTTTACTTTAGACATTTCATTGCAACTTTTTAAACCTATAATTTTTAAATAAAACATTTCAGTCAATTATATTACCGCAGTACATTACACTCTGTACACATAATTAGCGTGTTGATATTTACCTGTGATATTTTTAATTGTAACCGTAATCGCTGAAAATCCTTACATCTTATATATGAGTCGTGCTACAACAGGAGAGTTTGTTAATTGTTGCATTACACCCATTAACAGGCATAAATTTAATTTAGTATTTGAGTGTAGGGAAACGGAATTTTAATCACCCTTCAGCTATCACTTCGGATCTCCGCCCGTTAAGCGAAATGAAATGCATACCACGATAATTTCATCGTATGGTATTCTCCATCCTTATGGGTAGTAAAAATTTAAATCATTGAGGAGGGATTAAGAATTTTGGTGATGCTTTGGTTAAATATCAAACGATCGAGTCACTCTATATCATGCACGTATTTCAATCATTTTCACATTTTCTTCGAAAGAACAAGCGCAGATAACTTGTATATAATTCCTGCCCAGTCGTCGCGTTGTTACTTGTGATGCAAGTGAAATCCGTTCTGATCTAAAGTCAATAACCTTGAAGTCCCCTAGCACACTCATTGATTTTCCCTTCAGTTTAGCCCGAGGCTTAAATGCCCATTACCCCGCTCCGGGCAGTTATGCTGCGCCTCATTGGCCCGCGGCTACACGTGACGGAGAGTGCAAAGGGGCGTGTGGAATGTCTTAATCCAAACTAGAGATCGAATGCCGAAGTGGTTTTCAAATTAGGCACAGAACCACACGTTCATCTACTCGCTGGACTACGTGGCTCGCGCGGGAAACTCAATGTTTGATGGCATTCTCAAGAACGAGTCGATTTGCTCTTGAAATTAGCCCTAAGGCGAATTGTCATTGTGTTTAACTATATTGACGGTTCGACTCTTTTATTGCCCATAGGTAAAAATGAATAAATCTGGCCTGAGATGTAAGTCTTGCACATAAATTGCAACTGCAGGTGCGCAAATAGATATTGATGATAACGTAATTGATTGATGTATTTTAAGTCTAACGCTCTTGAGGCATTTCTTTTAAAGGAATGAAGGGCTTGAAAGTGCCTAATTAGTGGAATGTCCCCTTGCTCAGTGAAATTATTATCACAAAATATCATAGCAATATTTTAATTTGAGACTTGAGGATAAGAAATAACTTTCTCGGCATTTATTGAGCCACGGTAATTGACAGTGGCTGGTGAATAGAGTTGCAGGTAAGGGAAAGATGATTATTAAGATATCAATCAAAAACAAAATTTAAGTTGTATGCTAGTTTTAAATTCCTTCTCTCCATCTCATTCAAACTTTATCCATTTTGTATACAATCGCCATTAAATGCCAGTCTGAAATATCAACATCTCGTTGAAAATTATTAAAATATGCTATTTTTGGAGCAATGATCACTATAATTCTCCTTCTCGTTTTCACTCGGTAAGAGAATCAGATATCAGTGGATATAGTATAATAAATTCAGAGAGAAAAATTAGCATGGAGTTGCCAAGTCGTGCTAAAACTTATAATGACTTTTTTTACATGCCAATAAGTTAAGTCCTATAGGCCTCACCTAAATTTAAGAGAGCACTTAGATTGAAGTAGCTGGCTTGATGGAACTATCCGCCGTCATCATCAAAATATATATCCGAAGATTGGCTGGCTTGCACCTCTTCTTTCTTCTCTTTCTAAAGCTTTCTTACGACATAATGGCTATGCTGACCAGCGGTCTCTCTTTACTTAGCCGACGTATTTGTCCCTAGGAGTTCCTCGGGAGGTTTTCCTTCCAATATGGTTCTAACCAACACATCATGTCTCAAGGTGTACCCAAGTCATCTAGCTCTTCTTTTTCCCAAGGTACACCAAATTTACTTTTCCTCTTGCATTCCTCGGTGTATATGTACTTCTTTTTCATGCAATCTATCCCCTTTGATTTTCAATATTACAGTCATTAAACGCTGTGAAAGGGAGAATAAAAGGCTGGCTATTTTACATAATGGATTAAGGATTGGAACAAAACGTGACGTGAAATATATGTAACTTTATTATTGCATACACTTTAAGCTCTTACTTTTGTTTACGTAGCACCTGCTGTCAAGCCAGAAATGGCTGGCTTAGCAGGACCAGAATGAGTATCCCATGCATACATTTTTAATTTAATACTATTGTATATTATGAAGATCATATAATTATGGTATATGATGAAGATTGTCTGTAATTGAACCTTGTATTGAGTAGTAGTAGTATTTAGGGGAGGCGACCGACAGCTGAGGTTATTTGCGCCATAGGTGATGGACAGGAAAAGATGAAGGGTGGAGAGAAACCCGGCGTCGGCATTAGTCTGCTCTTTACGAAAGGCGCCAAGGGGTTTAACAGCTTAACGTCCCAACCGACGGACGACGTACTCACTCAAAGTGCCCTCCACAAAGCACCTCAAGTAGGGATCGAGATACCTCTGAAAAATATTCAACACCGCCGGGATTTGAACCCGGGCCCTCTGGGTGGGAAGCCAGTACGTTAGCCCCCGCACTATCTCGATCCCCCCCTTGTATTGACTGTCTTAATTATTTGTATAACACATGTGGCTGTGATGTGGCTAATGGCTTTTGAAAATAATAAATTACTCTAGTGTGAATAATATACTAGTATCCCCTCCAGCATCAGGTTTTGAAGTAATCTATTACCCTGTCTTTTTACCAATGGTCCTGGTCTCCATTGCAGTCTGCCACACTCCGTACGAATATTTTCTTACGTATTGCTACTTATTTTTAAGCTTCTCTTCTTTGAGCAATATAATTGCTTCTTCGTGATACACATATACTGTGTAAGCTTATTTCCGCTTGATATCTATTGAGCTTCTTCCATTCAATTTTATGATACTTTAGAGGTAGGAGAAAGATTCCACTTGCTCTTATTCTTCTCCTTTTAACGTGACATCTGTCTGTATCTTCAGTCTTCTTGCCATTTCATGTCATGCCATAACATTGTAGTATTTTGTTCCTGTGTTTAATTATATCTGCAGGTTTTTTGAATTCTCTGCTTGCAACACGATACCATACGACAATCGGAGCATATTTTAGTCTTTTCCATCCACCGTAATTCTTTTGGTTTTTTTCTTAGTGCTTCCTTTATTGCCTCTTCCATGCAAAATAATGCTGATGAGGGGTCCCATTCTTATCCAGCTGTCCCTTTATTTATTTATGCTTCTTATCATCTTATAACTTTCATTCGGAATCTGGCCACATGTATTTTATGTAGCTGATCGGTTGTTGTTTCGTTCTTTCAATTCTTGCTAATCATTCCAGCTCTGGCTGTTTCCAAGGACTTCCTCCAAACGCATGCCACCTAAAATGGCTTGTAGACAGGCATAATTTGTTCTGTCAGTATCCGCACACAAGTATGGCTTCCCTTCTCCCTATGTCCTGCCTAAATCCACATTGGTTTGCCAACAGGTTGTCCTCAATTTTTCTCCTAAACTTCGATTATTTATTCGTGCTAGCATTTTTTGATACATGTGACTCCAACTCAAAGTTGAAAACAACCAAAAACCCAACTCTTCACATCCTTCCGTCCTCACTTTTTTTAGCGATGTAATTAATGTACTCTTCTGCATTCCGCCCGTAATCTTCAGCCTCCTAACTGTTATTTAATACCCCAACATCCTTTCTTTGTCTTCACCTCTAAGCGTAAAAAACATTTATCTGTTGCCTTGACGGTTTCAGGAGTCTTCATGTGTTTCACTGCTAAGCCGAATCCATTTCTCAGTACGTATCAGTTCACTGGTTGACTTCAATACCTTCGCTATCAAGTTTTCAGTAAGACATTTTCCAGGGTTCCAATCCTTGAATAATTCCTTCACTGAACTCCCTCCACCTGTTACTTAGATATTCTACTTCCATTTGCATATTCCCATTTGCGTCTATTATATCGATGCTTTTCAATTTTCTATTCGCGAAGCAGGTTTCCACTGACTTAGTTTTTCGGATGCCTGTTAGGTCTAAATTCCTCTGTAAGAACTCCTTATAACAGCAGTTACCCACCGTCGTCTGATGCCACCTCGATGTCCACAAATTGTAGTTGCTCTTTTACTCCTACTTTGTGGTTGCATCCTTGAGGAATATTCCGATTTCCATCTGAGCAGATTTCTTATCCAGTCTTTCATCGATGGCCGTGGTAGATCAATTTCTTGGGTTTGTTTTTCTTCGAGGTTTTTCTTTTTCTATCGTAATTCATTTTTCATTCTCTTCATCTTTTTGTATCTCGAACTGCTGTCCGTAACCACTCTTTGTGGTGACTTCCCAGAGATGGCTTTTATTGTTTGAATTAATTCTTGTACTCCTACAAATCTGAACTGAAGGCATTTAATTGACTGAACGGAATGGTTCATAGGACTAATGCGGTCAGTTTTATGTATGGAATATGGTCTGTTGATCAACTGGGCAAGAAATAAATGGTCTGACGTAAAATCCTGCCTTGACCTGGCTCCAAAAACGGTTGGGTCATTAACCCCTCGTACATGGTCATTGTTTACAAAATTATATCTGATTTCATAGTAACGAACGAACTAACGATGTGAAAAGCATGAGATAATGATTTTTAAAAGTGCTAGCTAAGAATAGTACGATTAAATGCAATGCTTAATAATTCCAAAGCAAGTTTCAAAATAATGAAATCATTTTCAGGATGAATTACTCGACAAATAGGAATTATACCACGGACATTAAATAAGACACCCCGAAAAGGTTAAAAGTTAGCGATGCAAACACCTTTCATAATAATTTTATCACATCAACATAATACCCTATTGGCTGTTTGTTTTAGATGAAAGCGTAGGTTTTATAGGGAAAATTGTTTCTAATTTTCTGTAATCGTAGCATATTTTATAGTTTATGAAAACTCCCATTTTCCCACTTCCACTTTCATCAATTGTATTCTCCCATATCTACCAAGCAGTTCTAATTGAAGGCATGCACAGAAGAGTCAATAAGAAAATTACTATAAAATTTTCAAGTTTCACTTTGTGGAATTCCTTAATGATGAGGGTGGAAAAAGAAACTTTGCTCTTCCACGTAAAGATTTGATTATTCACACGATCATGGTTTTGATGCTGCGCATCATCATTATCCGGTGACGATGCGCATCATGGTCGTGTGAAGTACTAAATCTTTAAGTGGAAATTCGAAGTTTCTTTTTCCACCCCACCAAGAAATTACCATCCATCTTGCCTAGGTATATTCTAAATACTACAATGAACAACGCTTGTGAAGTGCTGTGGTGTCCCTCCAATTCACTCACTGGTTCCCTCCAAGGCTGGTGGCTTGGATAAGAGAGCCAGGTATTATTGAAACTATAATCCTTTCAGGAAGTTCTCTCGGGTTTCCCACCGGGTCAGGTTACATTACGCCGACTTTCGATGGCTGACTCTGCAACCGTCTTCACCCTGAAGACGATGGCAGAGTCAGCCATCGAAACGTCGGTGTACTGCAACCTGACCCGGTGGGAAACCAGAGGACTTCCTGAATGCCATACATCGGGAAAACCTGAGATCCTTCATAACTATAATCCTGGTTAACATTGCAAGGTTCAGAGCAACGTTTGACGGAAGATGCACAAAGGGTAAGACAATAACATGTACTTCGAAAATACCAAAACTATCGTAATTTTCAAAAGCATAACATTTCCAGACAAAATGGCTGAAAATGCGAAAACACTTGTTTTGTTAAAAATTAGTATTGGTCCTACTGCAGCAACAAGGTTCCCATGTTGGTCGTTTATTTGGATACTAGTCGGGCATGTATTCGGATAGTAAATTTAAGTTCTGTCCGACTCCTTTCAATATTAATAAAAATAGAGGAGATTCCTTTCATAGTTTTCCAATTATATCTTTATTATCCGCATGCATGTTAAGCAATTAACAGAAATTCCCAGAGTAAAATAAAGTACGGGAATTCTAACCCTGTGGCCGGGTTAGAAATATTGCCAAAATACCCAGTACATATTATCACGTTCCTCATGGATAAGTAAAAGGAATGGTATGCAGTTTTACCCTCACATCCATCACAGAACAGTAAAATGAGCACTTAAATTCCTCCCGAGTTCTTCTGGCGGGTAATGACCTCTCCAGCTACCCCTTAGGTCCTCATTTCAATGCTCTGCGCGGACTTGAACGTTGCGTAAGAGCAGGCCACTCGACCGCGGAGAGCGAGGTGACAACGCGTCCACCCAGGAATTGTCCTTAAGGCAAACGCTCAACAAGAGAGGCTATAAAAGTGAGAAAATTAGGAATGCGCTTCAAGGGTCATTGACATGCATGGATTTTGCGAAATAATTTACAGAGAATCTGTAATGGATACATATGAAAAGTTTGAAAATTAAAGTGACAGCAAAAAGCTGAGTAGTCTAGGGGGAAAATACGTCGTTTAATCCGGCTAAAAACGAGTCAAAAATAACTGAAAATTACTGAATACCTGCACTGGCACTTTTTTTTGGAAGAAAAGATATATCACTGCTCAAAATGATTCAATGGTAATCTTACAAAACTAATCCTTGTAGAAAATCTATAGAAATTTGATTTGAACAATTAATTTATCCCCATTTCATCACTTCTAAGATGAATATCCAACATTACATTGCTAATCTTTCCTACTCTAGTATTCCTCAGACCTTATCTATGCTTGATTTACAAAGACAGCAGGCAAGAAAGATTTTCAGGAACGCACAGAGCACTTTAGTTTTCTTAAAAATGCCGAGGAAATTATTATGGCATCACATTATGTCGGTAAATTCGATCACCAAGATGAAATAAGAGAGAGTAAACACGTTCACAGGCAGAGTCACGTCATCGTTTTTCCCTCGAACGATATGCAGTCATAACAATTAAAACCATGTTCCCAAGTAATTAATATGAAGAAAAAAATGAAGGCAAACGGCTTACCCAATTACTGCGAGCACGAACGTTTCTGCATAGTAGCTAATATATATGTATATCCAATGCATGCATGAACGAATATATCTACATGTATGGCTGGTGCTCTTAAATCCCCGCCCTTGCGGCGGCTTGCGGGTTGTAGTGTAGATATTAGATGTCATATATCCCACGAAAGATTAGGGATCAGAATAACTACAAGCGATCGACCTTGGGGAAAATCATTTTTCTTTTTTCAATCTAAGTAACCTAGTATGCTGCCATTATTCCATCTATTCTTAGTATATTGAGGGGACGTGGTAGCCCATGGGACAAGAGCGTACTGACAGGAGGACCCGGGGTCAATATCCCGTCACTGGGCACCCCCAAATTCACCCAAGCTGTGTGATATTTCGGGTACCATGATCTTCCTGGGAAATCATAGCTGGTCCAGGGAAAGGATCTAGGGCCCCTCCCCTGATGTGTGAATTTCACACGCCGTCGGGCTTAGTACTGGATGAGCTCAACGCTCACCTAGTAAACGGATCTTCGGGTAGAAGCTGTGGTTTTTTAGCATATTATCCTTCTTTTTACTAGCAGCTCATCTCTTATGCGTAGAGATGTGTGCAACACTCAAATGCCATAGTGTATGTACGTATCTCAAGTTATCAATATCTACAATATTTTAATTATATTACATTTTTATTGTAATTAACATGAGTGATTAATTAATACTTAATTTTTATACTTAAAGCATGATACTGTATTCCTCAGTCATGCGCCCTTAGTTTGCTTAGTACCATGTAGACGTAGATTTATGCTATAATCTTCACAACATCTAAATAGAAAACATACGAATAAGGATTCTGTTAGTACTAATAGGAATTCTTTTAACCCATAGCCGTCATTCACGCCACCACATTGAAGGCTACGATTGCTGACAGCAGAGTCTTTCTAAACAAGGAAATAAATTGACCCGGCTCAAGATGGATGTCGATTGTGACTGTGCTAAGGCAAGGAAACTTAAAGGGCGTTGTAGGTTGGTAGGTATGAGTATATACAATACGAGCAGATTAGCTTTTCAGTCACGCCCTCCCGTTACTCATGAAAGTCTAAATTAAATTCGTGGATTCAGATTATTCTTGGCTTAAATTTACGTGTGGAGAAGGGAGTAGAATACGATTCCGAGAGGGGGTGGAGTTGCGGTAGCAAGAGAGTTCTCCAAACAGGATAATAATAGAATAAAGTTTTTTTTAATTGCCTCTGTAAATCACTAGCTTATCGCGGTGGTGTGGAGTAACGACGGAAAAGATTTATTTCCTCTTCCTTCCCCAAATACTCCATACTGTTTTCCCTCTTGAGCCGTTTTGAAAAATTAAGTGATATAACATTCCTTCCAAATCATCTTCGGATATTAATGACTCCATTGATATTTGATTCTTGGCTCATTGACTCGTGGATATTGATACCGACGATCCTTTGAAAGTAACTAGATATATTTAACTGAGCTGAAATTTAATCCTTTTGCTTACAAACACTGAGCAAGAATATACAATAAAAACAATACGGCTTACCCAAACAATGGTTAAATACATAAGTAATCCTCAAATAGAATATACTAATGCCGACGCCGGGTTTCTCTTCACCCTACCTCCTTTCCCATCCATCCCTAATGGCGAAAATGAGTTAAGCTGTCGGCCGCCTTCCCTAAAAACTACTACTAATGTCCCAAAAGTAATGCGACTGATTCTATCATATACATTTAATGCCAGAATTGATACATTCACTCAAAAGTCTTCGAATTCCACAGCCGGGTTTTCAACACCTTAAACGCATTCTTGAAGGCGGCACCCGGAATTCTGCTAAGCTCCATCGTCACGTCCTGTAGTAACGCTTCCACCGAACCGTAGTGATGTCCTTTCGGCACGGATTAAATTTGGATCCGCACTCCAATGGTTGAAAATCTCTAATTAGATCCGCGTGCGAGTTTCCTTGTGTTCATCCGAGAGCACTCGCGTCACCAACTTCTTACACACCTTTCTCATGTCCATGTTTTCGGTCATAAGTCAATGCACATCCCTTTTAGGGATTCCAAGTTCATCAGAAACCATGCTAACACTTAATCTACGATCCCTGTCCAATAAATCCTTCAGCCTTGCATGATTTTCGTCACTTTTTGAGGTTGAAGTTGTCCTGAACGTTCGGCGTCTTCAACATATTCTCTGCCCTCGCCAATCAACTTGAGCCACTCAAAAACACCCGATCTACTCATGGCGTTAACATCATAATTTTCCTTAAGCGTATGATGAATCTCTTTTTCGGTTTTGCCCAGTTTTACGCAAAATATGATATGAGCGTAACGATGTCATGTTATAGTGGTTTTGCAAACGAACGATCCGCCCTCCGAAATGGATGGGAGCCAACCGCCACCGGTCTCAAGACTTTCTTGAGACTCACCTCCCTTGAACCCAGCCAGAGAAACCGCCGCCCGTCCGCCTGTCTATCCGGGAAAAAATAAGTCCTACTACTTTTGGGATCAACCTTGTATTTGTCCAATCTAATATTAATTTTATAGGCATTTCATTTATTGAATAAATGTCTCACGAATTTGTTCTTTCACCAGGAACAACAATAGTTGCAATAGGCAGTCCGATCAAAATTCTCATTATGCATTTAATACAATTTTAGGATTCGTGGATGTCTCCATTTTTCGGGTTCCCGCCGCGTTGGTGGTCATGCTTGCCGACAGTTTATATAAACATTTATATAAACAATTTTTTCTCTTTGCGATGAAATTTAAAGAAAGGTAACGTTTGCCAACTACTTCGTTCTTTCGTCAGATATATACAATGAACCTGCTCTTCCACTGAGGAATCAAACCATTTGAATGTACAGCGCCTAAGATATAACATCAAACGAATCGCCCATCATTTAACCTCCTATTCGACAATCCATTAGGTTTGAGTTACAAATCATGCTTACGACGCAAATTAACACCAGTCTTCTGAGAACGTACAACCCAGGAAGCACTAACACTGTTGTTACTGCATAGAAAGGGTGCTCTGATTTGGGGCGACATCATGTCGGATGTTGTCTAACGGTTTCCCATCAAACTTCAGAAAACTTCGTAAATTTATTTTTTATGAAAACAGCTGAGTTCTAGGAACCATACTCGTGGCCTGGGCCTTACCAAAAGAATTTGGCGCTTCACGTGTTCATGCTGATAAAGCCTCGGAGAAGGGGAGAGTGAGAGGTTTCATTTGGATACCTTGAGAGAAAAAACGTGTTTCTGCTCCATCAGGAGACAAAAGAAAGTGTGCCCTTGCTAAAGGAGTCCTCATTTGTTAAATCCGGATGTAAATAACGTTGGCCGAAGAGCTTGAGTAAGATAGGGCCAACACACTACAATCAAATAAATTTACTGAGGGAGCGAATGTATCATCACTTCCATAAAAAGATAACAGAAGCGAACTTCCGTTAATTAAGGAGTACAGAAACTCTTAGCGTTTGCGATAGTCAATGGAATATTTTTGACGGTGTTTTAAGATTTAATTGGATTTTGAAGGACTAGTCACTCAATGTTCAAACCGTATCGGATATATAACGATTCGAATAATTTCTTTCTCTTAGAATAGTGGAAACAACATTAATATGTACTTCAGTCAACTATTGACTGGATTTCATTCATCCAAAAGGCTCTAGTTATATGGAATATGAACTCCAAGCTAATACATTTCAAAAATTTCTCAACAATATTTTTGACTCCGTGTGCATATTCAAGTATTTTGCGCTGATGTAAATGAAAGCATATCTTCGGGAGTCTATTTCAAGCGTCGTCTCAAATATATTAAACTCTGAGAGCACGGCATAATAACTCGGTAATGTGAGATGATCAAAGCAGATAAAAGAGCGAAACCACCAAGTGCGTTGTCTCCCAAGTCGTTTGGGGTCGTTCCTTTTATTCGTCGGTGAAAGACGAGACGCTTTCTTCGACTGAAGGCGGGCGGGCTGTATCGCCGTTCGAAGATCACGTGTTCACAAAAACACACGAGTCAGACAGTCACGCCGTCCACCCTACCAACGCACCAATCCCCATACTTCCATTATCTTCCCTCCGAACGTCTCGTGGCCCCTCTCCTCCCACTGCATGCCTCCCTCCTCCCCCGCAACCTCCTCCCCTGCTCTTCCCGCACTCCCCACTCATCACTCTCTCTCTCTCCCTCCACAGTCTCCCTAAAAATCCCGAGATACCCGACAGCCGGGTTAGTTAGCGTCTCCAAATACTTGCTCGTTTCCAGCATCACCACCCACCCCTCTTCCCGCCACCACCCCTCGCACCTTTTTTATTACTGTCTCCCGTCCACGCCCAGTCGGCGGAGAGAGGGGGACTGCGTCGCGTCGCCCAGCCCTGTTGACCCCTGACACGGAAGCTTCACTTCTATTCCTTTTTTGTTATTTTCCATTCCAACTCCGCCCACAAGCATTTCTTTCTCTTTGCATTCATTCTTCTCTTCTCCCGCCCACCCCCTCACAACCCTATCTACCTACCTACCTACTCAAAGCCCATGTGACTCTGCCCTCAAAGTAAACCTCTTCATTTTAACTCTCCCATTCGGACGAGTCTTCATTTGCATTCAACGCTGCATCCATCAGATTTATCATTTTCGTGAATCCTTTCCCTCACTTCTACCCTTAGAATTTCTCCCCTCGTTTTCGCATAGCGGTCCACCAATGATTCCAACTTCGCACCCTGATCCCTGTCCATTGTTTAAGGGGGCCAATTTCTCTAAGCTACAAATCCGATTAAAAGTTTTCTAAAAGCATTCTTAAATGCAAAATAAAAAATAAGCAAAATACAATAAGAAAATTAAATTTAAGATATGCCGGCAAACATTTGTTGTCACTGTAATCGAGAGGGATGGATAAATTAATTCATAGATATGAGACGCAAAGCGCAAAATTCACCAGCTCGCAAATATTATTGTATTAGATAAAAAAATTAAGTAGAACCAAAGTATCGTATGAACTCTTCAAACTGGCGATCCCTTTAATTTCAAATGCGATCGAATACTTCAACTCGAGTCATTAAGTGAACTGCTGGCATGGCGAGCCGAAGAAATCTGGCTAATTTCATCGATACAGTAGTTTCTCGATTTTTTCCTTTTTATTTTATCCTATGCTCTCCTTCGTTCCTACCTCTCTGGGGTGTTACCAAAATTTGTCGACTGAAAATAATTCTAATGGTTATATCTTTGAAGTGAAATTAACTTGCATTAATTACCTTGTACTCGACTATATATCCGTAAGCAAGAATGTGTTGTTTTCTCCAAAAGGCGTGTCTGGTAAGATAAAATCCTATCTTAAATGGCTTATAAATTATTCCTTTGGTTATATTAAAGATTCGCCATTAACAAACTCACACAAATTAAGCCGATTTGAACGAAAGTAGCCCACAGAGAAAGCAGAATGTTACACCTTTATAATAATTTGTTATTTATTAATTAACAGTAAATATTACAATTCAAATATGGAGAAAAACTTCAGCCAACTTTTGACTCAAACTAATAATATAAAAAATAAATACTATCTTTATCACCCATGCGATAGCCCTCCCGACCCTTAAACAAAAACGATTTTGCAGGGGTTATTTAATTTATAATTATTTCAATAACCAATGAAATGCGTTAAAACACTCCAAAATTATTGACATAAGCTGTGACCAGACTCGCCATTTAGACGCCTAAATCGCCCGATTTATGGTGGACGCCATCTTGAAGGGTTTGCAAACTCGTTAGGCAGTGAGAGGGCACAAATTTAAGCACCTAATTTGGGCTCCGGATTTAAGACACATGAAGTGTATCCTAAGTACGCCATATTGCAACCCCATAATTCCAAGTGCTAGAAGCGAGACAACTAGCCGAAGAAAAACCGCCATAGCGGGAGTGTATTATTATTATTATATAAATCTCGTCGCAATTAGGCAATTGCAACGAGATTTATATAATAGACCATCCTGATCACAACGGTCAAGTGTGGCCAACGGTCACTCTTATAATGCACATATATACTTATACAAGAAGAACAGATGTGAGACCAAATACTCTTATATATTATGACACTTACAGATTACCAAAAATTTAGGCACCTAAATGCATGCTCCCTAATGTCTAACGAGCCTGGACGCAGCTTAGAAGTAATTACGGATATCTTTCTCGATGGGAATGGTACATCTTGATGATAATACACAAAATTTGATATAATATCAATCATAAATGATCAGCTCGTCTATACTTGTAAGCATATAAAATTATATTTATAAATAATAAATACTCTTTTAAATTAAATAATCAACTATGGCCACCAACCCGAAGATCGGTTTGATAGGCGAGGACAGAGGTCACCTAGTACTAAGCCCAAAGGCATGTGAAAGGTACTTTTCATTGCAATATCAGTTAGTATGCGTACTACACGGAAGCATTTCTTGTCAATTACTCAGACAAGAAAGCTAAGCTGATGCTATAATTGAAGCATCCAATGGTGACAACTGTTTATCTGCGCGCTCTGTAGAGGAGACCCTCCCAATCATCGGATTAAGAATGAAAAATTCCATTATATCCTAACAAATGTTTATAAGCCTCATAATTTATGAAAGCACGACAGTCTTTGTACTTCTAAGGCTAGATTCCGTCAAACAGAGCAATGGATAAACTATCCCGTACAATTTATTGAATTGCGAACGGTTTCACACTCTAAGTTAAACTAAATCTTTTGCAAATGCCCATCAAGATTAAGCTGTCGAGTCAAAATTTATTAACCGACGACTTTGAATACTTTGGCTTGTTTAAGGACTAAAATAACGCCTCCCGACAAAAACTACCTACCGGAGACGAATTTGTACTTATTCTGGTTTATGGTCCGAGGATAGATTTTTTTAATGCGCGTAGAATAAAGATTAAACGAGTTCCAAGGAGCTACCTTTTAGGAGGAACACGAATGTCGCTGCGACGATAACTTTTCCCTAGAAACATCTCCTTTCCCTCGATGGATATTTGGGACCGGCCGAGAAGTAGAGTGTAAATAAAGCGAGTGTGGGTTTTAAGGTAGAGATAGGAATGAGGAGGCAAGAAGTGGCGAGGGAGATAGCGAAAAAGAGGGGAGGGGAACCGGTGAAGAGGAATTTAAGGGGAGAATCGGTTTAAGGAGGAGGGGATGGCATTTCCACAGTGACGCTATTGGCCCGGCCAATCAGATGATCTCATTCCGGGTTGACCAAAGAGTTTTGTCGGGACCACTAACTTTCACCAGTCTGATAAAATGAGTCCATTGAAGGCGGAAAAAAGAGTTTAAGTCTCTTGCCTAAACATGTCTCGGGTCTTCGTCTGGTTCCAGCATAACTTATCTCGTCGGTGAATTTTATTTTCTTAATTCTTCAGTAAAAGGGTATTATTGTGTCCATAATTCGCACCAAAAGGCGGATTTTATGGGAAATAATTGTATGGTCACAGCTTAATGGTATGCCTTAGCTCTTTGGGCTTGTGATTCCTAAAAAAAGACGTGTTTCACGAAAGCCATGCCTACGCAAATGCATGTTTCTCAGAGGGTATGGTCTCTCAATCATGTAGCACACAAGTAACTTAAATCCTCCATGAGTTTTTGATTCAAAAGAATATTTTAGATTTTTATATTTCGATTTACAGGGAAATAAAACTTAATTGTACCCACCAATGAATAATATACATTTGAGAAAGTCTGGAGCAAATTACAGAATAATGAGGAATGTATACAGCTAACCTGTGCCTATCTACTTCCTGTATCAGCATTGAGACCGTTAGGAATCCCAGGAAGATAATGTGGGCATCCTTCGCTTTGACCCCGAGTCCCTTGATTATGATGAATGTGAAAACAGACGGACTTGTAGTCTTAAATTTGATACCCATAAGAATGGCTGTTACACCAAAGTGATATATTTGTCAAAACAATAAAATCAGGTGTACGAAATATTTGGCTTCAAATATCGCGTGTCCATGAATAAACTTGGAAGACTGCTAATGATTCAAAGAGTTGATTTTGGCTGCTTTCCAACATTCGCGCCATTGCAATCGGCGATTTTTAAAAGGCGGAGCCCTTGATATGCAAAAATCAAGCACAAATTCAAGCTTCCCATGGGCACGTCGAGTCAAATCACTGCTCAAATGTGTGGGGAACGCTTGAATTCCGGCCCTGAAGTTCTTAAAATTATCCGATGACTAATATTTTTCGATACTCAGCTAAAAGGATTCTTGTAATAGCATTAAATTTGTATGAATGTAGCATGAAAGCCCATCGGTCCCCGAAAAGTATCCAAATGTGAGATTACTCGCAGATATTTTTATCTTGATATAGTGTTCTCCCCATTTTTCCGGTAATAGTGTTCACATTAATACATTTTGTACTTTTCTACGGCATTTATTTTTAGATACAGCACGTTTCAACGACGATCATCAGGTACAAATATTTGTACCAAATATACCTGATGACTTCGCAAGTCAGTAAAATGAGTTGTATTTAAATATAAATTCTATTTATAAGTACCAAATCTTTCAATATGTTTACTCAATACTCCCACGAATTTAATTGTGAAACCGTAGGGGTAATTTCTGGCTCTTAATGAAGGCGGTGCTAGATTACCAAATAGGTATAATAGAGACAGAGCTATGGGCCCTATGCCTTTTTTGAGGTACCACAATGATGGATCACAATCATAGTGAATTGATTGGATTTCGAAAGAAAGTCACCATAAATTGACAATAAATGTTGATTTTTTTAATAGCATTCACGATTTTAATTATTGCATGGTGTTATACAACTGCTTTATGAAAATTGTTGGCTGGTCAATTGTAACATGTGTATTTTATATTTATTTAGTGCCCTGCAGCCACCGCTAGGGTTTGTGGCAGTGGTTGAATACACATCAGACTAATTTGACCCGAATATTTTTACCCCTAGCGGGGTCGGATAATGTTATCTGATCCCTAATCGTTCGTGGGAAAAACATCAAAAATCTCTTTAATTTTATTGACATGATCTCTCCTACCGTAGTACGATGGGGGTAATAATACATACAAGTTCAACATCATAGATAAAGAGACATCCTTCAAATTTACACAAGAGATTTAATCTGTAATTTAACCTTCGCTCCGTGAGTGATTCCCAGCCTAGCTCCTCTAATATTTTCGATACGATACTAAGTTTATCATTACAACGTTTACAAATACACACACGTATATACCTCTTCACGCGATTCATTGCGCAATCAATCCAAATTCGTGAGGATCCCATATACTAGCAGCATATTCTAAATAAGGCCTAATCAGCGAACGATAACATTTCTCTTTGACCTTTTCATCACATTTACTGTAGGGTATTCTGGTCGAGGAGGCCTCCCGATATTTCAACTGCCTAGGGTGCCGCACTGCGTTAATCCGGCATTAGATAAACGGAAAGGCTATGCAAAGCTGAGCTGCCGACTAGACAACAAATTGAGCATTGTATAAGTATCACATAATTCACTGCGCAAACAGTATCCCTTCCGCAGATGCGGGCTTTGAGACGGGCGCATCAAAATGAATAACCATGTGGGTATGAAAAAACCGTCGAGTGTAATCAAATATTCAAAATCTCAAGATTTCCAATCATATTTTTTTACGGATCTCCAAATAACATGATTCGTCGGTTAGTATTTTATTGATTACGTTAAAAGTGAATCCTCGTTAACAAATCGCTGTTGCAAATTTGAACCGAGAAACTTTTATGAATGTTTAAATCGCTTTCCATCCCATTTTTCGTTCTCCAAACGACAATTCCCATGAAGAAGGGCAATTTTAAGCGTCGTCAATTTTACCTTTCTCGAGAAAACGTCGGAATTACGTTTCAACGAATTACTTCTTTTCTTTTTTTACGATTTTTCCGTAGACTCTTCTCGCCGAGATGTATTGTTCTCCTTCCTCAGCCCCTTCTCTGTCCCACTGAAAATGACGGACGATTTCCGCCTCACCGCAATCGGGGTTAAAATTTGAGCGATCTGTTCGATTCCGCAGCCATATTGCCAAAGTGTCGACATCCCACGCGTGCGCCTTTTCTTTCACGGCCCGCCCACTCGTGGTCCTTCTCTTCGGGTCCCTTGGGCACACGCGAAAGCTAATACCCCATAGTCCTCACCTTCGTCACCCGCCCGGCCACTGCGAGGACGATCGTAAACATCCATCATGGCGCGGGGAGACACCCATGGAGTCTCGACCCCGCTGCGTGACTCCGAATCCACTCGGCCTTCACGCGCGGGGGAGGGGTCCCCGTCCATTCATGAACGTTTGATTCGCCTCTCCTCTTAGCGTTAAACGTGGTTCGAGGAGTAAATGCCATAGGATTTAGGTACCTTGCGCTAATTTAAATTCTTTCCAAAAGGATTGAAAGACATTTTTCTTGACATCGTTGTAACGGAGGCATTTTTGGAATTCCAATTCACTTAATTTAGCTTTCAAAAGCCGCATCAATAGCCAGCGTTTTCCTAATTGAAGTGTAAATTGATCTGCTAGTATAAAATAAAAAGGATGCCAAGAATGCTCCGATATGAATTGAATATTTTAATGTGAGATGATAATTTAAGGAATTATTATTTTTAACAATTGCAGTCCCCGGTGGCGGCGGGTTAACTTCCTCGCCTACCATTATAAGGGTCGCGGGTTCTATTCCCGCCTGGGGGGGTTTTGCCCACCCGGTGGCTTGCATGGTACCATGCTCATTTCATGGTAATATAATGATGGTACCATGATGATTTTTGATGGGAAGATAATATTAGATGAGGGATTGATTTTTAGGAAACTGTGGCGGTGATGTACATATATTGTAAGGTAATTTTACAGCTGAAAAGGAACGATACTAAATGAATCTACATCTATTCAATCTAACGCTGGTAGATCACAAGGTTCCCAGGGATTGGAAAATCTTTACGGTTCCTGCAAAAGAAGATCCTGCGAGCCACAACGTGCGCTTTTTGTTCATGATATCCCTACTTCGGCAGAGTACGCGATTTTTCTAGATTTTAAGAAAGTGTTCGTCGAAGTACCTCTAAGTAAACTATTCACAGAGCTAGAAGTATATGGCGTAGATAAAATACCCAGGGGATTGGATTAAAGAGTTTTTGAATGGTCGGGTACAAAGAGTAGCCATAGATAGAGTTAGCTCAAATGCAGTAGGAGTTACTTCAGTTGTTCCCCAGGGAAGTGTCATCGGACGTCTTTTATTCCTACTTTACGTTGATAACATTGACTCCGTGGTCACTAGTAAGATACGTTTATTTACCGATGATGCAATGGCTTACAGTGATCCCCGTGATCCTGAGGAAGTGATACATTTTTGGAAAAGAGTAATTCCCTCCCGAACGCCTACTGCATCGGGAACACCGAAATGGAATGTGTAAACTCAACTAAATACCTAGGCGTTACCAACACTCACGATCTCTCCTGGGTGAAACACATACGGATAGTATGTGGACAAGGTAACAAAAATTAGAATGTATTAGAGGAGCACTAGGTAAATTTGATGAAGAGGTCAAAGAGAAATATTATTTGCCGCTTGTTAGGCCTCATTTAAAATATGCTGCAAGTATACAGTATGGTATCCTCACAAAGTGGGATTTACTGTCGTATTGGGTCGCGTGTAGCGTAGAGAAGCTAGATTTTTAAAACGTTGTTATGATAAACTTAGCAGCGTATCCAAAATATTACAGCAGCTAGGCTGGCGATCACTCACGGAGCGAAGGTTAAATTACAGATTGAACTCTTGCATAAATTGGAAGGGAGTCTCTTTAGCAGTGATGTTGAAAATATTTTATTAGCCCCATCGTACGACGGTAGGAGAGATCATGTTTGTAAAATTGAGAGTGGTTAAGTGCAGAACAGATAAATTTAAGGTGTCATTTTTTCCACGAACGATGAGGGATAATAATAACATTGTCCGACTGCGGCAGGGTCATGTTCGGGTAAAATATTCTGGTGTTTATCCACCCCCTGCCACACATCCTAGTGGTGGCTTGCAGGGTACATACATGTACATGAACAAATAAAGAAATATACGATGGGTGTATGAAGTAAGTAATTTCAAATACTTCAAACATAGCACGAAAGGATCATGGTTCAAGATTGTCATTATTTTTTTTGTACGAAAGTAGTGCAAAAGGGATGCATACATTTCAACACTAATATATTTTTAGTATCTTAGCTCACAATTTCTGAATCCTAGATCACAACGTTTTTACAATTGTATTTAGCAAACTGCATTGTGAAACGTCAACTTTGATAATGATGATGAAACAGATTCCGAAGGATATTTATTCGAAACTACTAGAATATGCGATCATAAGAAAGTTTCTGATCAAGATTTTCACGGATGGGTGACTTTTTGACCTTGGCTTCAAGCATTAGAAAACAAAAAGACTTGCCTGAATGCAAAGAAAATAGACAAACCACCCTGGCTGTCCGTGACAAATATATCATTTTCAAATTTTTCTATGACTGTCATTAATAAAGATCGTTTTCAGCCGAGAATTTGTTTATCACGGGAGAGTCTAGGTAGTCCGCTTAAATCAATGAAGGATTATATAAATTGTAGATAATCGGAACAAGGTTCAACTAGCCAAGCATTCAACTTGCGAGCGCTCGGGATCATTGTCGCGCCAATACCCAAGGACGATGCCGCCGATAGGTAAGATCGGTGAATGTATACATATATCTTTCACATGCAGAGACATTGTGAGGCGCCAGAGGAGTGGAGTTAAGATTGGTGGTACCGGAACAAGAACTAGTGTGCATGTCTTGCGGTCATTTTTTTTCTTGGCGATATATCAAAGGACTCCATTAAGATTGCCGATACTGCTTGGATAAAAGTGCCAGACCGGAGTTAAGCGATAAGTATTACATGAGCCCTCTGCCACCAGCGGAACAAGAGACTAACTACCTTCCTCACTTCATTGGCACGGCGGGAAGGGAACTCTATCAAGGGAAAAGAAGGCTAGGGGAAAATGTGTCAATTGTCTCACCACACATGATCCAGTGTCTCGTCATAAAATACGAGTTGAAGCCATCTCCATTTTTTAAATTTAACCAAGATGATTTTTAATATAAACGGAAGAGATTCGGCAATGCTCTATCAGATTAAACTTAATATTAGTCATGTTAAGATCTTGAAATTCACCATAGTGGAGGAAACAATGACAGAGCCAACGAACTGGGTGCGAGTATACGATTTATAACAAAGATGTGTCGTCGTTTAGTAAGGGCCCGAGTCTGGAAATTTAGGTACCTAGTAAACCACTTGAATTACAAAATTATTTGCATCATCTGACATAAGCAGAAAATGATGATTAAAAACCAAATACATGCTATACACGATACTGAACCAAAGATGTGATCACTGCGTTGAGTAAAATCGTCACATGAAGATAACTCCTTCTAGCTAGTTCCTGTTAATGTAGGCTCTCTTTTTACTTCATAGTTTTAGTCCAAGGAGCCTAGGCCTATTATACATTCTGTGAAGAAGAATATTTTAGAGAGACGCAAAAGGTATTTTCTTGTGATGCGCTTCAAAAGAGCTACATTTCGCAGAACGCTATGACGTTGCATAATAGTTTTCGGAGTATATCCATAATCAAACTTTGATTGGAAGAATATCAATAATAATTATTTAAATTCCTACTGGAATACCGAGAGAAGAGAAATTCAAGTGAATTTATTTATTCATTGGTTTATATTTGAAAAAAAATGAAAACCCCTAGTAAATATCCTTAAGCGTTGGCGAACGTCAACGTCGGGTTCCTCTCCACCCTTCCACTGGCAAAAACCTACTCACCTCAGAAGACGCCAATATCCTCGGAAGTACATGCACGTTGCTTCGGCTAAAAAGAACAACTTATGCTCGGTAGAAGGTGAAAAATAATTATAAACTGTAAAAAAAACCGTAGCAAGAGACGAAAGACCACGAAAATGTTATTCATTCCCCTCGCCCTTTGTTTCCTTCTAGCAGCCGCTACAAATATAACAATAGATAAGGACATTAAAAGTCGCGTAATTCGAATTTTTTTCCTTGCCTTACTTTTCTATCGTTCTTGTATTTGGTATCTTCTTTAATTGGATAAAATTTAAGGCTCACCTCCCAGAAATATCGTCTCTTTCCCTTCCTTTCAACGCCTCTATCGTTCCCTCTCTCCACTCATCATCCTCTTTTCCCCTGCTGCCTCCCCGCGGCCCCGCCTGTTTTCCAACTCTCCCTTCCAATCTCCCACGCACCTCCAACATTCTAACATATCCTACGGAATGTTTACGTGCGCCAGGCGCCACAGCTTGGTGCCAGGTTACCAACACAAGTCATGGTGTTTGCGGGAAATGTCAAATGAGCTGTAGAAGTGAAATGGCCCATGGAATGACGTGCGGAGGGGGATATGAAGAATACCATGACGTGAGGAGGAGAGGCGGGATGGCTGCGTTGACGACGCTTTGCCTTGAGACCTCGTGCCCAGCGGCAGGCGGGTAACGCAAGTTCTGGTTTCTTTGCATGAGGCCATTTGGTTTAGTATCCCTGAAGTAAATAAATACTCGGCGTAGTTTGGGTAAGGCCTCCAAAACGAAGCTGAAATGAACAGCGCCCCTGAAGTGTGGGCAGTGCGCCACCAAAAATTCCCGTCTGGTGAAGACTCCATGAAACCATGAACTGAATAAAATATAAATATATTTAACCTGTATGAGTTATCACCATCTAAATCTCTCGATAAAGACTGCAAACGAGACGAGTCGCTGGAAAAAAGAGAAAAAAAGGAAGCAGAACGATAAAGGAGAGTGGAAAATTGGAGCGAATTATTTGGATGGTAAAAAACTGATTTATGGCAGGAAACACTCAAGTGTGTCTGCTGAATGTGGGTAAAATCCAAAGATCTATGGCGTGCAAAGATGTGAAAAAAATCTGTTACGTATGTGAAAGAACTCGATGCACTGCCATATCGCGTAGAAGTCCGCATTTTTCCTTCGGAAACTTTCAGTGGGATCATTTTGATGCTGCACTGCATTGGATGCACTGAGCCTTTCCGATAATGGTTTTATTCTGACCCAATTTCACCTTTAACTGCTAAGTCTACACCACACTCGTCATTCTCTTCCATTCCTCAGTCTCCCATTAACTATTTTACGAGTCTACACCCTCGGTAGACGCGAATGACAGTCGTTTGTGTAAATATCTGGTGATTTGAAGCCATTGTATATGGCGGGGATAGCGGAAAATATAGCAGAAAAAAATAATCAGTTTTTCCTTTAGTCTATTTAATCTGCCCTTTTTCTTATTCATATAATTGATTCTTAGGGTCAAAATAAAAGTTCCCATTAATGAAAATGCTAGACATTAGAGGTATAAGTTAAAAAAATGATAGATATGAAATTTTGCAGTAAACCAAAGGTATTACATTAATAAACATTCATGGGATTAAATTAAGTTAAACGGAATACGTCAAACACCTGCTCTGGAGTCATTCATGTATAACGAATCAAAGGCAGGAAGAGCGAGGGAGACCACCATAAAGAAATTCGGTTTCAATACACAAGCAGTTGGAAAATGCGAAGAGGTGTCACTCTATATTATATTCACCTTTATTATAATTCTCAGTATTTGGATCCTGTCTGTTGAAGATGATTTGTTTTATACCACGATGATCCAGAGAGAATAGAATGATGAACTTTCAGGTCAAGAGAGAAATTCAGACTAAATTCATGTACTTATCAAAAAAGTTTAGATTTTTCAGGTTACTTCAGAAAAAAGGGAGTATTATTAAGACATCAATTTATCGACCGATTAGACTACTCAGATAAAATAACAGAATGGACCCAGATACCGACTAATTAAAACAGGCGTTTCTTACTATCACAGCTCGTCATTACACCTGAGTTAATTTCATAATTACCTATAATTAGTTACATAATTATGAGCTAACTTCTGCCGCTCTTTGCCCATGCGGCGACTCGTTCAAACATTATTAAAGCTTTAAAATTCTGTGCAGGGACATTCTGACAATGACAGGGAAGCTTTCCTGCGTTTTATTATAGAAATTCTTCGTAATTAAGGATTTATACTTTACCAATTCAGTTTAACATATTTTATTTGACCAGCCTAAGATTGGTTTGGACACAATAACATCAGGTAGCCGCTCTTCAATGCTTACTGATGTTACACTGCAGTTGAAATCTGGTTGTACAGATCACAAGAATGAAGTGCCTTCTTTGTAATAAACGATCAAAGTTATCATTAACTTTATCTAAAGATCATGAAGTATCATTATTAAGTAGAAATATATACTATTAATATTTAAGTACAACCGGATAAAATTAAAACACATAAGAGATTATACATTAGCTCAATTCCTTGGCAAAATTGCATTACTCTCGTCGGGGACGTTACATTGGGAAATGTCGGTCTCCTCCTGTATGATTTTGTTAACCAACACGCGCCAATTTTAACAAGTGGTGAGATGACAGAACCCAATAAGATGAAAAATATTTTGTATTATGAGAAAAAATCCCTAGACTGCACTTCGTTAAGCAACCCGACATATCCACTTTAACCAAAAACAAATTCAATCCATAAATTTGAAAAATCAAGCCACGTATTTGGGTTGCTTTAGAATTATTAACAAAAAAGTATTATTTTCGTACATGTGAGAGACTAAGAGGTAGTTTGCCTACAGCTAGCATCCAAATGCAAACATGTACTTCTACTTGAGACATCTTAGAGAACCTATGCGAGCTTTAGTACACAAAAATTGTAAAAAAAACTCACAGAAATCGGAAAAGCTTGAATTACGAGGCATTATCAGTTTGATTTTTGATTATGCCCAAATACATGCCGTATAAAAACGCTTAGGGAACGAAAAATATTAAATCCTTAAATATTATACCAACAGCCATTATAAGTTTATGCTATAAAGAACGCGTTAAGACTTTGCCAACTCAATCGTAATTTATTTGAATGTTCAAAGTTTTTACTTGGCATTGGATACTTTTTAACAAGTTTTAACGATTCGCCGATTTTCATCGAAAGAAAATAAAAAGGTAACTCTATCATAAATTCTAGCAGCCGCGAAAAAAACGAGTATCACTTTACCTGAAGGTATACAATAAATAATCATTTCAATGACCTTCTGGGTGTGGGGACGATTTTCACTTGAAACATAAAAGATTGGTGGAAAAGTCACCTCCTGAGATTTCCCTTGAGGCTCTGCAGTAAAATATGTTTTTAAATCCATGTAAGTGACGACGGGGACATTAACTTAGAAGATAGGAGCAAAAATAATTAGGAGCTGATTCTATAAAAAATATCTCCACGTATAATTGCGAATACGGCAAAAAACGGCTTGCGAGATACCATTTTCCCCACCATAAATATACCCGGAGTACTTCATTATTATCTCATCAGTTAAGTAGCCATAAAGTAATTGTATTAAGAAAATAAATTTGCCCAAAACGACCTCCACGTGAAAATTCATGAGAAGAAGGAACATACTTGCTCATCGTTTGGGATTATTTCGTTTTCGAAGCACCAAGGGATCGCACGAAAAGTCTCAAACTCACAGATCGACCACATTTCCATCAAACACTTTTTTAACCGTCGGCAACCTATATATCAGCAAAAAACTATAAAGTACATCATTGAGAAACCAGAATATATACGAGCACGGCAAGAATGTGAATCTTGGTCAAGCTAGGGCCTGGTGAGCAATCGGGTGGAGAGGCTTTCACTATTAATGCAGAGTTAATGCTTTTGGAACAAGTCCCCTTCGATTGGCCAAGAAAATCAGAAGGCTATAAATTAAGCGGAAGAAGAAAATAATATTTCAAAATGCTGATATAGCGAGAATTTATGCTCTCCTGGTAAAGGTAAAAACCTGAAACTGTAATAAACAAGCCCGTGGTGCGTCGCCATAAAAAAGATAGGTGAGGAGATAGTAGACCTGAGTTCTCCATGGGGCCACTTATCGACTGCTTCTAATGGAGTCAATGAATTTAACTGTGTCTAATTACTTTTTAACTATTGTGCAGAAGCAGTTGAAAATTCCTTTTCTGTGATTAATTAACAGCGCTGGTTTCTCAAATAAATGTGACTATGCTACTACTGTTAAACGGCAAAGGAATCTGTGGTTTATACTTTAAAAAAAGAAGGTTAATAATTACAAAAGAAGAGAAAATGCATAGATTTTTGTTGCTAATTTATACTCCAAAATAACCCGAAAATATGAGCTGGAATGTTTTTATTGAAATGTTTGCTGAAATATTAGTAGGGCAAAAAACAGAAATGTGTATTAAGTGATTTCCCAGGAAAAGATATATTATGCGTGTTTGCAGAGTAAAGTAAATATCTAAATTTGACAATTTAATAATTATTATGTTAAGAAATTTAAACAGATGAGGCAGTTAAGAAGTGAGTGGGCCCCAACCATAGAAGACATTAAATCTATCTTCTTAAATGTCAATAATGGATTTACTACTTAAAAGATTCATTTTACCCACGTAAATATTTATTTAAAATATACAAATAAACATATTAATAGAATATAAGAATTAGAAAAAACTTAATAATTAAATAACTTTTCTTTCTTTTTCAGGTACATTTTGCAACGCTACTAGGACATCCGGTGCGATATCGGCGGTAACCTGTCTTGTATGAGTATAGAAAAAAATCTTTCCTATTAACCGGATGGTATGACCTGAGTGCTAAAGGAAATTCGGCGAGAATATGCACCACATAAAATTAGAACAATTAATGTAATTTTACATTAGCATGATTTTATTTCTTTAAATACTATCGAAAACCATTATTTACGTCTATCCGCCTTTTTAAGTAAAGGCTCAAAGACGATAATCATACTTTCATCAATAAAGAATCAGGATGATAAAAAATCCAAGGCTGTTAACATGCCAATTTATTTTCATGCTATTTAATTTATTTATGATGCTAAAAGGATTCTAGGGGAAATGGGCAACCTTAGATCGTGATTGATAATTGTAACTGATAAATAAATTACTATTAAGTGCTTAGGAAAATGGGTAACAAGTGTTCCTCAATATCAGAACTGAGTTGGACCATCTTGACAAACCATTACAATAAATTTTGGAAATATTCTACCTCAGCATTTTGTGCTAGTCGTATCGACCTTGTTCTTTCTGAGCGCGTTCATATTACTGACGTACTAGTCGTTTATATGGAAAAGACAGACCGTTTCATAACGCTCACTCAGAAATAAAGTGTTTATGGGTAATCAAAGTCAAAATTCGATCTATAAAGCCTTTCTCCGGACATTAATCAGCCATTGGGGAAGTTAAAATGTCCGCCTACGCTAGCTAAGGGCTTGATTTGCGAGGAGAGAGTATTACGTCTCCTTTTCTCTGTTCCAGTGCGCCCATATCAAAGTCTCTTATTAAATGGGACCCACTCACTCACTCAAGAATGGCGCCACCCAGGTCTATAAATCCCAAGGAACCGGGCCGTCTTTATAACAGTGATTTCGTGCGACTCAGTCTGCGCACAGTGTGAATGATACTCAGCTTGATTAACAACCTAGATCCATTACGGGGCCGGGGAATCCCCGCGGGCGGGAATAGAATACCATATAGTACGACGAAAATCCAGAGCGGAAGATTTTGATCGTTGGAAAAATGGACGGAAATTTCTTCGTTCTGATAGCGGGAAGTGGGGCCGCTATCTCTTGAAGAACAAAATATAGTTTAACGACGGCGGAATTCAAAGCGTAGGTGGAATCATGCTGTCCTGGGAAGGGCATGTTTGGATATTTTTTCTAAATGGGTTTTGTAGCTCATGACGGATGGCATGGCACATTCGTGGGTGTGTTCCACTCTGTGGCTATCTGCATCTGGGACGAAAATGTCATCGGAACCCATAATCACAAGAACAAAATAACTTGAAACGATCATTTAAAGTGAAGTATTAAGTAGGTACATATTACATAAGCAGTATAGTGACTTAGCCCTCCAGCTTTTCGAAGTTTTGCCGGACCTAAATGGCGGCTTAGTTTTCCTATGCACGCTTGACCCTTTTTTATATATTTTAAAAATAAATTCCCGGTTCCCACCCGAATTTGCCTCCACCGCCCTTGTACCGTTTTTTTTCCAAAGAAATAAAACATCGGCGACGTGGGCGCTATTAATGTAGGAGAAACTTAAAATTGAAGTAGGAAACTAGGATGAAGGTGAACGAAAGGATATTTTAATATGAATTTCATAAGAAAAATTTCCCATGAACCAAAAGCTGAAAAACATATTTTCCATGGAACCAGAAAGCTAAATTGATGCTATTGACCTCCAACTACTTATCGTTCCAGAAATCAAAAATTTTTGAGAGCATATTTGCTATCTCAAACACATTAGATACCCCTTGCATTGACCTATAATACGATGGTTATGTAACAATCGTATGTTTAAATAATGAGTACAGTTGATCTGAGCCAATCAAATGACCAGCATGGGCGGACCCGAGCTATATCCAAGGAGGTAATTTACAAATAAAACAAAGTAATTGGCTTTATTTCTATTATTTACAATAAATTCATTCATATTTTATCATAAATGCAGAAGGTGGAAAATTATAGAAAAAAGCAAAGAAACCAATAAGTTAGAAGAGAAGAAGGTAAGAGAAGCTAAATGAAGTCAATTAAATATGCCTCACGCAACAAAGTCAATAATTCCAAAAGAGAAATAAGGCTAATTTCCTTTAGCGTTAATATATTCCAAGGGTTAATGAATAACCTCTTTTAACCGCCTCCACATCTTTATCCTACGCAGTAATTGGGCGGGTTTCGGGTATTATGAGAAGGTAATTAAATCTCTCGGAAGCTCCAAGGTCGAAGGACTTACATGCCGCTTATGAAACGGGCGAAATGTGGGAATTATTGCTCTTGAAACAAAAAAAAACTTGACAGGATGCCAAAGCGTTAATGACAACACCTATTACTCCGAACTTGTAAATACGATTGAATCGTAATCGATTTCAAAACGATGAATTTCGCTTCAAGTCTACGTTATCAATAAGTAATAGCCACATTCATCTCAGCTCAGGGAGATGGCATTATACTTACTCCTCGAGCAATTAATGGTAATGAAGCTTGAAAGCATGAATGCTTCAAATTTTTGCAGCTTTTTCCATCAGTCAAAAAACGACCAATTTAACGCGAATACTTAATTCTTTGATTCCAGAAATGTTCTTTATATCGACTTAATTTATTTGTTTCCCCAAAGCATAATTAATCAGCAGATACATACTAAACTACGATTGAAAAGTTTTCTGCAGTATATTACGTGTATTATTTTATAATTACAGAAACCTAGATGAGGCCATAATAAAAGTATAGTCAAATTATTTTGCCATAGAGTCTAATTGCGACTATGACTTTCGTTTCAGCGAGCGAAAAACAAGCTTTATGAGTTTGCCGAGTTGCCGAGTTTAAGTGGGTCTACACCTACACGGTGGAAAGAAACTACCTCACAATCTCAGGCTTTCACTTGGGGAACTGACTTTAGCTATGAAATCATTCTGCGGATTGATTGTCATCTCATTAATTCGAAAGAGATATTTCTTAAAACATAAAAATGTACTACCAAGAATTTCCTATAAAAATTGCTTATTTTCAAAATAATGCTTCAATTGAAATATGAACCAAAGATAATGTCGGCTAACATTTAAGAGGCATTCTCAGCTTATTCTCAAAGAATTCGAGCATTACTTCACCCATTAAATTAGATCTTGGCCATTGGTATGCTACAAAAACAAAGCAAATCAACAAAATAGACTGCAAACTGATAATTTAAGTCCTTATCTCTGGAGTGCATCGCAAAGATTACGAGCGACAGAGGTGTTCATCATATCCGCTGGCCACCCTCGAGCCGCGATGCCTTGTTAACGAGCTTTCCCGCCGACCTGCTCAGCGCTAGGTGTTGGAAGTAGAGGTACGTGACATTGCAAACTCGCAGATTATCCCCTAACAGCGTGAAGCAATTGCTCTTTCAACCCCTCCCCTCGCTTTAACGTGAGATAAATTTTCGTTAGTTTTTTCATTTTTCAATTCCCCGCCGGTACTTTTGCCCCCGTCTTGTGCCCGTAACCTGAAGCTCAGGTATTTAACCTGCGGATGAAAGGTTTTTTTCCCATCTTCTCATTATATGGACGCTCTTCCCTTTAAAAAAGAAAACACCTTCCGTTCCCACTTAACTCCCAGGCTGGCGCCGAAGAGTCAGTTCATTGATGGACTCTTTGGAAACAGAAATGCTCTGTGTTTTTCTCCAACGCTATGTGATTAGGTCAAGGGAGAGAGATTATCGAGTATTTTTATCGTTTCATCAACCTTTTTTTCATTTTTGCAGTCCTTTCATAAACTGAATTAACGGGTTAGGAACATAATAGACACATGCCCTATGAAAAATCTGGATAGATCCTCGAAGTGTATTAGCAAAACAAATGTTTAGTATGTAAATGATATGGGACTTATAAATCTTATGAAGAATTTTCGAAATTTATTGGCAGAATAATTTCCCAATATTTTGGCTCTCGTCTTTTGGGGGTTATTAGCTACTTACTATATATGAAAGCGAGTAAAAATGGGTCAATCACAATGGCAAAACAATATAGTTTTCTTTGTAATTTCGGGAAACAAGGAGGAGAAAAAGTTTTTTCTAGAATATAGGGCATCAAATGTTTACATATAAAATAAAAATAATCAAACTTTACCTCCCACCTGTGGACGACTATCGTATAATCGGTGATGATTTTCTTGAGTGGCGACGATTGACTCGATGAGAGAGGCGAAATACATGGTTTTTCGTACTTCGGCATGGCGAGATCGGCGAATCGTCGAGGCCATACAATGGTAGACGCATGCTTATGGTGTAATGAAAATCGATCTTATCCCTTAAGCAGAACGCTCCCCTATCCTAACACTTGTAAAATAGCCAAATAAACATAGCCTTTCTTTTTTTTATTCCAGAACGCAGAAATATAAAGCAATGAAGGAGCACTAGTCAAAATGGAACTTCGATGCAAGTACCTGCAAAGTTATGGCATATATTCCACGGAAAACCGAAATTTTTCTATGACGATACCATTGGCGAATATCGCCTCACGTCCATTACAATTTATCCTTTCGATGGATGAAGTTTAATGTAGGTGAGGCGCCAATGCAAGAAAATCTTATGAGAAATTTGCCCCGACGCATTAATTTTCACTGCTCGCCGTTTCGAATTAGTGTGGCAGGATAATATTTTCTGTAAATATTTTTTCCCAAACAGATGATTGTCAAATAATATGAAAATATTTCAAATTTTCATCTTATGTCGACCCGAACTGCCGGTTCTATAGTGCTTCATTCCTGGACACATGCTCCCGACAATAGCACGTTTACAAAGGCAGTTCAGCGCCTTAAATTTGGGAGGTTACCTTGCGAAACTCGACAGATGATTTAAATAATTTTTACGCCGGGTCCGGCGGTATAACATTTACCCCCTGGGATGGTTTCCAGGCATATTAGTTGTGCTTATTTCAACGAAAAAATAGGGAAAATTCACCTCTCCGGATTAAGGATTCCTTGTACTTGATTAAGTAGTTTAAGTTTTTATAATTATTACTCATCCCTGGTTCAAAAATAAATGAAAAAAGGTAGATCGGAATTATGAAGTAAATCAGTGGGGCTTTGGTAAGTTATAAACAACACTTATAACATACATGTAAGTACACTTCCCAAGGGCAAACTCTTGTCTTTCCAATATTATATTCTCTAAGTTTCACAATTTCTATGAGTCTTAATGACATCTAATAAAACTACCCTCTGATTTCCCTCCCCTACTAACCGCATATATTTTCTCTATCATGGCTTTCAACTACCTTTATCTGTAGAATAACTTAAGCATGTAGAATATCATTCCTTACTCAAGTCCCTCCTCACCCCAACCTTAACATATCCTCTGCATAATTCTTACGAAGCATAGGTCGTCCAGTCATCCAGTCAACTTCATTAGTTTGAGTATTTACATAAGCTTTGTTGACACAATTGAAAGTCGAAATAAGGTAAGCTCAAAAGATTCAATTAAAGTCATCATAGAAGCATAATGAAATCGATCGCGGTCCTGGTTTTGTAAGCGCTTTTTTACAATGCCGCTTCCTACCGATCAATGGAACTTTATTTAAAATAATTGAGTTTAATACATTAAATTATTAATAAACCATATTTTTGGTTTTGATAATTAAGGGTAGCGATCACTCACTTTATGAGTGTGACCGCTACACCACCAACGGCGTATAAAATTCTCGCATATAGGGTTAGAGTTCCTTTTCCTGTGTCAATTCTCAACTTCACACTGAATTTTGGTATTGAAAAATTCCATCGCTATTATTTTTTACTGGCGTTTTCTAAGAGTATCACATGGACTTGAACCCAGAACTCTTCGGACAGTTGTTAAACGCTCTACCCACTACGAATCCTCGCCGAATACACTTGTAACGGCAGGTACAACCTCAGCTTACATCTAAACTTTCAATATATGGCTTATGCGTAATTTGTTCTGACCATCTATTTAACAAACTACTTCTTAACAGGAGTAATTAAAAGAGTCATTAGTATTTGTAAATTCCCACTTCCTACGTGAACCTCAATGACAGCACATGGAAGGAAATTAGGATGTTTAAAAAGGCTCTTGAGACGATATGCGATCAACCTTGAGATGGGGAAAAGGTCGGTTGTTCATACAATGCGCGAGGTCACAAGCTGGATCATGTTTAGAAGATAATCGCTGCTTTCATGATTTTATCGCTTAAGTAGCGAAGTGAGGCCAATTCGCAATGAAGAATTGTTACTTCACGCATCTCATTTGCACCTCGTTTCCCTTACGTCTATTCCCACTCCCTAGAGCGATCTAGCAGTCATACCACTGTGAAATACACGCCATAGAGAAAAATCAGAGAAACAGCCGTCGCGGGAATGTGTCCGAAAGTTACGGCAGCATATCCATCCCAAACGTCTGGCACTAGGTCGATCCCGAAAACTAAGAAGACGCCACCGGCGCGGCGAGCGCTTAAGGAGCCAAAAGCCCAAACCAATTCGTCATTTTCGCAGCTCGGAGGCTGTTTCAACGCCATTTTACAAACAATTACTTCCGCACAGGCGGAGGAAATGCCTTTTCCGCGTGCCCTCTGACCCCGCACGAGGAGGATTCTATAGGTTTCCTGGCACCGAAGGAGACTGATGACGACACTGACAAAAGGGACGCCGGCCGCAGAGGGCAAGCTGGAGACCTCACTCATTCCCTCCTCTCTTTTCCCTGAGGAAGGTCGAGCGAAATGGCACCGGCCAATGGCCATCAATCTTCCTCCTCTCTTCTCTCTCTCACACACACACCCTAGTCCAGAATCACACGTGTCCGCGTGCTCTCCCGGGAGTAGTCGCGGCACGCACGGCGGCGTTGGACGGGAAACCACGCACGCACGCAACCGTGGATTCTTTTTCAACTCGGGCAGAAAAGGGAGGGAAATAAAAAGATGACGGGCTGTGTTCCGCCAATGCCAATCCATCACGGCTGAGGACTGGCGCCGGCGTGAATGATGGCGCGCAGTCCGGTTGAAAGGTGTGGGGGAGGGAGGGGTGAGGAGGGAGTGATCGTGTGCGTTGGCCATTCGGGAGAGAATGCAAACGAAACGGGAAAAGGTATCGCTATGAGAGGAGATGGAGAAAGCAGATATGGACTGAATGACGTGGAAATATCCGACCGTATAAGCTGGATAACAGCTGGACCTTAAAAAGAATTGAAAGCAAGTATATTTCCAATCGAATTCTCATTGATGCTCGGCTTCATTTCACAAAGATATATTTACCACTTGCAGTTAAATACGTATTCATTTTCTAAATGTAATCATTTTGTGCGTAAGCTTTATAACGCTTTCTAGCTCATTTCAAATGAGTATCATGCATCAACGTAACCGATACCGGACCAGTTTCTAAGGATTTCTAAAGACAACAATAACTTCGATTGAACTATTCCGATGATATTCAAATGCAAACGCATAAAAAACGAAAGCCCTCCAGTATAGAAGAAAATTGTAAATTATGAGAAATTTAATCGAATGTAAAAGAGACTCCGTTACTTGTTTCCCGCATATAACGTCCGAAGAAAAAGTCGAGACAGCATTCAAGTTCATGCATTGCCGGGAAATACAGGATGGCCGACTTAAATTGTGTGTCGTCCACTCTCCGGCTAACCTCAATTCCACCGGTTCTGATTTCGTCGTAAAACGTGGATTTTTGGCGCGTCAGAAAGAGGTTTATATTTGAGGGAGAATTCGAGTGCAGTATGGCTAGTGTAGCTAAGGTCCGGATTCTGGATTAATTTTTCCCGATATTCTTCTGCCATGTGTATAAATACACTACCGAAAATCGACCAAAATAGTCGAGCAGCTAGGGTTCTCTCCTTCATTATATTTTTTTTTATTTTAAGCGACAGGGAAACAAGAGACACGAATTGGATTGAATAAGAGACAAGCGAAAAAAACAAATCCCCAAAATTTGAATTTTTATCGCATTCGATCAAAGATACTTCAAATCTGCTATCGCATGTTGCCATCCTGTCGCGAGGAAAAAGATTAAATGGTAAGCATAAGATATGGCAAAATGTGGCCGGTAGTAAGGCGAAGGAGGAAAGATCAGGTATCTCATAAGTAGAAAGGATGGGAGATTGACCATACAACAGACCCGTTGGAGAGAGGGTATGCCTGGTAACAAGGAGAAAAAAAGACGAGGATGATGCAAAACAGGAATGGTCCACGGAAAGGAAAAAAAATGATGTTGAAGTGACATGGGTGCTTTGTGAAATTGTGAACGACTACGTTGTAAAATTTCATATAGTGACTGCTAAAGTGCGACGGACATGAGAAACTGCATAAATTAACAGTAACAAACAATCCCCCATTGCATTTTCATGTCTAAGATTTTTTGACAGTGAATGCGCGAAAGGCCCGCACATAATAAATATTTTCATCGTATCTAAGCTCGTGACTGGAGTATAAGATACGGAGAACCTAAAAAAAATAAGAAATCGAAATAATTATAAATGAAAGGTGCAGTGTGAATGAGGTTACAAGGTTGACGAATCAAGATGAGAATCACGTAACTATTTAGAAGGGTTCTGTGAAATAGACGTGGTAATATAACCTCACGAATTAACGACCTCACCGTTCCTTAACCTTAAGAAACATTCAAAGCCGGTTCCCCTATGGGATGCAAATGTAAACCATCTCGCACTCTCGCGAGAGAATGCATTTAGTAATTTCGTCCTAGCCTAAGGCTCAGAGAAGTTTTCTCTGAATTTCTACGCCATGTGATTGTAAGAGCGTCTGTGGAACAAGCCGTAATTAACCGTTCAATGTATCTTCCCTTCACTATTTAGAGTAAACCTCTCTCTGCAACTTTGAAATCTAACAGTTGAATTAAAAGACAATCTAAAAACAGTCATCACTGCCGTCAAGTCCCTGTGCATAGATCGGAAAAAAAGAGGATGCAAGGATAAACACAATTGCACAACTTAATCGGATCCGCATCCAATCCAAATCGAATTCGCATAGGATCAGTCATAGCTCAATAACGGCCGAGTATCAGCGGAATGGCAATGGTCTGGATTCCCATAGTACATGAATGATTCAAACTAACATTTAATTATGGGTTAAGAAACAATTATGTCGATAAGTTCGTTCTCAATCTACTAAAAACGAAATTTTTAAGTTTTCCTTGAAAACTTAGCCGCTGTTGAGCTATTATGAGTCAATGGTATGTACCTTCCCAGTGCTCGTGCAAGTAAGAAAGATTCATGTAGTTACCCCATCATTATTTTTTTTCAATCGCGAATCGATGCACCGTTATTGTATTACCAGACAAGTATTGCAAACGACAACCATAAAAATATATAAAATTTAAAATGTGAAAGCCTTGAAAGAATTGTAGCTATTATTTCTGAAATAACGTTGATTGAATATTACGTCATAATTTTCCGATTTAAAAATAGACTTAAGCATTAACAGCTTCAATATGACTGATATGTCTGGCATTCTGATCGCTAGATAATTCGAAGATGGCAAATTCGAATTGTAGATATATGTACTAAGAAACATCTTTTCATATACTAGACGAGTGATGTTTAGATGCCAGCGATTAAGAACCACACCAAAGAATACGTACGCTCAACACTCCTAATATTATTATGAATGTTTCATTGCGGTCAAAAGATAAGATTTTCTGAGACACTTAAAAACCACGCTAGGAGAGTAACACGATTGCTGGCTAGCTCAGATGTACCGGGATCGTTTCCCTCCTTAAGTTATGGAGACAATGCTATGGTAGAATATATTTCCAATTATGTTTATTTAACCTGCCTAAAAACCTTCGCAGTATTAGTACTTAAAGAATAACTACTACTACGGTGGTAGAAATTAAGAAAGGTAAGGAGAATAAGTAAATAAATTGAATCGGTTCGGTGGTCAATTTCCGGGCTTCGCACGCCAGGTTCTGGTTTTGACTCCCAGAGGTGGCTTAATTTTGTCCGAGGCGTTTTCATTTCACCCGGGTTTAATTTGGTTTTCGGCACGACGCCCATCAGAATGAACCCAGTGGACCCTTGACACATTTTATTAAGAATACGTGAATGCCGACGATGGACCTCCAATTACTGTGGAGAGTTTCAAATTATGCATCTCTCGTAAGTGCAATCTCCGGGTGTCATTTTTAAGGGTACATAAAAATCACGACTGCAAAAGTTAAACCTGATACCTAAGTCCTTAATGCGGGTCTTGAAATCCAAATTCAGCATCTGAAGGACCACGTGCCTACAGATTGAATATTAATAGATACACTTTGGTTCGATGAATATGTAAATTGAAGTGCATGCGTGTGCGATTTTTTTTAAATTTTGCATTTGTACAACTTGTTTCCATCCTTCAATCAAGTTCCATGTTTTTTTTGCCCCTTCAAGAGCCGTCTGTGCTTCTTTGATTTGTATATCACTCCTCAGAATTATATTTTTAATAAATGAAGGCAGCTAATTAAAACGAGAACATGGAAGGAGAATAATTTCTTCTACTTTTAAAGGCGCAGTTTTTCTTTATAATCATCACATTCTATTTATGACACGAATCGCATTTAGGTACCCTCGTTCTGATGACGGTCAGCGTCGTACTATTAAAATTTACAAATGAAATAGAAATGCCAGCTAAGTATAGATTATAGTCAGAGTAATATCCATTAAAAATATAGGTAAAATTTATAGATAAAAGATATGAAAAGGGATGTTTGAGGTAAAAAAAGAGAAAATGAGAAGCAGTAAATTAAGCGAAAGAATAAGACTAATGCTGAAGTGACTATTTAATTCTACTAACACTGAGAGAAATCTTATTCAAATTATAAATTGTAACCCGAATAGGTTTTTAAATAAAATAAACATTAAGGCCATAACACCGTTTCGTGTCTTATCTAGGATGCACATGTTTAAAAAAAGAAATTTATATGAGAGCATGCTAACGTGAGAATGCAGGGACGTGATATGTAATCAGGAAATAAAGACGCATAAATAAAAACCATAACCGGAGTTCCCAGTCACCTTCATTAGTTTGTGTGAAAACACCTACTATACTTGTGCATGTCATAAAAGTGTTTCACGTCGTATTTTGAAATGTATCACTGTCAGATTTCCAAGATGAAAGGCAAGGCTTGCTAGATGAAAATAGGCACCTGCCAATACTTAACAAAATATCGAACAAAGTAAAAAAACATAGGAAATTTATCATAGCAAATAACAAAAGATTAGCAGTCTACTCGCGTCATAAGTATGAATGAGAAGTATTCGTTTCAATTTCACTATATACATAAGTAAATTATTGGCTAGTCCACAATATCTGTTACCTTTGATTTCGCAAGGTAAATTAATTTATGTTTGATATAATGTAATCGCTAATACCTGCACATTAACGGGTAAAATTATTTTCCATAAATTGGCAAGAGATATAGGAATAAATAATATCATAAATACAAGTCTATTAAAGTTAGACAAAACCTTCAGATGAACTTTTCCATTTCAGTCACCACACTGTCGACCTGCTTTCAAGTTAATCAATCAAGACTGTTTCTATTACCTTCAAACCGAAACAATCCAGAATCATTCCGTTAAAATGTAAAAAACATAATTCCGTTGGCTCCGCAGATTGACAGCGTTGTAATAGATTAATCATTTCTAGCATGTAGAGCATTTGGAGAATAGCATTGTATGAATACCATCAAACAAATGACGATAGATAACGCTCACAGAGAAAATTGCAAAGAGGCCATATGTCTCGAGACCGGAGTTCATTAATCAACTTGATAATTTCACTGATGCGGCATGCTCTAATCACAATGTTGCCCGCGCATTGATAATTTCAAGGTTTGATTTAACTCTGGTTCTAATTGCTAATGGAAAATTCAATTAACACATCAGGAAAAATATGCAAGATACTTTTAAAAAATTTTAGGGCTATTTACGCTAGTCATCCATTTTGAGAAATTTAAATGTATAAGAGGATATTTATTCATAAATATACACATATTGGCTTTTCATTTAAGGGTATGTATGAAATATCCCTTTAAATTGTTACGAATCAAATGCGTACATTTATCTAAAAAGTAGCGAAACTGAGCACATTCTGAAATTAAACTAAAACGCGAATAAAATAAATATGTCATCCCATTAAATAGACTCTTAGGAGGGGTACAAGTGACAATATTCAATGCAGTTGCCCGGGGGTGAACCCGTAAGAATTCCAGACGGCTTTATATTTACGCTTCGTTAGTTCACCGAGCCAACGGCCAGGAGAAGGATCTACGTGCCTGTTTAGTCAGTATAACAAAGCTTTCATAGCAAAACATTGATATTATGGTGATGTAAAAAGATTTGTCGACCTTCATTTAACAAAAGAAATATTGGATGAAACAAGAATAAAAAAATGAACTTGACTGCCTAACCCCTTATATTAATGAAATAATACTAAAATGACTGCCGGAAAAGTAAATGGATGATCCATTGTTTCCATCACGTAACAAAGAGATTGAAAGATGCCCTCTCAACCTTGATGACGGTCTTAGTTCTGTACGCGTAAATTAGAGAGATTTTGATTGATCGGAATTATTGAGTTCCTCCGATTTCTCTCTAACGTGAGATCAGGCGTTATTTACAGCAAAATATGAATTTGAATTATTCAAATGCTTAAAATTCTTGTCTACAGTGGTGAAATTGAAAAAAATGCCTTTACTGCGTGTTTTCTATATTTTTTTATAATTCTCTCGACATGCTGGTTTGTTTCTTCTAATCTCCAATGGGTGTGTGAGAGTAGAGCGAATGATTGGAGGGAAAGAGTAAACAGGGAAGGCATAAGGCGTACGTATCATGGCTAAATGTGGTAGATGAGATTGTCATGGCAAGAAATCCATTGAGTCTCGGGAAGAAAATATCATGTATGAACATAACAAGAGGTAAAGAAAGCATACAAGAATGGGAGCATGGAGGGAATCAGTACAGTTTGTTTTGACTTCCCCTGAAATAATTGACTTAAACTCAGATTTATTTTGACGTGAAGGGTATATTTCTGCTTGAGGATATATAGGCGAGAAACATATTAATCTTCTACAAAATGGGCGTGGAAGTTGGACAGGGATGTTGATGCCCACGGCGAATTAAAATCGATTTAAATAATTCATTGAATGCTAATTATCTATTTAATCAGCGAAAATTAAAATTAATAAGTTTAAAATATCGAATGCAAGAACAAAATAAATCAATTATGATGATTTGTATCAGAAAAGTGACATCAATCAAAGAAATAATCCATGATTTTATATAATGGTAAGCAAATCAGAAAATTTTTGATGCTTAAGATATTATTGATGAACATTTTTTTTAATTTCAATTTTGCGAGGATTCTTTAGTTTTCAGTCATTGGCAAGTACAAATGAACAAGTAGGAATTTAATCTTTCATTTTCTAATTATTTATTTCGACATTTTCAAATGGAAAAGTAAAATATGCCATACTACTTGCCACAAATGAATGCACTTCTTATCTTCTATTACGCATGTATCGCTAAGTATCTAGATATCTGATATCGTTATTTCGCCTGAATCTCCAGCAAATATTTTCAATATCTCCTACAGGAGTGCTCACAGTGTGTGCCCGCAGAGATTCATTTTACCGCAGCTGGGAATGAATTGAATGATTTATTATAGGGTATATTTTTTTAGATAAAATAACCTTGCAAGAACCAAACTGAGGTCGAATAAACGCCATTACACTACGAGACAAGAAGATGAAATATTGCTTAATCGATTCGCAAGCGCATTATTGAGAGTGGCTTTAAGCTTCATTTACTCTTCATACCTTAAATACACCGCCGGGAGATATCTGCGACAGGTTGTGTTGAGATGCATCTTAATGATCTCCGCCGACTTCCCATCAATTTTCCATTTATTCTCGTTGCGCACTCTCGCCACTTGTTGTATGTGTCCTTTCCTTAATCCCGTGCGTAAGGATGAATAACGCTGCATCTCCATGTTGTTGCTGGATACGTGAACCACTCTTACTTTTGATGAAGTATACCAGCTCATTCTTGCTTAGTTTTCAAACACGTCCCTATGAAGAAAGATTAATTACTCGTGAGTTTGTATACTTTCGTGCAAGATTGATGATTTTTATGATCTTAGAATTAAATATAGATATAGAACAAATGAATTAAAATAATCATGTAGAACATAATTATATTAATATTCGATATGATTTTTCTGAAGATAATTTTTTTCCAGTATTTAAATAAGCCTGGACTCCTTTAAAGAATTCATGGCATGGGTTTAAAAATATGTAATAACTTGGGTTTCGTTAAGATTAATTCTTAATCTCGTATTTAACTGCGGTTGACTAAAAAATTCTTACTAGCATATTTCCACGTTCTCCCAGCGATTATAAACTGTACTATATATCTAGTATGAAATACGAAATTAAACTAGCATCCATTTATAGAATGATGCTATTAACCTCAGGAATGTTTCGCGCTCAGGTTTAGTTGTATTCCCTTGTAATGACGAAATTTGGAATTGTTTTTTCCTTCAACTCCATATCTAAGGGGGCATTAGCACGACATGCTGAAGCACTAATCTGGATATTATATGCAATATGACAATTGAAATACTTTCTTCAGTCTTTCCATTGTGACATAATTTCTCAAGCGTTAACTTTAAGTTCGAGTCTGTTTTCATGTACAAAATTATTTCAGTTAAAACTGATGCTCAACTGATGAGCAAACAATATAAAACCATAACAGGCAGGACATTGCTTCCTATATTATCAAAAACTTAACTGCAAAGGTTTTTAATATATCTTAATTGGAAGTAAATACTACCTCAAAAATCAATATGCAGACAAAAGCTTACATTTCACCAGCTTGAGTTTTCTTTCGTTACCACAGCATTGATTTTTCACTAAAGGATTGCACAAGATATACGCAGATAACATATTGCATCCGCTTTGCATTTATTAACTTTCCAATTCTGCATTTTAAATCGAGAATTTACGCCAAGGCATTCATTTTTTTGCTCATGTAAAATAAACCACTTGAGCCATAATGTGAGAATGGAAGTGATTTGACTTGAATCGATCAATCAGCTCTCGAAACACCTTTCAGCGCATGCTCAGAAGAGTCAAACACATCCCTTAACATTCGATACATCTTGCGTGACCAAGAAGTGAATCATCTCACGTAGGAAGGAAAATACGTTGCTCTTTATATCTTTTCATGTTCTATGGTTTCAACTCTAAGTATCTAATGACGGTAGAGAAAAACTTTGCTATTCCATATAAAAAGGTTTATCATATTACACGGCCATGGTTTCAATGCTGCGCATCATCATTAGATGATAATGCGTAGCATTGAAAATCGGTCGTGTAATACATGTCTATACATGCACTAAAACCATGGTCGTGTATAATTAACCTTTTTAAATGGAATTGCAAAGTTTTTCTCTACCCTCATCATGTAGGAATTCCACCTAGTTAAGCCTTAAACTACTATGTTTATAGATATTCTGTATATTTGGATATCGTGTACAATCGGAGAAATATCACCGCATAAAGTTCGGAGATGGAAAAATGAACACAAAGAATGGAACCGAGCAACGAGAAAGTGTATCCTCCTTCCTGCTAAGTCCTATAAGGTAAACTCATTACATAGATACGTAATGAAGAATAAAAATGGCGATTTAATTCTATAATTTTCATATGCCGTAAAGGATGCTTTTATTTTTCATTAATTAGCTTTGCCAGAATGTTATCCATTTTACTTTCTGCATTTTTATATCCCATAGAGTCGTCTATCCAATATGTATGGATTGACGATAGGCAAGCAAGGTAAGGGCAGAAAAAGGATAGGGTTGTTGGATGGAGTGACGATAAAATGTATGCAGACTTGAGGAACGATTTAGTAGTGTGAGTTCTACCCTGTCACGCGAGGCTAAGAAATAGCGCAGTCTGTTCCCATCTAAAAGCTACCTTAAATGGTTGACTACCAAATAATAACAAGGCCCGAGCTATCCTCATTAACGTCGGATTCCCTGGCTTAAACTAAGCCAACTGGCCATATGGCCAACTCCCAAACTTAAGTAAAACTATAGCTTTCCTAAAAAGTATTTTAAGGGTTCTATCCACCTGCCCTTAATCTCTTGCCATATCTATAAAATTTGTTCTGGCATAACGTTTTACTACCAGATAATTCTTTCTACTTTTTATATGGCGCACTGACTTCTTTGTCTCTAAAATAGCTTAGCATCATCGCAACGCTCAATCCACCACGTCGATTGGTTTTTCGCTTTAGCTAATTTTTTCATTTTCTCGACTTTTCTACGGCACTGAGAACCTTTGGCTGAGCGTATCATACGTGTATACTACAAGTTACGAACAAATAAATTGTCTACAAGATTGTATAGCTATTGACTTGGATGAGCCATATTCCCTGCTACTTTGAATCACCTTTCTATTTAAAGAATTGACGGACGTACTCAGGAGAGAGCACATTAGAGGAGCGAGAGATGGGACATCTTAAACGAAAGCTCTGTGACGTGTGTTCCGAGTCCGACCTTTTTTATGGCATTTAAATTGTCGGACGGAAAAGTCGTAAAAGTGTGAACGGCTTAAAGGAACACGCTCAGGGAAAAATATCCCCTAGAACATTCAAAATCTACGAAAGTGCCCCTTTTCTTCTCTCAACAGAGGGAAATAAAGTTGACAAAAATTTAAGCCCATCTCTTCCGAGACAGGTATGAAACCGTTTTAAGTTCCATATTCAATTGCATACATTCAATGGCTATGCTAGAAGAGTACCTGGGTGAGTAATACGGTAACAACACAATGAGCCCTCGTTAGCCAAGCACACACTATAGCACCCACATGAATAAAAAGTGTACCCCCCATTAGGTGTTGAAATATGAGCGGGAATATTATTTCCGTTTGTTTTTGCGAAATTTCTTTATCAGTATCAAAGGAATTCCTGAACGGCTGTCGAGGAAAATCCATGTCTAAGTAGAACAAAACCATATACATACATAGCCAATTTGCTCCTTCCCTACTAATTTTTAAGGAAGTCTCTCAGCAGCGAGCACTGCGCAAGAATGTCCATGGCAACTAAATCAAATTTGAATGAGGTAGAAACTAATCAAGTAAAAAAGAAATCAGTCTAAAATAAAAAAATATTATTCTAAAATAAAACACATTATTCCAACTCTTTCTTGGAAAAAGAGTATCATTAATTTCATGGGCGGAAATTAAATACTTCTTTGGATTAAAAATAGGAATTCAAAATTGAACATTATTTTAAATAAATGTGTAAATTTATTTTAACTTATCATGCAAATAAATTTTGTGATTTTTTTAACCAATAGATATTAAAATATTTGCTAATTAAATTTATTAGGCTTTTCAACAATAATGTTCTCTCAAGTACGTTTTCCACTCAAGTCAATTATCTACATTAATGTAGATAAATGTTAGAAGGAGAGAATTTTGACGCGGAAATCCAAAAATTCCGTAATTTTAGATGGCATAAGTGATTCCAAATCTTAAAAAAATTCCGTAACGTCCGTTTAGGATTGGGTGAAGTCTAACCTATTTTAAAGTTTCATTCTGACCTTCCAGATCAACTGCAAATCTGTTGAATGACTCATCTAACTTATTGAACAATTAAATATTTCAATACACTTCGCATCAGCAATAATTTAATTCATATTCAGGTTAAAAGCATTTATTTCAAGATTAATTTATGGTAACGCACCAAGTAGATATTTACAAAAAACCCATTTCACATAGCAGAGTTATTCAGAAAGCATCCTTCGATTTAAGAATAGAGTCATTCTCTGTGGAAGAAATTGCATAAGCAGATAGTGTAAATTGAGGAAGAATCAATTGAGGAAATTGAGCCGACAGGATTTCTGAGAAGAGGTGGCAATGAGATCGTTCAGCGAAATGCCTCCGATCCAAATATGATAAATGGTATTAAATTTCCGAAAGTGATTCCGTAATAAGCGTGAGTTTAATTCAATGCATAAAAGATTGCTTGGGGGTATCTAGTTGATCCTCGCGTTCTGTGGTGGAGCAATTTTAACCTCATTTGGTTAATTGATCCCAAGAGGATATGCATAACTACCAGATTCTTTCGGATTACAAAACGTGAGCTCTTCGAGTAGCCGCTGTAACCAAACTACACCTAAACACAATAGCTAGGTGATATAATTTCATAAGGCTCAAAAACAGTGCAATGATTTCGTAAGATATAAATATTTAAGCATTTATGTCCCATATTCAATTGCGTGCACAAAATATATTTTTAATTATAGCAAGCATCATTATAAAAGATAGCCTCTAATAACGTTTACAAACACTTGTATAAATTACGTTATCTACTCCGTTAATTTTTTCGTGAGCATTCATTTGATTATTACTAATGGATTATTAACAAGCGGCTATTAAAAATGGAATCCAAATCCATCCTAAACCAATAAAAATTTTACTCAACAGTTTGAGATTTTCATGATTGCAGAAGTTGGGAAAATGGCCAATGACACGAAGGTTCTCACGAGTCCGCATACATTCCACAAATTCAACAACGCAACATAAAAGTTCTTGGTACTTTTCCTTCCGCAGCTTATGAAATTATTTTGTGTGAGCGCAGAAAGAGTGCATTCCTCAGGGCAAGGGCACAGAATAAGAAATATTTCGGGTCCGAAAATTTTCAATTCTACATTCTCTACATCTTGTTGAACTGAGGCTATTTGGTCAAACGCAGCGGATCGTTTGTGATAGGAAAGGAACAAAATCATTTGTAAACTCACGTAAATCAGGTAATAACGAGGTAAGGCAAAACGTTGGGCACGTAACTGGTCAGCCTTGGCTCGAACTCTCAGGGCTTGGGGAATGGGGATGCGAGTTGGAAGGGAGGATGGATGGCGTGGGGTGGGGTGGGTTGTGTGGAGAGTGAAAAGAGCTTGCGGATTCAGGTATGAGAGGCAAGGAGGGGAAGGGGGAAGGTTAGGGAGGGAAGGAAGAATGGAAATCAATGAACCGGTGCTGCTGTGACGGGAGGAGACGGGAGAGGGGGGAGACGGGGAGGCATAACTGGTGGGATGTCGGTTAGACGGGCGGCAAGTTGGGAGACATTGGCGGCCTGGGAAGGAGGACGACGTGGAAGGGGCAATATAAGTGGACGGCAAATTGGCTCCAAAAAGGTCGTGAAAGCGCGCTTGAGGAATGCATACATAAGCAGTGGACTTTTTCACACTTCCGCCCTTGTGCTACGCAAAAATCACTGCTCGGGCGCCGGTCTGGGTGATGATTTCGGGTGGGAGGGGAGCGCATCGGTCGCTCCGAAGCCCTAAGAGATGTTTGCGGATCAAATCCCAGCGATTTCATTAGATTAAGTGTTTTGCCGCTATGAGATGCATTCCCGCATAATCGCAGAGTACTTTCCAGAACGATGCAGTCAATTTTATGAAGGAAGCAAGAATACGTTCGGCTCATTTTGATCTCCTTAAATGTATTTCGCCATAGGGGAAAAGTAAATAACATGAAAATTTGACGTCCACCATCTATTCTCACGAATTATCCTCTCGAAGTTCTATCGATTCTGAGGAAAAAATGAGATCCTTTTACATCGAGTTAGGTGAATTATTTCGCTTAACTTATTTCTGAAAGTAATTCTACGAAAACGGAATAAAACATTTTTCTTATTACGAGGCAGTTACATGTCTGACATTTTAGGTATTTTAAATAACTACGGAAGCAACTACGTAGTATGATTCTGTTTGTAAAAATGCTATAAGCATTCTGCATGTTAATTATTAAGTCAATTTATTCTGCTTTGTTGTCAATGATGTTAGTTACTTTTGGAAGTAAAGAAAAAGTACCCCATCATTTAAAGCAATCAGTTCCTAAAAAATCAATTTTAAAAAGTATAGTTTAAAAGAGCTACCTCATTCATTACTGTGATTGTCAGGTAAAAATATTTAGACCAGATCATTTTATCTCAACACAGACGTGCATGCCATTGTCATGATATGTAGGAATATTGAATAATCCTATTCTACATTAAAAAAGTACGTCATGTGGAAAAGTAAAGTGTCTTCATCATGAAGAATTTCCTCCAAGTTACACCAGAAACTGCGTTAAAATATAAATGTTATTCAAATTTTTGAATGAATGCCACCTCATTTTTAGTGAACGTTATCTCCTAAATTTTACTCAATTTTCATATCCCAGGATAGATGAAGTAGTATTAACTTTTACCGCTAACTAAAGAGGAAAAAATCGGGAGTAAACGAAAAAAAACTATAATCAATTAGCTCCATAAATATTTTGTCAGCCTGCTTCTTGTAATTCAGTTGTGGTATCAGCAACCAATCCAAGAGGCTTCTATTCTCCATCGTTAGTGGTCAATGCATAGGAAAGATTTAGAGTCAAGTACATTAAAAAGGTTACACCTTGTGTATTTTACGAGTACTTTAATGGTACACACGATGTTTACAAATAATAACAGTATGAGTTACATCTAAAGACAATAATAGTTTTCCCGATAAATGGCGAAAAAATGCTAAATGTGAATTTTACGTTTCAATTAAGTGTCTTTTATCCAACGATTGATGGATTTTTATGGCGTGTTTTGTAGTATTAGGAATATTTATATAAAACAACAAGTTGTAGCGTATTCGGTAGCATTCATTTGTAAAGAAATATAGTTTATTTACTTGGAATGAGATTGTTACTGTAGTTAATACTTTAAGAATGGAAGTATTATCTAATTGTATTTATATTATTAGAATTGCACCGAGAGAAGAGATCAATTTTTTCATCATTTGGGTGGGCCCTAAAATTTAGGAACATTCTACGTCTTTAAAGAAAAGAGTTTAAGTTGATTCTCCTTCCGACTTCACACTCATTGCATTTCTACCCTAATTGATCTTTAGCATTCATTTTCGTCTAAATCCATTAGTAGAGGATCTATTTCCAAAATGTGTGTAATAAACATAGGTCCGAGTTTTTTATCTGAACTGTGTACATGTTACGTTAATTTCTTAACGCAAGTATCGTCACACTCAATAAATAATACATCTCCTAAGAATAAAAAACGACGTAGGATAACCTTTATAAATGAGAAGAACTAATGTCTTAGAATTGCGAGCAATCGAAACCCAAAATGAGAGTATAGCGGAATTCTGAAAAGTAAAAATGAAAGTCTAGCGGAATTCTGAAAAGTAAAAAATACAACAGTTACGGGCACATACGATGACGTAGGTAAGAAGAGAGATATTTCAAGATAGCTAAAAAAGTAAGGTGAATAGAACGTCTGCAAGAAGATACGAAACCGAGCTATAATAAAATCAATAACTACGAGAAAAGAGTGAGTTGAAAGCGGCTGATAGGAAGTCAAAGAACAGCTAAAGGGAAAAGGGAATGAAGCTTGCATTCGAGATGCGAAAGGGGTTATACAAACATAGGATAAAGGCATAAAAAAGGAAGGAATGCATCGCAAAACAGTATGGTGGCCTATACCTTGAAAAAAATGGTCCAATCAAATAAAAAGAAGATGGAGGCCATCGGCGCCCAGATATTTTGATAATTAAATTCGATGGGCCAGTAAAAAAACTGATGAAGAACCAGGCACCCGGAGTAAATGGATATAACGGATAAATTATCAAGGACCTCGGAAGTAAGCCTGAAGCACTTCTGTTGAAAATAACTAACTGAGAACGTGAAGGAATGACTTGACGTGCCGAATGACTTAGAATAGTGCTATCCCTATCGAAACCAAAGAAGTAATGGCCATGAGAGACGATCAGCACTAAATTTTGAATACTTGTGTTATGAATACAAATACCAGAAAACACCATAAGTAACGGGATAAAAGAAAATAATAATAAGACATCCCGTAAAAAAACCCCACTCGGGTTTTTAAAGAACCAACAAATCAGGCATGGTATTCTGTAAAATCTCAAATGATTAATGAAGTTTTACAGGGATGCTAACAATCAAAACCATTGTTCAATGTGCCCTTCGAATTGGCAGCAGCGTACTGTGTGAAAAGGCATGTTCAATAAATGGGTCTCATAAGACTCAACATGAATAGGATGGAATCATCATACTTCATTTCTCATTTGATATCTAGTTATAGCAGAGAATCGTAAGCAACATTAATGAGAGGATCAATTACCCCCTCGATTACGGATTAGTATTCCCAATACTCTCAAAATAAGGAATTTTTGAATATTTCTAGAATAGATCGAGGGTATAATGTACGTGGCCGAATGTATAACACGAGTAATGGAAACGAAATAACTACGGAAAGGAATCCAGTTTATAAAAAAGTATACGAGTCAGTTTCGCAAATGGACGAAAATTAGGTTTTTTCTGCATAGAAATGGAATGGATTGAAGTTTACTAATTTATTTATTGTATTTAAATCATTAGAAAATAAAATAAATCAATAGCTTGCGGAAGGGAAAAAAGGCGTAAAAAGTAAATGAAGTACTAGGTCACGGGAAATTAAAATTATTGGTTATGGATAGTATGACGTAATATGGGCCACCGGGAATACTAGCAGGGATCGAGCACGAACAGATACTCTAAGGAAACGTAGGGTAGACATCCTTCAGAAGTATAATAAAAGGAAAAACTTAAGGGAAGGGCAGACTGTGGGATCAAAAAAAAACAACAAAAAATAGACTACATGAAGAGATGCATAAAGTCGAAGAGCTTGAAGAAAATTCTCTTGTATGGGAATCAGCGAATAATAAATGGTCGAGAAATAGAGCCAACAATTGTCAGATTCAAGGACTGATGAGATAGACGACTTATTTGTAATCTCTACCTGAATAGCCATAAATAATGCATTTAAGTAAGGAAAGCAACGACAGAATCGGAAATGGCAGGTTAGTAAGAAAGACATGTCAATTTAAGTTTGTTCTTTATGCACTAAGGAAATGCTATAAGCCAAAGGGCTCGGGGAGTAGGCATGGTAGGTGGGGAGCTGATTAAAATTTGCGTTTGAGCGTTACTTAGCCAGTCAGCCAAGGTTCTTTAGCTCTTTTGGAGATCATTAAAATACCTATGAGATATAATAGAATAAAGTATAATAGTTCGACTGAATACTCGAAAGTGTTTAAAATTTGAATTAAGACTACGCTTACCATGAAGAAGGGCAGAAGTTATATCAGTTATATCACTTCATGGATCTAAGAAATCTTTTGAACGAAAAGGGTATAACAATAAAGTCATCAGGACAAGGATAGCTTTAGCATAACTTTGAACGAAGGTTTCAGAAGCCTTGATACTGATATTGGTGGATTTCGGGAGCTGCTGCGTCGTCATTAGGGGCGCTTTTCCTTTGCTTTCGTGCTCATGGCGGGCCGCATTATCAGAACGATGCGACCTGCGGTAAAGGCCAAATCTTGGGACAAAACCGCCCCCTAACGTCACGGTAGGTCTCGAAAGCCACCATTATCAACTAATTTAGTGTGTAAACCATTTACTGAAGGATCGAACTGATGACAAGGGCTCTGAGTAAAAGCGTTTAGACGTTAATATTTGATAAAAACTTAAACGAAGAGTGGAGTAATCTTTCGTTAAGCTCTTGAGATGTGGAAACGGTAATGGACGGAGGAAAGCGGAAATGTATTAGACAGAGAAGAACCTCTTCAGATGAGAACAAATGGAAGACTTTAAGAAGTGATCTTCTGAGGGAGGAAATGATCGGGAAAATTCACAGAAGACAGGAAGACAGATTTGACAGGTAGTGAGGTGCTGAAGGGTGTGATTAGAGAATTAATCTTGTATAAGCCGGAAAATGATAAAGATATAGGCCTAACAGACAACATGATGGGGTATAGAAAGACTAATCAGTTGAAGAAGGAAAGAGACTAGGTTTTAATTTGTTTAATTCCATGAAAAACTTTAATATGTTTAGTTCCTTGCAGTGCGCGACTTTCTTCGGCCTTCTCTCAACCTACCATTATCACTTATTCAGCTCCTCATACATTCTAAATCCCTTCCTGCCACTCTGGCTTGGCGATGTGATGTCGTTTTTAGCGAAATTCCAATAATCTCTGATCGGTAGCTTACCTATGAAACCAACTGGCTTTTACAATGGGTAACCTTGGAAAACACCACCAGCAGTCGTAACACACAGCATGCATGTCCCACTTTTTCCACTACATAATTTTCAATTCAGATCGACTTCTCTCTTTTAATTTTCTCATCGTATTGCCTCTTTACAAGCTGTTGAAAAAGCCATTATTGCATTTCGTATCAACCGACCTTTTGATGAGTTTGATTATCATTTCCCTGATTTATAAAGCTGGCTCATAATACTTAGTTTTACGGATTTTTCCCTACGGATGCTACCGGCGAAATTAAGCGCAAGAATTTTTGCGTCGCAACTTCAGCCTATAATTTGCTCCGTCTAGTATTTCGATGTCCCATCATCAGTTTTTCCTCTGTACGGGGCTGGTCCCAAAATAAAATATTAATCTATAATCTGTCTAACCCCTCATAGAGGCCGTCCCACCTCCCTATCCTTCCTCCCTCCTCCGCTCTTTGCTCAGTTAATCGGACGTTGAAGAGGGGTGCGGAGGTGGGGCGCCAGAAGACATCGCAGGGGCCGTAAGATGGGGATGGATCAGGGCGTGGAGGGGAAGGCTATTTCGTTGAGTGATTGAGATGACGTGACTTGACTACGGCGCGCGTCGTTCATTTCCCCTCCCACCAACCTCTTCTCCCCCCCCCCCCCACTCTCTTTCTTCATCTTTCTCTCCAGTTCAGTCAAGACAATTTTCCTCACCCTCTCGTCCCGCTCCTCGGCCTCCTGCTATCTATTCGTCTTGGAGAGAGGAGGCGGCTGGCCTTTCAAGCTGCTCTCATCTCGCTTAAGCCCAGCGAGAAAGCGTCGGGTGAGGGACAGGGGAGAGAAATGGGAGAGCTGGTGTGTGTGCCCTCGAAGGTGGGACGAAGGTGTGGAGGGGATTCGAGGGAATGCCTTGGAGTGGGGCACGAGGAGCGAACGAAATGGATTCGATAAAAGCGGTTGTGGAGACGGGGAAATGCCCCGGGAATTTATAAGGTTGATACTAACTCGGGCACATGGCGACCGTACCAATTGCGCAAAACTTTGTTTAATAATAAAGATACGACGACTGCCATTGCCTAGCCGTACGTATAGATGACTATATTTTATTTGGAATGTGTTTTACAAATCCCATTGTTGAATTCAGTTAAAAACACTCTTCGATCTAAACACTACTTTAATAAACTGTTACAAGTATTTCCCCATCAATTTCAAGCTTTTAAAATATTTACTAACGAATAATGTAGAATTTTGTTCTTGGAATATAATCGTCATTTTTTTTAATTTTATGAGCTTCTTAAAGAAATTTGAAGTTGTTTCAAATTATAACAGAAAATTTGATGACAAAGTTAGAGTGGTTAAACTCATTGTTGGTTAATAACAGATAAAAATGCTCTAAGGGATGACTAATATGTTTACGCTAATTCCTAGAAATCTATAAGGAAGCATTGAAAATATCGCCCAAAAAGAAAACCAAAGACTGGCAATATTTTCGAATCAATAAGCTTAAGCGTAGAATTTTATTACAGCATTCAATAAATAATGTAAAGTAATAAAGCTATGGGAACTACATATCTTTGGCAGATGCTGCATGCAGTGTAAGTTGGCTCTAGCTTAGTACTACGCTTTGTACGCTTACGCCTCATATTATTGCTTAAAATAATAAAATACATAATATTCAATATTCAACATATTGCGGCCGGTCCACAATATTGTCACGTCATTTTCAAGCTTATTAGCTCTAATGGAAGATGACGGAGCTATTTGCGCCATTAGGGAGAAGATGGTAATTTGGTAGGAGTAGGATGTTCAGGGAATGGAGGAAGGGTGGGGAGAAACCCGATGTCGGCATTAGCCTACTCTTTACGATAGGCACCGTCCACAGTTTAGCATTCCATCGGACAGACGGTGTACTCAAGGTGTTCCCTACATTCCCCAACCAGGGATCGAAGTACCACTGAAAAATACTGCTACCTTCGGGATTCGAAACTGGGTCTGCGGCTTGGCAAGTCAATTCATTGGTCACCGCACCATCCTGATCTCCACATCACCCAATGTCCTTATATTACATGCCATTTAAAATATGAGATTCGCATTTGTTAGTATAATATCTATTTTACCATCTTAATTATACCGAATGAAAATTCTTAATATTTATTGAAATGTACATCAACAATTAGCACAAATGAATACGGTATTAGTCAAAACCATTCCAAGTTTTATTTGTGGGAAAAAGTTTCAGCTGTTAATTTTGTAATTTAAGTTTGAACTTGGGAAAAAAATATTATCTTTTCTACCGTAAGTCCAATTTTCGAAACTTTCTATATTTGCAGTTGTTTTCGTGTTACTGGGTCATCCCAGCTATGTTTTAATTGTTCAAAATTACAAACGAACACCCAACATTGCCTTAGGTTTGAGCCGAATCCATTACCTGGGAAGGCTGCTGTCTGCAGTCCATTAGTCATTATGCAATAGGCAATTAAAATTAGGCATTACGTAATCCATTAGTCATTATGATTCCAACAATTTGGTAACGAATCTCAATTTCTTCATAAAATTTCACATTCAAAGTGCACAATTTTTTTCGATGCGATATAGAGGTTTCTAGAATCTAATTCTCTATGATCGTTAATTCCAATATTAACGTTTACCAGCCACAAAATTCGAGAAATATTGTCTTACGTCTATGGTGCGTCCTTTTATGGTATGGAGAATATACTTATAGGGAACAAGGCTCGCATTTTTGGATGATATTGAATATTTTTCCTTCTTCAAAATAACAAAAATTCTTGATTTCTACCCGTCAAATGACTTTGCCGTTGAATACTGGAAGAAAAACAGGATAATTTGGCATTGAGTAGTGGTGGTAGTCTTTAGATACTTTGATGTATTAACATTTAAAATATTGTACTCCTATGTTTTTATCGTGTGACTACATAACTGCTTTTAGATACATAATTGAGTCACGTTTATTTCGCTCAAAATATCATTCTTGTGGTTTATCGAACTCTATGCTGTCACTTAAGGATTCAATTCGACCATTAATGCATTAAACACTAAGAAAAATTCTTATAAGGAGAAATAAAATAGGCCACTTCAAAGACACTATGCGAAATTTCAATTTAGTAATGCAAATAGACGGCAAATAAGTACAACGCAACAGTTCAATAATATTTATTTTGACTGGATACACTTCAAAATTAGTTTCACTCAGAACATAAACCTATTCTATGCCTTCGTAGACAATTATACTTTAATCTGTACTCCCTGGTATTTAAAATTAAGTGCTTTAAAATTCTCAAAATCGTCTTATACCATTAATAAGTATTGGGGTGGAATTTTGACAATTGTCATGTGCTTAAGGCCAGCAGAAAAGGTTGTGATTTACAAAGATTTATAACTTACTTATTAACTTAACTTAAACTAATTATTATCTTAACTTATTTATAACGTATTTTAACTTAAATTAAATAATAATACACTTCATTCTACCTCTCCTTCACTCTCGTCGCATAAGATAGATAATTTAATTTAACTTAATTTCTAAACAAAAATTATTATGGTAATTAATATTTCATTTCTTATTGATTCCACACATATGACAAGCATGCGCCTATTTTGTGATGAATCGACATTGTAATCATTATTAAGAAGCTTTGATAGGTCTTCCATGAATATTTCTATGCAACGAATGACTGAGGAATAGATACGCAACGGTTTTATTGTTGCAACGATATTATTTCGTGGTAAGTCAGTGCCTTATTACCGCAAAAGACACTTAACTTACTCAATTAATTTTTTAAAATCTCATCGCGATGCAGACCGCAATATTAAAAATAAATTTGTCCAGTGATAGTATTCATATCATCGATATTTCCCTTGCTAGATTTTGGGCTATAAAGTCACTGTCAAAGTATTTTATGACTGTTTATCCCAACAAAAATTATCATAAAACAAAAATTCTTCAGCCAGCGGAGTATTCTCAGCATGAGACTAGATACCAAGAACGAAGCCACGAATTCGTCCGCACCTTCAACTGTTTTTCCAATCCCTCTCTTGTCGTAGTGATTCAAACCCATCGTTACGAAATATTCCAGAAAGAGTGATTTATTCCGTTATTTTTTATGCCCACACGCCCTCACATCATAGCTATAAAATGGAAGACAGGAAAACAAATAAAACGATATCATCCCCGCAGGAAAAGGGGATATATGTAGGAGAGTGAGAACAGCAGGAGAAGGAAAATGTGGAGGGAGAATTGATGAATGATTGGGAAGTCTGAAAGTAAAGGAATAAGGGGAGAGATTATATAGACGAAAATAAGAGAAAGAGTTAGAGCGAAGATAGAAGGTTAAAAAGAAACAGAAAAGAATATAATTGCAATAACCAAATTATATTTCTTTGCGCCATATTAGCGCTATATTGGCCATACAATGCAGGTACCAATATTTTTTCTTTTCGATGAATAATGTATTTATAACCAAAGCACAGAGAATAATACTAACATTTTTTCAACTTCTGTGGCTTGAAGCCATACATTCTGCTTAAATATCTTTGAAACAAGCGCGAAGTTAGTATTTTGTAATGCAAATACATCTAAAAATGCCAGGGTATAGAAATTAGAATAGATAGCTCCAAAAGTTTGTAATAATGCCCTCAGTTAGGGTGCCTTTTTGATTTATTTCAACATTTTATTCGTAGTGTCTCTGTTTATTACTCCATATTATCACATTTATGCATAACTCAAAAGAATAGACGTTGTATATGTATGTACATATCAATATCAAATTGAGTAAGGTTTTGAACACAGATTCACCGGATATTCCCTGAACTTTCGTACAAGCGTGCTCGCCTCGTGCTTTAAACAAATTAAGCTTAGTGTTTACGCTTAAAGAACATGTTAATGTTTCTCTTGAGTTGTTTGTAATTCCCAATTACAACTGGAGTTTTGCCCCTACCGCTGAATGAAGAATTCCAATTCGTTTATCTGACTCCAACGTATTTTCTATGGGCAATTATTTTGTCCCGCAAAATGGCAAGATGGGTCAGGTGTTGAAAAAAGAAAGGAAAGTGAAATCTTATAGAGTGAATACGAGACCGGGAGAGGAAGGGAGGAGGATGTTTAAGGCCGGCCAGGTCTTTTGTTCCCAAAAGATATCCTCGAATCGCAGCCGGCGAGTTTATGTTTGTGTTGCCTTCAAGATCTTGTTAATATGCGGATGCCTTTGGGTGAAAGTATGATATCATCAACCTGGCAATCTATTGGAACAAGTATTCAAATCTTTAGCCTAAGTTGGCATACAATGTGTGATCACCGCGTTACCTTTACTCCTCTCTTGAGAGATACATGGCTTATGAAATTAACGCGAACAAAAACCGAATACAATGACTTCATTTTTTACCGATGTATATTTCAACTGCTTAGGAACTCATTCCACCTCCTAAGAACACTCAGCCTTAAAAAAAAATTAACCATAGATATTTCAAAGAACAATTTAGTAACACGAGTAGTCTCCTGCATAAGCTGTACTTCTTACGATATAATATCTTTAATAAGTGCATTCATAAGGAAACCATCAATTATATGCCTCTAATTGTCACTGAATCAAATGTTTCGTGTAGCGTTAGAATCGGTGGAGGGAGCCGAATGGTCGCTCTATTGATGCACACGGTAGGTCAGTGCACCTCGAGCTGCATTGGTTGGAAGTTGGCCGCGTGTTAAGTTTAAAATAGCAAGTCAAAATGAACAATACGATTGCAATTTCCGCAAAATGTGAAGTTCGTCCAGTGATAAAGTTTTTACTGATAAAATAACTCCAAGCTGTTGGCATTCATCGGGAAATGTGTGCTCTGTACGGGCCAAATGTGATGAGTGAGAGTTCTCCGTCAGTGTTGTCGTTCGTTTAAGAGTGAATACAAATGCTCGTGATGATGACAGAAGTTTAAAATATTTAAAGGTTTGGCGATTATGTATAAATCACTAGAGATATGTAGTTTTGATATGAAAATAATGTATTTTCTGTGTCTATTCCAGGGCAATTTTTATAGCATAACGGAGGTTACTTTCTGAACAGTCCTCGCATAATATAGGAGGACGGAAATATGTTTATTATGCCGATTGTATTGATAAAGTAATTTTCAGAAGGTTGCAGTTGCCATAGACTGGACCTATTGATATTTCATTGGCGTTTATAGTTAGGTATTGGAACCCACCGATTTGAAGTGGGTTTTGGACAATCCTTGAGAACTAATGCACACCGAGATGTGAAATGTGATAAGGCACCGTAATGCATTATCACATTTCACATCAGGATTCACCCCATAGCACAATTAGTAAACTAAGGCACCATTTGCATAGCACAAACATCAGCTTCGCCTTGATACATTATGCCCCCTTACCTCTTCTTTCATAACCTCATATTCCGGCGTTTTAAAAACTTGCAAAATTTCACTCCAACTTTAAATACTATATGTTCTATTCATCATTCTTTTCTTCAAATTTTACTAAAAAATGTCCGCACTTTTCAAACTATATCTCATATTTCTTCGCTTCTCTACTCACTCAAAAATCTCATCTATAATTCTGTCCAAACCCAAGCCTCCAAAGTCTCCTCTCTGCGATAATCCTCTTCCCTCGAAGACCATATTTCAGTCAAACACAAGGCTATGCTTCAGGTCAAGTTTTGACTAATCTTTTCTTTACGTCTTTGATCAGTGTTCCTGTCATCAATTCTCACTTCTCTGTGTTTTCTCGAGGAGCTAACGTACTATATTCCTTATCCTAATGTCCTTGCTCAAATATCGAAAAGGGACCAAGTGTTTCTTCGGATCTAATTTATGCTCTCTTTCATCACATGCCTACCAAATTGCCTGAGCAATGCTTAATACTGATTGCAAACCCTTGCCTGCCTGAGTTAGCAAAGCTAGATCGCCCGCAAACCTAGCATAATTGCCTTATCCCACCTGATTTAATTCCTGCACCGTGCCTCTCATGTCATTTCCTCGGCACAAAAGAGGAAAAAAACAAGAGGAAGAACGGACATACCCGTATTGTTCTTTTGCCAACTGATACAAGAGGAAGTTTCAAATAAGATTTATGTTTACTACATCCCGCTCAAGACTCTCCTACATTTTCAATTAAAAAACTGATTATATTCTTTTAAAATCTTTAGTGTCTATTCTCTATGTATCTTTCCAGGAACGCTAACAATTCTACACGCGGTATGTGTATGTAGTAGTAGTAGTTTAAGGGGAGGCGACCGATATCTGAGGTCATTTGCACCATTAGGGATGGATGGGAAAGGAGGAAGGGTGGAGAGAAACCTGGCGTCGGCATTAGCCTACTCTTAACTAAAGGCTCCAAGGGGTCCGCAGCTCAACGTCCCATTCGACGGACGGCGTACTCACTCAAAGTGCTCTCCACAAGGCACCTCAAGTAGGTATTACGATACCACTGAAAAAAGTGTGTCGCCACCCGGATTCGAACCCGGGCCTTCTGAGTGGGAAGCCCGTGTTTTAATCCCGTTATCGCTCTCCACCGTACCTTCTTTCAGTTAGTTTCGTTATAAGTGACAGAAAATTGAAAACCGAACACCCACCATAACACAATTCTTGCGAAAGATGGCAACACTGCTGTTACATATTGATACTGCCATCACTGTGGTAGGAGAACTGCATAGTGAAAACTCACTGGCGCACGCAGTTTTTGGGTTGTCCTTGTTAGTGTTAGCGGACTGGTCTATTGTGTTCGTCTTAGGTTTTAATTTGACTGACCCTCATATTAATAACCTCCTGTTTGTCCATCTCAAATCAAACATATTTATGTTTATTTATTTCCCTACAACTTGCAAGATAGCATCTGTGCTAAGCATTGTTCCAACATCCCATATGCCTTCGCAACCCTCTCTCTCCGGTAGAGACGCACCATGGCCCAGCTTTCTCAAATTCAGAATCCTTCGAGCTGCCTAATATAAGCTGCCGTACCAAGACTATCATGATTGCTTCTGACGGTACAGCTGTAGGTATCTTCGCAATGCTCGAGTCTTTCACACCGCTAAGGTTACAGCCAAGGTGTTAGCTGACCTCAAGCATCAATTCAAATTTCATCGCTTACGGGGAGTTTTACATTTGAGTATAACTTTAAGAAAATATTTATGTAATGGCTCATTACTTGGAGAACTGTGAATAGCAACGAAAAAGATTGGCTTAGAGCGTTATAATGCCAGAGTGAGGTTATTTTGACTACGGTGAGTAAACCACCAAAACTGCTACCGATGTCTCCGTTTTACTTTCCTCGGAGAAATTTAAGTCATCGAATTCCGCAGGGATTCGATCCCTAGACCGACGCACTACCGTTCCGTCGAAGTCCACTGGACGAGAGAGTGAGCCAAGGGCCGGGGAAGGGTTGGGCAAAGTGGAAGGGGACCCAGTTTGAAGCGTGGGGCTCTCCTCCGATTTGATCAATCAAAATTTTCGCCCTCCATCACGTTGTGTGGGAACCGTTTAAAGAATGAAAAGTGCCGCCGCCCTCGGGGAGGCCTCCCGCCCGTCCCGTCCCCCTCCCGACACTCCCTCCTTTCCCTCGAGTGAGAAAGCGTGGAGGCACGGAGGGTTGGGGACTTGGAAGAGAAGGACTGGGCGGAGTGGGAGGGACGATGATGAACAAGGCGAAAAGAGGCGAGTGAGGAGGAGGGGTGGTGGAGGGAACACTGGAGGCGATAATGGTTCTTTGCACCTCGGACACACCTCCCGATATGCCCACCCCGCCCAATCCAGCCTTCGCCCTCCGCCCGGCCCACACCCCCCTACTCGCCCCCACCCCACCCGACAAACCGATTGAAAGAGCCAGCGCCTGTTTCCTTTTCGCCCCCACCCGCCTTCGCCTTCTCCTCCCTCCCCGGAATCTCTCGCTCCCGCCCCCATCACGAAGTTAAAGGAAATTCCCTCGTTCTCGAACCCCGGGCAAAAAATCCCTTCTACGAGGAAAAAATCCCCCGCGGGATTAACTTAACAAAATAACCGAAAAAAGGGAGAGACTTGTAACGGATAGAATTTATATGTACACTGCTTCGAAGAGTAATAGGTGTGTTTCCAAAATTACATGGCAGATTGTTTTTTTTTAGAGAAGGGATGGGGTGAATTTTAGTTTCGTTTTAAGACCCCTTGTTTCTGAACAAGGGGAAGAATGTTGCCAGCTCGTGGAGTCTCCTGCCGAACTAAACTGGAGTGAGCTGCGGCACCACGTGAGGTATTATCACAGAGGTGTAGTAAACAGCCAAACTCGTAGTACATGCGTGGTCACATCCGCTCACTAATTCGAAGGGAAAACGGCTATCCCATCAGCATGAATACCAAAAATAAATGACAGCAATTGAAGAGGATAATGACCCCTTCCTATCTTGAAAAGCTGGGATTATCGAATTTATGACGAAACTAGAAGCTAACAGACTCTTTTGGGGAGAAGCGTCAATTCCAGGTTGCGCGTCGTGACCTATTTGGGGTGCCTTCCATAGGCATCCCCTAGTCTCAGCACCAATCCCCCCATTATTCCCGCTCCATCTACAGTCGTTTTAGCTCGGGTGATATAAAAGAGAAAAAAAAAAACTATTCACCACATTTTTCTCTCTTTCACTGGTGGCGAAGGCAGTAACATATACACGGTTTACATTTAATCCCCCATTTGATATTTATGCACGTAAATTTCTATTGCTCTCTGTTGTACTTATTCGTAGGGGTCACATAAACGGGTTTTTAATCATCGTCTCGAACACTACGTATGACACACCACGCCTCGTATATGACGTTCGACAAAAACAAATGAACTGGTCGAGCGGTTGCGCCATAGATAAATCCCATATTTTTACTGGCACTACAGTCTATAATTCAAGAGTAATTTTCTACTATCTCATTTTGTCTGGAAAAATGCAACATGCATAAAGTATACAGCTCTTTTGTATCCAATTGTTGATAAATGTAAAAAGAGGCAGGTCTGATAACCATGCCAGATGTACAACCCACCTAGAGGTGTCTTTTCCCAATGGCGTGACATTCAGCGCCCATATATTCCTGGTATTCTATGCCTCAACGTCTATTTTTACAGGTAACAAACATGGTGGTTTTAGAGGTATGTACGGGTCGCAATAGATCACATTTTGCCGTAAAAAAGAAACGAATGGGCCTACAAAATGGGGCTATAAAATACCTAGCATGATCAGCCCAATTGCATGCTTCGAAAGCACTCTGTAGATTGAAGTGAAAGTTAATAAGTTACAGCTAACGGACCGAGTATTAGTTATAATTGGAAAAAGTGAATTAAGCTTCATCTTTTATCTAAGTACCCTCACAGGCTAAAGTTTTAATACTGCTCTACGTCCATCTCTTGAGTTATAAATAATTTTGACCATTTGGGACCAATAATTGGCAGACGGACAATTAGGATGAATAGAATCTTTCAATTAGAATAGAGAGAGCTTAGGATGTCGAATTGGAGCAAAGCCTCGGACTGTGAGTTAAATGTAGCAAACAAAGTATAAGAGATTGTTTTTGCATATCAGGAGTACATTTACAGGAGTATATTTACAGGTTCAATATTAAAGGTGAGAAAATATCGCAATCGTAATATTCCAAGCAAAACTTAATGTAGAATTCCCTGAAATGGATATTTTATACGTATTATAACAGATTTATTTTTTTTACAATGCAAACATTTATGTAGAAGGCTCTAAAACAACATAATACAAAGTCTTTTAAATTGATTTGTATATTTGAAAAACGTTTCTCCTGACGTAGCAAGCTTCCCTTGTCATGAGAAGCTAAATCATGAAACTCATTAACATTACTGACGCTAATTCATCGATCTATTCTAAAGGTCAAGCGGCAAGTAAATAGGCAGTTCCATACCGAGGAACACAGGCACGTGCGCCACTAGGACAGCTGAAAAGGTGAAGGTGTACCTCTTCAGGTTCGAGAATACGTTTCTGACAGAGAAAGGAAGGGATGTAGGAAAAGAAGCGGTGATACGACGTTCTTTTCGGAAGCGGGTGAAAGAGGGGAGAACCATTGAAAGTGGGAGGGGGCGTGGGAGGAGGGGAGGCGCCGTTAATAACTACCCCAAGACGAGGCCGCATTCCGATGCCCGGCTTACACATAGCCCGTCCCCTCCCCAGCCTCGGCCCCCTTCCCCCACACCTCACACATCCGCCCCCACTCTCTTGCTTACGGACGCCCCGTCCACGCAAGCTCACTTCCCTCCGCCGAAGCTTCTAGCCTACGCGTGCGGAGACCTGAGCAACCCTCTCTCGAACGTAAAAACGTGATTCGATTTAGGTTACATCCACGCTGCATGAACTTGCGTATCAGTTTCATTTTGTAAGTACGACTGCATTTGGAATTGGCTCTTGGGATTGACTCCCCAGAGCAAGTGAGCTTATGTTGTGAATGAATGGAAAATTGACCGAGGGATGACGATTACAGATTCCTTGTCACCCTGATCCACGTCCCAACCGATCATATTCCGTAATCCACAAATGAAACATATTCATTTGTTGCCGGTAAAATACCACAGGAGAAATTTTCGCATTGAGTAGCACTCAAAACAGCTTTGAGAGCAGTTTTGGTTCAGCTAATATTATCTCTACCAAAGACCTCGAGTTAATTTGAGTATCCTGAATATTAAATTAATGATAAGTATAGCTTTATGTGGCCGATTAGGAAATTGAAATTGATTGCACACGCGCATCGTGGGATATAAATGAATCCTTTAGAATTCGTTAAAAAAAATAATTTAGGATTTGCCCTGATAGCACAATCAGAAAATTATTAAGCCGTAGATGGACCAGATACAAGAGTTCTCGTGAGAATCTGCCAAGAATCGTGTTTCTATTCTTGCAAAATGATTCCGTACAAGCGGGTTCGCGCATTTGCAAAAATTTACCAATAAAATATTTTCGAAGAAATAATTCTTTTCTTACTTATTTCCTAGTAAAGTGAAATCAAGTGGAATAATAAAACAATAGCTATCATTAACTTTAAGGATTAAGATACAGAAATTTCAAAATGTAAAAATCGTTCGCCTTGCACGTAATTCCCGTCCCCGGACCCGGTCAAGGAGAATGATCTTCACGCTTTGAAATTACTGCATTTTAATTCATATTAGCGGATGAATCAGTCAAAAGTCACTGTCTCGGCCTCTCACACAGTTCCTTGAATTTAATGATGAAGATTATTACTCATGTAAAAAAACTAATTGTGTTTGTTGAAAAAACGCTTGTAGAAATGTTGTGGGTTGGGACTAAGTCGCGGGAATGGGTGATTTGACAGCAGTGATGACTTGATCCCGAAGAATCCCAGGGAAAGCTTATTGGCATGGATTTTGATAGAAAGGAAAACATTACATTCAAATGAGCCTTCTAAAAATTTGTATTTTACGTTATTTTTATATCTAACGCGAAATTATTGCAGAAGAATTTTTATTCGTACGGCGTAAAGAATAGGAGGATATAAAAGATGCCAGGTAAATTTTGAATGAACGTGTTCAGGAATTTATGAACGCCCTTGACGAATTGTTAGCGTGAAAAAAGTAGGTCACCTTCTCAGAATAGTTCGGCCTTAAAAGTCATCGCCATGGATCCGAGGTTTTCCAACAAGTTAGAGACGGTTTTGCAAAATAATACCGACCAAAATCATAAAGCTTGATCTGCCTTACCTTTTAAACTCTCTAGGTTGAATATCTTCCCAAAATCAACTCACGCCTTAAAGATAGTCCGAATTATCATTAAATTTCCTTTGCGAATTAAAAACGCATATGATAGGATACGTTTAGAGCTCTTCAAATTGACTTCGTGGCCTAAATTCACTGAAATAGATGTAAAAGAGTACACTCGGATCTAATAACCTGCTACAATAGTTTAAATGCTATGATGGGTCAAAACCCTTATTCGCTATATTTGCTTAATTTTCACTTGCCGAACAATATTTTTACCATCTTGAAATCCTCAGGAGCAACTTCAAAACCATGTGGAATGTGAAGAGCTTGTATTTATATAAAGAGCAAGTGTAGTAATTTATTCGCAAGAGTTCACGTCAAGGCCGCGTTGCTGGAATTAACGAAATAATAACCAAAAGGTTAGAAATTTACATAATCTGAAACAAAGAAAAACAAATCACGAAGGAGTTTGAACAATTACCCGTGAAGCCATGCAAGGTCGAGGAATTTACCTCTAGGAGCTTTTCGGGCGTCACGAACGAACGAACTCGAGAATGCGAAACTTCTCATAAACCTCCTCCCTCGCGACCAAATCAAGGCTAATGCTATCGATCACGCTAGGAGAAAATTACAGAGTATACATTCAAAATGCGTTGAGGTGACAGCCTTAAATCGTTAGTGCAAATCTTAAGTGATATTCAAGATTACTAATACTACACTGGTAATTTATTTCTGTCATTAGAAGATAAAAACAATCATTCATCATCGTTCCTAGAAAATATTTTTCTCCATGTGTTTCAGCCGGTGTAATTGCCACTGGTTCCAGTTCAATCGCGAATTCTCTTTTGCGATGATTATTAAAATATTTGCGGGAATCTATGTAATAACAAAGGTGGACAATTCATCGTCATTTGACTTGATGCTGGCAAGAAGGAAATGGCTTTCGTGGCGTTCGTAAAACAATCAAATTTTTAATAATGTAGCTTTTAATACATGGCATTACGACGGTATCGTTAAAGGTCAAGGATAAGAATTTAACAGAGTAAATATTAATAAAGTTGAACATCTTGTCTCTCTGTTCTCGATGCTCTTCTAGAAACGGTCAAAGCCTGCCATGCTCGAGAAGAGAAATGTCGACGGTAGTTCGAGACATACGATCAAAATCAACTTCTCCCTTCCGCAAAATCGTTTCACCCAATTCTCAGTATGTTCAAAACCTTTGATTTTCGTATTTCATCCTCTGGCCTCCGAGACTGCATCGCCGGCGAACCTTTATTTATTTTACCCTCTGGCCCACTTATTTCCTTAGACCTTCTTTAAGCCCACCTCATCAAAACTCGAACCCATCCCATCGAAAGCACCTTATTTGCGTATCCACTCCATATCTATTATTTATCTAACCTTTTGTTCACATAATGGTTCCAGGAAGCATGTCACCCCATCTTCTCAGCCGGTCATTATTGTGGCACGCATGAAACGTTATGCTAAGAAACCCTTCGAGTTCCGCCAGAGGTATCGTAGCGAGCGAGAAGTCAACTGGAAGGCGTTGGGAGTGCGAGGGTCGGCAGCCTAAGGCTGAGCAGCGCTTCGAAGCAAGTTCCGCGCAGCCTCCTCGAAGCGATCTTCGCACTCCCCTCCCACGCCGATGCCGCCGCCTCCTCCTCCACGTCCCTCTTCTGTCTCCTCCGCCTTTCCTTCAATATCTCCGCCTTCGCCACCTCCTCCTCAGTTCTCAACCCCCAATCCCGTTCCCGCCTTGGTTCATGCCCTTCTGCCGTTCGCATTATGCAAATATTTTCACAAGGTGTCTCGAAAAAGGTTTGCGGGATCGTGTGGAAGTCAAGTTAGGGTTTCATAATTAAAAATGATTCGTTGTTGCCGAGAAGGCGCATATATCGCCCGCTATTTCCTCGAGGTATCTCATACAAAGGTTCATCTAACGACCGGGAACGTTGCACGCTACCAGTACAATCACCTTTCTCAAATAAAATTAAACTCTATATTTTATTCGGCGCAAAGCAAAGAAAACGAGAACAAAAGAACGATCCGTGCCAACCTAAACGGCATACCCTACGCATAGATCACGGTTTCTGACTATATTCATCCGAAAATGTTCGAAAAAGCAGTTAAGTAAAATTTGACCGTCGCAATTCATTTGTTACTAATATACTTTGTTATTTCACCGGCCGTAAATAGAAATTGTAGCCAATGCTCCAAGGCACAAAACGAAAGTGCTGTATTGAATATTGCTTATAGGAACCAGCATTTTATAGCACGTTATTTATTCTGTATTTCGACAAATAATGTATTTAATACGTATTAACTCATCTCGCATTGATACATAGTATCTTTTAACGAGCTATAATATAGCGTTAAGCTCTGCCTAGGCGGTAGACAAGGAAATTTCGTTGCTTTCTCAATTATTCCATCGTTGTTGAAAACGTCGCGAACTTATACATAGTAAATGGGTATCGCTACTGGGAAAAGTGATAGGTGGAAGTATATGAAAAAAAGCGGAGCTGAGGCATAAAGAGAAAATGCAAACGGAAAGAAACCGTCAATAAACTTAGTTAGAGTTCAGTAATTCCAAGAAACTGCGGTAGATGCCCCAAAATTAACTTTTTGACGATCATCCGCGAATATGCATTTCAATGTTTCAATTTCAGAGTGTAAAAATGATTCGCCTTGACCGGAATTCGAACCCTTGGCTTTAATCACGTGGACTGTGGCGCATCGCGCACGATTACGAATGCCTGTGACATTGTACGGTATTTCGTCACAACACTCGGCCGGAAATCGAAGGATTCAGGTTTTAATCTTGGTCAAGGCAAGTAATTTTTACACTCTGTAATTGTTGCATTGATATACAGTTCATTAGATTGAAAACTGTCACCGTACCATACATGAAGAGCCTACACTGACCGAATCCTATACATAATCGAACTACAAATGGCCAGGGTAAGGAGAGGCGAAGTTAATCTAAAAGGGAAAGAATATAGTTTTACACACAATCCTTCTCTTTTTGTGGATTATAATTTTTACATCTTTCTTTTAGCTTATTGCGGTCCTGAAATCCATAGTTAAATAAACAGTGCCCACCGTGCCCCAAATGTTTGCAAGTAACTTTACATGGCACATAATTCAGGACATTAAATAAACTCTATTAACTGATACTGTGCCAGACAATGGTTCAATACATTTTAGAAGAGATTTCAATCTTTATTATTGTTCATTATTGGATGTATCTTTTCTAAACACGCGAGAATAGTTATGTGTATTGCATCGAATTCATGCGTAATTCACTGCTTTACGTATTTTTATGCGCCCATGTAATATTATACTATTTTAAGTAACATTGTTCATCATGTAAAGCGAGATTCGAAAGTGAAATTTTAATTATACCTTAGTCTTAATTAAGAGGATCTTTCACTATAGTTATTTCATATCTCACTTTCTCATTGCTTTCACTATAGCAATTATCCATCGTCCTAGTGGGCGAAGAAGATACTACAGGTACGATTCAACATGTTTAACACATGATCGGAAGCATGCTACGAGCTTATTGCTTCCCAAACAAATTGACTGCAGACTATTCTCACTGTCATAGTAACAAATGTGCTCACGTGAGGGAAATACAAAAGAAAACGTTAAAGCTAAACTTAAAAGCTTCGGCAAAGAACTAAGGCATTTTCAAGGACTGAAATAAGCAAAACGGTTTCTCGCTGTAGTTGTATTTAAAAAAATAAGAGATAGATGAGGCAGGAATGGTGACATCATTTGCTCAAACCTTTGCTCTTTTATCTCGTTGGAGGAGTGCTTCAACTTTCTACTCCTTTTATAGTTGAGGTTATAAAGTGATCTTTGTTAGAACAAAGGCTTCCCACTGGCGGAACTAGTACGCTATGATACCACAGGATCTACCTGCTAGCCTGCCAAGGTGGTTAAAAAATCACCGTCCCGGAAATGATTACGACCCTAGTGCTTAGCCAAAAAGGAACGAGTGTATCGGATATCAATCATAAATTTCAGTAATATTTTAATTTAAGAAATCAAGAATAAGGTAATATTGCGTAACGCCTTGCCCCAAGTGTGTTAGATATCCGAGATGATAGTTACTAGTTACTCAAGCTAAGGGAAAAAGTAAAATACAAACTAACGTACCATCTATCAGAGAAGCTACCATTCCTCAATATTATCCTTGAAGTTGCAAATATATACATATATGTATTTACTAAATAAATAAATAAATTTCAATCTAGACTGAATTATAATCTCATCCAGTGCTAAACTTTCAACATCAAAAAGTCTTTCATTTTATTAATTTTTTAAGCGCAATGTCTCCGACACCTCACTCATTGTATTGAGTAAAATTAGATTATGTTTTCATAACGGCACATCTCATCCAGAAAGACGCTTGGGCAAGTCATTGGTAAACGAGTTCTCACTTAAAAAAAGTCTGTGGCATATGTCTTAATGTATAACTCGGTGTAACTCTTCTAAACAACATCCTTTCGTTGATGTTCAAATTGACTTTTTTCGGTAGCCATTTATCAAACATGAGTTGGCTGAAACACTCAAACAAAGAAATAAATTGCTCATTTATTATATCTACGATTAAATTTAAGCATCAAGAGAGAGGGGTGGAAATATATATATACTTTTACGAGACATGAATAAAAAAATTGATAAAAGTATTATTCCTACACGATTAGGAAGAAATGTTTCCACAGTTTCCATGGAAACTGCCGTGCAGGAAACCTGACTTCGGTGGCTTGCGCTTAAGATATTTTAAGCTCCAACTTCCGGCGAGGGCTACTATGCGAGATAGATGACGTGCATTCCTTCATGCTGGAAAATCTGCAGGTCATCCCTATCTTTAAATGCCTATCTACTAGGGTGGGCTGGATCTGGATTTCAGAGGAAGTGTTTTGGCCCATTATTCTCTCAAAATTAAATTCGAAGCTAGGTCGTCGAACCTAAACTTCGCGAATCTATCAGCAAGACAAGATAGGCTTCAAGTATTCATACTTCTGCATCAGTAGATGTGCCCGTCAAGAATCAAAGAGCCATTAAAATAACTCCAAGTACCTTAGCCCTCATTACAATATTGATTCATGAGACTTAAAACAATCATCAGTAATTAAACATTTAGTTTTTATAAATAAATACAGATCGTAGTCATTATTAATTAACCTTTGGCATGTTTTTATGAACAATAAGAAATCTGAGCATCATTGACTAAGCACTGTTTATTCTGAGCGTTAGACGCTTTTTTTACTGCGGCCGTTCAAGAAATTTCAGAGGGCTATTTGGTAAACAAATGAGATGGGAGATTAGAACAGGAAGTATTCGAATATTTTTCACCATTGCTATGTGTAAATCGACGTTTTGCTCTTTCTGTTGTGCTATACATTAAAATTTTTTGTGGTGTTCGACCTACTTCCCTTCTTCGAAGATTTCACCTAAATCGCAGCAGACAAAGGAACCTCGGGTCTATGAAACTCTATGAAACAGTAACTTTAAGCATCTCCACTGAGCCAGCCATAATAAAGAAAACGTGACTTTTAGTGCAAAACTCTCGGGAGGAAACGCATCATTATTTTATAGCACGTTATTATTCTAAATTAAATAAAACCACCCGAAGAGACTAAAGACAGGGCTTTTACATAAATTTCATGTCTACTGTCTCAGGTTTTAAACACTGGTGTTTTAAACTTCATTCAAAATAGAGATTTCCGGAACATGACAAAATATTAACGCAAACACTTGTGCAGGATAGATGAAACTCGTCATTGTCACTAGTGGAATAAAAGAGAAAATCGAGTATATAATGCCATCTAAGTCCTTGGTGTCCTTTTAAAATGTATCTTATCTTTGTCTCCTGAGAACAAGTGATACCACTAAATCTTTCTGAATTAATTGGATTGCCTTTTTGGAGCGGACGTTTTTTTTATCTTAGTTGCTCGACTGGTTTGGGTTCTCATCCAAGGAAGTGAAATAAGGGGAAAATGTGCTAATTTTGTTATTTAAACCTGTTTTCCAGTTTTATTCCCTAAAGGCTCATGAAAAACAAATTAATGTACACGTTAAGTGTTACAAGAGGTTAAACATTGTTTGCTGTTTGTTACTGAGTATCTCTTGGCATAAGCTATAGAACAACCGAGAGTTTTACCCAAACCACGACTTAAAATATACTAATTTCACTAAGCCATGACCTCGCAAAAGCATTCACATTTATGATTCTAAGGCACTGAAAAAGAAATTAACCGTTTCTTAAATAACGGCGTTGAATGTTTACCAGTTACTTAACATGCGCTGGCCTGGTAACCCAAGGGTGGAACGTTAAGACACTGAACGAAATGTACTGAGTTCAAATCCGGATGACCCCTGGTTTAACGCATCACTTAGAGCTAGCTCAGACCTACATGGCTCTCTGAGCAGGGGTAATACGGGAAGGAATTGATCCTCCCGGCTATGATAAGTGAATTTCATGTATCGCAAGGCCTAGTTCGAGGAAAAATAACGTTCCCATCTCTCAAATTTTCTTCGGGTTTATTCCGGCGGTTGCGGTCATCTATATGACTATGAAGCCCGCAAGGAAATAATGGAGTACGGGAACTAACAACATAAAATTAAAGGAAATTGTTGAGCCGTGTTTAGTTGAGTTGTGAAAAAACGAAATAACGTTTAAAATAACTTCATTTTTTTCATTTTATCTTAACTTCCGAGTTGTGTTCTAGATGTTTTCAACATCGTGTGCCAAATTTTCACCAATTCAAATTTTATTACGTACAGTTACTAAATTAAATACTGCTAATATGTTTTGGCAAGGAATTTTGCGGGCTTTAAAGGGGCGAGATATTATGACGATATTACCGTACACACAATGTCAGAGGCATTCGTAGCCGTGATCGATGCACCACAATTCAAAACATTTAGGATTGGAGAGAACGCCTCGATAGCTTAACTGGCTAAAGCACTCGGATATCGAGGATTTCGGGTTCGACACCCGGTCAAGGTAAATGATTTTTACACTCTGAAATCGTCGCATTAATATGCCTAGCCTAATGAAGTGGCCATAAAAGTTAACTTATTTCTTCGTGAAACTAACTCGCAACATACTGAAAAATAGCTTGGGGAATATTTGAGAAATAATTTTCTTTATCTTCTTTATAAGCTATGAACTATCAGAACACAATTAATTGATATATTATTTGAATGCAGACAATCGAACATAACTGGGATATAACTAAACCCCCCTGCCACATACCTTTTTGGTGGATTGCAGGGTATTGATGCAGATGAAGATGAAACCAAATAATTTCAAACAGCAACACTGAAGCAATCGAGCAAACCTTCTAATGTTTCGCAATTAATTCTTCAAAGTTCCTATCAAATTTCACGTAGAAAAAATCCAAATTAAAAAAAATAGAGTATTAAGCCTAGTAGTATAATAATAGCAACATTGTAAATGTATAATCACATGCATATTTTCACCTGATAATCGCCATGAGGGCCTGTGGTTGGGGTGGTCAGATCATCAGCCATTAAATGGTGATTGGTAAATACGAGAATTCCGTATTATTTTACCCGAGACCCTATTGTTGTACGTGATTTTCCCTAATGTTATTCCCACGCACTGTACGATTTAAAATTGACTCCTGAAATCGCTGTTTGTTTGGCAATCTCTCTTAACTTCTAAGCGTGACCTTGCTTGTTAATATAAATGTCCATTCCCTAATAATGCCGATGCTAAAATTATTTCTTCTGTGTTGGCATTGAACTCTCATGAATTATTTGAGAATAGGTGGGCGGAGCATGTGGTATATCACATGCTTTGTATTTAACATTTAGACGTGCCAGTAATCTTCGTCTTTCCAGGGGCTCCCTACACAGACCATTCAATAATAAAGTGACGCTTTCCAATCGCTCATAACGATTCTCCACGAAACGGGCGACTTTGATAGCATTCGTATAAGACTAAATATAATGAATATTGACTGAGCATGGATGGGAATTATTCGGGATAATGAAATCTGTTGTTGAATTTTGGATGTTTTTCAATTTAACATCTACGCATTCGAGTGTTTTGGAAGTAAAGTCATCCCTTTTCGTATTTTTCAGGTATATTCTAGGTTCCTCCTCTTTCCACATGTCTCGCTTTTACAATGCTCCATCCGATTTCCGCCCCACAAATCAACCCTTTCCCCCAGGCGGAGCCCACGCACGCTCTTGGCCACGGCGGCTGACCCACACCGTTCAAGAGATTAACCCATCGCTCCCTCGAAACCTACTCCACGAAAGAAAAAGAGATCTCTTTTTCCCTCTAAAAGGTGGGAGAGCTATTACAGCCATCAATAGGACCAGTCTGGAACAACCCAAGGGATATATCCACTCCTGCACTCGGTTCCCTTTCCCCTCGACCCGCTCCTCCTATCATTCCGCAGAGGATTCCGAGGATATTCCTCGCCCCCTTATGGCCCCGAATAAGGCCGAGAATGGCTAAAAAAATTGGGACGAGGTTTCCCTATTCTTCGGGCTCAGGTCGTTATCCAGTTTCACACAATGAAATATTTCCCCAATTTAACGGCGCGCTTAATAGCCATTCGGCACTTTGGTGTTGGAGAGTGAAACTAGACGAAAGGGAGGGACCATGGGAAATCAGAACTAAAGGGCATCTAATGATCGGGGAAGGGAAAGGGGTTGTCTTTCGCGCCCGAAACCCGGTCACTCCAAGCATAGAAGTGTACTGCTAAGAGTGGAAAAATAATTGTCGATTCTTGAGCAGGTCTTGGTTTAAATACCTTGTTTTGCGTACATTCCAGCCACTACCTTTTGTGCTCTTTTTCATTGGAGTGAGCGGGAATGTACCTACAAAAATGCGACACCGTGGCTTAATCAGAAGTAATTTCATTCGTTATGAACAAGATTCTTGGGTTTTACCATGTAATAATCGGGTTTACACCACTAATCTTGGAGATTTAAGGAATTTCTTTGTATATGTACAACTATTAGACGCACAACTTATTCTTTTAGCATTCTGATCCATACTCAGCATGGAGAAGACTGCCATTATTTTATAAAATTTAATTTTTGTAAATCAGAAATAAATAATAAGGATAACACTTACTCCCATCTGCAGACGCCTTGTGGAACGGAGGAGAAATAGTTGTCAACCTTTCATGATGGGCGAAAAACAGGAGATGATTCTATGAAAGATAAGTTTATATCAAACCAAGATATTCTTGAATATCAATGCAATCGACAACCCACACATGAAGGAAAGCAATCCATGATTCACAAATTAGAGATGTTTATGTGCACTTAATCATTGGGATTAAGCATTTAAGTATAATTGATATTCACAGTACCAAACGTGGAGGGTTTAAAAAGAAGAAAAGGTTGCAAATAAAAGTAAAGCACTGCTATTAGATAGACTAATGAGAATAAGGAGAGGCAAAAGCGTCAAAGGGAACAAAAAACCAAAAATCATAAGATATTTCTGGCTTTAGTCCACAAGGCGAATTATTTCCAAAACTCCCACTAATTTAAGATTTCCTGAAGTCATTTCAACTGAAAACATAATCTAGAAGATCAGGCCAACGGCATAAAGGTGGACGGAGACGTGGAAATCTGTTGCTTGTTGATATTCGTAAACCAATTATAGTTTTAAATTAAAAACTACTTATGTGAATCAACGCTCTAAAATATGTTTTCGGGTCGGAATATACCACGCTCCATGCAAAAGTTTTTAATAATCTTCTATTTAGCTCTATACTTTTAGTTCGTTAAATGTATTTCTTTTTTCAACATCATTATTTTTCTTATCTCCTCCTATAAAACTTCCTGAACAAACTATTTTATTTGTAATACTTTATCTGCAACTTTCATATTTATCTAAACAGTCATATTTCTTTAGAGCCTCATTACCTTCGTATTTTAGGCATTATTCTCATCCCATAACTACCACACTGGTTCTGTAAAGCCCTCATTAATTGCTTTAGTAAATCGACTGACAAGCTATCTAAATCTAAAAGTTTAAATATATAGCCCGTAATATCACCACATGGAAGACATTAAAAAAGTACCAGCTCACTTATTCAAGGATTTCATTTTGAAATCATTAAATTACAAAGAACTAAAAATTCTAGAACCTAAAGGAAGCAAAGCGCATTCTACTGACCTTTAATCTTTGTAATTATATTAATGCTTAAATAACTTAGATGAATTAAAATAATTCTTAATTTAAGGTTAATCGTTAATTGATCTTCGCTACTTTGCATCATTCTGAATTTAATTACCGGCATTAAGGAGTGAAACCAAGATTGCAAAATGCAAAACCTAAGGTCACAAATGAGAATTATTCAACGAATCCCACGTCCCGTGATAAAATATTCAACCTCGTTTTGACGGTGCTGAAAGAAAGGAAGCCGGCTCATTCCATACCCTTTCTTACAAGAAAATGTGTTTCTTTCACTCTCTATTCCCTGCGCTAGTTATAAAGACTCGAGCCAATTTGGCAAGAAATCCCCACAAAACATTTCCGAGAATCCTTCGAAGGATACGGCGTCCAGTAACAGGCGCCACTTCTCGTGGCTCCTGGGATTCATGCCAATGCAAATTAATTTTCCCGCGCGCGTCGACGCGGCGGCATCGGTTCCCTCTCCATAGGTCCCCTGATGAGGAGGAGGAGGAAAAATCGTCCATTTGGATGGCATCATTGTTGAGGGGCGTTTATACCTAGAAATTAGCTCTCTGACCCATCGAATCAACACTCCACACACATCTCGGCATTATTTTTTCTTTGGCAGTTCCAGCCTTCAGCCTCAACTGTAATCTCTCTCCCTTGGTGAAATTAGGTCGTCTAACTATACTCATATATTGAACTCATTTGTAGAACCGTTCCAGGCGGGTCTTCACATAAGGGGTGTGAATGACAGGCCCTGAAATAATTGCACAAAGATTGAGGACTTCCAAAACAATTCCGCGCAACATAACGCATTTTGTCCAATGCCATTTCTTTATCGGTTTTTCATACTTACTACCCTGGTTTATACTATCCAAAATCCCCACTCTTTCCTTCTACGCATTCATCCTTTTCTATCGCCTCCATTGTAACCCTGGCGTCTTTAGGTTTCAATCATCATCATGTTATTCACCATTCTCATATCACGCACCAAAGAATTGTTGGTACCATGTTTCGAAACAATGCAAAGCCCCTTTACCTATCTTTTCTTTACCTGTTTTCACTAAGTCCGGAATACTATTTTCACCTTCTTGTAAATTTTCTATTGATAATGCATTTCTTTTCTCAATATCATTAATATTTATTTTCGTTTATTTACCTAAATATCCTACTTTAATATTGAACTTAACAATTTTATGCCATGAAAATTCCATTACTTCGATTTCCTCATATTACATGTTTGTTCGAAACTTTCACGAGGATATTAATAGCACTTAGAGATAGCCCTTAGAGAGAAAAGACAAATTCAAAATTAATGCAATAGGGAGTCACGACAGTTCCACAGAATTAATATTCGGAAAAAAATATGATTTAGAAATACTTTATAGGTTCTATGGGAAAATGAGCATCAATTCTGTTAATGTTGTTTAAGAGAAGCTTAATAATAATTTATGAAAGTGAAGTTATGAAAGACAATATAATAAGTAAATGGTATTAAGCCTCAATTAGTGAAAGAGTTTCGTAGGTAATATTTACAGATTTTAATGCATATATTTTCTTGGTGAAAAGGTGATTTCCCATGTGGAACAAAACCGTAAACCCTTATATTGCTACGGAACGCATTATCGTTCAGTATAAAAAATTACATGGGGGAAAAATATAGCGATTATCGTAAGTAAAATACTCCAATATTTTTCCGCCAAAAAGATGATTTATTTTTTTATTTAAGTTGAATCTCTGACGTCACAGAAAATAAGCACATTCACTAGATGTAAATGCTGATATTTAATATCCCCTCACGATCATGGATGATGGGAAAGAAAAATATAATGTAATAATAGGGGGCACATGGAAGTCAATGTTACTCGTATTCATTCTGCAGGTAATGCATCAGCTGATTCCCTCAAAAAAACAGGATGAAGCCATATAGTTCAATGAATCCTGCAATAACGTCGCAATAAGTCGCCATCGCGGGCAACCTTCGACCCTACTTTTTGTGACTGCCGTCTTCGTGCAAGGTACACTCAACATGCCTCCTCGTGAGATCGGGGGGACGCCAGGCGATAAAAGCCGTCCCACTCTCCGCTATCTCTTAATATCACTCTTGGTGCAACCTCCCACGGAGAGGAATTTCCCTTCGAAGGGGCGAGGTTGCACAGCGACGGAAGAGTTACGATCGGCGGAAGCCAAGACGACCTTCGCTGGCATTTCCCACTGAGCGCTGCGGCAACTAATCCATTAATTGCACGTTTGTTTTTCAACGGAACCAAGCAATTTTATCAATATGATGTTCCTCCATGGGATCAATAGTTAAAGAAGGATTTTTAAAATATAGTGAATTCATCGGAGCACTTAAAAGAAGGGAGTTACCGACCGTGATTTTGTGAATTTTAAAGTCTTTTAGGTACGATGTGGATCCTTTCAATATGTACAGAAAAATTACTGCTACAGAATGTGCGGCAGACGGTACTAAGTATTTTAATTTAATATTGAACACATGCGAATAGTGCGTCAATATGAATACATATATTTCATCTTATTCGCTTGGCTAAATGATTTTTAAAAAAAGCCAAGTTCGAGATCAACTATCCTTTGACGTCACAACAATAGTGAAATATTTACGACTATGTTTCAAAACGCACGAGTAATTCGAAGCTAGTGGGCATATTATGCTTAAGAATGGGAACGTGAAAAAGTAGAAGTCATTTGACCAAAGATTTGAATCTCTTTGAATTTTATTCCTTGTGATCACATATCTTAGTCTTTACGTTAACCAGTGCTGTCTACGGATTTAATTCAGATACAGAAAATTTCTCGTGATGGATTTAATTTTTTTTGCCTCATCATATGCCTAAATCTGGATAATGCTGGAGACTAAAGTGTGAGCGATACCTAATTTCAACATTAATTATTTTTTGTACCATCAATTGACATGGAAACTATCATTCAAAAACCCTAGTTCTTTTCACGTTAACTTTACACTTGCTTCGTAATTTTAAAAATTTACGGCTACAAAAAAAGTCTTCTAATGTCTGCTGAATGCATGTATTCATTAATGACTTCATCCACCCCAATTGCTAAAAATCTATTACTTAATCATGTAGGACAAAGGAAACTAATGAAGAGAGCAAAATCTCCAGCCGGAAATGGGAGAGCGATTTCAACTCGGCGCTTAATCTTTTAAGGCCAGCTTTAGAATGGCACAAGAGTTTTACGCGACCGCATGCCTGGGATAAAATTCTTGAACTGGGTGGAGCGGGACTAGTAAATTATATGACCGTGGAAATACCAATGTTACGGAGCGGTAATTAACAATCGCAGACGAAAGCCTGTACGACGGGGCAATGGCCATGCCAATCGGTTTTAATGGCTGAACAAAGGAAAGCGACCACGAAATGACGACGTGAAATCAGCGAACCGCGAAACGCCAGCTAAAACTTACGTTACCAAATTTTAGTATTCACGATTTTCGTCAGTGATAAAACATCATTTTTTTAATTTATCGCTAAAATTGAATGATCATTTGCAAGGGTTCATCAAAATTGATAATTAATTGTTGAGGATTAACAAAAATAGATAATTGAAGAGGTGAAATTTGGTGTTTATAGGTTAGACGATTTGGTGCTTTAGATTACTTAATCAATTATGTAAATCAATAGAATTCGATTTTAAAAAATTGAAACGTGGTTTTTTTATTTCACAGGTCTTCTATCAGATTTACTAAAGCGCATTATGGCATCACACATTTTTTATATATATTTTTCAATGGTCGATTCCACAGTGCAGCATGACAAATATCCAGGTGAGCAATATTATTCGCCGTACATCTAAGTCAGAACGAAACTGCTCTTTGCTTTGAAGTTTAGCGAGTATATACGTATCAAATAACCTTTACTATTAGTTGAGTTTCGCAAAGGTAGGTTTTGAGAGATTTTTACTCACTCAATGCAATAAATAAACAACAAAAATACTGAATAGCAATATTATAAGGCAAACCAAGGTGATACAAGTTCCTATGTCGGAACTCAAAAAAAACAGTGCTCGCTGATCTCTTCTTTGCAATTGAGAGGAGAGGATAGGAAATGCGCCAGAATGAAAGGAAAAAGAAAAGGGAACAGGCTTTGACATCAACTCTTGGACTCTTATCCATAACATAAACAATTAAATCTAATACCCGATGGTAAGATTCCTGTCTTTGTATGAGAACAAGCACTTTCTCTCAGATTCCACGTCCATATTCTCGGAGCTTCTAATTTTCGCAAGCTTGTGGTGGCAATAGCATAAATTTTTGACATCGTATGCTAGGCAACATATATATATATATATATATATATATATATATATATATATATATATATATATATATATCTTAGCTCTTTGTCAGAATGCTACTGTTTCGCGAGCGTTTTTCGCATTTCCGCATAGTTCTCTTCGTATTAATATTAAACAAGAAGAATATATCGTACAACTGTGGAACACTGGATTGTGCTCGTCTCGATGTCGACGACATTCCAACGCAGCCCCTCTTTTATGGCATTCCCTCATCCGTTTAAATCCCAGCATCATAATTCAAACATGCTCTGTGTGCCGCAAAATATAGCAGAGGAATAATGTAAGCCCCACGTCAACGGGAGAGCGTATGGGCGACTGGGTAAGTTCCATGATCTGGTGTCGCTAGGAGTGAGAGTGGGAGTGCCATTAAACGAGTGAACAACGATCCATTAATAGTCGTCGGTGGGGATGTTTTCGCACACACGCTCTGGTTGGAACATGGTAATATTTCCGGGTGCAGGAGCAATAAATTTTATGGCAAGGTCAAAAATATGACAACAAACGGAAAATTAATAATGCATTTGACGACATTTTAAATATTCAACGGCTCGCGTAAGTATGCGCGATTTCCAGATATTTTTCCTAAATATGATTTTTTGGGGGAAATATCTTTACATGATTGGCACCAATAGAGGAGTTTGGCCTCCTACTTTCAAACTTGAGGTTTTTTGGGGAGACCATAACGTTTCGTGAAGGGAGAAAAATTGCCTTCCGCCAGTAACCTCAGAATTCTTGGAAGAAGTTCTCGTGGACTCACCGTCCACTTTCTCTTCTGGTCCACAATGAACAGTCAGGGCACACATCGCGCTGACAATTTTCTCATGTCCTAAACGTATCCACTGAAATTGACTGGACTACGACATGAGACATTCACATAGACTAGGCTAATTTATTTTTTGTCAATTTTTGGTCACGCATCACTTTTTCAACCATTTCTTCCGTGCCATTTATTCTTAGGCCAGACCAGAATGAGCATCAGTTGTGTGGGACACTTCCAAATTTAAAACTACTGCCACGACTGTTTATCTGGACGAGATTATGATGACCCGGGTAACTGAATAAGCCGAACACATACTGATGGTCGTCTGTATGATTTAGATTATTTATTCACTATTATGATTTACTTGCCTGCATTATCTACAATTTTGCACTATTTCTGCACTATCTACGATTTTCATCTTTCGCCTAATAAAGGCGAATGACATAATGGACAATAAAAATCAGTTAGTATTAAACAGCAGGGCCAATTTCTGGAGTGAAATAAATGATCGATAAGAAATGGTTACTCTTAAGACGTCCCCATAAATACAAATGAAACAATACTCGACAATATTTTCCTTGCGATAGAGTGAAATGGAACTTAATTTAACCCTTTTCATGTAGGGCATAATTACCCCCCCCCTTGCAACTTGTTTGTGTTCTCCTACGACAACGACCTTATCACACAGTACACGTAGGAAAATATCCATTTTAAGAAAACATCCACGCTTCGGGCTTTGAGGCAAGGGCATTTTGCACTAGCATAACCAGCAGCATAGAACCTAAAATTTGAATAATGAGTCAAACTCGTTTTTAGTCCATTGCATCACTATTGTTCCCAAGCTTTGCTAGCCATGACATGGCGTCCTATAATATCAGTGCTGCTAATTTATCAAAAATTCCGATTATTATATCCTAATCTCAAACTGTGTTAAATCTGGCGTGTACAAATTTAGCCCTTCACGTAAAAACGTAGGCATTCAAGATGAAATTAACGTAAAATTTCATGAAATCTCAAGGGTGTTGTACATAACACTTTGAATGAGCAAGACGCACTTGGAAATGGGCCTCCAAATTTTTCAACTTTTGTAGTTTTCAATTGTACATTTACTTTCGCAGAATCAAGCTTCGCTCCCCATTGTTTATATTAAGTTACTTTGGAAGGATGAATCAAATCCATGGTCCTGGAGAGGTGAATGTGAAATTCATGACTGCCACTTAGTTTAATAGGAGTATGTACTTGCTTATCACATCATTCAACTCAAACAAAATCAGAAGTGAAAAAAACACCTTATTTCACGGTTTACTCGTAAATATTCCCTCACCTGTCCCTCTAAATGGTGGTGGTAAATACGAGTGATGAGAGGTCGACCCAACTGAAAACATTAAAATGCATTAAACAAAAGTCAATGGCCATATGAATGGCTGTACCAGTAGCATTGAAAATTATGTTCCCGAATAACGAGCCGTTAATTTTGCGAGCCATTGAAAAACGTGACCGATGAGTAGTTGTCACCCGCTACTTTTTGAAGATGGAGATAAATGAGGCCTGTTTATAAGGTGATGCCTTTGGGCTTCGGTACTGGGGCCCACCGATTAAGACATATGCTCTCTCGGGATTAATTAGGGATACGATATTTTGGTGCCCGGCGCGGGAGGGATCAAGGGGGAAAGGGAGGGGCACTGAAAGCATGGCTAGACAGCGGGTGAAGAGGAATGAGGAAGAAAGAGAAAGAGAGAAATGGACCGAGATGGAGACATCCAACGTTAAGTGGCGGATGGCAAGATATGCATCGCGAAGGAAATAAAAATTAGAGGGAGAGAGAGAGAGAGCTAAGGATCCCAGTTCTTTCGGGATAGGTAAGGAAGGTTGGCCGAAGTGAGAGAAAGGATGGACGATCGACCCTTATCTCCCCTAACAGTGATTTACACCCACGCGCTAAGCGATAGATGTGGACGGTATCCTGGGAAAGAGGGTGCAGCGTTTCCAAAGTATTACCTGTCTACATCTCTCCCATTACTATATCCAGTCCCAATTCTTCCCCTTTACCAAATTTACGCAAGTGCGTAATTCATATGCATAGCGAGCCATCTCATTAGATATTTTCCTGCATCCCCTTCAACATGATGACTGTGTCAGTTTAAAATTGGTGGTTTCAGGCTTGGCTTTATAGAACTTATCCATTACGGAACTTGCAGCTTTTTTAAGTTAAGTATGACGTTAAGTTGAATTAACAAAGCTGCACTTTTTATTTCCGTGAACTTCAGGCGCCTTAATGTTGGACGCCAGCCATAAGCATAAAAATATCGAATCGCGGAATCCAGCTGCAGGCACTATGAAGATACTCTCTCATCGGCAACTGGGTAGAAAATAAGTGAACTTATTTTAAGAGCTTTCAATGTTCATTCTGAGTAAAATATATTTCCCTATTGTTTCTTCAGATACATATTCATTTAACCATTAATAATCTAAGAAGCCTAATAAGCATCAGAATAACCTCATATAATTAAGTTCTTCTGCTAGCTTTCACTGCCCTCTTGGCTGCCAGAATTCCCTTCAATGAATATTCCCCTTCATTATAAGCAACAATGAGTCCTCGCCGCGGCACAGCGCCAGGAATGTATCCTTCAATGAAATTTGTAATCTCTAGCACACGCTCCTTCTCTACCATCCCCTCCCCAAGACCCTGGCGTTGTTCTTAAATGAATGTGCTTAGCAGTGAATGGCCATTATCATTCCAACCACATTCAGTACAACTTTTTTTCTCCTTCTACCTGCTCACAATCTTGCCCATCATATATTCATGTGGAGATAATTGAGGAATTTAATTTATCTCCTGCGCTTATGTTCAATCTATTGCCTTACACTCAGAACACCTTCACAACTGCCAACTATCCTTTCTTAGAATTTTTTCCCTCCACTCATTCAGTGTTTTCTACAAGCCTACGTCACCTTTCGTTGCGTCCGTCTCTTAGAATTATTCATCACTCCGTTTTAATTATTTTAACTTCCCATTCATGCGTTAGACTTTGTTCTAAACATCCCCATATCGATGAAATTCATCAATTAAATTGAAAAGGTCGAACATGACTGCTTTGGAAAGGCATTTCAGGAGCATTCAGTACACTCAAGGTTGATCATCAAGTTTAGTCCATTTTTGAGAAAAAATGGGGTTTCAACAAGACAAGCGTCTGAACTTCCTTCCCAGTGGAACCAAGCTGCGGATTTAAAGCACAATTAAATGCCTTCCAACTGAAAGATGAAAATTACCAAGTTCTCACAAGCACTGGTATGAGGAAGGAATGTCTCTATGCATTCGCTTGCAGTCTACCTAGAAGGAGGAAAAAATTTCTGTGTTAGCTGTCTATCTCAAATGGCATCATATACTTCCTTGAAAGACTTAAATATCCATTTTGTTCAGCAGGTCCAAAGAAAATGTTCCAGTTTGAAGTCCTTTTGCCAGAGAGTCAAAGTAGGAGGAGAAAAAAACTAGGAATCTGAAACTTTCAGTTAATAAAATTGCACTAAAGGCACCATTTGCTTTCAGTCGGTATACTCCAAACGTTTCTAAAGCAGCTGATTGAGTTTTTCGATGCTCATTTTATCGCCTTAAGTCAACTGAGCGGTAAGGTTAAGCAATCAGATGGACTTCCATTAACAATGATTCCAATTAAAAAGTATTTGACCTCTTTAGTACCCTTCCGAAATATTAAACAAACCTCATAAATAGCTCTGCCCATGAAATTATTTGAGCGAATGAATAGCCACCCTATGATTCTAAGTAATCGGTAAAATAATGAACATTGAAAAAGTTTGCTTTCACTATAATTCAATACGAATCATTTTAACTTTTCAACAGACAGCAAACATTTACGATTAAAAACACCATAGAACAAAGTCAGATCACCTTAGCACTTTACAATACATAGAAACCTGATAGCTGGAATAATAGCACTCAAATGCAGGAAATGAAAATGAAGAAATTTGCAATACGTAAGTTCTGAATAAATTGCTGGCCAAATAACAATCATATACGAATATTTTGGTTAGAGTGGGGTTCTAAAACCAAACTTTTCGCGTTTTGAGACTGTCAAGCTCGATATTTCTACACTTCACCATTAAACTGCCACTTAAGGAGTAAGATTGAGATTCAGGGTCATAGTAAACATGGGCAGAAACATAAAAGCCTGAGGAATAATAAGGTGTGGTTGTGTCTGCATTGACATCTCACAGAAGAGCAATAAATGTTTAAGCAATTGAGATACGTTATTATCATTGAAATTGAGATGTGTAGTCACTGTCTACATAACTTCAGTACATTAAAACCGTCACTTTGGCTGAAATTCAATTCGTAATTTTATGTACCCCTACGGGAATAGTTTCCACCCACGTTACCTCTAATTTATACGCAAGTAAACACATAAATAATGAGGTGCATTTTTCTCATTAAGGTGGAGCAGAAGTAACAAACGCAAAATGTGAAAACACTCGGAAAAGGGCTGAATATGGCTGAAATGGTGGTTCTTCATTCCCAACCACTCGTTTCTAGGTTATCAGTATCGATCATCATAAGATAAGCAGGTTGCAGAAGAAGTAATCAAATTTTGTTGTCCACTAACATTTTAAAATCCGGTGATTCCCATTTTCATCTATGTAAAGTATTTCTGATCTAAGATGATCATTCAAATAGGTGGAATTTAAAATATTGCCAAAATGGAACTCATTGAAAACTTCCATAGTTAACTAAAATGATATGAATAAACAGAGTGGACAAAAAATGGAATAAGTAAAAAGAGGGAATGGTAAAGTTATATTATGTTTTCTATCAGTCATGGAATCAATAATTTTTTAAACCTGAGGCCCATACACGAGTATCTACAAGCATAATTTTGCTCATTTGGCCCCCATGAATTTTACCCTTCCCAACTCAGATTTAATAAAATAATTTAATATTTAAGTATTCAACAATTCATTCAATTTATTTTTAATTGACTTGTTAAGAAAAATATATGAGCGATCATCAGAGCATTTTCCACGCAGGAAAAAAATCACAAACGAAATCAACTATAAATTCTTACAACCCACCGTGTGCGATATTTTTTCCATGAAACTCTGGTTGACAATATGCCGGTTGTCATTTTTAATGCAAAAGAAAGAACGTATTTGCTTAAAGATCATTATTGGTAATAAATATCTTAAATTATGGGTTCTTTTAGTCTACGAATAGCTGAAACATTTTTGCTGCTACGTCTCCCTTGCAAGAATCAACATTTCAAGCGCCTAAGCTGGAACCTCTTTTATTCAGCACTTATTCATGGCTATCCATAAGGAAGGATTGGCCACGGCGCATTTGAAATAACGCTTGAAGACAATAGAACATTGTTATTAATATGACGTGAGCCCCTGTAGGCCTCCAAGATATCTCAATCTCCAGCCTTCATCCCTTGGAAGAGAATGGATGTGTTTTCACGAAACACAAAAATGTCTTCGAACGGTCGGCTCCATCGTTCCCGTTTCCCATGCCCATTTTTTACGAAGTGATTATCATCTAAATACGAATATGCGGCGTTGATATCAAAAGGACAAAAGGACGCCCAGGGCCCCGAAGAACGTGCGGAGATACACGGAGAGGTTCGAGCGAGAGAGAGAGAGACAGAGAGATCAGGAAGGGCAAGGAAAGAAAGAGCCCTTCGGAACGTAAATTTGTCGGTGCCGAAAACACACAGAGATGAATGGCAGATAACTAGGAGGGCGTGATCTCCGTTGTCATGGAGATGTGTCCTGAGGTGTAGGGGGAGTGGGGAGGAGAGAAAAGGGAGGGGGAAGACGGTATTAAGGAGGGAGGGCGGCGTGATTAAGCCGTGTTGAGAGACCAAGCGTGTGGGGGATGAAGAGCCGAGACATTCTCCATGGCGGCCAAAAAAAAGACTAATTGCGAGGTGTGAAAATTCTTTTTTTCGCGTACAAGTTGGAAGCGCCAGATGAATTCTTAAGATAGGTATCTTGAGAGTGGACGGCGGGGGGAGCGCGAGGGAAGGCGGAAAAGGGTCAAGGAGGGGGCTTGGAAGGGGGGACGGTAAGGAAGACCGTGAGTGAGGGATGAGGGAGAGAAGTGAAGGGTTTTTTTTTCTTCGGAGCCCCGAGAGGGGAAACTAACAAATGGGCGAGAGGAAACAAAAGGACAACCGGAGTGAGGAATGGAATGAGTGGGAGAGAAAGCCGGGAGATTCTCGTGGCGTAGATGCCGAGCTCAAGAAAAGCACAGCCGACTTTAGCGGCGGGGAAATTCGATGTAAATCATCCACATGTGAAAATAAAATTATGACTCAACGCTTTTATCACAGCATAACAATACACTGATACATTATGCGATTCGTGATTATCTGTCACGGGAGTTGTTTTAGGAAAGTGCCAAAGACAATATGTGCTTTGGACCGCAATATATTATATGAAAGATATGGTTCTCAAATCAGGCGGGAGTACATGGAACTGATATCAGACTTTTTTACGGTGGCGATATTTACATTGCCAGGGTTGTTATAGTTAACTAATTCTATTCATAGATACTTGTTTACGTGGAACAGCATGCTGTGAAACTTCTAGTCTGCAAAAAAATAATGCTTTTTTTAAGATGATGAAATGAAATTATTGACTTCGTGATTCCACACACACAAGTGAGTGGAATTACAAAGTCAATAATGTCATTTCATTTCAATATGTTGTGTATATTCCATAAAGTTACGCCGGACACAACACATTTTTTAAATAATAATTTCTGTTTCAGCTTATTAATAGTTGGGTACTGCATTCATATATCTCTTGTAAAATATTTATTCGCTCACTCCTTATTCATTACGTATTAGTTTGATCTATCCTTCACGAAGTTAAATAATGTGTGTCATTGAATATTTTTTTATTCAGAAATATTTAAGCAAAACCTAGTGCCGTAATTAGATTACATTCCCTCACTGATTACGGAAGTAGGCCTGCAGTCACGTAAAAATTTCAATCCTACCCTCTTACACTTATGTGGTAGGATTGCATTTAATTTAAACTCAAATGAGAATAATGATGACGAACAAAATACTAGAGGAAGACTAATGGCTTTATTTAGACGGGGAAGCTATAATTCAACACACTTGTAATTATTGAAAAATCTTAACTATCCCATCATGATGGCTTCTATTCGACCTGATAACGATGTTCCCACAGTAGAGGTAGAGTATTTGCAGATAATTGCAATCCTTCGTAAAAATTTGATGAGTGATCCAGCAACTATTACCACTTTGAGCTAATATCACTAAAAGCGAACTAGCTTTACTGCCCAAGAAAGAACGACAGTCTACTCAATGCGTCCCATCAAAAATAGTCGGACTGAACGTTTCGGAACTATTAATTAATATGAACGACAGAATTTTCAATACTCTAAAAATACACTATTTACTCTCACGTATACGCAAATCGAATGCACTTTTAGTGATTGTCTTTATAAATTATTTCGATAGCCATTAGAAAGTTTCAAAGAGTAATTTACACATGGAATTAAGTATATTCGTAATTTACAATCTTTAATGAATGCAGTATGTATGTAACTACTGAATGAACGAATAAATGTGCACTCTGGTTAATCAATATTCACTATAATATCAACACCCTACTATGCGTGATTAATTATTCAACACTTTCGATCCGTACGATAAATGCGAAGGTCTCCTTATCTGAGCGAAAACGTTGCCTTCGCGAGAACGTCTGCGCGAACGCAAGCACTAGACTCTTTAAGATACCAGTATCATTGCCATTAAACACGTAACATGTCAACGATATTGATCGTCATTAAAATAAAAACTATTTTCCTGGAAGTTTCGCCATAGAAATAAGTCCTTAGATCAAAGTGATAGCAATGAGCGAGCCACCATGAAATAATATTCGTCTACCAACTGAGCGATCCGAGCAAGGAGAAATATTTTTTGTATCCATGAAACTCTCGCACTACGTTCTCCACGTGATTACAATAGTAGTTTTAGAGATGGCAACCCACAGCTGAGGTCATTTGCGCCATTAGGGCTACACAGGAAAGGATGACGGGTGGAGAGAAACCCGGCGCTAGCCGACACCTGACGTAAGGCGCCAAGGGGTCCGCAGCTTAACACGGACGGCGCACTTACTCAAATAGCCAACCCATGTAGGGATCCACACAGTAGGGTTCCATAGGAAGCCAACTCAAGTGGGGTGCCTCCAAAAAGCACCTCAAGTAGGGATCGGAACACCACATGATATCGGCCACCGCCGGGATTCGAAATCGGGCCCTCTGGGTGGGAGCCAGCACGATATGATGGGCACCGCACCATCCGATCCCCCCGTGATTACTCTTAATTGAAGATAGTTATCTGAGTTCTCTATCATATAAAATTGTTGATTATCCACAATGCCAGTTATCTCACACCTAGAAATTTATTACATGACTTTGCCATGCTCGATTTTACTAAAAATAACGCTAAATATATTTGTTCAAAAATCTTCATCTGTTTTGGGCTTCTCCCAAACGGTAACTGTAAGAGATTTCTGTAAAAGAAAATATTTTGGGCATACACTGACTGTCAATCAATTAATTATGCTTACAGGTTTCAGCACACTTACTCCCATGATATGTACACGTCTCTTCAAGCGGGCACGTTCATGCACAATTCAACTCGCATGCAGTCCACTCGCGCGAGACAATCAAAGCATCAATCCCTCTCTCTCCCTTCATCTTTTTCCAACTCGCATAAACACTCAAGGAGCTCATGGGGTACTGGAATTCGCCGCGTCCAAAGACGTTTCCAACTTTCTCATTTTCCTCAAGCGATTAAATCTCTACCTCTACCCTCCACCCGCGGTGGTCGGGCGGATTCGAAAGAAGGCGCCTTCGAGAGCGACGACGCCGGCAAACCTTGGCAGTTGAGAAGGCAAAGCGCCGGCGCCCCGGGCAGTGCATAGGAGGAAGAGGTGCATCGTAATGCCGCGTGGGGGTTCGAGGGAGAGGTGCTCGAGGGGCGTACCCGGCGAACGTCTCGGGGAGCAAGCGCAGTCGCGCCAGCGAGTGGACCCCGCTCGGGGAGGAAGGGTTGAACGGGGGGAGGGAAAGGCAAGGAAGAGGGGCAGCAGACTAGTGACATGCGCGGTGGAGGCGTGTGCGACGGATGGGGGGGAGAAAGCGGGCCGGGCGGAGGTGGGAGAGACGGTACCGCGATCCATCTCGAGACCTCCTCCTTCTTCTTACGTCCAGTCCCTCTCTAGGCTAAATAACGAATCATAGAGCAATAGCTGCGGGAAAAGGTGGTGTGCGATGTGCAAAGATAAGCATCCCCACAAGTTATTCAAGCATTTGAAATCGAGTTTCCACCGACCGTGCCTTTCACGCATCGCTGACTGTGGGACATTGACGAGGATCACGGCCTCACGAAAAATTCTTTTTTGTCTAAAATTCCCAAAGCGTAATATTTTAAACCTACTCCAACGTATCCATCCCGTGATCCTATTAGTGATGGCAGGTATTGCCACTCATTTCGACTCTCCGATCACCTCGCGTGGAGGTCGGCGCCAAAGGACTTGGCGAAAAAATTTATTAAAATAAATGAAAGATCTATACAATAAAATAGTTTCTTTTTTGAGAAAAAATGGCAAGATTATTCAGGTCATAGCTCTGGCCCTTCACCAGGAAATAGAATCTTTTCTTTTATCTCTAAATTAATATTAAATTATTTAAAACAAACACCATTCATTACTTATAGCCATGACGAATAATTTGTGGTCATGCTCACAGTTTTATTTACTTATTTTAAGGTGTAAACTTTACTTAGGAAATATTACTCGAATCTATGAAATTATCTGAATAGATAAAATACTCGGTTGCCTTTATTTTTTAGCTCTCGGAACATCGAAGAATAATTTGGAATGATACTAAACTGGTCGAAATATAAAATCAGGTAAGTGAGAAATGAAAATGTGGAAAATGTTTCAAAACGGAATAGCAAGGTAGAATTGAGAGACCTAGCAGCTGTATCTCTCGGAAAAATGATTATAAAAATACTCTGCGATGCTAATGATGGTGACAGGTCAAATGAAATTTCATTCAACCGATATACTTGGGAAATTAAACGGTTTGGTTAATATAAGTGGCATGACATTTCAACGAAATATTAACTACAAGATTTTGCTGAAAAATATTCAAGGATAATTAGGCTTTCGCAATTGTTGAAACGGTAATTTTTATAGGGATAAATTAAAAGTTGTCGGAACTTAAGAGGAAGAAAATGCAAAACAGTCTATACAAGACTTGACCGAAAGAGGTTAATGGTTAATTGGGCATTCGAAATAGTTGAAATTCCTACCACACCACTTTGTTCATCCACGGCGCCACTGTTCGTTGCCAAAGGCACTGCTGGAGAGAATTTATTTGCAATTGTACTCTCCTGAACACGAAAGACATCATTCTTGTTTACGACATTTTAGTTGGAGGGCCGCCTAATGCATGAAAATGACGGCTAATGAAATGCCAGCGTTTAATCTTTTTACAGAAATCTTGATTTTATGTTTTCTCGTCATTTTATGTGCTTGCGAGTACATACCAACAGAAAAAGGTTAGGAGAGAATCACTACTTATTACTTGCATTTCAATCAATAGTCTGGTACTCTTGAATAACTTTGCATAAAAACATGAAGTGGAGCATCGTAAAGAATGTGCGTGGCCATTACTAATTTTGTTAAGCAAAGAAGCCAACAAATCAAGGTATTTTGTTCTCATCCATTAGAAAACTAACCAAAGCTGATCGACAAATCACTCCCTTACTTCGTCGATAATCCTATCTTTTGGCTGATAAAAATTCTTTCAAAATCTTGCATGGCTGTATATCAATTAAAATTGCTCCACCTAAACCAGAAATTTTAACTGTCACTGTCAGAAGAAAGTAGTCAATACACGCACAATACACGAAACAGTGAAAATGGCTAGCTGTCACATTTGTCATGTAATTTCTTCTATGTTGAAAGTATTTGTATTTCTCATAGTCTCACACGGAAATGCGTCCAGCTAATGCCTACTCACTCATTAAGGGGCATATATGAATGTTTAGGCGCCAACTGTGTAATTCGACCAGTAGGTATGGATTTCAGGTAATTTTCACCGACCGCTGAAAAAATTTAAAACTTCGAAGTGGCTTAACCTCGAGCCCAGAAGACTTAACTCAGATATGTTCCTGGCTCATCGCAATTATTTCTTTTTCAGCCATATAGATTAGCAATGTCAACTACATACAAAAATCTGTGGCACAAGTAAAATTAGTAGCTGAATAGGGGATATGAGTGACTGGTCTAGAAGTATTCAGTCTGTTAAAAGATTGCGCATTACAGAATAGGGGTAAAAGATATGGATTCAAAGTAATCATTAGTAGGCAGTGGACAAAAAGGAAATAAACGTGGAAGTGCAAGGATTGGAGGGGAGGAGAGGGGATCGTTTGGATAAATCGAAAAGAGGTAGGTGTGTCCATAAAAAACCTACCTTAACCGGTAGATTACCGATAGTAAAAAATAATTAATAAAAGCATCTAAAACAAATGAATACCCGAGTCAGTGAGAATCTGTTGATAAATAATAAATATGAAAAAGTTCGTGGCTGAAAGAAAGATGCCACAAGGGAATTCCAGAATATGCCATTTTGGATAGAAGGACAGCGTACTAATTGAGAGTAGCTAAACAATATGAGTGTTTACGGAAAAAGGCTTTCTACTATTTACAAAAATAACTAACCCATAAGTCAAGAGTAAGGACTATTTCGAATAGTGTCAAAACCTTCCTCTATAACAGAGGTAAATATGAAATTTGCCGCGTTTTGTCATAAATTTAATTTATTGACGTCTTTTTCGATTGAGGCCGGTGTTTGTAATATAGATTCAATGGAAAAATCGAGCTTGAATATTGTAAATTATTCCTAAATTCCTCATTAATGCAGGTAACATCGATATGAAGTTAAAAAGCGTCATTAAAGGAAAAAATTCGATGATTAGGTTTCTTCCAATTTATTTTCCTCGGTAACCTAGTGGGTGCATTGTTCAGCTAATGACCCCATCCCTAAATACATGAATTATATCTACTTATATCATTCAAAATTCTATATATTGTATTTAACAACGTAAACCAATTAAGGATCATAATTTTCAAAATAGATAACCTTCTTCTAAATTTACTCTTAAAAATGTATTTATAATACATATAACCCGTTCACTATGTTATAAAATTAATGAAGAACTACCCTAAAAATTCCATAGAATGAAAAATATCTAACCTTTCCTTTGCCTCGAAAATATAATCTCTCTTAATTTCAAAAAGAGATTTATAGTAAGATACCAGCCATGAATCGAAAGGATTTTAACAGCGACACCGCAACGAAGTATATTTTTATTCTTCCCGAATGGGTGTTGAAATATCTCATCTTGTTCCTTGTAATAAGAAGAGGAGAGCTTTACTTTTTAGGTTCTCGCCATTCATTCAAACTCGACTACAGGACACAATTCTATTTTACGTCTGAAGGAAATAATATTCAACCGTAATTTAAAGAAAAACATGAAAATCTTCCCGTGAGAGGAAAAAATACGTGCATTTTTAAAATATGTGACGTTTTCAGGCCCTTCTTCCTCGGAAATAGTGAGGTGATGGTTATCTTCACCGCCTACATACATATATGTTAAAGCTTTGATTTTTGTGTTATTTTATTGCTCTGGAGCAATATTTGTTTAAAGCAGAACAGTCGCCGGTCTTCACCTGTTTCTCGACGGGAAAAATGTATCCACGCCCATTGTTTTTCATGAGTGCCGTGGGATAGGGGTCCCTCCCCGTCCGAGCGGCTCCATCCAATTCAGTTAGCGCATCCCCCTCATTCCCTCGCCACCACTATTACCGGCACACTTAAAAGGGAAGAAAAAAAGGCTTCCACTGGAACACACAAGCAAAGCTCCAAAATGCTGTACCGGTGTCCCCGAGAAATTGGAAATAAACTATTCGAGTTTTAGACGGGACGTCCGCCCCTCTACACTCAGCCCTTTCCCGAAGGAAACTGCTCATTCGGGGCAAATATACGTGACGTTTTCACGGTAGGTGGACCTCAAAAGAAGAGAGAAAAGTCACCGGACCAGATTGGGGATGCGGGTCAGCGGTGTAAAGAGAGATTAGAGATGTAAAAGGCACGCCCTTCCAAAAGTCGCCACTAAAAGACCGTCACGCCTTTACAAACAGTAACTATGGGGTCAGAGTTTGAAGCATCCATCAGCAGCGGTGGTTTTCTTATGTCAGACCCGCTAACCATGCGCTAACGAAATATATTGCTGTGGGAAGGCTCGTCGTGAATGTGCTGAACGCCGAAAGAATGATTCGATGCAAGGCCGGCCAGTGGTTACCGTGGAACCATCAATATTCATTACTGCCTGGGGCATTTCAATGAAAGTGATTGGGCTGAAACCCTCATCGTCTCTTTCATTTGAATATGAGTTCGATACCGATCGCAAGCAAAAGATAGTCATCCTAACTTAGGTCTGATAAGTATTTCTTTACTTGCCATCTCGCTTTTTCCAGATCTCGTGTTTGCAATCCAACAATTTATAAGTCAAAGATCATCTTTAAAAACGCTACCGAGTCGCAGTGTGTTGGCAGCAATACAATAATAAAAAGAGTAAAAAATTACCTCATATAATACGGAAAATAACCCTTGGAGAAATAAATAATTTTGGACGGCATTCAATACATAAGTCTGAGACAGCTGACTAAACGGAAGTAACGATACGTTTATGCGTTTTGATTTAATTGATCACCAAGTTATGGATCCGCACAATGTGCGGAGATGGTTATGAGGGTCGAATACTTTATCTTTGCCGTTGCGATTCAAAATTTGGAAGCTCTGAACTATCCTCCAAAGATGTTGCGAAGACAACAAGTATTACATTCAGCCTGAAAAGGTACTTAAATGCATTGAACGATAGCATCTTAACGCGCTCATCTCAAAGAGAGGAATGCTCTTGAAATAGCTATAGGCAATTCCAGCTGGTAAAATTATTTGTTATTATCTCTCTACTTTTCCGCATTGGCTTTTAGTTAACAAGAAACTCACGATTTTCCTTGAGTACAAGTAACGAGATTGGGGAACCAATAAAATGTTTTAAAATTATTCGTTTCTGCTCGGGGATGAACACCAAAGAATTCCTTCGAATGAAGCAAATGTCGCAATTACGACTGTAATGAAAAGTGAAGGGAGAGTTGAACTGGCGTGGATTATATAACTTAAATGTCCGCCAGTGAATGAGTACCCGTTCAGCCGACAAGGAATTTTCAATAATATGCTTTAAGGTTTGCCTTCATTTTATGCTAAGCAAGCACAATGGCTATCATTCTTATCTCGTGTGCAACATTTTTGAAGAGAAATAAAATTTCAAAAGGATATTGGTCAATTCGTACTTACGAATCTATATGCCCTTGTGATTCATGAGAACATGAGTGCATTACAATTTTCTCTGCTCGGTCACATGCATTTCAATGAATATTATAAATTTGTGCTTTCACCGTACAGCACAAAGAAACCCCATGGAAACATGCCTCTTTATAGTCATAAAGATAATAATTATCTAAAAAAATCCAAAGCTATCTCAAATCTAATATCTATTCCAGCTACTATCATATCAAGGATAACACTAAAATCTGTACCTTCCTATCCATAAGTAAATTCCTATGATAGATTTTAAATTGAGACAGGGAAATTGATTATAAAATTTATACATTCCTATGAAAGTCGACAAAAAAATAAGTTTTTTGCATCAAGAGTAAACTCTAATTTTGTACATTGTGAGATATTTCTTAAAAAATCAGCAAACGATTATGGGAAACCACTACGGGTTCTTAGCAACCCAACCACCCGGCCTTCAGTGCTCTTTCTATTTGAACTTTCCTTTAGGTTTTTGTCCAATTTTGTAGCTTAGTTCTTATACTCGATTCTAAACTTTCAAAACGCATTTTCAAGTTAGATAACCGGGAGACAACATAAAACCAGTTTTTATTTAGGCGGATGATACTAAAAAATCAAATAAATGATACACCTGACTGACTTTACAGGAGCTTAACGAATAGATAGATATGATCCGTTCATTTCGGAAGCCCTTTTGTGTCATAGCCGTTATCGCAGATTCCCCTTGCCGCAAATGCCGACAAAAGGAATAAAAAAAGTAGCGAAAGGGTTGCCGCTTGTGGTAGGTGGGGGGGTCCGAAACAGCATGTCGCTAAAAATGAGAGAAAAATAATAAACTGGAAATGACATGGGTCCTAGATCGCCACTTTTCGACCACCTTGCCGGCTGAAGAGTTGCCGGGAAGGGATAAGAGCCCATCCGAAGCCCATCGTGGGTCATGGAGCCATGAGGGAATGGACGAAGACGGGGCAAACGAGTGGGGAGGTGTGGGTGGAGAAGGGGGGCGAACGGCAAAGAAGGGAGAAAAGGATGAAGGGCGTGAAAAGGTGGAAAAATTTCCGTCATCCCACTCTATATAGTATCCATTCCTTGGGTCGCGTGCTTCGGCTGGGGGGGGGGGGGGACCCGCTACACGAAAAGCCTCTCAAAGCCTCCGTCACATTCGTCGAAGGATTTGTTTATTTTTTTTATATTGCCTTTCAGGCCGTATCATTTCCTCACCCCTTCGCCTCGCCATATACCCCCTCCCTCTTCATCCTCCCTCCTTCCAGCCTATGCTATCTGGCCCTTGCGTGGCGTCGCCGGCTAGCATCAATTCACTTTTTCGCTAACTGTGCAAAAAACGCGCTGAGCTTAGCCCTTCCTCTGTTTTTAGCACCGAATATTTCACGTCTTCAAGTCTCGATATTTCTCTGGCATTTCCTTAAGTGATTCTATTCTACGCCGCAGACCCTTCTATCCTAATCATCTTACCTTCTTGGTATTCTCCGGAATTCGGCTCTTTTTGGAGTAGTTTTTGCGGTTGGGTCTTTAATCACAATCATTCATTTGAAGAATTGACTGATTTTAGCGCTCGATTCTTTCCCATTAATGCCATTTCTGGCTGCTGCGCATGGCAAATTCATAATAAATGCGGGGGACACATTTCGAGATCAAAGAGTTTCTTCCCTACATCTGGCGAAAGGTCATTTCTCCCGCTGTCCTTAAAAATAACTCTCGCACGCTATTGATGCTGCAGTAAAATTAAAAGTTAACCAAGAGTTTTTCAGCATATAAAGATTTCCCGGGCGTTAACTACGTGTTTGTCGTTTCAATAAGTTTTTCATATTAGAAGCGAAGATCATACTCCTTTCTTTTACCTCATTCAATGAGGAACAATTTGAATCTCGTAACTTGCTACCCTAAATTAATATGCTACTGCATTCAACAGATTCAGGCGAGAAGCAGTGGAAGTTCGTAATTATGAGAAAAAACAAATTTGCACTCTTCCACAGGTTGGTAACGTAGAACGCGTTTTGGTTCTAAGAACCATCCTCAGGTCTTGTACCTGATGACGGATCTGTGAACCGAAACTCGTGGTACGCAATAAACCTATGGAAAAGTGCAAATTTGTTTTTTCTCATAATATGCTAATATCGATAATTCAACGTTGCACAACTAGAGATTTGAGGGTGGTTTTAAGAGATCGCGATTAAACGACAGTGCATTGGCGGCAAAATATTCTTCCAGTAGGCATGAAAACAATGCTACAATTTTGAAGCACCTATTAACTCGCAAATATCACTTTATCAATATTTGGATTACTCAAATACGCAAAGTGATCGCTATCATCTTTAGCTTTATCTCAGTGCATTTCTTGGAAGAATACATTGAACAGTGGTTAATCTAAAAAGACATGAATTTCTATAAATTCATTACAATGCAACAATTTCAGAGCATAAAAATCATTCGACTTGAACGGGATTACGGACTTAATGGATGACTCAGTTATAAGTTACTGTCGCGGCATCTCCCGCAGTTTCTTGGAATCAATGAGTTTCCATAAATACAGTACCATATAAATCACCCAAATGCGTTACTATAAGTTACTCGTTAAAAAGTTTTATGTATGTTAACAACATACCACCGAATTAATATAATTTACCTTTTATACTCGGTGAACTTTGTTAACCGTATTCATTTTTTATTCGTAACTATTTTAAGAGGTTGCCTGCATAAAAGTATGCATTTTCAACGGAAAATCTCCATTAGTCTTTAATTAGAATACAATAAGTTTGTTTTTGTACGCAATTCATTTTTTCTCAAATTCCTTCACTACGGAACGATTCTGCATATTTTCGCCTGGGGATCGAGATGGTGCGGGGGCTAACGTACTGGCTTCCCACCCAGAGGGCGCGGGTTCAAATCCCGGATTGAATATAATATGTTGAATTTTTTTCAGAGGTATCTCGATCCCTATTTATGGTCCTTTGTGGAGGGCAATTTGAGTGAGTACGCCGTCCGTCGGATGGGATGTTAAGCTGTGGACCCCTTGGCGCCTTTCGTAAAGAGCAGGCTAATGCCGACGCCGGGTTTCTCTCCGCCCTTCATCCTTTCCTGTCAATCCTCTATGGCGCAAATGACCTCAGATGTCGGTCACCTCCCCTAAAAACTACTGCTATATTTTCGCTTGAGTTGCGAATTCAACTTGACCTCTTGAAATTCAAGATTCGTGTTTACAGGAAATCGTAGCCATGAAATAGGTTAGTTGTATCAATGATCAGATTACATGCATATAAGAGTATTACTTAAAGTTAGGCCGACATCTTCTACCGACTCAAACACATTCTGTAATACACACATTTCACTTCAACTCATGGTACGTACGTGGGTGCTTTTTAAACTACCTCTGCTAACTAAGAAATGAGGGCGAAGGAATATCAAACTATGGGTTTTAAAAGAGGAAGCGGGCGTTTCCCACTATTATGCCAAAAAAACGGGAATGGTAACATTGTTTAAAGAGGTGGAACTCCCGCAAACCGAGTACACGCTAAAATAAATAAAAATATAATCGTAGTACCTCTTCATGTTTATTTCAAAGCCACTATTTCGAGTTAAAGCAATACACTATGTGGCGCACTCCTTTATTTAATTGCCAGCACCTCCCGAAGCATAAACTATTACTCGACCAATACCAAATACGCAGTGAGTTTACTATTAATATTTTTCCCGATCGACAAACTAGTTGATTCTTTTGCTCAAGGGATTGTATACCCTTGCTCAATCTCGGAGCGTTAATGCTTCACTAAGTGCATTCTCTGAGTACATAACCATGTCTACATGCTCCCTTTATATTCTACCGGTTATAAATACAGACATTGTATTGGGCGAAGTGGTGCGGTTTATTTATTTATTCATTTTAAGGCCCTATGAATCTCATTGGTACATGAAAAGAGATAAATCGCCTTATCTGAGCAGTAACTTAAATGCGAGAAACTGAGGTCTTACCTCATAAACACTCTGCCGCCGAAATTTCATTTTTGCTGCAACTGATGAAAAAGAAGTATTAGAAGGCTTAGGAACATGATGAGGTGAACTTACAAACATACATAGCATGACGACAAGATATATTTACTTCCTTTTTTGCTAGCATAATAGAAACGGAAGCACGTATCCTCAAGGGAATTGTGCAATTAATTTAAAGCCTGTAATTTAAACAATAATACGCCTGGGGTGCGAAAAAATTCTCAAATGTTTCTAAAATAAGAAACCATAATATTATACTATACTATACTACAGAATATATTTCTTTGCGGCGTAGTTCCAACCATAGTATCTTGGCAACCCGTTCAGTAGCGTTTGGCCTAATGTAAAGGAGTGTAGTTATGGCTTAAAGAATTACTATTAAGAGCTGTGAAGTGCATATTGTAACGAGACAATGCAAGGATGAAACCTGTGAAAGAGCAAGCAACGTTTCAATATGATTTCACGCAACTAGAATTCATGCTTAGTCTTATGAGAACCATGATTTTGGTGGACCCTAAACTGTAGGTCTGCGTTTCTAAAATAATTCCACGGATTTTCAGTAAAACGGAAGCAGTAAGGAGCTTGAATAGAGTGAGCAAATGAGTGGCACGGAAAGAAATTTAAATTAATGGCGCCATACGTCAAAAACGGCATATTTAGGAAATGGCCTTGCTGGTGGCTCACGTCTGGAAAGTCAAGTTTCATACTCATTCAAGTATGTGCACCTACCTAGTGAAATCCAAAATAATATTTGTGATCATGTGTGAAATACGAAATAAATTAACAAGTCTCATTATGCATGCTAGCCCATTCTAAAGGGTGAAATATTTGACGAAACTGATAATTTCCACCCGTTTGGGAATGGGATTTTCACTCTAAAATTCTATTCGTAAATATGATTTCTCGATAACAAAATTTAAATGTTTATAAAATTTTGAAATTTACTCAATTCCATGCGTATAGTTATGGACCAGTGAGCTGTCAATGTTGAGTCATCCGTAAAGTCGGGTATGTACAAGTCGGATATCCTTTCTGTAGGTATTTGATTCTGTAGGTCTGTACGTGTCCCGCTTTGGGCATGGTTGTTGTGTGAATTTTAAGTGGCTGGACCTCTGGGAAACCTGTTAACAAACTAAAGGCTAATCGGGTTCTCTATGGAATCATGAATCACCATAAGCGGCCGATGATCAAAAAAATTAAGGTATCCACACACAATTGCGCGGCCTTGATTAACCGCCATTTCTTCTTTTGGAGTAGCCATTTTTCCCAGAGCACATGATCAAGGGTGAATGAAAGCATAATGAAACAACAAGAGAAGTTTTCAAGTAGGCACTTAAAATTTCCCTTTACATGGCCGTTGGGAGCGAAAAAAAATCAAAAGATAGCAAACGTGACGAGCGCAAAACAAAGGCATGTTTGATTTTTTTCTCCTGGTGGAGCTAAGTAGGACGGGGGACGATAAATATCCCGCAAACGAGGCTCATTAATGGATGCGCATACCAATGAATTAGAAGAGTCTTACTCTCGACTACCGCTGTCCTTTATTCGGGGCGGGTCTTTTTATGCACTGCTATTCACGTTTGGTACCCAACGGTAGAGAAAAGGGAAGTCTTCAGTCAACCCTCACAATTGCCGTTCGTGAAACGTCCGTTCTTGCGATTTTTATTTTATTTTCGTTAACGTACAAAACCTTAACCGTTTTAGCTTTAGTTGTCGTAATTCCTCTTTATAAATCATTTCTGAATGAAGTTTTGAAATCTTCATTCAACCTCATTCGAAGTACCAATTTAATTTATTATATTCTATCCAATTCATCAATTATTATTCCCAAATAATTCTTCCCTCATTATACTAATTAAATTGAAAAAATAGGTCTCATTATTATTTACCTCAGCTTAGCGCTGACGCGGCAAAATTCAAGAATCTGAAATATGCTGGATAAAAGGGAATTGTTCTAGTTTTCGAATATCAAATAAAGGAGAACAGGCTTTCGGTAGAACCGATTTCAGGGTGCTCTTCCTGTCAATGTTAAAGTATTAAAATAAACTTCGTATATTTTGCTTATATTTTCAACGTGATATCTTTATATTTAAATAGTAATAAATGCTTTGTTTCGCATTGTTTGTATTTCTGGCATCCTTATTTATCCTCTCATTGTGTTGAAAATACCTCCATATGTTTATTCCGTATCTCCCTTGAATTGCATTCGCTTTAATCCCAAGTAACCGAACTTTATAGCCTCGTAGTACGAGGATTGGTTAAGTAGCTGTATAAGTTAGCTGTGTTCCATTCATTCCAAAGGTATGCACATAGGAGATTCTATTTTTAAAGGCGAAACTTTAAGAGGAAGCAGTAAACGACCGAGAGCGGGACTGGTTGCTTTCCTCGAGATGGCTGAATTAATAGCTTCATTTGCCTTGTACAACATGGCTTAGGTTGTTATGGGACCAGTAGCCCAGAAATTCGAGCGTCCAGCTTTACTCTCCCTTAGCTTACATAAGTAGCCCACTCTCCATTTGCTTCACTTTTTTGCCATCCATCCTCCTCCCTCTATCCTGTTCCTCTATCACTCTCTGTCTTCTCAGTACTTTTCCTGCTTTTTCTCCCTTCTTGCTATTTTCCACCTCCTACAGAATGTAAAACCGGGCTCTCTCATTTGATTTTCTCTCGTGGAATGCATGAGTCACCGCTCATGTTTCCTGGTTTTGGAGCAGGCACGACTCATTCATTGCACTGTATTTTTTTTATCACCTTCGGATATCTCCTGAGATATTCACCATAAAAGGCACTCGATTTATGATTGCCCGCATTATTTCCAAATGCTTCCCACTCCTATCTGCCCTCTGGGAGCCGTATGAAAATGTGAACTGAAAACGGCCCAAGAGATTCAATTGCATTAAAATGCCTCAATGTAGTAATTGAATAAAAAACTTATTAAAAATAGTTCATGTGAAAACATCGTCCAAGATTCCTACAAACATTAAAGTTAATACTCGTTGTTTTCGAAAACGGTTCACTTGGACTAATTCTCTGAAATTCAAGTACACCATTAAGATTCCGGAAATGTAGTCTGATTAGTATTTCTTCTTGGTATAATTACACTACTCACTGTGTGACTATGATGACAAATAGAAATAAAATTTCTTATCATATTTACACTCGGAAAATGGCTTACAAATTAGTGTCACCTCAATTTTCATCCCGGCATCTTTTTTTTCTTTGCATTTGAGGAATATTGTAAACCATGAAAATTTATGATTTACAATATTCATTAAATTATAATTATTATATATACCTGTAAGCTTCATCGAAATTATTTATGCTTCATTACCTCTGACTTTTGTCAAACATAAAATATCTATCCTTTCGAGAAACTTTTACCATCTAAAAACAAAACCTCTCAACGTCGCAAGGTATTTCTAAACAACCTCTCGGGTAACATAATTACTTTCTTGGTCCTCTGCAGGTAGGAAACAAATTCTCGCACCTGTTATAGCTAAGGAAATGGCTGACTATCTCAACGCCTGAGGCAGGGCTGGAATACGCTCTTCTTCGGTTGGCCAGAGATCGAGCTAATCAAAGATTTCGTTTAGAGATATAGATTTTAAAAATTGATTACATATTTGAGTCTTTTCACTCACGCATTTGGTTATTGATATCTGAAGTTCGACCGATAATGGACAACCCTACTTTACTCTTTACTCCTATCACCAGCGCCTTTCAACTAACTAGCTGGAGATCGTACTGAAAGTCGGTAGGGAATTTGTAAAAAAATCTTTTAGTTTTACGGATGATCAAGCATTATTTATCCAGTCAGTCAATCGGTTACAGTCATTTCTGAATACATTAGACAATCCGTGTGATAGGTATGGGATGAGAATCAATGAAAGCAAAACAAAGATAAAAAAAACTACCCTACAGTAGTGGAGACCTAACAAGAAGAATTGCGTTAGGCAAAAATGCTTTCAATAGAGACATGAAGACAGGCCAGGAAGACAGTAAGAAGCTTAAGAAAATGCAAGTGAAAACTATGATATGGCGCGTGGTTTTATGCGGCTCACAAACTTGGTCGTTGAAGCACGATAACAGGATTAGATCGGAGGCTTTTGAGATGTAGGGGGTTGATGGATGGGAAAGGTATAATTGACGGATGGGAAATCATACAAAGAAGTATTAGCCATGGTGGGGGAGGTGAAACCGTTGTTAGAAGAAATCAAAAGAAAGTTAAACAAATGGGATATGGGCAAGAAAAAGCTAGGGATGTTAGATGGAACAAAATGAGATATGGTTTGCGGAATATAGGAATAGTTTATCTATTGTGTGGGGTGTCAAATTATGTCTCGGTTGATAAGGTTGAGAAATGCAGTGGCGTTTAGTTTGTGTTAATCCAAAACATACCTTAAACGTGAGACTGCCAAATGATAATGATCTGAAGATCAAAATAATAAGTCAATTACATTATTTCTAAAAACATCAACGTTAAACAAAAATTTCAAGTCCCATTCTGTGAAACCTAGCCCACATAATGCTACCTATAAGAACAAGCAGAATAGCCTATTAGCTTTGATAGATTGACCTTTATAGAAGAGATGTTTATTAGTTACCTAAGAGCATTATGCTACAAAAATTTTATCTTACTTCACTTTTAAATTATTGGTTTCACTATTATTTCCTCCGACTCAGGTGCTGACCAGCGCGTGGACGGAGTTGATGCATTCTCACATTGTGCCGCCGAAGGGATTATGAGCGGAAAATACCGTCAACAATTTCCAAAGAAAAAGGACACGCTGTGGCAGTCAAGGCACCGGCAAGGTGAGTATCTCGTGTATTTTAATTGGGGGGCCAATTATATTGGGCCCGGTACAAAAAATCATGAAAAATGAGCAAACGTTGCGGAGACGGCGCATCAATCCACATATAAGCCTTATAATTCACGAACGTGATAATTAGGAGCTGAGAAAATCTCAATTATCTCAACAGATGCCTGCGATGAGATGATTATTTTAGTCACCTTAATCAACATTTATTCTCCTCTCTCCCCAAAAAAAAAGAATTTTGCACAACGATATGAAGTAGAGTACTGCACATAGACCCATGTTTTTAAACATTCATATCTTAATCGACCAGACAAAACATTTCCATCGTATCTGGGCCTATTTTAATAAACTGCAAGCTTATGTTTTAAAATGTTGCATTAACGGCTTTATCAACTGGAATAACCTGGTTTGGCAGGGTCAAAAATTCTCTAACTAACCATGCCCCTCGTCTTTCATGATCACCTTCAACTAATCCTCCAGTGACCAAAACATCTTTGAAAGAAAACGTTGGGGGCATTGGTGGTTAAGGAATATGGTCACGTACACCCTCCCTAGACCTTGGCTGGGGAGGAGGTGTGAAGGGAGAAGCTGACAGTAAATTAAACTTCTTCCCCTCGTCCCATTCATCAACGCTCTTGTTGTTTACAGTCGCACCCGTCCCCTTGTCCTGAACTCTCTATTTATTCCGAATTTAGCCGTTTGTCTTCGGAGAGCCACCGCCTCCCCAGGAAAGTATTCTTTCTCACCCAAGAATCATTCTCAACTAGGGCCTCCCTTAGTTTTCCACGAAAAAAGACCACTACGCGTGCCACCCACGGACTTAACCCATCTTCAGTATCTCTGCCTACCACTCAAGCAGTCTCACGCGCGCGCATCGTGAAAATATTCTGGCTGGTGGGGCAATCGTAAGGGGTTGGTGGGAGATATTCATCCAGGCTGTCCCTCATTTGCCTGTTTTTCATAGTCTTCCTAACTTCCATCTTTGGTTAAGGATGGAATGTATTACCCAAGGGACCCATTTCAGAGAAGTATCACTGAGTGACATTCACTTATGAGTAACAATTATAGGAGTACCAATTATAAGCGCTCATTTCACTCTAATAATTACATTGGCTAAACAGTTTTTGATGTTAAGATGCGTCAACAAATTTATATTGTAAAAAGAAAGAAAAACGGTCGAAAAGGTATTGTTTCCAGTAGAAATTTATTTTTAAAACCGTTAAGAAAGAATCTAGTACGTATGCCATTAGAACACGTTCTATATATTCCCAACGCGGTAAAGATTATTTGAGTCGTTCGCATCGCAATATTTCCTGGTAAACACATTTGATCTAAATAAGAATATAGTAACATGGTTGAGATACTTTGACACAGTTTTAGTCATAACTTTTAAGTAGGTTTCAATTTTAAGGTGTGTGGTAGAATCTACCCTGAATTAGGAGGATCTAATGCAGTCATCACCTAATCCTTCGGGAAAAGTCTCGAGTCTTGGAAGGGAGCATTTTAAACAAATATTCATCGATTTTTGCACGCTAGTAAGTGAAGGAAGGAGTCTGAAGACGAAGGTCGACTCAAAAACGGGAATGGCTACTTCGAATCGCCCAAATGCCTCTGACTCAAGCTCTTTCACTTGCTCTGAGACTATAAAAAAGAAATAAACGCACCGAAACATTGACCTCTGGAGAGAAGTAGGAGGCACTTATTTCATTTTATTTCACTTTGGGCGTTGGGATGCCGATTTTCTGCCCAGGGCGTTCTGTCCCCTGCGTTATTACTTTCCCCGTCTGAGAACGCGCCCGTTCTTATCCCCACTGTCGTTTTGGGTAGTGATGAACGCCCCAGAATGCTCTCCGGTGACGTGTTTACTCTCACGGCTCAAACATTTCCTCATAAAACCCAGTTGTCACGTCTCATTTTTACGGCCTCTGTCCCAAGTTGACGCGAGAAGGAGTGCGCGCGGATCTTTTGCTTTCAATTAAATCTCTATTGAAGCCTCAGTATCTCTCACTTTAACTGTCCACGAGATTTAATTTCCACTTCGCGCCGCCTTGGCCGCAAATGGAAGGTTTCGGTGCGAGCGTGGTCTCAGGCTTTGCTGGACGAAAAAAAAAGGAAAGTAGGTAAGCGAGAAGAGTTTTCCCGCCAATCGCAATGGCGAGCGGAGAGCAGAGCAAATTCCCGACGCGGCAGACGGGCGTCCCTAAATCGGCTGTCGCCAGCGCGCAGATGGACATTTCGGACCTGTATCTTTTCCAGCCCCTAGCTATAATCATTGCCGCTATCATTGTGCGCAAAAAGCAAACCAATGCCACAAAGCCCGCATTTGTTTTCTGATGATCCTCCAAGGGTGTCTTAAACGAAAGTGGATGATTTTTTCCCTTCGTCACCACTTGAGGCTCTGCAGTCATTCGAGTATGAATTATCATATAATTTGTGGCCGGGACGATACACATTAAAAAGACGCAGTTAAATTTAATCAAATTCACTGGCAGTATGGACGCTAACACGCGAATGAGCTCTCAGTTCACGAGTGTATCTTAAGTGTGTGATTTACATCGTTGCCGTTGAAGGCACCCCATCCTGCTTAACGTAACATATTTAACCAAGTCATACTAAATAATTATTTATAGTTTTTTTTCCGGAAATTATGTATGAAGCTTATTTCCTCTTCAGATAAATCAGCACAATATTTTAGATATTTTAGCACCTTGCAAGCCACCGCTAAGGTCAATGGCAGGGGATGAATACACACCAGATTAATGTTGACCCGAATATATTTTCGACATCGCTGTTAAGGAGACCTTCCAATTTACGTAAGAGCGTCAATCTGTAATTCAACCTTCGTTCTATGAGTGATTCCCAGCCTAGCTGCTCTAAAATTTTGGATACGCTGTTAAGTTTATCATAACAACGTTTTAAAAATCTAGCTCCTCTACGTTGCACGCGATCCAATTTGGTAATTAGTCCAACTTCGTGAGGATATCATATACTTGCAGCATATTCTAAATGACACCTAACCAGCTACAGATAACTTTTCTCTTTTACCATTCCATCAAGTTTACCCAGGACTCTTCTAATAAATCTTAGCTTTTGTTGGCTTGTCTAGATATTCCCCGTATGTGTTTCAGTCAGGAGAGGTCATGAGTGAGAGTAACGCCTAAATATTGAATCGAGTCCGCACATTCCATAGCGGTGTTCCAGATGCAGTAGACGTTTTTTAAGTGTACATAGACAAAATGGGAGCATAGCTGGTACGTTTCCGACTGCAATCCGGTGCAAATTACGGTATTGCCTTCGGAGGAACCGCTTCTAAAATCCAAGAGGTACTATTTCGTAGTTTTTAGAACGCGTGCTTGTGGAAAAATGAATGGCACAAGAAAAGTTACTGGCTCCCTTACCTGATTATCATACCATGCCCTACGGCTTTATATTGCTCAAAGTTCTTCCCTCGCTCATTTAAAACTAAGTATCGGTTGATCAGTGTGAAGCCGGCGATTAAAAAGATAGCAATTAATGCAATGTAGCCAACTAAAGTCAATAAAAACAATGTACATGCATCAAAAGACAAGACGTCGAGTGAAACAAGGAATCTGAACAGATAAAAATATTTGGTAAATGGGCAACATTTGAAGCAGAAATTTAAGGGAGGTGCAGAGAGTTATGTGTGGATGGGTAGAGTGGGGAAGTTTTGCCTTCCTTGACTCTGTGTACGAATGTCCGTGCTGGCAGAATTATCAATGGTGTCCGATCCCAACAATACCTTCTCGAGTCTGACTTCTAACTACATTTTATACTCTTTCCTCCGGGAAGAATGCTAAATTGCACATCTCTTTCTTGAAGGATTTCTTTCTTCTCATTTTTCTGAATATAATATACGTACTTGTACCCCTAAAGGTTTTTTCTCAAATAGTTCTACTTTAACCAATTTCACGATTTATGGTGGAAAGATTGAGTCCTATTTCGATTATTTTTTAACTACAATATTTTTACTATCTTAAAGATAAATTCGATGGCTGAGGACGGCAGTTAGCACTGGAGAGCTAGCATTTTCAAGATCTTGGAAGAAATTAAATGCAAACAAGTAGATATGCATGCAAAGCGGTCAAAGAAAGTATGCTAATTTCTGTAAATTATTAATAAAAACTGAGCTTATGCCTTTTGCTCGCTATCTTGTTGCCTATGCAAATGGAAGCAGACCTGAAAAATGTACTATTAACCCTGGGTCGTTAATGCTATAAGGAACATCAAATAAGTAAATAAGGCAGGCTAAGACCACTTAGAATAATCTACATTCATGCAAGACTAGGCCAACGCTGTATTCACATGACTGATTTGCACGTTCGTCATCAGTTAAAAATGCCGATTCTAATTTTAAAAGCCATTAGAAGAAACGTTATTTGAAGCACATGGGGAAACATCTAAAATTAAATTTATAGTCTTGCTCGGAAGGAAGGACTGAATTAAGTTGGACAAGTAAGCTGCTCATAGCTTACCGGCCTATCCCGAATCAGAAAATCCCCTCGGCCCTAAATAAACTCCTGTCGGTACTGCAAATGTAGCCCTTCTACTTCCTTCCGAAATATAAAACACTTGTCCAAACGTCCTTTCTTTGCGGCTGCTATAACTCGCGGTTTCCCCCCACAGCGGGAACTCCATGTGTCCTCGAAACGAGGGACATGGCCTATCTCCCCCTCCCCGTTGCTTTGGTATCTTGATAGAGGTCCTGGCCCAGCCAATATGGAGGCGCCCACAAGTCCCCTCGATGCCTCCCCCACCTTCTCTGCACGGGTACGCTTCCCCTTTCCTCATCTGTATCCGCACGAATTGGTGACCAATGGGGGTTCCCTGCTAGCGACACCGTGCACTACCGGACGTCCCACGCTTGGTAGTAATATACCCGGACACGCCCCCTTGCTCTCTTTTCTTTCTCGCCATTATAAAGTCGCCTCTTCCGCCTTAAGTGGACCTCTCCCCGACTGTCGAGACAGATTCCACGGGGATACGAGTTACCGCTTTCCATTACCTATCTCCTCCCCCATATTCCCGCCCACCCTTGAGGACAAAAGAGAAGTGCTTCATGGCAGGGAATTTGTTTGTTGGATTATAAACGTAGTCGTATGAGCGTGAATAATTGTTCCCTTATTCAGAAAAAACAAACCCTTAAATATTAATACCGATTAATCATATTATATGCTCCAAATTATGCCGCGTCTTCATAATAACTCTAGGAACCCGCAAAATAATGTTTTTGTTATTCATGATGAGCACGGAAAGTTCTGATTCCATACTCGTTTAACCTCACTAGCTGTACTCCTTTAATACAACCTGAGCACGCCCTGGATTTAAAAAGGAAATATTTCCCTTTTGTATTCCTCATACTGACCAAAAGTGGACAGAAAACTTGTTTTTTTAATCAATTTCAATTATCGGTTCATTTTCATTTTTAAATTTGAACTATGTTCACAGAATATTCTCTATTTGTTCAGTATTAGTAATATTAGAGAAAATAAAGAAGGTAATTTGTGGAATTACAGACACCTGAGAATTTTGAGATGATTCAGGATTTTAGAGAGCGGAGGAAGGGGACGGAATGATAGACATCGGAAGTATTCAAAGCTAATCATTACATATTTTCGCGATAGTCGTTGACAATATTTTCTCATCTTACTAGAGCGCAACATGTTATATTTACAATGAAAAACCGGTCTGTGATATTCGAATGTCTCCAGGACGATCGCTTTTTGGTCAACCCTTCGATTCCACGTGTGTAGTACTGGAAGCGCTACGGAACCATGGTTCACCTGATTTTGCAGCCAATTAAAAATCCGTCACCGCAACCACTCAAACCAAGACATTGGCGTTACTTTTAATTCCGCTAACAAGGCAAATTAGACAAATCTTAATTTTCCTCCACATGCAGAATATTACAAAATCTAAGAAAATAAAAATTTTCTAATGTGTTCTATAGAGCGTCTACAAACTTGACTTATTTTCAGTTCCGAAAAGGAATAAACAAGATTATATTTTTTTAAACATTTTTGTCGTAAAATTCGATATCAACATCATTTAAAAGCCTGCAAAATATATTAAACTTTTGCTGCTTAAATAACATAATCATTTGCTTAAGTTTGTCATAATTTAGTACACATGCCCTTTGATTAAAACTGGACACAAAGAAGTGCCCTCATTACAAGTATTAATCGAAATTCAAATCTAAGGGCATTATTTTTAGGTCTTCTATGAATATATTCTCAATCATTGAAATCCAAACTAAGGGTCCGAATTAAGGCTTATCCTTAGGTAATATGTTTTAATAAAACTAACCAACCAAATAATCCATTTCCATGGATTACGAGTGTCACAAAAGTAGTCAAAATTTAGGAATTAGTTTTTACTAATGACCATATGTTGTAAAGGTATAATGGAGTAAAAAATTTAGAAATGACCTCTAAAACATATTTCGCCGACCGTATTAGAGTCATAAAATAACTAAGAAGTTATTCATAAAAATCTAGCTCAATTCTATAAATTTTACATTTCATGGTTTTTATCATCGATGTAAAAGTTTTCCTAAAATCTCATTTTGAATTATATGTTTTAAGAAAAGTACCACAGCATGTCAAAATCTACCTTAAAAAGGAAAAAAAATTAGTGATAAAAATAAACCCCATCACGGAAAATAACAGATATATTGTCCCTGTAATCGACTGACTAGCAGGACCAGAATACCCTTATTGTTATTACCCTTACGATTTTTGAAAACAATCTATATTTTCTTTCGAAGAAAATAAGCTTGTAGTGCTGACGAAATTCTGCTTTAAAAGCGTTTCATAACTCCTCTGAAATATAATATTCTTTAGAATATCGAAAAATTCGTAGATATTTGCTAACATAAATCAACAAAAATATTTTATCAAATTTACCACCTATTAAATTCAATCACCAAGGCAATGACTTCAAAGTATGCTTGATAATAAATAATTACGAATCATCTTTTCTCTAAAGAATAATGAAATTCATGTTCATAAGAAAGAATTTTACGGCAAAATGTCAGGTAAAAAAGGTACTCCTAACGTAAAATTAGTTCGAATGAAAATTTTTCCATTGCAAAATTCACTATCGCGGTAAAAATTTCCAAAATGATCATGAAAGAGTGGTACTTTGAGGTATGAGCTTACATGTGTTACGCTGCATGTGTATACTGACTGCAGGCCTCGGAGGTGAAAGAGATCCTTCGTTTTCCCTTCAATATTAATTTTCTGGTTCTTCAAATGTGTCCTCACCACCTTATATCGAGCAGTGAAGATGTTTTTTCCATATTCGAGCAAAACTCAAAAAGCTCGCTCGTACCCGTCGATATCTCTGTGCAGGAGCATCGCCGTACATTGGATGCTCATGAGGTTTTAGCCGGCTACTTCACACTTAAAAGGGGTTACGTAAACCTGATAAATAAAACTCGAGGAGGAATTATGAGTGGAAATGTCAAAGTGAAACCGGCTAACGATATCGTCTTACGATGGGAGACAGCGGCTACGTGCGGAAACTTGTAAAAACAAACGAGCGACGCCATAAAAAAGCGTGTTCCAAATGCTCTTGCCAGTCAGCTCAATAAAACCGACCGCCGGTCGGGATAAAAGGCTTAGCTGGAAAAAGGAGAAATATCGGAATGATGTATTAATAGCATAGAAAACTTGAGAAATCTTTTTTTCGGGTACCCGGCTGGCAAAATTTTTTCACCTCTCTATGGCAAACGCTCTTTCGGTTCATCCCCTGGAAGAGAGAGTTGAAGGTAAGAAAAAAGGAGTACTGGTCCACGCGGGAATTGGATTTGCCGAGGTCCTGCGCGACAGCTTCATTCATTCCAATAACCGCTTCAACCTCCGAGCAAGGTTTTTCTTCATGCCGCATGCTATTTCCCCGCCCTCCCAAGACCCCAACCATCCATCCTATATCTCCACCTCCGTCTTTGACTTCCTTCGCTTCGCGCCGTTCTTCTGCCCTTCCCTGTATCATCTCCGCATTCTCACGTCTTCCCTTGCCATTTTCTCCGGTCCCAGGAACTGCAAACGTTTTGCACTCAACCTTAAGTTTTTGCATGTTACTCATAGCAATGAGTTGGCTATACCGTCTTGATTTTATTTAAATTCAAAAAGTAGCTATTTTTTCAACGAAAATCATGTTTGCACCTAAATCCATAATAAATAAAAACAATTTTTTTTTCGAAAAAGTATGCTACTTCACACGAAAATTCTGTCAGCTACACAAAGAACATAATGAATACGCCATTGCGTTTCTCGCATTTGAACAAATACATTATTTCAGTTGATTTAATTGGTTGTATACAATTTACTTCCATTAGTACTTAGTATTTCAGTACAAAAAAGGTTGGATTCAACGCCCAATTACGTACATGGTTTTATGTATATCTTCAACGGTTTTATAAAGCATTTTTATGAGTAAGGATCTCCGAAGATAATACTCATGCGAAATTTCTCAACATAATGAACAGAATTCTATTTAATTATTAAATAAAGATCAGTACATCACCAGCCGGAAACGATAGGATTGGTTTTAGCAACCAGGTGACATGTTCAAGTATCAACGAGATTACCTTAAGATGTATGGTAACCACCACAAGATTACTGGAATGTGTAGTGGCCCATTGAATGAAACCGGTATTAGCATATTTAAGTTATCACGAGTTCTAAAAATGTTTTTCTTGTTTTATTTTTTGCAATGCTCAGGTAATACATGCTCGAAATCTCTCGGAAAAATTGTCTCGGACTTTTGGGTGGACATGCACAATCAGCTTAATGCCTTCATATATGATCATATATTTCTCTTATAAGGTTAATTCTAGATACTTAAATAAGTTACGCCGTAGAGAAGGGTGACAGAAAAACGTATGAAATGAGATGCATGGATTAAAACCGATTTTGAATGATGCCAAAGAACATTACAGACAGTAATTTTTACGAATATTATAACAAATAAAACCGAAGCCTTGAGAAATTTGAAGTTTGTGAAACTTTTACCAGAGATAAACTTCATGGATCACGTTTTCGATAGGGCTAATAATGATTATCCCACTGACGTTGCCTAATGGGAACTTCACCGCATTCACCCACTAGAATATTACGAAAGTTTTTACGCGGTATTATTAGTGTTGAATCCTGAAATATCAAATGTTAAAAAAGGCAGCTACGATGAAGTAAATATCGCATGCGTCTCCTCAGAATAATTTACCCGAAGATCAGTAAATTAATTTCATGCATTCTCATCACAGATTTTAAGATGATATTCGCAAAACATATTATTATAATTTTTGTTTCAGCTCAGATAATTCACCGTAGACGCATTTTTAAGTTAAAGCAAACTATATCGATGATGCGCGAAATTTCATCCAAAATTCATTTCTCAGTCATATCTTTTAAAATGCGTTTCTCAGTGATCATTTGTTCCTAAGGGATTATGATATACTTTTAGAAGTAAATCGTAGGCGAATTTTCTTGAACAATTTAAAAATAGAAACTAAGAGCCACATAATTTATGAATATGGACAAAATCTAGGCTAAAAAAGCTATAATACAGGTACATTGTCTACTGAAAATTAAATATGCGTTAACATTCGTCCTTTCCTTAGCTTTACTTTCATTTACATCTTTATGCATATTTCACTTATCTCCAAGCAATTCTATTCATTTTTATCAGTTGATGAAAGTTTTTACTTTTATTAATTACGTATTTTTTATTGATCCTCGTAAGTAGTAAATTTACCATTAATGTTTTAATTGAATCCTATGGAAGATAAAATTTACCTTCAAACGTTTTATTTGAAGATGGATCCTTTGAGCCTTTTCTTGCGTATGCACTGAGAAACGTTTAACGTTGAGGTTGACTACATACTGTACCGGTTATGCCCACCTGTACCTACGTATCTCGTTAAAAGGAGCAGATAAATACCCTTTCGGAACGAATCCCGATAAATATACCAAATGTATGCTTTCATAAAGAATAATAACCCAGGAACTAGACGGTTGAAGACAGTTCCATACTTTTCAGATACAGTTTAAGAACCTGCAAAAACTGGAGTGTCTCCGTGAAACCCGGTTGTATTCTCAAATTTCACGAGTTCCCTTTTTCCTCCAAGATACGCATTCCAAAGAAACTGCGGGAGATGCCGCAACAGTAACTTTTAACGGAGTCATCCGCTAATGTGCATTTTAATGCAACAATGAATTTAATGCAACAATGATGATAATGATGATTTTTACCCTCTGAAATTGTTGCATTAAAAAGATACGCATTGCCTGTGATTGAAGAAACTAACTGAATAAAATGATCTCATATATCTATTAAATTTTTAAATAGTACCCTTGGGTATGCTTACACAACACCTTGAAAGTTGGAATGTTGTCCTGTAAACGATCGCTTCGAAAAGTAATGAGGCTAATTTCTGTAGAGGGGGTTTTCTCAAGCTTTCGGGGAAGAATCGATGCCCAAGGCAAAAGTTAACCACTGATTTTAATTGCTCGAGGATTGCAGAAATGACAATGAGAATGAGCTCTGAGGGCGACCGTCGACTAGCGGAAATCAGGAGAATTTGAACAAATCACGGGATGTTTTAAATATTGACCGTCTTTGTTCGACTGTGAATTCACGATTTGACCGTCGTAACCGCACCGCTTGAACGTCATAACCACACGGTTTGAACGATATAACCGCACGGTTTGACCGCCGTAACCGTGCGGTTTGACCGCCGTAATCGTGCGGTTTGATTAAACCGTATGCCGGTTTAATTAAACCGTAGGGTTTACCCCGTGAGTGACTAAGTTTCGAAGTTTCATAATATTTTATACTCTCATGTCATATCCACTTGGATTATAGAATGTAAAAAGACCTCGCACTTTCTCGAACAAATTATAATTATTTAGTGGTACTACAGTAACACAACTCTCTGGTAGTTTTCCTTGCCGTTGTTTCACAACTCTTTTAATTGTAAACGCACGTATTACTGCCCAAATATTCATGACGAGATAAAAATTTATCATGATTCAAATTGAAATACACAGATTTTGTTTGATAAAAACGAATATGAAACGAAAAACACACAAAATAGGAGCCTAAGACTCTTAAATATTTTGTTGCTACAAAGGTAAAAATTAAATGGAAGTGATGGTGATTTTTTTGCACAGCGAAAACAACTGGGAGGGATGATGTTAACTAAGACAAAATTAAGATACATAACGAATATGTGAAAATATGTACTGAGTGAATGCGCCAAAACTGGTCTTAGATCATAAATTCACGTGATAAGTATCACAACACAACCAATTCTATTAACATTGCGATTTAAACTTATGTTCTAATAGATTTTCGTGGCTCACTGTGAGATTTCTTCAGGGTGTTACATAGTGATAGCACACGACAGACTATCAATAACGATAGATTGAAGTCTCGGACGATGACCACTCATTTAAAATAGGCTTAATAATTCGTTCCTCAGCGTGGATAAAATGATATTTTCTTACCCAAACCCCTTCCACTGATTCAACCCACTCTTTTCTGTGTAATTTAGTAAGTCATCATTCATGTGAACCCTGTTAACCATTGGCTTTGTTAACTCGGTAAAATAGCCCGACAGTTAATGTTTTCACTCCTTATCTCTATCATCTCTCCGAATCCTCCATTTGTTTTCATATGGAAGCCAGCGACTTTCTCTTTGGGGGTACCTAACTCTGAAGAACTAACATTTCAGTGAATAGCGAGCAGCATACTGATACACTGAATGGTGTATCGTCCATTGAAGACTGGGTTCGAATTCCAGTTTCAAGGCAATACATATAATCAATGAGTTACAATATGGAGTAATTGAAAAACAATGAAAATATAGGAGCCAAATAAGCATAAAATAACTTCCGTTTCCTTCACCTTGCCAGTTTCCTTCGGAGGAGCAAAAGCATTTCTTTGGCGTCCTTCTTAAGCATAAATCTTTGTCGAAGCCGGGTTTCTATCTTCCCTCATACTCACCCCAAATCCTCACCCACGCCCTCTTAATTCATAGCCCTCACACGCGCAAATGATAAAAGCTATCGAAATAAAGCAACGTCACGCCATAATAACTACTATTGCCCGTGAGACGCCGGTCTACCTAATAGCCACCGCGCTCGCTGGACCTTCTCCCGTTTCCTCATTAACATTTATTCCTCCTCCTCATTAGCATTTATCCCAATCTCTTTTATCCTCCAAAGTAATCTGTCCCCCTATCCTCTTCCATCCTTTAGTTCCTCCCGTCCTTATGTCCAACTCGCAGACAAACTTGGTCTCACACCACTTCCATTCACGACACTCCAACAAGATGGACCGCAACAATATCTAACCCTTTGGACCTCCCACTGCGACCAATATCCCCATACAAGTCTCATAATATATAATCTTGTTCTCCCTCCTCCTCGGTTAATTCATATTACGTCCCCATGAAATATAAACCAATGAGTTTCTTCTTTCTTATACTTTTCTCGCAGCCCAATAGGAGAGACGCGCTGTCCATCTTTGTTCTCCTTAAATATCCACCCGAAATGACCACTTTCCGCATATCAAGTTGCTAATACATTTTTTATTGTCCTTTATTATTATTTTCTTGACGACACCCCGTCGAGATGAGGAAAATTTATTTACAAACCCTGGTTCTAGCGTTGGATATCATTCCGTTAATGACTGAGAGGGAAGGCAAAAATAGTTTCTGCGCGAAAATAGGTAACCGGAGATACCTGTGGCAATTTCAACTTCCCAAAGAATAAAAGAATATGCTCACCTATGAAAAACTGAAATCCAAACTTCAGCAATAACTTCACGCTGCTCTTCCTTTGCACCCAGAATACGTTATAACTTCCCGAGAGCAATTAAAAGAAACAACGAGGCAGTTTTATTAAACTACGTAAATACGAGTATAGGCCAACGATAATAAATTAGGTGACTAATTTTATGTGAACTTTCTTCAAAATTTCTTCACCATTCCCCTGGAAATCCCCCAGTTTTTCTTCTTCGAGGAAACCGAAAAATATAAGCCATCATAACATGAAATAAACATAGGAAGAGAAGAAGCAGGAAAAGGATTTCCTATAAAATGATACCCTTCAAGCGCTTATCATGGATATGAAGAGCCCATATTCTAAGTACGCAATTAAAGTCAAGAAAGAAATTTATGAATATTTATGATGAAGTAGGGGAGCAAGCGATAGACGAATTTCTACGATGAGTAACTATGGCGGTGGTTTCAATTTTTTTTTCTCCTGAATAAGAACGGTGCTAGGAGAAAACCAGTATTCGAATCTTCTTGTGCCCTTTCTTTCAAAACTATGACGAAACCTTCCTGTCTAATTACTTCCGATTGGAACTGATCTAAATATATGTACCTTTATATCACTATGCCCTGACAAGTTTCAAGAGTTACCATCGAATATCATCCCCAACGCCAGCAACTCTGTTCTTGGTCAAAGAATTACGCAGCAGGAATACTTCGACCGGCAGTTATTAGACCCAGAAGTAAATTCGATAGAAATAAATATCTAACTATCATAACACTTCGACGATTCATTGCAAAGAAAATTATGCCGTACTTTGCCATAAATTGATTTCCCAAACCAAACACAGGATGAGTGACAATCGAGTAACAAGTGCCGCAAAATGTGAATGCACACAGCAGAAAAATCCCCGCTTAAATTTATTGCAAAAATTGACTCCTTTCAGAACGTCAAAAAAAGGCAATTCAAATTTTTTCACAAATTTTATTGCGACCTTTATTCTAATCCCAAAGTTATTAATATGGGGAGCGGCGATTCAAGGCCACTGCTCTATCAATATATTCTCGCTTTATAAATCGATACTTTAGATTCGTCTTCCCTTCTACACAACGTTCGCAAAGCCATAAAACTGTGTAAAGAGTCAAACGTCTGCGGACATTTATACGATATAATTTCCTTCTCGAATCCTTTAATTTTAAATTGGTAGCATTCTTATGCTCCGCATTAGTATTTCAATCTATTCAAATACAATTCGGTACTTGGATGGTCAATTTTATTTGGAAGCAGATGAATGGTGCCTGGTCACATATGCCTCAGAAGACGTGCTAAGGAAATATTTCCTTTCTTGAAGCCACACAGTGGTGGTTAAATAGTTTGAACTCTGTCACATTACCCACCAATATGATTACCTCGCGGCTCTGAACAGATGGGTGTGCGTTTCGGGCAGAATGAGCTTAGCCTTTAAGAGCTCTGGCATAAGTACCGATTTCAACACAATTTATAATGACAATTGATTCCTAACTTTAAAAAATTTGGCAGTAAAATCTACCTAATGTGCGTGTAGGAAAGAATAGAATGTCGATGAGGTACCTGGGAGGAGGCGATGTGGGCAGCAGTCTATCCGGCGCCATCTCCCACTCGAATCTTTGCCCTAAATTTTTCCACACAAATTATTTTCGCAACTCCTTTTTGATTTCGTTAATATTCATCACAAATACATTGTTTCACTTTTATTAAATTATCAACATTTTATAGATCGTATAAATTATTTACAGAAATTCTCCGGTGCGGAATCATGAATATCCATGAAGACAATTATTGAAAGCTTCAAATGGGGAGCGCCACGAGGCATAATAGAATCCAGTAGGGGCAGCGCCAAGAAAAAGGGTCGTCTGCAAATTAATGAGTAATTCATGTAAATAAACAAATCTAATTCATAGTGGCCAGGGCCAAGAAGTTTTTTAATTATCGTTTATAGTACACGCTTTGATCGATTGGCGTGGTTAGAGCCTGAGCGGTTTGGTGGTGTAGTAGACCTAGCCAACTGCGCAACCTGGAGATTCGGGTTTTAGATAGATGCTTGCCGTAAAACCCGTGCAAAGAAGCTTGGTGATTTTATATGGAGTATTACGGAAAGAGTGGCAAAGGAACAGCCCTCTATCGTGAATGTGAAGTTTCACTCACGTCAGTCAAGTGGTGAATGAAAAGTGCCCCTTCCTTTCTTTTCCTTACTCGACTTAGGGCCATAGGAGAAAAAAACGGAGCTGTATACAAAAGCATCGGAAAGAGTTGGAGTTTGTTTTGTGTTTTCCCAAACAAAGAGAAAATAAGGATCTTGTTTTGAACCAGGCATATTTTTTACTTTCTTTCCCCCCTCCCTATTTTCACACATGATTTCCCAAAGCCAGAACGGCACCTTCTGGGCAATGGCTCTTACTTCTACAAATATTTCATAAAAATAGAAAACAAAGATGAATGTGCCTCGAGAGAGCTAACTCTTAAGATTCTTACAACTGCAACGTGAAGCGATACAGAGTATCGATTGATCTTTCGGCTCTTAAGCGAGAATTAAAGATTCGGTCACCGCCTTTCAGAATATAAACCATAAACACAGTAATCAACCCGAAGGTCGGTTTGGTAGGTGATGGTAGTGTTCACCCAGTACTATGTCCGACGGCGTGTAAAATTCACACATCAGGGTGGAGGGGCAGTGCCTTTCCCTACACCGCTTATGGCTTCCCAGGAAGATCTGGTTGGACCCGAAAAATCATATAGCTTGTAGGAAGCAGCAGGTCCCCAGAGAGGCATGCCTGGGAATCGAACCCGGGCCCTCCGGTTAGTAGTCCAAGGCAGCATTTCCAACAAATGCAAAAATCAAGAATATTGATACTCATTTTGACCCGTTTTACATTCGAACATTTCTTTGGCGAAAGAAACAAAGTGGTCATAAAAAAGGATTACGGTTTCACCATATGTTTAGACATAAGATATTCCCCTTGTGTGTGTGTTTGTGTATATAAAAAACACACACACACACACATATATATATATACATATATATGTGTGTGTGTGTGTGTGTATATATATATACACATATATATTTTTATATAGACACGCACAATATCTGGTCAGTGGTGAAATAGCAAACTGTGTTTTTAACACCTCGCCAAAAGGAAATTTACAAAATGTCATAATTCCCAGATATTATTGATATATTTTTAAAGCCGACAGAATGATTAAATTCTTGATTTTCGGTGTCAATGTTAAACTGGCTCAGTTTCAAGACTTAAATACCACATGACCTCATTTTCACTGCTGAATTCAGCGGAGACAACCGGTTGATACAAACAATGAGGCAATTGACCCATTTTTCCTAATAAATCCATTGATCTTCATTTCGCTTTCTTAAACTCGACCGTTTCATGTAAATACTCTGCTATTCCCTAGGATACATAAATTCTTATTTACGATTTCAATTGGAAGTAATGTTCACCTTAAATTAAAAAAGTTGGAATGGTATCAATGCGGTGAAGCATCTTTAGGATATATTTCGTGTAGCGCACCTTAAACCACGAATCCACTGTCAATTGTTACAGGGGTGACGATTCCTATTCTTCTTCTCGCCCTCAGTTTATTATTATTTAATAAACGCATTCCGCAAAGTACAAATGAAAGTGAAATATTATTTGTTAAAAATATTGAAATAATGATTACCCACGTACTAGTTTATTCAGGAGTCGTAAGTATTGGCTGGCGAGATAAATATTCAATAAATACCCATTTATTTACGTAAATCCATTCACATCACAATACGGCATCGTGATTTGGATGACGCCATTTATTTTGGTGACCATCATCCCAGAGGTAACATTGCTTAGAAAGCTATTAAACTATTTTCACATGTTAACTTGGAAACGTTTACACCATTAAAATAGCCGTGCACATATAACAACTGATGAAGGAATGAATAAAAGACGTTTTAAAATAGTCACGAATCTAATTTCATTCGGCGCCCTCGGCATTCTTTACCTACACGCTTTTCCTCCTCGTCCGATGCGAATGTGCTAGGAATCGACCACATATAACACTAACTTCTACTTTATGAGGCAATTTAGCTTTATTCGGCAGACCACACAGAGGAGTTTTAAAGCCTCCTAATCGCGCAATCTCGAACTTTGAACTTATCGCACCAGCGTCAAGTCAAAATTCCAGTGCATTCGGTGCGTGGATCCTTTCAAGTTTTCACCAAATGATATTCTTCCCAGGCTGTTTTGTCTAAACTTTATGGAGAACCATGGGTTCTGTATTTATGATTATTCATGCAATAAATAACCTTGCGTTAATGTAACTCAACTGTGCATGTATCATCTTTTAAGTAAAGGGCCGAAATTTCAAAAGTCAACATTTTAAAATCCCGATTCTCTGTAGTACGCCATAAAGCAAGCTGGTTTGTTATGGGTGGAGGGCGGACATACAGATCCGAGGCCGGGGCCTAAATTCGAGTACTCTCTTAACAAACCCAATCAAAATTTAACTGTTCTAATTTCCTATCATAACTGACTGGAATCCGTAAGTGAAGTGAAAGTCCTTCCCCTGAATTTGTGAACTACATGCACAGTAGTACTTAGTCTGAGATGAGCTATGTCCACATCTTTCAACAAAAATCTTAGGAATGATTGCTAACGTGGAGATGGCTGTAAAAATGTATAGTGTAATAATCAAAGTAATTTCATCATTTTGATAAGAAATTCGGCGGTATTGATCCATTAAAAGCCGGAAACAATCTTAGATGAGTGCTTTTATGCATTATGTCCGAAAATGTTTAGCCTACTCGCGGACAACATAGAATTTTGGGACAGTTTTATCTTTAACGCAAAATCCGGCATAAAAATTTCGAAACTCGCGGGTCAGCCCGTGGGAAATGTATTTTGAAACCACATAATGCCGTGCAGCCATTCACTACATTTTATATTATAATACCTAATTATAACTCAAGGAGAATATCTCAATTGATGCTTCATTTAAGTGAGGAAATATTTATATTTGAATATCTATCGATATTGATTTGCTCTCTCCGAGCAATTTGAGCTGTGGTTCATGTTTATTTTAATCAAAACCCTAAGTTTACTTGCACTTATAGACATAAAAAGGATTGAAAATAAATTTTAACAGCAAATAGCACAATTGTGACACATTTATTTTGAATCAAATGATTAAATTTCGATCTGCCGAAATATATGAGAATAATAATACAGATTGAGATATTAAAAGAAAATTGGCTGAGAAAATTGAGGATTCGAATGGAAGTGGATTTACACTAATGCTACAGGGCGCGGACACATAATTTCCTTGTTTCAAACGCAAAATGCTTCCAAAAAAGGAAGTTATTTCGCCTCACCCTGTAGTATTCCCGCATTTTCCTACGGACATCTCCACACTAACTTGCATTATTTTGTGTTTACTCATTTTTTGTGATTTAAAATTTAATTAGACCACAAGAGTTATATTTCATGCATAGGTTTACTTAGCTGAAAACATGTAAGCAGTATTTTTGCCATAGTGCTAAATAATGAGGGTGTATAAGTACAGATGAGCAGTTTTGGACGTCATCGGTTTTATGTATTCATGACTTTTTTGTAAGTTAAGACGAATGCCCTGATTTAAATATCCATGAAAAGAGAAGAATGTAAACCAGACCACACACTGTTTCTCTCGGAATGGAATGAAAAAATATTTAAACTCCACCCAAATACCTCGTGATTTAGAATTCATTATCACAACTGTTGGCACCCGAGTCAAAATCACGGGATTCCATAATTACAGCTTTGAAAAAAATGCCCAAGAGTTGCTGCTATAAAATAAAAAAAAACTTGCAAAGCAGTATGCATTCAAAGATTGTACAAAATTAAAAATAAAATTATTATTTAAGAATTGATTATTTTGCTACTGGAAAAATAATTCTAAACTTCGAAATATTCCTGGAAGTTAATTTATGCAAGTGGTCGACTTCATAGGCGAAAATTAGACCTTCAGGACTCCATTACATTCAACCAAATTGTTACAAAACATACATTTCCTCGGCAGGACATCGCTATATTATCTTTCGCAGATAAGCAGGTCATCCACGACGTAACTTGACGAAATGAAATTATGTTTAAGATAAGTCATACGTATTGACGTTAACAATAATAGTGTTCCGATCCTCATTTTTATTAAATGGCGCTCTAGAGGAAGCTATTCTTAAAATATTTGTTCCTCCGCTAATCCTTAGCGTAATTACGAAACCGCGCTCAGTCACTAACTTGATATTATTTCCATGCATAAACAAGAGGTTTCCTTTTCCCTTTCACTTATAACATAGTTTACATTTCGGTAAGTAAGAAAACTCAGTTAAACAAAATTCAAGTACTCTAATCCACTCGGAAATTCGCACCAGATATTAGTGCTCAAATAGACTCACGACCACTCCATGAAGCACATACGAAAATATCGTCACAAAAACGGCATATTTATGGCTGGAAAACTGAACATAGACCGGTAAAGGTGAGATTTCACTCACCGAGACGGTTTATACTTGCCCGTTCGGGCAGTCAATGAACAGGGACAGCAAGCATTGCACGTCTGCCCCGCAAACCGTCAAAGAGCATTCTAAAACGTGTCTTTGGCTATCTCTCTCTTCTGCCTCCTTTTGATTTTTTTTACCACCGAATATGTTTTGGTCCAAACCTCAGGAGGACTCATGCTCAAACGAGAAACTCTGAAGAAACAAACAAGATGGGGGAGATACACACGCGCGCGCGCACACACACACACACACGAACTCACGTGCAGGCAAGCTCACACACACTCGAAGAGAAGCGAGTATTAAGTCATGGCCACTATTTCTGTCTTATGCCCGAAGGAGTATGGGCGGGGGGGGATTGGTTTACGGTCGAAAAGGTTCTAAGCGAAACTTTTGTGTAAGTCGGGATGCTACGGAGAATGGATAGGGTCGCGATGAGTTGTAACAGAGGAGTAGGATGGTACATGTGGTATCTCTTGAAGGACCGTATAACAACACAAAAAAAAGAAAATTTTAACTTAAAAGATTGAAATAGTTGAGAGACAGATACAAGGCATGAGAGTGAGGAACTAAATGGTGTTAGGGACAAAGGTATATGATTCCACAATAGAACTTACTTGGTGATAGTAATACAAACATTATTGTAAGTAATGTGTGCCTCAGGAAGTAATGAAATGAATCCCTTTAAACGCTAAGGATAACCACTAGATCAGGTTTTCCCAAATGATAATAATAAAGCAAGTGACTCTGAAGAAAGAAGAGAGATTTTAATACACGGACTCTCTTCCGTCTGTACATACGGAATCCTTTTAATCCATTGTTTAATTTTTCAAAAAATACTACCAGCATTATTAGTATCTTCCAGAGAGTAAATGTTGACGAACTCAAAAAGCATTAGTTTCAACTTTAACACTGATAATAAAACGCATATTCCTTTGTTTATTTGCTATGATCATTTCAATGTCCCTCATAGCATGGGAGATTAACATCTTTCAGAATATGTCACTGTAATAAGCCTTAAATATCAAGAATTCCACTGCTGCTCTGCGCTTCAATATATTTTTTTCGGACAGTAAACATTTCTCTTTGGGCCAGCGTATTAATTCGGATTAGTGCAGAGATATTTTGGCCGCAAAGAACGCAATAAATAAGGCCAAATGACGCACATTCATTCCTTCGACATACCCACTTCCATTATTAAATTCGCGTCGCATCAACACTGCATGCCTTCTCCCGCCCCACTCATCTACCTTCTCCCTGACGCTGCTTCTAAAAGAATCCGCGAGACCGGGATTTGAATAAATTTGCATGAATAGCGAGGAAGCAAAAGTGAGAGAGGGAGGGAGACGAAGTGTAATAGTGCGTGATCAGCGAAGATCCCTTTGCTTTTAATCTCGATCATGCTCCCAATACTACCACAACTTGTTTCGCGTACGGCTCAAGTCCTTCTTACAATAAGATATCCCACCACCACCTTATTCACCCACACACTCACGTTAAATGCATTAGCAAATCTGACCGCCGTTTGCCTTCCTCAACTTTCAACCAGTTGTTAGAAAAGGTGAACCTTAGAGGAGGACCTTATATATTGTTTTATTTCTGGTGGCCAGATAACCAATCGCAAGTACACAGGCCGGCTAAGTCCGGGGAAAACTATTGAAAACCACGTTGAGCCATCCCTGGGTTATCACTGATGTGAAAATGATTAGTAGTAGCATTAGCCTATTTAGAGACTTCATATGCTTTTTAACCTTTTGTAATGGCCTTCTCCACTTAAAACGAAGCTCATTTGCTTATTTTAAATTCTACCTAATTAATCCTATTTTGCGCCTGACTCCTTACCCTCAATAATTTTTAATTTGTGATAAATACTGTTGTTTAAGTGGCTGTTGGTTGTTTTCCAAGAAAAATGTACGAATTGAACTAACTTTCATTTTTTTATCACGGGAATTCACGACTCCTTGCGATTTTGTACTTTCTCCAACTCTTTTCTCATGTTAGACTATTCCAGTACCTCCCCTTATTCGGTGTGACTACTGTATGAACGACCTCATATAGATGAGGTTGAGCGGACGAGATTAGTCTTGTAGACAAATCAAACTATCTGCAGATAGTAAAAGCATATCAATTAGGCATGATATTGAGCGAGCGATCGTATTTTCATGGAGCGTTGTATTCGCAAGTTGAGGGCTAAGTTGGAATACTGATGATGGCAAATTCTTCCATCGTGCCCCATTCCAGGCAAGGGTGCCATACTGGGGGCACTTTAAGTGAAGCATTCCATCTCTCAGGTAGCATGGTAAAATGGGACCGGGCTGTTGCCTTGGTAAAAGGTCCACTGATACCGAGACCAGGGTTGTTATCACCCTAACTTCATTCACTGAACGTAATTCTTATACCAAGGTAGCTACCTATCCTTAATAGCACCAAGGGCCTTATACTTATGTTGGCTGTTTACCCTAAAAACTAGTATTTTCACATCAATAAGCCAAAAAGCTCAATATCCAGCATACAATTTCGATTTCAAACCTTTGTGCCAGAAATTAATAATTTTTATTGCGGTTAAGAAAGATTGCCTCCAGCAATAATTACACATTTTAAGTATTTACAAAATTACTCTCAGTTCGTCAGTTAACTATCGTTTTTAATATTTCTAATCTTCATCGCACAATTAGGAGGAATGATTATACTGATTGCTTAACTTTCATTAAATAGGTCAAGGAAACATTTTTCTGGTCCGTAAATTGAAAAAAATTAGAAAATATAGCGCCTTATTTTTTATATTGCCCTATAATTGTGATGTAGAATATCAAAAATATCACAAGGCTTTCGAAAGTCTGGAAAGGTTATAAACATGATAAAATTCAAGATTGGGCTCAATTTTAGAAATACTAAGAATATGGGGAATATAAAAATTATAGACTTTGAGAAATGTCCTCAACCTACTATGTTAATTTGAAAACTCTTAACGGCTGTGGTTAAAAATTACAATGAATAATTCTAAACTTCTGAATTTTACTACGCAATTAAGACACCAAAATAAAGTCAAACATAATGCGTTTACTTTTAAAAGAACAATATTGAATTGCATTTATTTTTTTCAGTTACAATATTTACTGTCTTTTCTTTTTTCTCCATCAAAATAGCCATAAATAAAGTCAATTATTACGCTATTATCCTCGGCATAGATAAGAGTATGCTCCATTCCCTGCAATTCTGTACGTTAAAATTCTTAAGTGAATGAAATTTGAATTTAACGGGCTATGTTTATATTCGCTCAGCCGGGGAATATACTCAATATCTCTATCTAGCCGTGTACATTTGCTTCACCCAACATCAGTTTCCCCGTCATCATAAGGTATGAAGATACGTGAGCGGTGAACAATGATTAATGACAGAATTCTAATGAAGATTGAAATGAATGTGAAAGTAAGCAATGCAGAATGCCAGGAAAGGGATGCTCTCGGGTCAAGAGGAAACCGAAAGGGCTGAGGAATTGCCCGTGATCGCAAGATCATTCGTCAAGCCATTCTTCCCACTTCAAAAAAGCCCTCACGTATCACCGCTCCCCCCACTCCTTGCCAAATAAAATTTTGAGGGAGTAGAGGAAAAGAATGGGTGGGAGGGGGTGACGGATTGGCAGGGGCGCACGTGCGTATTATCCTCTTCCAGTCGCCACTCCGCCTCCGACTCCCCCCCACGCCCGAAGCCGTCCACTTTGTCTCCTTGTCTGCTCCTTGTCAACCGCTGCATATGTTACTTCTCTTATCTCTTTACTTACAACTAGGAAAAGATTATACGCCTACCAGCACGGGGAATGCAAACGGGTCAGAGAGCCAACATTGTCAAGATTTAGAAGTGACGATGAAATGCACTCACTTGAAGCCGCCATCTTCTATCAATACGTGGTTGTATATGCAAACGTGATTAGTTTTATAGCTAGATTCAAATAGATGACATTGTAATTATTAAATGAGTTTTTAATGCAAATTTTGTTTCAAACAAAATATGCTGGATAATATACGAGTTGAGAGTCGTGGCATGGCATACTCCAATCCGCAATCATTTCTGCGGACTTTCATCGAAAGAAACTCGTATAGAAACCCTATTACGCGTTATTCGCCTTTAGAAATGAAATAAAATTATCTTTTAACGGAATAATCAATTATTTTATTCTTCCATATGGACATCACACTATATAAGTGTTAGTTGACGATGATGAGGCACATGGTTTGCCAATCCACGACATGGCTCGTTCATAACAATATTTTTAAAGTGGCAGTCTACCTTGAAATTTTATGCAGTCATTTTTCATTATCTGCATGGTTGAGGACGTGAAAAAGTATCTGGAACATCAAGAACTGAAATTCTATCAAAAATTGAGGCAATTCTCGATGCGATAAATATTTTCCAAATTTTCGTTTGCCTTTCCTCAATTAGCCCATTCATTCAATGATCAAACTGACTTTTAATAGAGCTATGATATTAAGCGTGAAAATTGGGTCAATTTCACAACTACTTCAATTCTCGAAAACCAAATTTCTGTCAATATTCTTCTCCATGTTTGACCAATCATGGTATTTTTCGTGACCATGACGAAATATTCCCAATTCGATCTTAGTGCATAGCATGGAAATAGCATTTCTGAAGTTAACCAACATGTCAGTATCTCATAGCGGAGACGCAATAAAATCTCCCATTGCATCTGAATGCGCATTAATAATTATGTTAAAAAATATAGAAATTGAAACTCGGATTGCAGAAACCGCAATGGACAAATATTTCCACTTGTTTTATTACCATGCAGCTCCGATTCTTATTTGTCAACACATTTTATTTTTCTTGTACTTTTTAGTCTCGACTTTAACATCTTATTTTAAGTTTTTATATAAACCCATGTCCAATAATAGTTGTCGCATAAGGGCAACGTAAAAATGCAGAACATTGAATGGTCTTGGGCATGTAAGGAATCCGTGACTAAGGTACTGCTACTCCATTTCCAATAGCGGAGAATTAGGAAAATGGATCTGTTAAAATAGAAGTCGTTAATTCGGCTTGAAACACTAATACAATCTTGACTGAAGAAATATAAACTCCACTTCGTCGCGGTAGAATAGGGTGTAGCGTTTGGCTACTCCCAGCCAGGCAGTGTTGGAACACGTGCGGAGCGTCTGGACACTCCTAGCTTGGCTGAAATCATTGAAATTAGTGGGTTAAATATCTTTCTAGGACACCACAGGAACCCCAGAGAAAATACCAAGTCTCCCACTCAAAATGCGCAATTTTCACACGCCGTTAGTATAAGAACTATAATGTGTTCCATCCGTATCGCAAAATTTGGGTTGTAAAATGGTCTTAGCCAAACAAGTCTCTAAACTTTCAGCTTAAAGGCTTTTCGGACTTGACTTGGTTACGATAGGCTATTAATATATTGTGGAGGTCAGTCCAAAACGCCTAAATTTAGCCTTCATTACTAAATTAGAAAAATACAGAGTGGATCTTGGAAAGTTAATAATCAACAGATATTGTAACCTTGTAACTGAGAAACTCGTAAGTAATTGCCCAGCACATTAGAATCTAGGCGCCATTTTTCCCTTTACGATGACAAATTCGTAAAAATTGGAGGTTAAAACATAAACGAGGCTCGTATCTCCCAAGGCAGCCAGTATACATTTTCCATAAACAAAAATATTAAAGCAATTTGTTAAATATGAGTTTTTCAAAGAACTAGGATGCAACTTATTTCTTTTAAATTTCGCTAAGTCAAGTTATCACCATCCTCAATACAATCACATTCTTTAGTAATCGAGAAAAATAGGGTGGTAGGAGCAGGTATAAAAACCATATTGATAAAATTGTATTAAGGAATGCTTGGTGGAAATTTTCCGAATCTCAGGTGCTATTCAAATTACGGGCAAAATTTCTTGGAGTAAGACACGAACCCTCCTGGAATTTTAAATTGTACGCCCCTGTGCCAATATTCTAATTTTAAAGTATTAACTATGTGTTGCCTACCAAAATATTCACCGGGTTTTGACAGTGGGATCTTAAAGTTACGAAGAATGTCAAGACCTTACGTATCAACGAAAGTTCTCCCCTTCCTATGATGGAGGACCCGTTAGGGAAAAGAAACACAGTCAACGGTGAAAGCTTCCTTTTATAATCAATTTTTCGTGGGACACACCATGTCATGTGTCTTACTCGACGCCATAATCTCACCACCTCGGGAGGCGAGACTAATTGTAATGGGAGCAATAATCTCGGTGGCCAGGGTACCCGCGTCACCTTACCTACGTGCCTAATACATATTAATGCGAGGTGATTCGTTCAAGTCCACCATTAAAAGCCTCCTCTTATATAGCCTCTCCACCCTCCCTGTCAATTACAACTCGTCAACGGTCGTGACGAATCCAAATCTTCGCTTAAGTCCCTTTGATCATCACAATCTGCGGCCGACTGGACTGACGATAAAATTGCCACCTGGTTGGACGGCAGATGAAAGCGTCTATAGAGTCCGCTTAGAAAATAAAATAATACCAATCGGCTGGTGACAAGTGCCTTAAGCAAAAATTATGGGTCGATACTGAAAGGATGGCGTAAACTCGGTTGGAATTTCCTTTTCCCCCTCCTAAGATTTTCTCTCAAAGAGTTGGATTTCCAGCCAAGGAAAATATTTCCGTTGCGTATGTCAAAACATATTTACACGAAAACCGGAAACTGGATTTCTGAAGCCGGATACATAAAACGTCGATTCGGCAGTAATTCAAAGGGTTGCCGTTCGTACTATGCACATAGAATAATAAAACCTATGAGAAGTAAGTAACATACGATTACAAAAATATTAATTATTCCACCATAGATTAAGACGTGTTCGTGTCTCGCAATTTATACACCCAGTTTCACATGCTGCATTGTTAAACAGCAACGACTGAAAAGTACGTTACACCCAGAAATCATCCCATTTAAGGCATTTAAGTTCAAGAGTTTAAGGCATTTCATAATTTATACGCCTAAAAGATCTTTTCGATTATTAATTAGTATTAATCTAAAATGAATTTTTATTTATAAGTAGCCAAACTTTTCTCGAAATATTTGACAAAGCATTAATTTAAAAGTTTCAATAACATTATTCACTCTAGATTATACTTACAATCGTAATTTTAATGCTTGCACGCGCTGCAATACCATCAGCACTTGATTCATTAACGAAATAGCCATAATTCACGAATCGCTCCGTGCTAACTGACTTAAGTCTTCATTTCAATCACACCCTCTCCCAGAGAATTTATGATGCGTAATTACAGGTTGGGAGAATCCTGCGAAATTGCAATATTCCGCCGCGATATTTTCAATCACGCCCAAGAAAATTATCTATCATGAAAGAGAAAGACATTGAAAGAACTTCAAACACATCCGACTACACGATCCAAAATGAATTAAGAGATTGGAAATTTTCATACCAGCACTGCCCATCGCGGAAAGATTGCATTTCTTAGATCAGTAAGTACTTGAGGCCCAGGTAATTGGTTGCGTTTAATTAAGAACGTAAAGATTAGCTCCATCTCTTACGATAATTACATTGCATGGGTAAAACGAAATGAATGGCACTCCAACCAAACAGCATACCCTTAAGTTTCAAAGTCCATATTAAAAGAGTTGGTAATTTTCCACAGATTTTGTGGAAGTGTTTTGATATGCTATGGAGTATAAAGGGGATTTTGTCGAGAATTATTTTTGTCATAGCTTTTAACGGGATTTTAATTACGCAGTGATTCGCCTGCCCTTAACAACAATGTAATAGTGTTACGGCAAGCCAGACATCCATTCTACCCAAACAGCTGACAAAATACGAAGTATGTGCGTACCTAGAGACGAATTTAAGACTGAGGAGAAGAAGTGGAGAAGAATGGAGAAGGTGAAATGGACAGAGAAGAAAATAAACGAGGAAGTACTTGGTATGGTAGGCGAAGAGAGGGGTTTGTTGGGAGAAATCCTATGGAGGCAGGAAAAGTGGCTGAAGGGGGTATTGACCGGCAGTGGGATGTTGAAGACCGTAATTGAGGGGAGAATATTAGGCAAACGAGGAAAGGGAAGGAACAGGATAGGGATGTTGGACGGGATGAAGGGAGGAAGAAAGTACTCAGAGCTGAAGAGGGACCTGATGAAGAGTAGGAGGTTGTGTTGCTAGGGGCCACAAATTATTTAATTAGTAATTACGTCCATCCAAAAACCTACCTTAACCGGTAGATTACCTAATAATATATATATATATATATATATATATATATATATATATATATATATATATATATATATAATTGACAAGAGACCACCGGCAAAGTATGAACCACGTGTATGCCGTGGATGGGTGGATACATCTTGCCATGAAAAGCCGTTACTTCTTAAACGTTAGGCACTTATTCTCTGGTGTTTGATACGCATCTTGCATTTTTGAAACTTCGTTTAAGAGGCAGGCAAAGCTCTACAATGTAACAATACTTCACAGTATTTTTAATGCACTGCAAGCTACCGTTAGGATGTGTGGCAAGGGGTGATTACTCACCAGACTACCCTTGATTCAGAAAACCTTTCCCTCCTAGCGCGGTCAGAAAAAAGTTATTTTATTCTGACCCTTATAGCTTGTGGGAAAAATTACATACGTTTCTGTTTGTGTAAATACTATATCTATTCTACCCTTGATAACTCGAATTTTATTGGCATAGTCTCTCCTACCATAGTACGATGGGGCTAATTACACAATCTCAACATCATTGGTAACATTAAAACATTAATGTGCTACTTTTCAAACAATATGAAACGTAACACACTGGATTTATCACACATGCATACAAAATAATTTGTGATAAAATTTTACAACGAGACCTTTGCTATTGTTAAAAAACAAAATAACAAAAAAGTTTGCTCTGTCATGCATTGTTTTCCAGCCGCAAAATTGTAAACGAGGAAATAGCCGAATAAATATTTTTTTAAAACCATCATAGTTTGATCAACTTTCCTGACACTAAAGCATCAATTCATTTGGCCCGCTTCTTTTTTGTGGTGGCATACTCTTTTCAAATGTAAAGCCTTGATGTTTCTGAGGTATATCATATCATTAACTTCCAGATAAAATTTAAAGAAAAAAGTTGATCCTTCTTTTTGATATCTAAATTATCTTGTATTATATTTAATACTCAATTTATTTTATTTTAAAATTGTTTATAATTTCTTTTGAATATCGCTACTTATGAGATATGGAAAATCATTTATCACAGAAAAAAGTTATTTATTTCACGATTAAAAATTCATCGCACGACGGCTTGAAATAACATACATACCATTCTCAAACGGAATCAGCCAAGAATATATCAGCAGTAAACCTCTAGTCTTTTGACAATGAACATATGAAGAGGCACGAATGTTAACTATTAAGACAAAACCATATCTACAATTTGTTTGGAAGACAATTATATATTTAAAACATTACTTTCAGGTTTAAAAATGGCATGCTATGAAATAATTTGTTTGGTTGCATGCAACGAAATAATTTATAAAACTAAACAGGATTTTGACGGACCATTTTTTCAGCTGGATAGTAATTCAATCAAAGAAGAAATTTTTGATCAGCTCAAATCACATTCAGCGAGCTACTTAATAGCGCTGAAACATGGTCAAGAATCTAACCGATGGTTGTCGTTAATAGGATACGTATCGCCCTATTGCCGTCGATCGTCCTTATTTTGAATGAATTGGTACACAGGAGAAACGGCTTAACTCCTCTACCACAGCTTAAGAAAAGCTATCCAAGTACACGAAAAAATACATTACAGGTGTGATATTTAAATTGATTTATAATCATATGGCACTTTGGATCCGATCGTAAAGAAATGGCGAAAAGAAGTAAATTACGTAAAGCATGCTTCATTGCCGTATGTCATAACAATCTTTTGATTCTATTCCAAGCATGCGAATGGCCAATAAAGTAAGCATTTGGAGCCCTTGAGAGAGTCCATGCATGTAATTCGATTGTGTACTGGAAGTTTTAATCCACACGAGATGCTGCTCCTGTAAGGAATTGAAACGAAAGATGCAATAAAGCCTTGTGTCTTGATTACCACCGAGCTGAAACTGTCTGAATTCATACAAGTGATTATTTTATCTAGAATGATAGCTGCCGCAAACCAACCAGTTATATGAACATGCGACACCTGCAAAAGCAGCTATCGCTCTGAGTGAGAATACTGCTCTCAATTCAGTCAAGCCAATCAGATATCATGAAATGTTGTTTATATGCTTATTGCCTCTATCTTCGAATTTACGATTCATTTCCGAATGTGCAGAAACATGCACTATGCTTATAAATCGCATTATTAAAAATTTAAATAAGAGTATTTATTTCCCTACATATCTTTGAATGGAGTTTCCCAAGTGAACGAATATTCTGGATCTAAATTCATCTTTCCATAAATAATCCAGCAAGATATATGTCCGGTGATATCGATGCAGTTAAATTATATAGAAAGTGAACGCCACATTGCGCTAAGTGAACGAATGAATTGCAAACCCATTTCCAGTCCGTTCATAGAGCAAATACCGCTTCACAAACAGGTGCATTTCATGCAAAACAGAGGTTGGAAGTTCCATGAACATAATAAGTTAGTTAGTCATGTTGCGTTTCTTTCCTGAAGCCAGGGAAGGTTCATTAAATGCAACCAAACAAAATCTATTCGAAACTTAATTTTTCCAAAAAAAGGAAATGAACGATTTCCCTTCCACAAATTTAAAAATTCTTATCACGCAGGTGGACTGTAAATCTTGGAGGACCAGCGAGCAGTTCCGTATATTTACTGATAGCACTTCGTATTCTAGAGATGTTCGCTCCGCAGGAGTCCATTAGTGAAGACGGTCATGGTAAAATATGGCTCTTTTAAATCCATATGACCTTAATTCAAAATATTTAACTCCACATCACAGGAACACTCTGAGCAGCGTATTATATTTTAGGTTGAAATAAGGGTGGACGCAGCTCTATAGTGAAGTCATGGTAATGCTGAAGTTGAGCACCAAAAGGCCGAAAAGAAAATTGCTCGTGATTCTCTTACAACTGCCCGGAGGTTGATAAAAATTAGAAAATACAAAATTATACTTCACATGATGGCATATTATATTTATATTTATCCAAGCAGGGTCTAATTATTAACCATCGAGAATTCCCATTTAAGATTGTGCGATATTACTTGACTTCAGCATATTTTCAATATTGATAGAATGTACGACATCAATGCACATAATAACGTAACGATAGAAAAAGATGGTTCATATTCTTTACTTTAGCATAGAAAAGGAATGCATGATAATTCATTCTTACAAAAGAAGAAATCATACAAATTTTGTCACAACATAGCAGCAAGAAAGTTTAAATTAAAATATTCTTGGGCATATAACTTAATCCAGCTCAAGCGTTTTATCGCAAGCCCCTAAAGCGAGACCCAAGGTTATTATTTCCTAACGACTGTAGTTTTTAATTGAGTTGAATGATAAAGCTGACATAAACTTTTAAAATTAATGTCATTATATCACAAAAATATTCAAAATCAGACGTAAGAAATAAATCCTAGTATATTTAAACTCAATGAATTCAGAGGTGGCGCGCCTCCCCTCGCCTGGGTCCTCTTCTCAGGAAGCAAGCGAGATAGGTTCAATGAATGCTCTTTGATGCATTGGATTAGTTTTTGGCTCCAATATAAATGCAGCCTTACGAAAGAGTAATAGTAGTTTGCTAAAGAACAACCTTGGCCAAGAACATACTTCACAGCCCATGTCGTAACTGTGGTGTCAAATGCATGAAATTTTTAGTAAAGAAGTTTTTAGGTTGAGTAAATGGGAATGGCACTTTAAAGAGGGTATGAGTGATATGGAGTATTTGTAGCATCAAACCGTATTCAGTTCACACAAAAGGAGTGATTGATGGCAAAATTACCGTTCCGACATTTTCCCATTCTCCCACATTCGATCTCGCATATACCTCTCGCTCAAGAGAAGACTGGTGGCTGCCAAAGCAATCCATCAAAGCAGGTAGAATATCTGGATTCAAAAGCAAGAAGCCTAATGCAAAAATGCGATCGGTCTTCATCTCGTGAGAATTCGGGAACACCAAAGACCGCATAATACCGCATGTTTGCAGACCTGGGAGTAAAATGAACGAGCTTGAAAGGTCACATCTGGAAAAGTAAATTATCGGGAGCAAAGAAGGAAATACGAATGGCTCCCTCCACTTCCAAATACTATATGAATGATTCACCCCAACTTCAATCCTACCCAGGCGTTTTTGGAGATAAGTTGAATGCACTACATTGAATAGGAAATAGTAATGTCACGCTTAGCAACTCAGATGATGAATCAGAAAAATGATAAATCTTTTATGAAGGTAATTTAAAATTCTTATAGGTTTTTATTGAACTCACGTGGTAGCGAATCTTTCTAAATTTTTCCAGAATCCAGTCTTATCAACATAGCAAACATTTACATTAGATTTAACCGCAATGACTTTATATATTTTCTTTAAATTATCTAGTCTTCTGAAATCTTCTCAATCCCCCAATATTAGGGACAATTAGCCTTACTGTTCTAGTTCTAACAATGTGATTTGTAAATTTCACAACTCCTGTTTCCTCGACGAAAGCGATCAATCTCATTGAAAAGCAAACGCAAATGTTTATTTCTTATATTTTCATTTGTAGCATGAGTAATACTTGCACATATAATGAAATGAAGCTCTTTTGTTGCGACTTAGAGCAGTCTCAACATCTCTAGAAAAAGTTTGCCTTTCAAATATGAATGATGCATTTCCATGAGAAAATAACATTCAATACAATTAGCCTGAAAATACATTTCTTACATTCAGTAAAACTACAATGAAAGGATTTTGGCCACTTTATCAACGATTTACTACAACGCAGTAACAATTTAGTTATAATTCTTAATAAAATAAACAACCTTTGGATAAGTTTCAAGAAATTAATTACTTTATCACGTTTCCTTGGCTCAAAGCTTAAGTACAAAGGGTGGTTCTGCGCACGGCAGTTTCGTCCCTCAGACTAATTGTTTCCTGGTCGTAGCGTAGGTATTGTTTATAACTCTACTTTAGGGCAGCAGAGTGTTTTATGTTTGAAACTCAAAGCCCGCAAGAGAATAGTAACTTGTCAGGAGTGCATCTTTAAAAATACTGGCTCAGCGGTTTTCCAGCTTTATTCAGGTTTGTCGACCTCGACTCCCGAGGAGATCAAGAATAGATTGCGCTCGATTGTTTGGACACACGCACTGAGGGAAAGAGAGAGAAGGGAGAGACTGTCAAAGCGAGGTGTGCTGGCCGCTCGGAAGTCAAACACTTAAATAGGTGAGCATGTAAACATTGGGGGTGAAGAAGGTTCGGGAAGTAGTGAAAGCGCGTTCGAGCGGTGATGAGCACAGCCAGCAGAGGGCTATCCTCCGGCGCGACAGGAGTGAGAGGAATTGAGCGAACGTGGCGTGAAAAGAAATTTTAAACAATCACTCGACGACAAACTCTGAGACAGGTTACACAACAAAGCAAGTCGCCTGAGAGAGGAAATATTCTTTTTTATATCGAACACTTTCGAAAATAAGTTTATTTTATGCACTAAAAACGCCAATTTTCTTAAAAGTCTTACTCATACGCCGACCATTGAGCATTAGCAGGAAAAACAGCTCTGTATGTCTCAGTAGTATTTCGTCATGACTTGGCACCCTCTACTCTCCGTTAACGAAATCAAATAAATATGAATGGGGCATTTTCACAGCGATTAAGAAACGAGAATTTAAATCCAGCCTTTGTCGTTGGGTTCAAAGAGGACACCTCTGGTGATATCATTAAAACAATTCCATTGTGATTTTAAATAATGCATTTCATTGAAATAACCCTTTTTTTCTCTAGCTGGGAATCTACACACTGATCACTGAAAATAAAACACGCAAAGTCATAAATTATGTGCTATTATTATAAAATGTAATATGATATTTTATAAATGTATAATAGCAGCCATTTCCCATGATAATTGAACCATTACCTAGCATTCCAGCATTTCAAAATTTCCGCGTATTTCTTTCGTCAGCATTGGATTCGCACCTCGGCTTTGATTATACGCAATACGTACAACGCGGTCGACTAGCGTTGGTAGGCTAGCCATTCAATTAAAGAAAGAAAAAACCGAGGTTAATCTCGGGCGTTATTTGGAACAACGAACAATCCCTGGGAGAATTTTTCGTTTGGCCTCAATGCTAGTGTTCATTGCGTAGCAAACATTTCCTGCTTTTCCTGTATTGTATTGATTCGAATTGGATTCAATAAACTGAAACCAACAACTTTATTTATTTATAGACAAAGTTAGAATTTGTTTATAATTTTACTCTCTTCATTATATTTCAAATATAATGAAGAGAGTAAATATATGGCTTCTAATACCAACTCATTCCAGCATTTGTTTAACTACCATTGCTAGCAGAAGATGAGGATTCTTAGGCGTTTTTAGACGCGGTGGACCTTTACAACCGCACCTATCAAAGGTACACGTACATTTACTTAAGCTATAAAATGCCATCACTCTTCGGGTTCATACTAAGTACACATACACATACCTACGTATATATCCCAATATCAAACACTCCAATTTCAGTTCACCAACAGTTCTCAGTACCTAGTCAATGGAAACAAGTTTATTGGAGGGAGTTGTCTCTGGACACATCACTGTAGAGATGAGTAAGATATTATACATTCGTATAATGCCGGCGATGGGCGTAAAACCCTTGTGTAGGGTGTGTTAGCACCTTCATGGTGGAGGACAAGGGGATGAAGAGGGTGTGGCGGGCAGGTTGGTGTGAGATTAAGCCGTAGGCTCGCGGTTTGAGCGCCTTAGGCCGCCCATGTCTCTACGACGGACCCCGATGCTGTCAGCCGCTACCCGCGCTCCACCCTCCTTCCACCCCCGCAAGGCCTTTCCTAGGCGTGGTCTTAATGAAACGGTTGCCCGACTTTAGTGATTCCCATAAGTCTTAGACCACGCACATTTTACGTTTCATGTTCCCGCAGAGAATTGGAAGGTTATAAGAAAAACCTTACGGTCCCAACACATCGCTTTTATAAAACATTTAACATCTCAATATTAAAAATTGTCAAATAACTATTGCAATTAGCGATAAATTATCAATTACTATTAACCACAATAAATGCAAGATTTATTAATCATCAGTGATGATTCCCCAATACACCACTGTGAATCAATTATCTTTTGTGATTACTTGGAACTTGTGTGTCACCTGACAGCCTATCTGCACATGTAAATTTTTATAATAATAATAACTCATGAATGGTGATCTCTACTGCAATAATATCATCTTTTTCCCTCAGTAAACTTCAATTACGATTCAAAAAACAGCTCTCAACAATTAATCCTATTTTCATAATGGTTTCGTAGAAAATAAAGAAATATTAATGCGAATATTTCCTCTAACTATTAAAAAATATACCAGCCCCATTTTTATCGCTGGACGAACTCCATCCAAAGATCATTATGAATGCCCTGAATAAACTGCATATTTTTTGTTTTTCAGTGAAACAATTAAGTATGGTTTCATTTAAAAATAATTTAGCATAGTTTCACCCTATCTCAAACTATTTGCTGAACAGAGGTGAGCATTGCTCTTGATCATCACCCATAACACACTTGGAATTATAATTTCCCACCAGGCGCCTATCTGAGGTCTAATGATGTATAGGTCACCAACATATATATGTTGACGACGACGTCGGTATACTCTTAATGAAAGGCGCCAAGGGGTCCATAGTGTAACGTCCCATCCGACGGACGTCGTACTCACTCAAAGCACCTCAAGTAGCGATCGTAAAACCATAGAAAAATACTTGTCGCCTACAGGGCGTATGCAAAATATTAGACGAGCTAGGCTGGGAACCACTCACGGAGCGTAGGTTAAATAGCAGATTAAATCACTTGCATAAATTTAAAGGATGTCTCTTTAGCAATAATGCTGAAGATATTTTATTAGCCTCATCGTATTACAGAAGGAGAGATCTTGCCAGTAAAGTTGGAGAGATGAAGTGTGGAACATGCTAACGCCATTTTTCACACGAACGGTAAGGTATTAGAATGAAATAACGGTTGTCCGACCGCGGTAGGAGGGAAAGGTGTTTTGGGTCAAGGGTAGTCTGGCATGTGATCACCCCCTGCCCCACACCCTAGTGGTGGCTAGCAGGGTGCAATATTAATAAATAAAATAAAAATATTTTACCCAATTTTAACTCTATGCAGAGAAGCAATTTGAGATGACCCTACAGGCATTCATAGAATGATAGCATAACATTAACTCAAAACCCATTGAAAGAAATGCTGAGCACTGTTACTGTACCTATAATCTTAAAACATCTGGATATCCTTTTAATAGTTCAAGTATATTCATATTTTGCTCCTCTGTGACCGAATTAAAAACATTTTTATAGTATTTCATCCCCATTTTTGTACAAGAAGTCTCATTTGGCTAACACCTTTAAGAATCTACGTTGCTAAACGATTCTTCAGAACACTAAACTATGTCAAAGAAAATACTGGTTGCACTCAGCCAGTAGTTCAGAGCATTTGTTTACAAGACCTCAAAGGTACAGTTCACCCAGGTCCCTTGAGGATTAAATATTTATTATTGAAATGTGAATAATAAACAGACACATGATATATATTATCATGCCCAAGCACTCACTTAACTAATAATTAGCGGATTGGCGTACTATTGAGCCGTTCATAGTATTAGGAAGAATCTATTACTCTCATCTATAGTTCAATTTTCACACAGATGATGGTGCTTTTTACATGCGGAATATTTATTGGGAACACCAATGCAATGCCTTTATACCCTATAAATATAGAATCGAAGAAAATTCAAATCCAACACCATCAAATTAATTAAAAAACGCAATGAAATCACATCAATTAATGTTAATATTAGAGCTTCTATCAAATCATTGTACTTCACTGAATAAAACAAAAAACCTTGACAGTAAACTTGAAAAATTAAAAACGTCCCAGACAAATCAGGAAAAGTATGACAGCAGTAAGAAGAATTCGAGAATCTGAATTCTTCTAAGATCTTTAAAATTTAACATCCATTAACTTTACTGGTTTCGTTATCAATCCCCTGCGTTAACACTAATGCTCTTCGAAGATATACACAAGTAGCCGAACCGCGTTTATTAAATTTGTGAAAAACTTGAAGGAATTTCAATAATATTTTTCCAAAACAGGCTGGCGGTAGTATATGGGGTGGAGGGCTGGGCAAAAGACCGGATGACCCTGAGACTACTCCCGGTGGCGCGTCTGGGCCAACACAGCTTCAGCAAAGCTATGTGATTTTTTGGCACCAGATCTTCCTGGGTAAACAGGTGGAACGCGGAAAGGGATTAACCCTGCCCCTACCCCGATGTATGAATTTCACATGTCGTTCGTGCGAATAGGTGTTTTAGCGAGATGTAGGCTCTATCCTCACCTATTATATCAGCCTTAGGGTTGATTACTGTCGCGGTGGTTCGAAAATACGCATAATAATTCCCTCATTTCATTTCAAACACATTCGTAGAGGAACAGCCGTTCAAAAGAGCGTTACACTAAATGCTTTTTCCTCGGTCATTGATTTTTCCTCGCAAGAATGTCCATTTATTATCTCAAATCACGTTTAAGTATTACTTTTGTTTTTTTATTCCCACTTTTCTCAGCCTTACCTGCATATGTTTTCCAATGTCATTTGGCATCCATGCTCTTTACTTCCAATTATCGAAAGGTAATAATAACCACAGGGATTACGTATACCCTTATTAATACATATAATAGTCACAATATGCTCACCACTCCAGAAGAATGGAACTAATAATTAAATCTGTAATCCGCTTTTCTGGGTAAATAACGGTAGAATAACCCCTGGCAGTAGGAAAACATCAAAAGACGGAATTTAAAAGCATCCTCCTCACATTCCTCCCCATCCAGGCGTAGCTAAGGACCCATCCTCTCGCATCGTCAAGAGGGTACATAAGCGTGCAGCATGCTACTCACAGAGAATCCTCCCCATATTTATCCATCCTTCCTAGGTTCCGCTCTGAGGCGAAGAACGACGCCCGTTAGGCAGGAAAGCAAGAGTGGCGGTGAAGTTCCTCAGACGGGAAAGAGTTGACGTTGAAAAAAAAAAACGAATGAAGTGATAAAATAAACTAGAATTTTTGGGGGATGTTCGATTGTACTCATAAAAAACATAAGAAAATATTACTATTAATATGTAGCGTAAGATTTATTGAACCATCTGAAAATCACCAATTCGGAGGAACAAATTAGCAACCGACAGAAGACTCGACCTCTTGCAATAGTTGTAGTTCCTCACAGTACGAAAGCATACGAGGGGTGTTCAAAAGGTATCGCGACTTCTGTGTTTTTTTAAATTATTTATTTATTCCTGAATATCTATTTTATCCCCTTCAAAGTAATCCCCATTAGATATTATACACTTGTGCCAACGTTTTTCCAATCCTCGAAGCACTGCAAAAAATCATTTTTTGTGATCTTGTTCGGCTCCTCCTTCGATGCAGTCTTTATCTCGTCTGTCGTAGCGTAGCGTCGTCCTTTCATGGGCCTCTTCAGTTTCGGGAACAAGAAAAAGTCACTGATGGCCAGATCTGGTGAATACGGTGGCTGCGGGATCATTATTGTGTTGTTTTTGGCCAAAAACTCGCGCACAAGTAACGATGTGTGAGCAGGGGAGTTTCCATGGTGCAAAAGCCAATTTTTGTTCTTCCACAAACCCGGGCGTTTTTGATGGATTGCTTCGCGCAAATCGCGCATTACTTGCAGGTAATATTCCTTATTTACCGTTCTACCCTGTGGCAAGAACTCATGATGCACCACGCCCCTGCAATCGAAGAAAACTGTAAGCAAAACTTTCACATTCGACCGAACTTGGCCCACCTTTTTCGGTCTTGGCTCGTGCTGCAGCTTCCATTGGGATGATGAGCTTCAATTTCCACGTCATAACCATAAACCCATGATTCGTCACCAGTTATGACCCTCTGGAGCAAATTTGGGTCGTCGCGGACAGAGCCCAACAACACCTCATTAGCAATGTTAATGCGGTACTGTTTTCGGTCGAAATTGAGCAATTTTGGTACGAATTTCGCGGCGACCCCTGTCATGCCCGAATAATTGGTAAAAATCGAATAGCACGAGCCAATCGATGTTTAGGTCCTCAAAAACTTCTCTAACGGTGATTCGACGATTGGCCAAAATTATTTTCTTCACTTCATTGATGTTTTCGTCGGTCGTTGACAGGCTCGGGCTCTTCGTCGCTCATATCTTCTCGGCCCTTTGAGAACATTTTTTACCACCGATAAACATTGCTTCGGTCCAAGGTAGCTTCTTTATACGCCAAAGTCAACGTTCGGAATGCGTCCGCGCACTTAAGTTCGTTTTTCTTACAAAATTTGATACAGATTCTTTGATCCATTTTTTGGAACAGGCAAAAATCGAATACAAGCGAAAACACGTCCAAGAAAAACAGCTGTCAACAATTAACTGAACATTCAAAATGGCCGAACTTCTCGTCATAAGTGAGAGACATAAGTACCAACATAACGCCACAAAAAAATCGAAAATCAAATATACGTAACCCGCGAAAATTTAAAATTCGCGATACTTTTTGAACATACCACGTACATTCTCGATCCTAGTTATTTTACTCCTTTATTTTTAACCCTCATTTATTTTTAAATAATAATTACAAAGAATGATGAATTCCACATCTGCAAGTTCTACTCTTATCACGCCATCAATTATATCAAACAATTGCTTTCAAGACACTGAAGGGGTGGAGTTGAATATTTAAACGTAGCATGTAACATGCTATGAAACAGGTATAATACCTACAAATGAACTTAGTATGGTTTAAAATGCCAATCTGAAGGACGCAAACAAATGCCAAGCCAGGCGTACTCTACAGTGAAAAATGACTGTCCCAGGGACTGATCCGATTGGTGCGGTGGTTTGTGTACTGGCCTCCTACCAATAGGGCCCGGGTTTGAATCATGAAGGTGGCAGATATTTTTCAGTAGTATCCCAATCCCTGCTTGAGGTGCTTTGTGGACAGTTCTTTGAGTGAGTACGCCGTCCGTCGGATGGGGCGTTAAACTGCGGACCCTTTGGTGCCTTTTGTTAAGCGTAGGCTAATGCCTACGCCCGATTTCTCTCCATCCTTCTCCCTTTCGCATCCATCCCTGATGGGAAAATCCCAAATGACCTCAGGTTTCGGTCACCTACCCGGTTATTTGTGAAAGCAGCCAGCCGTAAATCGAGAGGAACCTGGTTCGTGTCCCAGTCAGAGTGAATGACAGTGATATTTCAGCATTTCGATACTCATCAGCGGGTGACTCTATTGAAGTTGCTGTCGCAGCGTCTCCAGCAGTTCTTTGAATGCCTTAACTGCCTTGAAATCCACATCAATATTCTTTTAAATTATTATTAGGAATAATGGTTTCGTCTGTGAAATGTTACAACTAAACTTGAGTTTTAGTCCTGTTGAAAGACTTGAAGAGCAGCCAGACGGTTCGATGCGGGTGAGGGAATGAAACAGTTCGGGGAGACGCCTGAGGGGGGCGGCAAGAGAGTAGAATGGGAAATAAATGGTGCATCACTAGGCGGGAATGGGATCAGTCTGAATATAAACGTTCGTAGTGACTGAGCATGCTAAAAAAGTAGCTAGGGAGAGTCAGGAAGGGAACAGATTGGATTAGTAACAACCTACCAAATGAATGAATGAAAAATCCAGAGAAATGATGAAAGAGGAAGCTGAAAATGATTCTATTTATGTCGGTGAAATCGATTCTTTTTGGACTCACGAGGAAATATTTATGGCGTCGAATTGAATCACTCTTTAATCGCCTTATTGACTCAAATTATTCTGCCATGATCAGAGCGAATTTAAAGGGTAACATGAGGATTAATATAGCATTACTACAGACACGTTTACCAAATGCATATTTTATTGCCATTTTAGTACACTGGGTGCGCTGAGGAAACAGTTGTTTCCCAAATAAAAATTTTCCCTCTGAAGTTAAAAATTCCCATGATTCTAGCGTCAGACAAATAATTCCACGAATCAGTAGCCTTTGCGTGAGATAATCTTAATGTATTGGATGCTGGGGCTCATTTATCCTATTAGAAGTACTTAAGGGGTACTGATAGATAAAATATGATTGTGAAAATCAAAGATTTATTAAAATCTCTAGATACTTTAACCGATTCTAACCCTTGTGGCATAATAAAACAGTGATTGCAGTTAGATTAAATAAAGGGTAATGCGATTCAAGTCGCAATGAAATGGATCGAGTGTAAATAAAATGTTATGAGAATGGCAAAGTACTTTAAGATGAAGCGATTTTTCATGCATTCCATGCATCAATAATTTTTCACTCTCTCGGTGCAGTAGTATATGAGCGTAGAGATAAAATCTCTATATGACTAATTCTCTCAACTATCTCAAATGGATTTAAATTTGCCGATTGATAATTTTGTTACCTTGATCCAAAAGTCACTACGTGATTGCCCCGTTCAAATAAAATTAACAAAATTATTTAATGAGTTACGTTTAGGTTCTTTTAAAGAAACCTCTTAAAATACTTTAATTGCTATTTATGGAGTAAATTCATCACCGAAGAAGGTGAAATTCGGTAGAAAGATGTCTTTTCATTACAAGAAAGAAAAAACCTTTCAGTTTTCCTCGATACAACTGAGGATGTGGAGCTGGGAAGGTTTCCTTTGAGAAGAGAGGCACCATTATTTCCCGTCTGAACGTGCAACGATAACATATACGTTAGTGCATGGAGTGCGTGCCCAAGCGAACGAAAGAAAAAAGAAAGCCGGAGAGACTGAAGAAAGATACAGGGGAGGAGGTGGCAGTGGTAATGGTTGTATTGACGTGTCAAGAACGGCCCCCGAAGAGAGGGAGAAAAAAGCAAAAATACGTAGATATGGCGAATAAAACAGGCGAAAGTGAGGCCTTGCAAAAAGGCGTATGGGTTATTGAATTAGAGAGAGACGTTTTAACACGAGACCCAAAATGAGTGCAAAAACAATAAGTCACCGGCTGGAAAATGAATGACTATTTGTCATACATGTTATTTTTTGAGTATTTCACAATACCTCACCGTGAGACCGATAATTTTAATAAAACGATATAAAATAGGATGTGTCAACAACGAATTTTATTACAATAACATATTTTAAAATATGAAACCTGCAAACTTGCATTTTTCTAACCCCCGACAAGCTTTACCCTAAAATGTATGATTTTTCAACACAACCGCATCGGACGAACGAGGATGGTAGCGTTAAAAAAATATAGGATATATGAGAATCTCCGGCGCTCTCATGACGAAACACTAAAGAGTATCGTGAGAAACTGAGAGGAACACATCGTAACAATCAATAGGCATATAAAGAGGAGCCTAAACATTTTAAAATTTCTAGGAAGTGAGGAAAACAAATTCGCAGCGCCTTCTAGTCATTTGGCGTAAGGAGTGTTAATTGAAAAAAGAAGGCGACAGAAAACAAAACGCCCTTTGAGTAAACGAGGATGGAGAGCGGGAACAGCGTGAATTATTGCCTTCGTAGAAAATGACATTAAATGTGAGACGTAAAAAAAAGTAAGGGGACGAGGAAAAGGAGGCAATAAAAGTCAAATGATGGACTGGTAAAGTGTGTTGTAGCAAAGCGTTGGCGATTAAGAGGAGCCTCCTCTTGCTCTGGAAGCATGGAGGGACGATGACAACGGGGGCAAAAAAATCGACTCGGAGACGTGGAAAGCTAGAAGTAAAGGAGGGAGAGGGGCGCAGCATCTCGCGGATGGACCCGGATGGGATTTGAAGTTTGGCGCAGGGGAAGGGGAGCGAAGGAAAAGGGGGACAATGGAATAATGAGAATCCCCTCACTTCTTCGTTTCGGAGAGAAGGGAGGGGTAGGGCGGAGAGAAGGGGGCCAGTCGGAGTGGAGGGAGTTAAACAAAAAATAAAGCCCTTACGAAGGGCGGGATTCGGCTGCTCAGAGGGGAGGAGGGATTTTGGTCCTTGGCCAAGAGCCTGCAGCGGGGTTGAGAGTGCGGGGACGTGCTGTGAAACAGACGAGGGGAAGGAGAATTTGTACTCTTAATGACAATTAGCATGCCGCATGTTACGTCAAACGCACGATCCTCCGCTAAACTGTGATTTTTGTTTCCTTTATAGGATTTTAATGGATATGGAATGTGAAAATTTATCTTGAGTAACTCGGTAAATAATTTTCACAATTGATGGTAGGAAAATACTGCATGCTTCAGGATGGACTGCGATGACACATCTTTTGCTGCAAAATTTGTCCAGAGCTAAATATTTTTGCAGAACTTTCAGCATTAAAAAATTAATACAACAACACTATTGGGCTAAGTACTGTTCAATATCGGTCCATGCTCTCTAGGCGTTACTATCCTGGTAACTCTCAAAAGCTTTCATCCATTCAATATCTATAAAACGCAACCAATTTATTGCCGATATTCATATTCATTTCAAAATAACACCTTATTACGGACAAATTAAACTTGGGTATGAAATATTTTGTGGTTCAATGTAATTAATGTTTATAAATTTGAAAATGAAGGATAACCCAATTGCCTGAACACTGAAATACATTTTACTAAGATTTTCTCATTCTGATAACAAAGGAAAATTGTACGAAACACGACACGAACATGTTATAGTTAGACTAAACTTTTTATTAAGAATACCATCTGGATAATAACGTTTTAACATCTGCTATATAATTTAACAGCAGCAACCCTCCAAGGAAAGAGTATATTGTAATTTATCATAATGTACCCCTGAAGTTCTTGGCATTATCTTTTTGGAAAGTTTTGTGGTATCAGCATCTTTCTCTCAGAAGTTGGCAAAAGCACAGCCATGGAGCGGCATTACATACTAATGCAAAATCCCAATCCCTACTTGAGGTGCTTTGTGGACAGTACTTTGAGTGAGTACGCCGTCCATCGGATCGGACGTTAAGCTGCGGACCCCTTGGCGCCTTTCTCAAAGAGTAGGCTAATGCCGACGCCGGGTTTCTCTCCACCCTTCATCCTTTTCTGTCCATCCCCTATGGCGCAAATGACCTCAGCTGTCGGTCGCCTCCCCTACATACTACTACTACATTAACATTTAAGATTGTGTACATTAAATGAGTAATATTTTTTTTAAGGTAATCTACCGGTTAAGGTAGGTATTTGGATGGACACGACTGCCAAACAAATATTTTATTACTCCCAACAAAACACAAAATCCATCATCCTACTCTATATCAGGTCCCTCTTCATCTCTGAGCACTTTCTTCCTCCCTTCATCCCGTCCAACATCCCTATCCTGTTCCTTCCCTTTCCTCTTTTGCCCAACATTCAACCCTCTATCACAGTCTTCAACATCCCACTGCCGGTCAACACCCCCTTCATCCACTTTTCCTGCCTCCATAGGATTGCTCCCAACAAACCCCTCTCTTCGCCCACCATACCAAGTACTTCCTCGTTTGTTTTCTTCTCTGTCCATTTCTTTGTGTTTTCTTCTACGCTCCATATCAAAGTTTTTACGAGTCTTTTCTTAACATCCTTACTCAAAGTCCCCGTCATCAACTCCCTCCTCCTTGTGAAAGCCTCTTTGCCTAGCGCAATTCTTCTCCTTACGTCCCTACTACTTTGACCGTGTTGGTCCAAAACACTACCGAGATACGTAAACTGTTCTACCTGCTCTATTTTTTGCCCACCTATTTTAATGTTAAGCTTAGCCTTTTTCTTTCTAGAAAATCGCATAACCTTTGTTTTATTAATATTGATTCTCATCCCATACCTGTCGCACTGAATTTCCAATTCACTCAGCAATGCTTGCAGCCCCTTGGCTGACTGACAAACTAACGCTTGGTCATCAGCAAACCTAACTCATTTTACGACTTCCCCGCCCACTTTCATTCCTACCTCGAGTTCTTCCCATGCCTCTTTGATCATTTCCTCTGCATACAGGTTGAACAGCAACGGTGATAATGGGCAACCCTGCCTTACACCCCTTCCTAACACTGCCCATCCTGATTCCCCGTTTCCCACCCGCACCTGAGCAGTCTGAGACATGTACAGGTTGCGGATTAGCCTCCTTTCCCTCCAATCTATTCCTATTTTCTGCAATAAACTCATTAGTTTTTCCCAATTCACTCTATCAAACGCTTTTTCGAAATCTACGAAACAGGCAAATACCTCCTGGTTGTGTTTTATATTCCTCTCGAAATGAGTAATATGTGTTATTAAAATTATCGAAAGGCGCCAAGTTCCACGAAAATATTGTCATTGTATCAAGTCATGAGAGCAGAAAGTATTTTTATGGCAATCAGTTCGAGCAGTTTTAATAATGCGCAATGAAACGAACAGTTGCTGTGGAGGGAAATAATTTCTATTGCTTTCATTTAACAGTCTCGTAAATCCTGAGAACGTGAATTTGAAATTCTCATTTACTTATATTTTTAAAGAATTTATAATTGCTTTTTGTATCACAACAGATAAATAATCGTTTTAAACCCACAAAATGTTTCTTTGAATGATAAATTGTCACCCATCATAGCCGTATGTTCATAAGGGAAAGCTGGGAAAATTCTCATCTGCGCCCAAAATTCCGCGATTATTTTACTGGATGCATCATACTGCTCCATAGTGTTTTCTGAGAATGCAGCAAATGATAACGCGCCCTCAGAGGGAGTTGCTTTGTAATTTATTGGAAATGATATCACGGTCGAAAGCCCTAGCACAAATTCGGCATGAAAACCATTCTCTGTTATTTTTCAGATAAGAACTAGCAGCTTTACATTATATATTTAAAATTTTCATTTTCTTAGTATTAGAGATACGTACATACTTCTCTTTCTAGTTTAATGCTTTCAATAGCTTCATTTAGAATTTTCCGGGTGACTATGATTTAAATAGACGAAAAAAAAACGGATAACAAATTTGCGAATAAAATGATAACCAGTGAGTCTATAAGACTCCTACCTAGTATACATATTTTCCACGCAATTTTATGGTCCATATGGTGTTCTGCCGATAAATAGTTAGAGTAGATACTTTTAAGTTCTCCCTGCCTCCTCGACACAAAGTTTCGGTGTCCTCTCAAAAATATTCTATTCGGCATTTCAATATTTTTTAAATCATTTTATCCATTTTTCTTATTCTTGTCGTTTTCTAAATGTGAAACACAATAAAAAACAAGCACATGTTCGAAAATTGTTCAATAACAACACGGAGGGAAAATATTTTTTTTATGTTCGAATATCACAAAGGTAATTAGTTGAAGTACAACTACCGAAAGTAAATCCTAAAAATAACCTCGACATTGAAATAAAACTGGATAAAAGAAAAAATTGAATTTCAAAGAGTGATATGAAAATGAAAATTAAGGCTTCAAAGGCACACAGATGAAAATAAAAAAACTCATTGAGATGACCCCTAATGTTAAAATTAATGCGATAAAGCTAAAAAATGGATGGAATATTAATGATTATAAATTGGAGAGACACTGTCGTGCCCATGAGAATGTAAACAAAAGTGAAAAATGCGAATAACTGCATAAACATACAATTATAAATGTAGAAACATGTACTGTTTTCATAAATCACCTCAGATGATTTGGGCCACATTTAAAATTTACTGTTTTAGAATTCTTTGGCGCCGATTACGTGTCTATCAATAGGATTCATCTCATGCATAAAAAAACTCAAATACTCTAGCCAACAAATTTAAAATACTCCGTATTTAACATAATTTGTCTGGTGAATATATTATTGCTTCCTTTTAAAACGAATTTGAATATTTTATCACTCCATCCAATCTCCCTGGGCTAATATTTTATTTCAGCTGTGGCAATAAAGAAAGAATTTGCAGAATCAAGCTCTAAGAGAAACCTTTTCATTAAGACGAGAAAGTGGACCACCCATAACGATAACCGACGTCTTTCTCTCAAATAAAAACATAACGCGGATTCGCGGTAAGGAAATTTTTCAAAATAGAGAGAAGGTTCCAGAATTTGTGGGGCCAACGTCGCTGAAGAGGTGCCAAATTGGATGGTGAAAGAAATAAAGAGGACGGCAGACTCTTCTTGACGTTTCCAGGATACGACTGGTCGGAGAGTCAAAATACGTGTCTCGCGCCGATCCAACAGCTGTGCGCGAACTGCTGCTAAGTAGCCGCGGAGCCGGAGTCACAATTTTTAAGCAAATGAGCGCGCATAAAGAGATCACAAGCATGAAAAATTTCCCAGGTGTTGGTAAGCAAGCAAGTGCAAGGTGTTGGTAATTTTAGTCAAGTGAAAAATCATTGCATCTTCCTAACTGAGAATGATTTCTTTTCCAGCATGGGTTACGTTTTGGTGGCGTTCCTTTAAACTGATGAGACACATTCCATTAATCACGACATTTCATGGCGAAATTTAGATCGCAGATTTAAGAGGACATCATCCATTACTTACAAGCGTGCGATTCACCATAGTGTATTGTGAGAATGATTCCTCGTTCTATGAGAATGCACCCCTAGGAATTCTTCTTACCCTTATTTTATATTCAAGTACATATTAGTAAACAGTATGGTATTTTAGAGGCACGTGGCAAAAATCATCAGGATTTTGCAATGATACGTACAGGTTTTACGATTGGGTCATCGCATAAATCTAAAACCTTCGATTTTTTTATGCAACTAAAGACTTCGACAGTGTTACATTAAGTGCCTATTCCTCGCCATATTTTTCCACAAATGCTTTAACAATTTTGTTGCGATTGATTCAATTTTCTACTTAGGTATTTATTACTAACTTACAGAAAATTATAAAAAAGAAATAACCTAATGTTTTCATTTTTTCCTTTTATATTAAGCCTTTTTTTTAATTGTTGGCTTCATTTTTAAGTTTAGAGAATAGAGGATAACACTTTTTATCAAAACTAATGGACGTTCATATTTTAAACGTTTAACTCATTGCGAACCATCTTCAACAAACACCTCCGCTAGCGTAACTATAGAGAAATTATCCCCGAGATCAAGGAATTATCTACCAGTCAACAGGCAATTTATTCAGGCGCACCGATTATATATCACAAAAGTATGTAATAACAATATCCCATTTAATAGGCATCATAGCTGTAATCCATTTTTATAGCTGCAACATAGCTGATTCCAATATTAAGAAACTTGATCTCGACTAGTTTTTTACCTTTACCATATAAATTTTTATTTGCTACCGTTTTCATCTTTTTATAATTCTTACGGAAACTATTTAGTCTCTAAAAAGTAATCATTAATCGAAATAAACCATATACGTGTTTTGCATTAAGTAGCATACGCAGTGGTAGCAATCTATGAATCCACGCCTTAAAAATTCACAGCCAAGAGTTCTACATGAGACTTCCAGGCTAGGTTTATTTGATTTTTTTTAGCTTCAGGCTTCTGGGTCTCCATTCGGGGATCTTGGTTTCACGGAGGAAGAAAGATTGTGATGGAGATACAGAAACCACCCAGATGGCGCGCTGAGCCCTTCAAACATAAAGCCCCCGCGGCTTGGGAATGGGAAGCACAGTGGATCCTATTCGAGGGAGAGAAAAAATGGAACCCATCGGTGAAACGGTGTTGGACTAAGAGTGTGCATGTAAAGCTATTTAAATTTCACGCCCGGAACGCCTGGGCAAGTGTCCGTTATTTCTGGAACATACACGGTCGAGCTATATTACCACACATGAAGAATCATTTAGGCTCATTTTTTTTCCTCAGATCACAAGAAAATAAAGAATGTAATCGTGAAAACTAAGGGTAGCCAGGCTACCGTAAGATATTTGCGACGAACTCGCCCGCACTGAGGGTTAGTAGATACCACAGCATTCACAAACGCTGTTACATTTATGACCTGGCCTCAAGGGTCTTCATAAACTAACTGCAAAGACAACGACAACACTTTCAAAGCCGCCGGTCGCACCCTTTCGTCAAGAGCAGACACCCTGCTTTCCTTCCCCCATAATATATTTTACTTCTTTCCCTCGCTTTCTTCTTGTCATGGGCCTAGGAACGAAATGTTTACCGAGAAGTTCTTAACATAGATCAGAGAGTGGTGTCTTTAATTTTCTTTTTATAAATATGTAGGAATGAACAGGTAAAATATTGCTCTCTGAATATTTTCCATTTGTAATATCCATAACCAATTAATTATCGTGATAAAGTCCAAGAAACAAACGGCTAGAGAATTATGAGCCGTAAATTATATATTCCCCAACGTATTTTCCAATGGTAAAACGAGATCACATTTAGTTGTATTCCAAAATAATTGTGCGGGAAAGTTCTTATGAATTAATAAACGTGATGGGTGACCTAGCACTTCATATGGCGAATGGAAAACAAACAAATCATTTCGCAAGCATTGAAAAAAGTTTTGGCTACAGAAAAACATTTTCACTGGCACAATTTACTTAACAAGTGAAATATTAGATATTTTAAATAAAGACTAAAAATCTTTAAAACTTTTGTAGAAATCTTCTACGGCAAAAAGTAAATTGACATGGGCGCATTCAATGAAGTGATACTTAGAAAATAAATGCATTAAAATGTCAACAGTGGTCAGAGAAAAACTATTTGTTAACGAAAGAAAATACGAGATGATCTTATGTTAGGAACACGGTTGTCGCCCCATTGGTCATACAGGGGTGTAAGTAGCGCTATAATAATTTACAACAAAACTTTATCGGATGACTTTTCATTCGCCACAGAAAAGTAAGGCTGACTTGGTTAAAAATTCCATTTGTGCGTTTCTTTGAGCCTTACTGAAAGATATAAATTTTCTCTTCCACAGGTTAAAGAGCCTCATTCGGCAATGATTTCACCACGAAAACTAAGCTCTATAGAACGCCGAGCTGGGACCCTCCGGAGCCTGTAAGTGATCTCGAATAACCACAGTAACATTATAAGATTTGCAGAGTTCGCCCACCTAAATGTTTGTACCCAAAGTTTAATTGCTGCAACATCCAATCGCTTAATAGGTTTTTTACAGCTGTGCATTAACGGAATAATTTGTATACCTGGCATTGCTGCTTTGGCCAATTACTTGATGTCAGAAGAGGCAATCTCGTCTCTTAAAGAAATAGAGTAGTCACTTAAATACAGTCTCAGCAAAGGAAATTCTGTGTCTGAAGCTTACAGGTATGTAAGATTAAATTGAATCGTAACATTGGGTTACTAATGGAGGCAAGTCACCCATTGGTTACAGCTACAGACATTTCCGATTCCTCTCTAGTCAACTTCATAAAAGCTCATTTCCGAGGATATTAAATATGTCACCTACACCAAGAAGAATGCAAAACTATAATATTCTGAACTAGCTCTACAGTTGCGTTCGTTTTTCTAATGAGCTCCTACTCCCCTTGTGTACAATGCATATTATTTGTGCATGCACATAAACCCACTACTGAAAGTAATTTAGGTGGGATTATTATATTTAAATCTGAACAAATCAAACAATCTAAACAAGCATTTCCTCCTTAATAGTCTTTCAAAAATTCTTGAACAGTTATAAAGTGATTTCAGGCATCAAGTTGAAAGTTTAATTTAATTTTCAGTACTGTTTTTTTCTATCTCATGTTCTCTCCTCCTCCCAGTTTTCCATTTCGTATTTTCTGTCCGTATCTTAAATTACTCGCCTAATTTGAGCACCCTAATTTTCGTTTTATTTTTGAGTTTTTCGTGAATGGATTACGTTTCCATTAATACATTTCCTACCTACCTTTATACTTGGCATTATTTTTTTATTTGTTGTAAATTTTTTATCTACTTGGTGCGCATCATTACTTTTCACTATCGAAAAATTCTCCATATCATGGCATTGGCCATTTCACCTCGTAAAATCCGCTTGATAGACTCTGATCTTGCTATTAATTAATACTGAGTCAATTCCATCCCCTAGCTCCACGTCCACGCTCTTCAAAATACTCCAGATATAATAATGTATGTACTATAAGAATTATTTACTCTTCTTCGTAGTTATTGCTCCTGTTTTTTCTCACAAGCTTTCTCGGTCCCACTTTTAATATTTTCACATTATTCCTCTATTCTCTATTCTTTATTATCACTTGAATTTCATAAAGGTCTTCCTGCTAAGTCTTTGTTTTTATCACCTATTTCAGTATCCCTTTTCGTCATTACAACTGTATCATGAAGAAAGCCTCATACAAAAAATATGATACTCATAATAAAAATAAAATACTTGTTAAGTTCATCATTCAAAAAGTGCATGAAATGTACAAGGCATGAAATTAAGACAATTATGGTAGAAGTCGCAGATATCCTCACAATCTTCACTCTCTCCACAAGGATATCATGAAAAAGATGACAGTAAGTGATAAAAAATAATATCTAGGGTCATGGCTATTATATGAAATATCATTTAGTTGAAAGTTAGGTATAGAGAAGCAATTGCCTTTGTAATCCAGCCGCTCAAAGAGAAAAATATGTGAGCAACATCTGTAAAGAAGTTTGAGGCCGATAACAAATCTTTCTAAACCTAATCATGTTTAGGATGACATTTATGATTCACATTGTGGGACATGGCATCCATTTGACTTGATCACGCATTTACTTCTACCTAAATTAGGAATGAACTTCAGCAAGAATACTTTTTAAAGGCGGGAGCAAATGTGCTCCAGCAATAGAAATGAACGAACACTTTTTTGAGATGTAAATGAACGCATTTCTCATGAGGCAGCCCTCATGATGGAATAATTTCTCTCTCGAATAGGTGTCGTGCTGTGAGCGTGGGACATAAATCGAACCTTGGTGTCAGGTACCAAACACATTGCGAGAAAGATCGGTGCCTCCCGAGGAGGCCAGGGACAACTCGATACTTTACGGCAACTTATTCGAAGGAAAGGGCAATGGTAGATGCGTTTTCTGGCCCACTTTCCTGGAGCCTTCTAATTAATTCATCTCCTCCCACTCATTGCATTGAATGAGCAGTTTGCTTTACATATTGCTCCATGCATACTTCCTCGAGCAGGATTAAGTAGGCTGTGTAAGGATCAATGTACAAAAGATTTTACTGCAATATAAGAGTGTAGTATGATTTATTCTCATCAAACATCTCCGACCCTCTCTCAACAGACCTCAATTACTCTCGTTCCTACCTCCACCTCATACAGTGCCGCTCTTCTTGGAGTAGAAGTCAAAAAGCACATGGGATGATCGATACGCCAGTCTTTACTGCTTTCCACTGCCCGAACATCCCTCAACTATTCTATATAGTACACTAATACATAATATGGTTTTGAACCAGGCCCCTCTCTAGTCTAATTCTATACTCTGCAACGCCCTTTCCACTCGCCAAATAGCAGAGTACGTCCCACCTGGAGAACAAGGAAACCCCATTATCTATATTGTGAAGATATGTATGCATGTATGTATAAAAATATATATATATGTATATATATATATTTATATATGTATTTATATATATATATATATATTTATATATGTATTTATATATACTTGGGTCGCGATAGTCCAGGGGGTAGAGCTTTGAACTACTGACCGGAGGGTCCCGGGTTCGATTCCCGGGCAAGTCTTTCTGGGCACCTACAGCTCCACCCAAGCTATGTGATTTTTCGGGTACCAGGTCTTCCTGGGAAACCATAACCGGCACAGGGTAAGGAACTGTCCCCCCTACCCTGATGTGTGAATTTCACACACCGTCGGGCTTAGTCCTGGGTGATCTCTGCCATCACCTATCAAACCGACCTTCAGGTTGATTACTGTGTTTATGGTTTATATATATATATATATATATATATATATATATATATATGTGTATATCTGTATATCTGTACATATATATACACACATATACATATATATATAAACGTATATAGTATACCTGTGTATAACTTATGTGATAGTCTCACGGAAAGTCGCAAGATAGCAATAGCAAACAAAAACACAGAAACACAAAAAGAAACAGAAGTATACCAAATTTTCGGTGGCGATAACTACCTTTCTCAGAGGAGAGAAGGAACTGAAGACCTCATGCATACAAAAAATCTCAAGCAGAAACCCACCCCTAAAATGTCCCATGATTGCAAAAACAAAAATCTCTCCATTTGCACAACCAACTTCCCTGGCGTGCAGTCGCTAAGGCTTATTCTTCCAGATCTTTACCCCATCCTATTCAATTGCAAACCACCGCAAAGCTGCTTTACAAAAGCCCCTCTTTCACATTCATACGTACAGCCAAGATTTCCAATATTCTTAAAATCATCACCCCTTTCTAAATATACTCAAATTTCCAATATCCCTGTGAGTCCAAGCCACTGTGTCAGGTGCAAAAGCAACAGCACCTTCTAAAATGCCCTCCCTCACTTCGGAAGGATTCCAGAATTACACAGAATTACAAAAACTGTGATTCATCGCCTACAATGTAAACTTTGACCAACTTTTAATATCAGCCATTGCACCATGCCTCTCCAAATTAGAATTAACCATCTTCGAGCATCCTCTAACCCTTCCTCCTCCTCTGGTAGGAAAAGTAGTTATCCTCCCCGTCTGCCCTCCTCCCAGTCCCCCGACACACAGCTCCCCGCAAAAAACTCTTCATTAGTTTTTCAACGAAACCACATTTCCTCTCCCCCGTCTACAGCTACACCAATCCAATTAAGGAAATAAGAAGTAGCTTTGATTTTGCTATTTAAATTCGACCAACCTCCCGGGATAAACCCCGACACTCGTTTCCCATCAGCTAGTACCTTTCTCTCCTGTTCCTTCCACAACCAATATGTACTCAAACCGACGTAGTCTAGCCTGAAGATGTTCTAAAGGCCTATGAGATAGGTCGAAAGGTCAAACTATCTACAGTGTGAGTGTCCTTTTGTGTATTTTCTACACACATTTTTGTGTTCTGCTGGCAAAAGTGACAGAAACGAGTAAAGAATAGAGGACAACCACAAGGCCTGTGGGGAAGGTATAAGGGTGCAGATTCCAAGCATAAAAGTCTAGTTGGCCGGGACTTGAACTGAGCACAATAGACTTGCAGAGCCGATGCTGGACTAATTAAACTACCAAGGAGACAACATTGGCGCTGACATCCGTGGGATTTTACGCAACCAAATTCCTCAAATCAAAGCTCTAAACCTTCGATGCGGAGTACATTTGGCCTCTAGAAGCATTCTGAGTCCCTGATGCACACACACGTTTGTTATCGAAGTTTTCCACAACTTAATCCCTTAATTTTTCAATACTAATGAGGGTAGAACTGTAAGGAAATTTTAAGTGTATAATATAAATTTTAGAGAGAGGGAAGGCTTTTGGGTCGGCAGGAGGAAGAATAGATTAAAAGGGAGAGTTAAGAAATAATGTATTGCAATTTGTGGTTCCAGCATATTTAGCGTCGTGTGAGGCAGGGCTTAGAGACTGCCATTGATCCCTGGGTCCATCCGTGACCTACCTTAACCGGTAGACCCCTGTTTAACATATTATTTTTAATCGTTTGGGCCTGTGGATCGGTTCCTGCAAGGTTTGGCCAAACATTGAGCAGCAAACCAAAGTAATCAAAACGATTTGCAATCCTTTCTTCAACGAATTAGTATTCATAATTCTTAATCTACATGATTTCATGCAATACCTTTGTAGAAAAAGTGGTAGAGAGTTTCAGAGATGCAAAGGAGTGTTATTTAGTAAATAAATATATAGTCACGCTTTTTTCCCAAAACATAAACTTCGATGTGGCTCTATAACGAATTTATATTATTATAATAACCGCTGTGTTAAGCGCCTCTAGAAAACTGTATTTATGTTGATTAAAATCCACCACAAAAAATAAATGCGCGATAATTGATAGGTGTTTCCTATGAAATCGGAGCTCAAGAACTTTCACCAAGTGCCTTTTTCCTCGGTCGAGAACTCTAATTTCCCAAGTTCCACGCTAAGTGGGGAGACAGAAGTGATTCCTAAGGCTATGTCATTTTTTAGACGAATGAAAATGAATGAAAACAATCCCTGTAAAGTAGCCGCTCGCTAACGAGCCCCGAATACGTGTTTACGATTCTCATCAGAACGCACGCGAGGCACGAAAAGGTCTCGTAAAAAAGTCTATGATTACCCTTTTTTGAGCTAGCGTTTTCCGTTTCACGGTTTAATGGTCACACCTCTTTAGTTAAACCGTTTGAACTACCCCGTCGAGGGAAAAATCATTCCCTCCTGTTTTTTCGAAGTAGTACTTATCCGGTCAAGAGGGTTTTTCTGCCGCCTGAGGGTGTTCTTACAGACAAATTATTTTCCTGTTCCAGTCCCTAAAAATTTTGATCGACCAGTTTATAGTCATTTTTTATAGCTGAGAGATGGCATATACAATCATTATGAACCGAAAAATGGAAAACAAAAGAAAGGAAAGGAAGATTCGAACGAAGTGGGTGTGTTGTACGGATACGAAGCTAAAAGCATAATATGAGTAAATAAAAACCTTGAGGTTGAATATTTTATAGGAATTTGTCAGTAAATTATCTTCGAGATGGGAAGCATTTCCAAATTATGTGATCATTTATCTAACCGGAAACCTATTTGTATCTTAATTTGAGCCCTTTCATTCATGAGATTCATTATCACCAAATATTCGGTAGGTTGTCAAGATGAAGCATTTAAAAAAATATCTTTGAAGAGTCTACGTGCTGGAATTTTAGACCCTAACAGAAATGCAAAATTAATTGTATTAGTAACGTTGTTTCCGCTTTTGGCGATTGTATTAGGGTGTATTTCTAAACTGCTTCATCTGGTGGTAAAAAAAGAATTTTTTTATAAGATGGATCGAAAATATGTAAATGCAGTTTTGAACCTGAATCCTTAATATTTTACAAATGTCGAATGACTAGAATTTCAGAGATTTATAAGGGATTATCATATAGGTCCAAGAAATGTAGATTAAGGCCTACATCATATTAGTGTCAGTATTTTCCATACAGGTAATGCACTTTACTATGTCACATTTTATAACAAATGACATCAAATGCAACTATTCCATAGACTGTTGCAAAGATCACACTTGCCCTTCTCAATGTGTTCACTCGTTAATCTGGGATTGAATGCTATTATTTTAGAGCAAAAGCTAGTTGATATCCCTAATTTTTACAAAAACTGTCCACTTAAAATAAAATTGCAACGGTGATATTACTTGAAGATAAAGATTTTATGATTTCCAATGTTTTTGATCATGTTGTATTTCTTCTGACTTTCGCTTTTATCGCGCACAACATGCGAAAGCTATTCAGATCGTTCTAACTCGTGTTCTTTTGTGCCCTCTAACTCGTGACCCCTGACCCGGTGAGGACTTTCCAATCATCCTGTTGTTCAAATAAATATTTATCACCTGTGCTCAAGATCTCTACAGTAAAAAAATACAATATTTTTATAAAATTTCTTTGCACAGGAAAGAGTAACAGGTCGTTCTGGAAGGCAGTCAGTTTCACGAAAATTTTAGCACCTTCTTTATTACTTACCATTAGGCGAAAATCCTTTTATTATTGCAGTTTTTGTTTTAAAAAATTACCTTCAAGTCAACAAATATTTTTGCTGTCCTTCAATGAACCTCTTGTTAGCATTTTTTCTGAATTTACTTTATTCCCCCCGTATCCCCTCGTCGATTTCATGACTATTTCTGACGCACCGATCTAAACCTTTTGCTATGAAGCTCCAGCTTTAGATGCATGGTAGACTTAAGGAGAGAATATTCTTTCATTCATTTTCATGATACAAAGAGTCTTCTGGAACATAGCTCGTCAGTCTTTCATGAATGCTAAAGAAGTATATACTTGTTTCGTTCAAACGAAAAAGTAAGAGAAAACATAAATGGTAGACCGCCTGAGTGAGTAGCCGAAAGATTGAAGCGGGCACAATTGAAAGGATAATACCCAAAATTATGCCTTCACGCACGCACTCTTCAAAAATCACTCTTGGGGAAGAGAGACATTTCAATCCTCATGTGTAGAAATATTCAGCCACCGCTGGCTTACTACATCCGCCCTCTTTCGCTAGCACCCATTGTAAATAGGAAGAAAACAAAAAAAAATCGACAATTTCTTTTATTTTGCATTCTTTGTCCACCTCCGACTCCGGAAAGGTACCTTCACCAGAAAACCTGAAGTCCGCTTGAGCTTGAACCGCCAGAGCACTTAGCATCCAAGCATCCAACAATAACAAAATACAGCCGTGGAAACATGTCGACAGGTAGTTGCCGCCGTGGATAGGCGAGGGAGGGCGCGGGACTTGGGAGAGGGTGGGCGGGATGGAAGGAGGGGGGGGGGTGAAAGCGGAATTTGACAGGAGTTTCCCAAGGCGGCAAGAGAGCGGAAAGGTGGGGCGGGTAGAGGGGGGGAGGGGGAGACGAGGGCAGAGGCAGAAGGAACGGGGATGGTTGCCGATTCTTCTTTTGAGGACGAACACCTTCCCAGAAGGCCTTGCGAATAGCCATTGGCGGCGGCGAGTGGGCGTGAAAGGGGGATTAAAGAACCCCACCACCATCCGCCGCCCTGGCAGGGATAGTGGGATGGAGATTTTGCACGCCACGTCGGTTGTTGGGTCTTTTTAAGAAGTCAAAAGAGTAAACTGGACATCCAAGGGGATGAAGGGGCTGGGGAGGGTAGTGGCCCGAGAGTAAAGGCAAGTGGGGAAAGAGAGAGGCGAAGTAGAACTGCCACCTATCCGAAGCCACATGTCAAGTGTATTGGATACCTTTTCTCGAAGAGTCCTTGTAGTACTTTATTCTGAGTTCTCTCATGCCTTGTAAGTTGCTATTAACTGCTTCATATTTCACGCACGAATAAATGGAAGCTGATTTTTATTCTGCACTCACTCATTCGCCTTTTGCTTGCACTAGCACAAGCGATACAAGATGGCAAACCTCGCCCAAACCTTGAGAAATATGACATTTACATAGAAGATCAATTAACTTCAAGTTATGTTTATTTAAAAATATTAAACATACCCCGAATGTTATCTATCAAATAATTATTTAACAAGCATTTAAAGTGAGGAAACTGAAGCAATTTTAACAATTAGCCATTACTTTTTGACCTTTCATTTATAATGTACATCACAAATTGCATTTGTTTGCGTTTACTCTGCACATATCCTTTGGGATGATTGAGTTTTAGATTTCCATACATTGAGAGGTTGGAAACTATCTGCAGTAGGTCTCCTTTTGTTCTAACGCTCTTTTCTAGAGCTAGATATCCTTAACCCATTCGCTGCGCCTAACTCTCCGGAAACCTACGTATATCTCACGTACGGCGAAAATGGAGGGTATCGTGTATCAGTAACCTATATTATTCCCGAAATAATAAAATAATCTAAATTATAAAAATAATATAGATTCACGGTTTTTTATATAAAAAACATTTCAAAAAATTCATTTCGGCGAGCATAATTTTTATAAAATTTCAAGGTATGATAACGAATCACAGAGAGGATGTAAAGGTACGCTCATAGCAGCTTACCGCGCGAACGCACAAGGTGCGTTAAAGCAGCAAAGGGTTAACAAAGACTTCTTTCTGGAGGTTGCCGAAAGCAGAAACTAAATTAGCTTATTATGCGGATAATTAAAAACAAATATGAAAGAAAAGTGCTATAAGATGCCCCACGACACGTATTATTTTACTACAGAAAGCTATCGGTCTTTTGAAATTGCTATTCTCAGTTCTTACAATGAAATAACCTTCAGGATAGCAGCGATTTTTAACAGCAACGTATAGCAAGTCAAGACTATTTCTGCTTCCGCAAAATAAAAAATAGCAGAAATCTCAAATTCAATATAATGCTATCGTATGTAAGGTATCGGATTTGACGGAGACCCTAGGAAGTAAGTTTGAAGCGCTCGATACGAAAGTTCTAGATGCGCCACAGAAGACCACATAGAATTGCTATATTCTAGGAAGCTATCCCTCTGGGAAGTCTGATTACAGTTGCACTAATTGCAGAAATCTTAATCAAGAGAAAGAAACAGATCTTTCACTTCGATGCCAGATCCAAAGCAATAACCTATTCAAAATAACTTCGTATTTTCCGTTGGTCTTATTGAAGAATTTTCCTAAATATCAGCTTAAAAAAGGAGACTACTGATTAAAAGTTACATAAATCATCAATATCTTCAAACTGCTATGGCTGCTGAAAAAGGATTGTTGAATACATTTATGGTTTACTATGGAAGTTTAGGCCTCATCATTTGTCCGACTTCTTGATATTATAGAGACGAGCTTGTACTTGGAGAAGGAATTATTTAAAAGAATGAATTAACGAATCCCATGATTTCTATTATCATGAAGCTAATTGAAAGATGTATAAAACCATCAATGACATATTTGACAGCTAATTTGATATGATTCAAATCATAACTCACATATTTATTTTCATAAGTGAAACAAGCGATTTGCGTAAAATAAATACCATGGATTTTTTTCGTAGAGCTTTTTGTCAATGCTTGACTGCAGACAAAAATGTTACGATGAGATTTCAACACCCCATAAAAATTCTCTGTAAACCTATTATTCATTACCCTTTGTAATTCCCATTACTAAAGAGTCTTATCTTGATGTATATGCTTATTAGCAGGCTGCACATAAGTAATTTATTATCCCCACGAGTTGTTACCATCCTTGCGTGAGAAAGCAAAAACATTCACCTTCCATCACTTGTAACAGCAGGGCATCTGGGACCCACTAATAGATATTCAGAAGTCACAGCTGCCTTAATATCTGAAGAACGAAAAAAGATGAAGTCATTGACATACTGAGGAAGCTAAAGAGCCAAAATAGAAGATGAGCGTAAGCAAATGTGTGCGGAAAGAATGAACGTAGATGAACTTAGATTATGATTTTTCCCCTGGAAAGGAAACGAAACAGTCGTTGTAATAAAACAAGAGACGAGATAGGGCATATAAATCTCTGAAGAATGCAAAGAAACGTCGCGAAAGCCCTGCGCCGGATCTAGTTGTGATGAACCACACGGGACCGTAGACATCTTGTCTATGCTTCGAATCCAGGGACTCACATTCCTTTTAATCCTAAAATTATTTACTGCCACTTACCAGTCGCTTTTAACGGGTATTTTACTGTAATAGAAATTAGAAAACGTATTTCAGGTAGAACCTGTGATAATTTATGCTACCTGGGCTTTTGCTTCTTTGCAACGAAATATAAAGAAGCACACCGTGGGAACGCAACTGCTATGATTCATATTTAGCACCGTCAAAATCTTTTTCGCCGTATTCAAATGGAAAGGATCGCTGGTCTACATTCTCCGGTCGATTGTGATAGTGATTGTGCAAGTTGAATTTTATAGCGACACGGGCGATCTTTTGGTATTCCTTGTATTCAGATATTATTCCACTTCAATGGCATCGAACATAGGACATGAAAGGATCAAATGCGTACGAATTTTGTGGTGAAATAAGAATAATATGAAATGTATGGCAGCATATAATTCACTGGAAAGTGACAACATCCTGTAACCTTTCCGTCATATTCTGTTTGAGAGTGATTACGTTCTGATATGGCTTGAGCCGTTAAAGTAGTAGCCAATTGTATTTCAGGCCCTTCGATTACTGAGGTCATTTGGAATCATAAAATACCATCAAATCATTCCAATAGGACGATAATACCAAAGCACAAGATTTATGTCGGGCGAGGGGATTCAAGCCCTCGAACTACCAACATCCCGACACTCACCCAGCGACATGAAACTAGGCTTCGGAATAATCGGGTCTTTACTATTGGGTTTGACTCTGGCTCAAATAACTTAAGTGCATCATTCCGTTTCAATTTTATTCCTTATCGATTATTTAGAGTACGATCAAACAAAATTTCATTATTTATAATTCATATGGTGGGCAACAGAGGAGCGTCTACCATAAATCCCACCTTCCCTACGACCCAAACAAACCTTTTGTAAGATCCGCATAAATTACAGAAGAGAACTCATGATTAGCCTTTATAACGAGCCTTTAGTGACCGGAGAGGGGACGTAGTGAGGCTGCGTTCCGCGCCGTCTCGACCAGCCCCATACAAACGTCACTCAAAAGCCCATGAGGCTTTGCCTGCTCCACAGCCTCATTTCCACACTTCTCGGGCGTCAAGGGGAGAGCCCATTGATCAAGTTGAGGGAGGCGGCGACCCCCGAAAAGAGAGCGAGAGTATCCACCCGGTGCGTGCCTGTTTGTGCCTCTGCCCTTCCGCCGGCTGGCATGCGTCTGTTTGTGAGGTCACCCAATTACACCAACCACAAACGCCACCATAAAAAAACATCCAATAGCACCCCCCCCTAACCCTCGCCCCCTCCCTTGACCACCTACTCCCACGAAATCTCTCCCTTTCTACCACCATCCTCATGCCCTCCTCTCTGGAAGCCATGCCGGAAGTTCCTCGGTACATCCCCTCGAATCGTCACGGAAACACAAACCATTCCCCGTCGACAATATAGTCCACCACTTGGCGAAAAAACATTACCAGTCCGTGCGAAGAGATTTCAGTTGCTTCAATTGATGAACTGGAAGTGGTAGAGGGACTTTTTCAATTTTATTTTTCCAGTGGCGAACCACGTGAGCATATTTTACAGCTGAAGTAAAGAGATGATGAATGATTTTCGAATGCGTCTTCATTAAGAGATCTTATCAGAAAATTACCGAGGCCCACATTTAATTTTTTTTTATTATTGAAATTGATTATTGGTCGTGGTCCCCTTCTAAACACCAGGTTATCCAATAAACAAACTTGCTCTAGCGGTGTTTCCACTTCGCAAAGAAGACCTTTGAGTGTCTTTTGAAATATCATTTGATTTCTGTAACTAATGCTTTAATACCATCAGTGGTATCAAACTAGTGATTGGCATAACTGAGGGGGATCCGGATGGCTAATGGCGGTGGCTAATGCTCCGGATTTCAACTCGGAGGGTGGCAACCGGTTGGAACTTCCCTGTAGGTGGAAGAATCTTCAGCGACATCCCCATCCCTCCTAGCGGTGATATGTGGGGAGCAATTTTAGTAAAGTACGCCGTCCGTTGGATTGGATGATAAACTGTGGACCCCTTGGCGCTTTTCGTTTAGAGTAGGCTAGTGCTGACGCCGATTTTTCTCCACCCTCCTTTAATTCCCAGAATAACCTAGCCCTACCAAATTACCCATCTATTCCTAATGCCACAAACGACATTTCCTAATCACTACTACTGCTATCCAGACGCTGAGTGACCAGGCGGGTTGCCATAATGAAGAAACCACACCTCGCTATCTGGCTAAAACTCTCGGGTAAATTTGAATGACTTTTTTCGCGCAGCCGTTGCAAAACCCTTTTATAGCACTGACTGTTTGCCCTTGAAGCAAATATTAAAATGGCTTAGCTCCATTGAAATCGAAAAAACAGTAGAGCATCACCTTGACAATGGATGCACGGTGTAGTGCTTTTTTGAGCGAGAAGATCCTTGGCCAATCCACTGTGTTGATTCCTCTCGTGTATATATCGTAGTCAGAAAACAAACTCTTGTCTCCTGTTACGATCCTAAGCATGAATTTATCGACATTGGTGGATTTTTCAAGGATTTGCGGGAAAAAATCCGCCACGATTTTCTTCTGGTTTGCGGTCATCAAATAAGGAAACAATTCCGCTGCAACTTGATGCATGGTCAATTTTAAGGTCAAGATTTCAAGGCCCGAAACTATTGTGATAATTGTATCCCCTGCAAGTTCCCTGCCAGCCTGACGGCGGTATTGAGCATCAGATAGATTTTCTAAACGTGAGTGAAATCCGTTGAGATCGAGGCCTTTCCTGGTCGAAGGTCACCTTCAAATGATTGATGACCACTGTTGTATCAAGTAAATCATTCGTAACATAACATACGACCGAGAGATTCTCCTTCTTGAACGTTCTTCGAAAGTTGAAACGTTTCCGTGAAAGTTTTCCCTAGTTTCGTTGCTCCCGTAAATCTCTCATTGCAAGAGCTTTCACACACACTGAAACAGTTTGATCTCAAAGAAAAATGTCACAGGGACTAAACAAGAGGTCAGCAAATCGAACACATTAAGTCACTCGGGAGGTTACGAAAAATATATTCTTTAAGATGTTGATGCGCAATTACAAATTACCATTAATATGCGGAACTGATCTCTAAGCGCGGTAAGCCAAAAGATCAAAGAGTAGCAATAACCTGAGGAAACAAGTTGATTGGCAATCATTAAACAAGATACATGAATTTCCATCGTTGAGTATAATGTTTTATCGTTTCACACTTTTTGGTTCCGCACCAATTATGTCGCAGCATTTGTCGATAGGGATACAGAACACGATCAGTTTGAAGCTCTTTCTCCTTTAAATTCTATTTCTCGTCTGTTTCCACTTGAAACTTGAAAAAATGCAAATAGCATTGCCATCTTGATTGCAGTTATGCAGAAAACAGATTGCAGTTATGCAGAAAACAGCTCTTTATGCTATCAGTTCTAGAGCCAACTTAAAATTACCATGAGAAAACAAACTACACGTAAATTATTGCAAATTGACCCAACAATCGTGAAGATAGAATTTTTAACTTTTCTTTCAGAAGTTCTTAAGAATCCAATCTCCTGAGTGAATGGACGAATTGTTTTCGTCGGACTCATCGTGAAATGGGAGTCCAACTAGTTTCTCATAATAGTCAAGATACCAACTTTGAATAGTTGCTTTAATTTCCACAGGGAAAAAGCACGCATTTACAGTAGAGTAATCATCTCCCTAGTATTACGTAGAATATTCAGTGCACAAAGAAGATGCATCCATTCATGAAGTTTTAGATTAAAGGATTTCTTGACTCTAAATTCCAACATTTTAAATGCAAGAAATTCCCTGTATTTTTAAGAATAAATATTGACTGAAATTCAATGAAGTATTGATTCATTAGCTGGTTGACAAATTTTTCATTTTTGAAGGTGCGCTTTGGGTTAAAAAAATGAAGTGAGGTTTAAACGTTATCGAGAGGGTCTACTTCCACTATGCAACACGAAAAAATGTCCTTATCTGGTTACCGGCAAAGACTTTGACAGATGTGCTTAGAGTATGGTTGACTTCTCCACGTCACCTATGCAGCGCCTCTCTTGAATGAGTGTAAGTTGGGTATCTTCGGAACGTTTAAGAGGTTTTTCTAGTAAGAGTGAATGGCTCCTGTAAGCGCCACTTTTAGGTCCTATCTCCTATATACTTGGTGAAATATGAGGCAATAGGATAAACGCCATACAGAATAGTGAGGGCAGAAGGGAAAGTGGAAAAAATATGGTAGAGAGGGAAAATGGATCCTGGGCGTTGACACAGGCGTGAAGAGATTTGGGATATACAAAATGGTTTTGCCAGATGATTTAAAACAATTGCATTATGATGCATGTGGTGTGGATGCAATTACGAAACAAAAGATACGAGAATCACGCCCGGAAAACCAATTTAATTACGCATATGAAGTAACAGTAGCATCTATAGAGTACGAACCTTTGTATTTACTGTCGTCAAAAAATTCAACTCCTGGTTTACATAAATTTCCCTTCATTGCTTAATACTTGCTCGGGTGAATTGTAAAACGCAACTTTTGGTTTCCACGACATCCATATTAAGTTTCAAGAAATACCATACTTTGCTGCTGAAACCTTACGATATTTCTCAAGTTTTCACTAATCAGCTGCGTTCTAAAACATTGTACATGACGTTAAATGCTTTCAATGCCTTCTTAATAAAGATCACTTTGTTCCAATTTTTTTATCATTGAGTGCTTCTTACTTAAGTAATTAGATGTTTCCTCATAACAGTTTTTACTTCTATTCTATTAACATTTTTTTAGCTCTTAGGAAAAAGCTCACTCGTAAAATTTAAGGGTCATTCTTCATTTCCATAAGAGGCAAGAATTAGTTCCATACTACTTTCATGCAAGGACGTGACAGCCAATAAATTTCAGCCACGAGCACGTATCAAATTGCTCTTTATCTTTCACTGAAGTGACTTGAGGACCACTTTGTCTGATCATATGCCTTTGGATTCAAATACATGTATTTTTTGGATCGACTACATCAAAATAAAATTGCTCACATATTTTTCCCATTTGGAAATCAGAAAATTCCACGCAAGTACGTAATTCATCAGTGGAGCCTCGAATATTTTTTCGCCTGCCAGACACAAGAAAAACGTAACATTCCGAGAAAATTTAAGATGTGTATACGACGTCATCGGGTAATGAGATACTACTTTTGGTGGAAGAGAGAGGAAATGCAGTAATTTATGAACTTCAGGAAATGGCTAACGTCCAAGAAAAACGTAACTCAAGATCTTTCAATGTGAGGGTGGCCACACTCGGGACTGGAAGTTACGGATACAATTCTCACGAACATTCAAATGGTTTGCCTTAGTTTCATTCAAACGCTCCGCAGGCCTAAGCAAAACCGTAGAGTGAATTGGAAGGAAAGACTTGGGTGAGAAGGAAAGAGTGATATGAGAGAGAAGGAGTCAAGAAGGGGAGGAAGAAGGAGGAAGTTGAGACGGAGGGAGATGAAGTGGATGGGTGAGGTGGGAGGAAAGGGGAACTGGAGCCTGGGAAGTTGTGAGGTGAGGTGGTAGTCGTGGTATTGGTGTGATGTGAGCATTCTCGTCTCCGCCAAAGAAAATAAACCTATAGAGCTTGAGGCGCCTCCGTGTCGGCCGACCGAAAAACTATCCCCCCCTCCTTTCGAAAAAATTGAAAGGGAATATAAAAAAAGATGAAAAAATACAAATGGCGTCTCTTTCTTTTCCAGCTCCCTCCTATGCGGAGAACGACTCGAAATAAAAAAAACAACAAGAGAGAGCAAAGAACTACAAAAAAATAATTCCATAGCGGTTATTTTGAAATGGAAAAATCAGAAGCATTAAGAAGTAACGTTTGGATGCCGATCCTGCTATTTTATTGTCACGTTGGCATCGGGATTCAAATGGTTTTATGAGATGACAGCATAAGTCTGAAGGATATATGGGAACTAGAAGCTTCCCATCATGCCGACTGAAAGCTTGAGTAGTGGCTTCTATGCATTGAAGTTTCTCATATTTTGCTGAGAATAAATCGCTTTCAAATTAACACACCTATTCACAACAGAATGGACACATTTATAATTCTTCCTGGATTCGCCATGCACTGCATTAAACGCAAGTTCTATGAAATGTGAACGAATTAATTTGTGAAATATAATTTATCGTCAGACCATGCAATGAAATGAAATCAGTTCAGTTCAAGAAAAGTTTAACCTAATATAAACCGCGTCACAAGCCGGTCAGCACTATTTTAGCTCACGCTAATTTATCGCTTTACAATGGGTAAGAAATAATGCTTATGCTAACGAAATTATTGTAACCCAGGAATTAAATAAAGTAACGTTCTTAGCGGTAAAGTAAACATTAATATTGAATGACCACTCGGTAAAACGCTCGCCGGATTCCCCTAGGTTCTCGGTTACATATCATTCTTAGTTCTGACTATCTGTGTAATGAATTTTCTTTGATGGAGTTTATGATACAAGTCAACTCCTCACTTCGGGACCTCTTAAATATTCCGTTTTCATTTAGGTTACGTCAGTTAGTACTTCTAATTGCAGCGCGAGAAGATTTTCAATTAAATGAGAGGGACAGCTATATAAATGGCGTCAATAAGTATAGAGACTTGACTGCTTACTCTCCGAGTAACTTGTTTACTTGAGAATTGTCCGGCTATCTATTATAAATGTGAGTTATTGTAAGTAGATTAAAAAAGGCCTTTGAAAGGCTCTTAATATGGACACAATTGTGTGGAAAAAAAATGACGCTCAAGAGTAAAAAAAAAACTCCAATTTGAGCAATAAATATGGCAGAATTCTTAAAGTGAGTGATAACGAAATAGATCCTGATATTCTCACCAACACTAGAATCTGTTTATACGGCATCGTTTTAAAAAAGTCGGTTTGATCGTTATCCTCCACATCTAGAATAATGAGGAATGAGATGATAAACTTCTGAAATTAGGTATTGCTTTTTCATGCATCTGAAGATGCTGGTAGTATGCCAACATGTTACGAGTATCGCGAAAAATATTGCCGAATCGCACTTCCACTGTTTTGGACGCTGAGAAACTAAGAAATAACGCCAAATAGGAACACAGACCACCCAAGTTCCAGGTACACGTTCGCTTTAAGAACTGCGCTGGTGTTCATGCTGCAAGCGCTTCGATTCGCCAGAAACATTAAGCGCAATAATCCTCTCGGCCCTCAGGTCAAGAGCGGGCGATTGTAAATAGACTTCGAGCAAAACGAAATACAAAAAAAATTTCGCTGTGAGCCCTTGAACACCATCAAATCGTAAGTAGTATTGTTATGCTAAGCATTTACCAGCCTTTAAAGTCATTTGTCCGACAACAGGAGCAATAAAATCGCCGCTGTGGACTTTTACTACGGAAAGCAAATTCACATACAATCGAAGTCCACTCCAGGCCTGGATATAATCAAACGCGAAGTAAAATTAGAGAAAATCATGGTCACGCCTTTTTCACGAAGTCCTTAATATCCCTAAAAGACCTACGTCCTCAAGTACTCGTTACAAGTACGCAGTTATTAAAATTTATAGCGTCCAGCTTCTTTCACGGTATAACAGCTTCCTATTCACATTAAGTGGCGTTTAAAAGGTGAGCTTTCCACCCCCTTCTTAGCATTGCCAGATCAATGGAGGAGCCGGATGAGTGAATGCTAACCTCTAAGCTGACTCCTACTCCATTCTAATCTTATTTTCATCTCACTCAAAATCATTCCTGGCCCACCATAGTAGAATAAGTAATGATGAGAAAAATATCTATCAAAGTCTATTTCAAGTTTTCATGAGACACAATGTAAGCGCCCATATTAAACGCAAAGGCCGATGTTCCAAATCATAACTTTTACAAATAAATCACGTTGCTCTTATTGGATAAACAAGGAATATCGAGTGTCTCTCTCCGGTCGCCCATATGGATTTCTGTGAGCTCATCATAAACCCATTATAAAAATTCAAGACGCTCGACTCAAAACTTAGAATTTAAATAGTTGAATACCGGAAACTGAACACTGGTTTTAATTTGTGGCATTTTCAGCGAAAGAGTTTGTTAATCCAATATCATTATTCAAATGCCAATGCTGTAAGTTTTATGTCTACGACTATTTCATAATTCTATACGAGATGAGACTCTTGATGGCCATCGTCGAAGATTATTTGAATGCGAACCATATGGAAAGGAATATGGTGACTAGGGTGAGCAATTTACCGTCTAGCATCTCGACATCAGCCGTTTAAAAATTATCCATTGATTTTCTGAGAGCAAATATCTTACAGGAAATACCACGGCCAGCCAATTTCGTTGCGGATGAGCATGCTAATGCTCTAGCTTTTCAACTACATAAAAATTTCACTACTATAGTCACGATCATTAAGAAGAAGACTAGTCGTGATTTCCGGGAAAATAAATTCATTTAACTGCCTGAAATTCTCATGATCCTTTCCTCAAAACCCATTTCTATATATACATATATATACGCACACTGCACACCAACTTTCTTCTTCTCATTCCTTTGTCCCTCTTCGGCGCGCACAAAAATACCAGCGTTAGGCCAGGGCCACTCTCTCGAGTTCGATTCAGCACAATGAGCGCCCTCCGCCCCAGATGGTTTTCATCCATTGCTATCTCCATTCCTAATCTACATTTTCACAGTTTAGACACCGGTCACTGACCCCAAATTCTTAAACTTTGAATTACCCTTCGCTTTATTGCCCATTTTTCGTGTGGCTGACCCGAATTCCCTTGTGTTTAGAATGACTGCATCCTTACTTTTTTCTACAGCATTTTACGCAATACATATGATATTACAAATCATATTAAATTCAATTTGTCCAGCATCCTATTCGCCAAAATCAAGCTAGCCCGACGTAAGAGTATGAGCAAATAATGTCGGAAATTTGTCATAGTTCACTGTAAAAATTATTTTAGATAAAACCAGCCTTTTATTTGTCAAACCCAAATAAAATACTGAGAAGTTACCACTCAATTGGGAATTATTACTATGTCATCGGAGACTCGATTCAGTTCAATTGGTTTCAATCGAACACCAGCATTGTCATAATTAAGTCAAGGTTAAGCACACGATTTAATTAAATGTAACTTTACGAAAATTAATTATAATAATACGATATACGAGTCAACTCGTTTAATGGAATAGACTGATAGTAAAATATAATTCATGAAGAAAAATTGTCCTCTCTCATTGGTTTAAAAATTCGTAAAAAATTTATTCATCGACATTTTTCATTCTCTTATTTTGATATCAAAACAAAATTATTATCCTGATAATTGCGTCTCGCCATAGCATTTTAATAAATGTTGTGGATTTCGACATATGAAAGCCTGAAAACAATCATGTCCCGTTTTAAAAAAGTTGTTCCATTAAAGACTTTTGGACCTTGCAGCAATTAGATACTTTCATAACATATGGTTTTGCATATCTGGTACACAAGATGTCATCAGTGCGCTAGGAGAAAATATAGTTTAAGTAGTTAGCTAAAATTGAAAATGCATTGAATTTCTAAATTTTAACGGTGGGAAATAAGTTAGTAAAATCTTGACTCTCAGACAATGGCTAGGAACCGGCCAAATAATTAACTTGATTGATAATTGACATATCAATTGTAATTTTGATATTTATCAGTGTAATATTATGCTATTTTTTCAAGAGCATTGTCGAACCTGTATTAAATACGGGAATTGCCATTAATACAATGGCGATTAACTTCGTAGAATAAATTTCGTCGTGGCGGTGCGAGCATTGACTAAGAAAGGAGAGGATATCGCGGTAACTAGAATTGAATTATTTATCCGATAATCAAGACAATATGCAGGTATAAGCAGCAAAAAGTGGGAACCTGACTGCCCCCTGATCAATGACCCGGATTTGCTGTCATATATCCAGTTATATTTTAGATGGTATTCACGTTGTGAAGTTCAAGCATTTCACGTGATTCCATGGTCGACTTTCTTTTTTAATTTGACTCCATCATCCTTTGGTATACATGGGTTACATTTCACGTAAAATATAGGCTTAAGTATAGCTAATTCTCTGTGAAAGAAATGTGCAGTTATTTATGCATGCAGCACACGTAACTTTCGGTTAAAGAAAACTTCGTTTTCTTCCCAATTCCATGTATCAGCTTCTTTTCCAATTTTAAAATTTTCAAGTATTTCTTCTTAATATTACTTATTCGCAAACTGTTTATATTTACATGTCTCCTTAAGCCTGAGTCATCAACCCGGTTATCAATCCTGGAATTGGTTTGTGGCTGCTCGGTAAACTATTCTGTTTCCTACCAATGTCTTCATGCTCTCACAGGTCCTTGCACCGATATTCCCATTACGTATTCCTCATAGTTCACCCTTGGCTCCCCTCTGTAATTCTTTCTATCTGCTTCCTTCAATTATGGTATTCAGGAAGCTATCGTGCCTCAGGATATGTCCAACTATATTTCCTCTTTTTATGAATGCCTTCCACAGGATTTTACTCTCTCTTCACCCACCCTTAAAAGTACTTCTTTGTTAGTAGTCCCATCTATCTATTTTATTTTCATCATTCTTCGGTAGCAGCACATTTTCTACCGTCTCCAACCTTTTTTCTCCTACGACAGTTGCTAAGAACCGGCATAATAATTAGCTTGATTGATAATTGAAATATTAATTGTAGTTTTGTTATTTATCATTATAATATTTTATTGCTTTTTCAAGAGCAGTATGGAGCGTATTCCTATCGTCCATGTCTCTCATACATGTACGAACACATAGAGTCTCTACAGATAAGTTTCAATTAACTGCTTCCTTATGTCCATGTTAGCACTATTTATGGTTATTAGTGGTTCCTTATGATAAAAAGCCTTCTATGCTATTCCTATTTTGCTTATAATATCCCTTTTTCTTCTTCGATCACTAATGATCCTGCTGACAAAATAGCAAAACTCAGCCATTTATTCCAACCTGCCTTTTTACAAGTCTTCTTTGTAAATATCCATGCATGCTTCCAATGTAAAACATTGCCTTGGTTTAAATGTGATAGTTTATTTTTTATTTGTTTATTTACTTTTCATTCTCTTTTCCATATTGATGCGATATTATAAAAATGTTATGGAGATACTTACACTTCGATTGCAACGCTTTTTTACATTTTTGAAGGATTATTTTTCATATAATCTCGTATTTTATAGTTTATGTTAATCTATTGACTTAATAATTTTCTTTATTCCAGTTTATTTATTTGGTTTGGAATCTAAGTTTGCTACTGACCACTCTGGAATATCAGTCCGTATTTTAGAATTCAATTGAGTTTAAAAATAGCACGACTATTACCATCTCTTTTTCCGACCTTGCGGTCGGTCACACACCCAAAATCTCCCTTTATCTTTGTTTCCCACTCTGTCCCTTTATTCGGAACCTCCATCACACGATCTTCCTCTTTTAGCGTCTCAATTTCTTCCTTTTTCTACCCCACTGTCTCAGAACATTCTGACGTATTCTCCAGTTTTATAACCCACGACCATGATACGGAATACCCGTGCATTAGTCGTATCTCATTTTGGATCCACTCCGAAACTTTTAAGATACGCTCAATTAAAAGGAACGGAAAGTGGAGGACTTTAAGGTAGCGAGGATTGCGGGGAGGAGTATGAGGGGCGGGAGACGGGCACGGTTTGCGGTAGAAGAGGCTTGCTTGCCCCTCCTTGCTTCATCAGCTACGCGAAAAGATTCAAGAATGGAGAACTGAGTCGTTCAGCGACAGCAATCCCTCCTCGCCCTCCTCTGAATAATTTATAGCCCTCCCCGAAAGCTACGCCGAAGACCTCTTTATTTTCCTCTTGCGTTTTTGTTTTCACAGTTTTTGCTTATACTTAAGCGGTCCAGCGCCTGCGTCGTGCCTGACCTCGTGGAGGAATAAAAAAAAAGAAAGGCGAAGGGATAGCGGCTCCAGCGGCGCCTGGAAGGCCGGATCGCCAGGAGAAGGGATTCGGGAAATGACGGCTGCCGACGGTTTTTACGAACGATAAAGACGAGCGATGCGGCCTTCGCTGATTCCGCTGGGCGGAGTTGGGAATAATGGCGACAGGTCGCCCAGCTTTTATCAATGGCGGATGCTGAAGAGTGAGGAACTAGATGAACCGTGCGTATACACACAGATGCAAACGCGGGCATACGATACTCACACGTGCGCACATAAATGATCAAAGTGACGTAATTTATGAGCAAGGAAATCGTGCCCATATTAAAAGAGATTGTAACTGTAATTATATAAAATATTAATTATAAACTCTTTTAATATGGGCATGAAACAATTCCACGAAGTAAAGCCTGAAAGTGTATAGTATACAAGGAAATTGTGATTAATTTATAATCTGGGAAACTCCTTTGAGCACATATTTCTCTACCCACTCATACTACATATTCGATTTCATTCAGCCGGGAGTTCTCAATAATATGATATAATAAGCAACGATGATCAACTTTGTCAGGTAATATAATTGATAAAACGGGCCAAAAAAAGTTTGCCCCTATTCTTTAATGTTATATCTCACTCGTTTTGAATGAAGAATGGCATACTCGTAGTTTCCTTTAGAACAAGTACTATTTCAGCTATTTTTTGCTCGCTCTTTCGGATGGGTTACGACTGTGTCAGTGTAATTAATGAATCTGCTTTGAAATATTAAATTTACCTCTCCAATTGGAGAAAACATGGAGTGAGGAGCCAAAACCTGAAGACCATAATAGAAAAGTCTGGAATAAAATCCATAATACCGAAGTCGGGAACAGATTCAGTGACTGAATCGATCCTGTTTGCGGAACTTTCATTACTGAGTTTGTTTGACGTATCTCCATCAAAGTTTCCCGAAGGAGCCCTGTTATTTGCCGTAACTCGCCGCTTTAACCCCTGGAGGCTTTAATCACACTTTGATGCGTGATGCAAAGTTACAAAGGGTGGGCGGAATCACGCTAGCAACTGGACAGCAAAATGAAACTCGCTGGCATGTTTTTAGTTAGATCTTGTCTCACGGAAGACTGACATAAACAGCTGAGCAAGGAAACATTTGTAGTGAGTACAGGCGCGAATTTGCGCAGATTTTTCCACGTTCCGCGTGTAGGTAATGGGATCAAAATTGAAAACTATAAGGCTTAATTAGCACCTTATATGCCACATGGAATAATCGCAAGTCGGGTAGAATTACGGCTCCCGGGCACAGGCAGCATAATTGGGTCATAGCTGGTAATGAGGAGGCGTTGGCTAATTATTCGCGTTGTAAGAAGGCTCTCGAAAACCGGTGAAATTTGCATTAAAAAATACCTCTCCAAGCAAAAAGTGTATTTTTTACCCAGGCGCAAAGAATTTTAAAAACTTGTAACTGTTTTCGTTGGGTTTTCAATATTGTAACACATCATTTTTATATTTTAGCATTATTTATTTTTCCCACAATGTTATCGTCGTCATGAAAAAGAGTTCATGGTGTATGTTGTATACGAATAGCTTAAAATGAGTAAAACGTTTTTACGCTTGGCTACTAAGGAATATAAATATTTTCTTATCACTTATAATTTGTGGAAAAGTTTCTTCCAAAAAACACATTTCCTCGCATAAAACGTTGACAGTCTGATCAGTAATTCAAATTGCTCAGAATATTTTCCTGCTGCACGGCTAATATCGTAAGAATGTTCAAAGGGTATAAAGTTCGAAGAATTTTAAGATGATACAGGTAAGTGGTACTAATTATTATGAGCCACACATCCCAAATTTGACACCAATGCACTCAGGAATAACTCTTTAATTACGGAAACCAAATCTAATGTTCCTGAATATGGGCATAATATCGATCCAAAGCCAAAT